>NC_064438.1:8731076-9399076 GCF_023343835.1 Lagopus muta | reverse complement strand
TTTATTATCAAATGGCAAGAGGCATTTCGTAAGGATGTCATGCAGATATAATTCACATAAAATTCCAGAAGATGAACAGGTCAAAGTCAGGTCACCTCTAATTTTTCGTAGTTTAACTCAACTACACCTTCCTGATTTGCCAGTTTACTCCTGGTAGATGCTATGGCTATCTTGCAGACTACTGGCTGCATTCCACAAAGACTGGAGTGGTACCTTACTCCACAACACAGCACTCCTCTGCCTTTTCTCAACTACTTCAGTAGTCCTCATAGGATAGGGAACTGCCTGAGCATTGGAAGCTGAAGATAAACACGGAAGGGGTAGGTTTAAGGAAAAAAAAAAACAAAAAAAAACCAAAAAAGCTAAGGTTTTGCAACAGGAAATAACCTTATTTTCATCCTTTTTAAGGTTTTAAGGCTTTTAGCCACCGTGTTGGGAACTTTCCCTACAGCTGAAACAGGTTTTTCAGTATCGTAGCCTGATCCCATCTACACAGTGAAACAAATATAACTCAATAAAAGTGCCAAGTGATAGCATGATTCATTCAAAATGAAGTCCTTTCCTTCTTTAGTGTCAAGGTTCCACCAAAGCATTAATTTTATATAGTGTTGAAGGAATTCTACAACAGCATCTGTTAATGACAAAAATTGAGGCAATTTCAGAAAAGCCACTGGGCAACATGTAATTTATTCTGAGTTAAGCTGCATGAAAAATTAACTGTGCAGATGAATGGGCTGTAAATCTACAGCTATTTCACACTCAGTAGTCCAGTGGCACTTGGCTCACAACAGCTACTATTTATTACAGAACAAATCCTCTAGGTAGATGAGCTCTGAGATTAGAATCACAGCAATTAAAAAAAAAAATCATTAAGTTTTAAATGACAACGAAGTATATTTTTAGAGTAAATTCTAAATAAGAAAACAACTCCTGAAGCTAAATGCTTACAATAAACTTGTAAACAGAAGTTACCTATATAAAACCCAGATTTAAATAAAAGACAGTAATAGTTCATCAGTATTTACTATATATTTACACATAATACTGCAATAAAATTGAGTCAATCAACATTATGTTACAAAAAGAACAAGATTCTTTAAAAAGGTACCAGTACCTTTCACATTATCCCATTTATGGAACTATTCTCTTACAACTCAAATGACATGAGGACACAGACAAGTAAACCCTTGAACTAGAGATATGCTAACATGCCAACTCGTGTTTCAGCAAGGTACTTCAGGGGCAGAAACTTAAAGCCTATAAGCAGCACTGGTTGCAGTAGGATAAACTTAAACACGCACCCAAGTTCCTTGCTGATCAGGGCCTCATTTTACAGGATTCCACTGACAGTACAACAGACTACAAGTTATAACCATACAAGGTGAGGTACCACATACCTCATTTAGTGAATAGTTCTATGCATATTTTTAAAGATAAACTGTAGCTGGTTGTCCACTGCCACTTACCGACTCACCAGAAAATGGAATCATCCTTCTGATCTCATGTATGTTCACCAAATTCTGTTACTTGATGCTCTCAAGAGTATTGGGAACCAGCTGTTTTACAAGAACTGCACCAATTTACGTACCTGATGCTCCTAGCCAATTGTGCTACAATGAAAAACTGTATATTCTTTGTATGATGCTTGAGAAACATTAGTAATACGCTAAACTTACACATCCTTAATTCACTTGAAATTAAAGTTTTATATAAATATGATCATTTTCTTGAATTTGCAGGATAAATGTATGCAAGTGAAATTATTGGCAAGATGAACATTAAAAAAGTTACATTAGAACATCAGCTGGGCACAGTAAGAATTCTAGCTCCTCTCTTACATTCCCTCCCAAAGAAAAAAATCAGAATATGAGACAGAATGATCTGACACGTTGCCTTTGTTAATCCAGTTAGTAAAGCAGATGTAGGTTCAAGTATTTAAATCCATACAGCACTAATAGAAGTAAACAATCAGGATGAACATATTATCGCAGTTAGTCACACAACTATTCAGAAAAAATAAGTCTGAGTGAGCACCGTTATTCTATTATGCCATTATTTTGGAATTCCAGAAAGAAAAAAATGTTGATGAGAAGTGTGCTCAGATCAGATCACATTCAAGGCTATAGAAATGTTGACAATGTTACAAAATCTGAGCAAATAATCAAGGGATTTTTTTTTCTTGCGAGTTTTAGAAAGCAATCTGTAGCTCATGTCTACATTACAACTTCTGCTCTGTATATTATCAGAGCAAAACATCTGTTTTCAGTTCCCTCATCCTGAGGGCCACACACACCATCCTCACTCCCCAGAGCAGAACACTGATGGTTTGGTTTAAAACTGTCCGCAGTACATTTCTGAACACAGTTCTCCCAGGCCACGTGTTCATCAACGTGTCTTCAAATTCCTACCATCACAAGCTTCCCTTTAAAACGCTTACGAGCCAATAGAAAAGCAAATATACAAATATCAGAAGTGCCAATCCTGAGATGAAACATGGGAAATTCGGGTTCAGTTTGATCATTACTCAAACTTCTGTTTCAGTTTCTTCTGGAAGAGAGCTGGTAGGATGGAGAGGATGGCTAGAATCATGAGAACAAAAAGAGAGTTCCAGGAAACAGCTTCCCCTGCTGTTGTAAGTTGGTATAGTGTTGTTCCTGCCTTAATGGCTACAAAAGATGGCGGTGCCACACCTGGAAGGAAAAAGTAGAAGGCAGGATAAGTAAGAAAGAAAAAGCAGCTTTGTGGAAAGAAAAAAAAATAAATCATAAATTAGTCATCCAACCTTTAACATCAAAACCATCAAAAAACTTTGCTTACTTCTTGCTTTTTTTTTTTTTTTTTTTAAAGAGCAGTACATACAAATATAAAACTCAAAGACAATCCTGTATCAAAACCTGTTTTTGCTGTTTTTAATACTACATAATGCCAATTAAAGCACCGAAGACAATATATATTTATGTGCCTATGCTAGACCGTGCAGATTCCAAGGTGTCTCTACCGATCAGTTTTAGTTACAGCCATAGAAAAAGTTTGTTATCTAGAATATGTTGTTTTCTAACCCAATTAAAAAGACAACACTATATGCTTAGCACTATTTGTTTGTTATGAATTCACTCTTAGGAAGACATATCATGGTAAATAAAACACATACAAAGGAGAGGAACAATCCCTCAGATCAAACCCCTCACATGAGCACACTGAAGTAGAACAATACAGATTACTACTAGAGAAGTTTTTACACAATGCACATTCCCTTAAGTAATCGGCCTGGGTTTGTAATACCTCATCTATTGCATTGGATTAAACTTGAAGACTAAAGTCTTCTGATGGTATAAGCTCCACCCTTGATGTAACACAATATCCTCGTGTAATCTTTTAGCTGTCCAGTAGGTGGTGATCTCCACTGAACAATGCAGAAAGAAAAGCAAATAAAGGCCCTTCTGATAACCCAAACTGTAGCTGACTAGTCAGAATTCTTACCTAGAAAAGTGCCAATGAAAAATACTTTTAACGGCACATTTATTACAGGAGATGTTATATTGATAAACCAATTAGGAAGAAACGGTGTTATTCTCAAAAATATTATGTAGTTGATGAGGTGTTCTCTGTGACGCTCAACCTAAAAAGAAAGAAAAAAAATCCATTAAGTCTATGCATCAAAAATAAATCAACAATTTTACTATTAAGGACTTAAGATGTTTTGTGCAACTTTTGTAGAAATTCAGAAGTTGCAAACAGATCAGTTAAAAGACGACTCAAGAGTCAGCCATTGGTGAATCACTATTACAAAGTACCATAGGTTGTCTGGAAATACCAGTCCATGGTAAAGCATGGTGATGGTGTGCCTGAATCAGCTCACAAGTAATTCACCACAGCAGTAGGTCTCATTCTGAGATTAGCTCAGCAATCTTCCCCTGATTGCAGTCCAATCAACACCACCATCTTGTCATCCTGCTCCTTAAGACTCTGCAGAACTAGCAATGCAGTTTGATCCTCATCACATTCTGTCCTAAACTGTAATCAAACCTAAGAAACAGTTGCATTCCTAGCCTGAAAGCTTACTTTGGCCATGGGTATGAAGTTCATCAGATAGCCATTGCCAGAAGTCTTTAAGACTGGCCTGTCTGTCCTTTCTTTGTAAAGCCTAGGATTAACACCACCCAGGAGCAACCACAATAGTCTATATTTTACTTACAGTCCATTACACCACCCTCAAGACTATCCCAGCTCCTTGTACCAGGGCTACATCAAAGCCTCTTCTGCTCCCAGACTGACTTTAGCATATCATCCAGGAAGTAACAGCACGCTGTCAGAAAGGGATCAGAATCCATTCCTTGTAGGTGTGTGAGCACAATACCTCTTATCTTCCATCCTATTCCACACGTTTTTTATCAGAAGACTCAGCCTATCTAGGAACTTTACCTGTTCTGACCACTTCACTGCTTTTTCCGTTAAGTATTTATATACAACAGGTCGTCCCACTAAGTATGAAAGCATGTAGCAGAACGAAGCTCCAAGTCCTGAACACTGAAAAAAGAAAACATAAAAACCAACTAATTGGCAGAAAAGCTCTGATTAATATCAGCCCTGTGTCCCTACAATTACACTGTCTGGATATAGGCTGCTTCTAGGCGGTCCTCTACTAATGAGGAAGAGCTCTGTGCTCCTGTTTCCTAATTCCTTTAATTCCAATGCATTTTTATCAGTACTGACACAATATTGTAGCCAATGTGGATTACTTATCAGTTATTATTGTTTCTGTACTTTCAAGACTCTGAACAATGAAAGATCTGCAGGAAAAAAAAGAGCACAACAGCATTTAAAAGAGATTCAAACTTGATAATTCATCACCTTAGTCCTCCCTATACCTACTAATTCATGCAGTTCTTAATTACTAAGGCTCACTATGACATCTTCTGAAGATTGTCAGCAGCATTTCCTAAGTTAAACTTCTGGGGTAACTAAGCCAATTTAAGGAAAAGTACGTTTTGCAGTGCATGAATAAGAACACAGTACTTAAGTTCTGGAATTACAGGCACATTCTGGTGGATGCTAAACATTTGAAGCAAAGGCAATTCTCCATCTAGTTAACACTCAGATGCCTCTATTATTAATAAAACTTGGACAAATAGTTGTTTGGATCATCACCCAGTGCTGCAGTGAGCTTTATGGGTAACATCCTTCTTAATGAAGCTTAACGAGGACTTATTTATTGTCTGGAGACTCATAGATTTATTCAGCCTGTGATCATTTCAAACAGGAAGCTGTTAGAAAAAAAAAAAAAAAAGGGATAAAAACACACACCCTTACAGACTGTTTTCCATACTTACCAGACAAACAAGAAATAAGGCCAGTGGAAAGGGATAAAGAAACCCCGACAGGATACTGAGAAATATAGACCCAGGGATAGCAAATGTTTGCAAGCTGGATGCATCTTAGTTAAGGAAGTCTGTTTACTGTTACTTTCATAACAAGTCAGCATATATACCACAATCCAGAAAAGCATAAGTACATATAAATACATATGGCCTCAAAAGATCTTTGTATCAAAATACTTTTGCAGAGTAGCACAAACAGCCCAACCAAAGGAATAGATGCATCATTGACAGGTACAAAAATAAATCAATAAATGTATAAAAGATGTAGTGCACTTCTCTTCATCTTTGACACTGGAGCTTTACTGTAAGATAAGAGGAAACACAGTTGTAATTTTACACTGTTGACTAACGATAAGCAGATTCCAGCCACTCTGAAGAGGTCACAGAGATCTACATCTACTGCAAACTTCTTGGAACTGACCAAAATTCTAAAAGTCAAAGAGCATTCCTTTATATCAAGTCCATTACAGACAACACAGCCTTTTCTAAGTGTCAAGGTTCTGAGATCATTGTAGCAAGCTCATCAACTAAACAATCTGTCACTAAGATAGCCACATCAGCTGCTACCATAGTTCAATAAAAGGCCAAATCTGTTCTACTTGATTTATCAACTAACATTTTGGCTTTCTTCAAATATAACCTATTATCTGAGAACTAATCTTAAAAGCAATGGGCTAGAGGATAATTAGTACTGATACATCCAATGTTGATTTTGCTCAGTTACAGAAACCCTACTGCAACAGATCCCCTATAAAGCTTTTCAGCCTTCACAAAGTTATTAACCTTAAGGTAAGTGTTCCAGTTAAGAGTGTGTTTAATAATTCATATATTCAGCATTCGGAGAAAAAAATGTTAACGCAACAGATAGCCTTTGTGTCTCACTAGGCAGGAAGTACTTCAGAAATCTAGCTCTTTCAAATGAAGAAATTATTTTTGTGTTTTTCACTGGGGCTTTTTTTTGTTTTTTTTAATGCTCACTGCAGAGATAAAAGGCAACTTTAAAATGAGAATTCTTCCTTTGAGAAATGATTTAAGAACTTCTGCAACTCTTAGGCAACACTTTTTGATGTCTAAGGAAGACAAATTCAGACATTTCTGTCCGGCAATTCAGTTTGATTTAAAGACAGCATATCACTGAATTAAGACCAAGACTCTCAAGTTAAAATACTGTCCACAATAGATAAAGTATAGATGAAGCTGAAAGCAAATCTTAATCAAATTACACACGTATTCACATGTAGTAAATAGCACACGTTGTTCTTTCTACTTACTCCTTTCTTACAATCTAATAAGCATAGTGAAACACACATGTAAGGTTTTGGTTTGTTTTCAAAAGTTCAAAGGTTCTGGAACTTGTCCTATTAACGTACCTTCAAGTATTACCCTCCTTCTCCCTAGATCAAGAAGTTTATAGGCAAATTTGTATTTTTTTCTCTCTGAAAGAGAAATGAAAAATATATTTTCATATCAGAGAAAGGATACAAAACATATGTGGCAAAATAAGCCACTAATACTTGAACATAAAACGTGTCCTTGTATTTGGACAGGACTTTTCCCAAGGCCTTTGCATCATCCATATCTCTTGGAATCTTTATACATTTTCCTTCTTCTCTGGAAGAAAAGAAAGCAGGAATGGTATGAGATATATTTAAACAGTATAATGAAATTACTGTTGAATACATAGATAATTAAATACATAAGATCACTGAATTACAACCCACAAACAAAACGCATCACTACTTTTGTGGTAAGACTCTTACATGAACCTATCTATTTACGCTTTCTTGAACTAGAGGAATCCTCCATTTCAAATATTTGTCGGCTGTATTTTCTACTCACTACAATACGCCGCTTTATTTCCAGCATTATTTTCTCTCCCAAGTACTGATTAAAAATAAATCATCACTCCAACCTGACCTTTGACAACTGAACAGCAGTCAGCGTTTCAGCCAAAACCAACTGCAACTGCCTTAATGCTAAGGCCACAACATTTGAAGTGCCGCAACAGCAGCGGAGGGTCACCTCCCAAGCAAACAAAGCTTTAAGAGTGAAATCTTATGTCACACCTTAATCTGGTGCAACCCTGTGCAGCACAGTTGAGTGTCCTCCCTTCCTCTTTATCAGACTCAGTGACTGGACTGTTGAAACTGAACTTGTTGAGCAAGTTCATCACACAGAAAATTAATTAATAAAAGAAAGAAAGCTGTAAGCTGTAAGACAAGCAGGCTTCTATCTTGCCCAACTATTTACAGCTCTAGCCAAGCATGCTTTTTATCTCAGCTAAGGAAGGTTAAGAACAGAGTTGCCATTGCTAGAGGGACAAGTGGTAACTTTCTAAAGTGTGCAAACAAAACTGTGCAACAGAAACCCTAGGTCAAGCACAACTCCCCTGCGTTCAAAGAGATCCTGCCCACTACTGTGTATTCCAGTAATACATTTTGTATTCTGACATTCTAAATCATACATTCAAGTCCCCTTTAAAAACATTTAAAATGTCTGTAAGTAACTTACAACAGTTAAAATGCCATTGAACCACACATAGGCTCCCTTGCAATTTGATACCGACTGAAAAACAGGGAAGTTTTCTTTCCTGGCATACTTACTCACTGAGCTGTGGGAAATTTTTATATACCAGAAACATAAGGAAAGCAGCTATTGTGAAGACGGACACCAAAATCAGAAGGGACGTTCGAGCCGATCCGCCTTCTGCCTGAGCTTTTCCTGGAATTAGAGACAAAGTTAACAGTTATTATTTAAATCCAGTAGTTACGCTTTGAGGAAGCGTCAAGGCGAGCACCCGACCCGCCGCCGCTTCAAAACGCGCGGACAGGATGGCGGAACACGAGGAAGCAGAGCCGGCCGCTGAGCTCGTAGCCGCGCCCGGCTCGGAGCTGAGCGCAGCCACCCGCGCGCCGCGAGGTCAGGCTGACCCGCCGAGGCCGAGATGCCGCACCCGCCGGCCCGCGAGCGCCCCAGCATTATTGCTGCCCGGCCGGCAGGCGCGCACCGCCACCCCGGGCCGCGCTCGGCTGCGCGCCCGTCCACGCTGACCTTCCAGGAGCCGCTGTTGCCGGGCGCTCTCCGCCGCCGCCGCCGCCGCCGCTCGCCTCTGCGCCATTGCTCCGCGCTCCTCGCGCCCGGCGGACCGGGCACGGCGCAGGCCTCGCCGCCAACCAGGGAGCGGGAGGAAGAAGGCGGGCCCGGGCCGCTCCTCCTCACCCCACCGGGTCGCGCTCCCGCCTCACCGCCGCAAGGCGCATGCGCTGCCTGGGAAGCGCGGAGCGGCGTGGCGTGGCGTGGCGCGCTTCTGCGCCGTGTGGTGTGGAGAGAGTGTGGGGGGGCAGAGCGGGAAGCGCCGTGATGCCGCCTTGAGGGAGACGCGGGCGGACACACAAAGAGCTCGCCTTTGTTGTTACAATGTACAGAAAACACGAGTGTAGCCGTGCCGGCGTCTCCAGGAAATGGATGATTCACCCAAACCATCAGTTGTGATCCAACTCCTGTTTAATTTTGGTGCAGTGATTTGGACCGTGGGGCGTGAATCACAGTGTGGGGGTGCTTGTTCAGAAACCTCTCGGAGCCAAGGGAGCGGGCAGATCCTGCTTCAGTGGTTATTGGACTTCTAATTAATCTGGTTTGTATTCCATAGCCTCTGTGTTATCCAAAGGCAGGCAAGGTAACAACACCAGTTAGGATAACATCTGGCTCTTGCTAAAGTCTCTTATGCTCCCACTGCTCTAGACACCACTATAAGATACAAATAATTACAGCAGTACAAATTTGCACCGTAATTTCCCTTCTACTTAATACAACTGCATGGCCTGCAAATTGTTTCCAGGGCACAGACTCTGCTCGCAGTGTCAGTATTTATCTCATTAAAAATGGAGAAGATGACTGTAATCAACTCCGAGTTACAGAGCTCCAACTCTCTGAATTGCTGCCAGTGTGAAATCTAGGGATTAATTAACTTGATCACCTTGCAGTTGAAATATGATTGCATAAGTGATATTTGTTGGAGTAGATTATCCAAAGACTCTTAGGCTGTTTCATTCTCTTGTTGGTTCCCCTTGGGGGGATACCACTGTTGTGAAGGTGTTGGCTCTTTGACTAAACTTTGAAACTGTCATGGTGTTTAATAACTTCTGACAGTTTAAACAGACATCTCCAAAGTCATCCGTACCTTAGGAACACCAGTGAACCTCTCTGTTCACTGAGAAGAAAATTGATGCGTCAGGTGAATGTTTCTTAGGATTTTGGGCATCTGCCTGCAAATAACTGAGTAAATTAGATATGTTTACTAGAAGTAAAGCAAAAACTGAAAAGTACCACCATTTTACTTAATGGTTCAGAGGAGAAGGAGTTTAGTTAACTTGAAGTCAGTGAGTATTCAAGAAAAGCTTCAACACATGGTTGAGATCAGCAATGCTGGAAACAGCTTCACTCCACAGGGTACTGGGAACAATAGCTGTAGGCTGAAAATAGAATTACTCTCTTCAGGTATAAAATATCACCTAAACATGATATATAACTTCATAAACAGCATAAAATATCCTCTGTCTTCGGATCTTCTTTCTGAGCCCTTTCTGGTTAGGAACACATGCTGCACAATACTTTGCAGAGAAAAATATCCAGTTGGATGTGCTCAGTGGCTTAGGCAGTGGGATCAAGCATTCTTAGAGGCTACAGACAGAACAGGGCAGTTATCCACAAGATTTATATGGATCCATTTTTGGAAAATATACCTTAACGTTGAAATATTTTTTTCAAACTGAAATATGTCTTTCAAACTGTATGGGGAAGGGAAGGGAAGGGAAGGGAAGGGAAGGGAAGGGAAGGGAAGGGAAGGGAAGGGAAGGGAAGGGAAGGGAAGGGAAGGGAAGGGAAGGGAAGGGAAGGGAAGGGAAGGGAAGGGAAGGGAAGGGAAGGGAAGGGAAGGGAAGGGAAGGGAAGGGAAGGGAAGGGAAGGGAAGGGAAGGGAAGGGAAGGGAAGGGAAGGGAAGGGAAGGCTTTTTTTTTTTACCTGCTGGAAAGAAAAAAAATATACTGACAGTTCTGGAGTGGTACCTAAGTGTTCAGCTATATAAACTCACTTCCTTCTATGAGTGGTTGGAACATTTTATTTTTGTCAGGTTGAAAGAGTTGTCTTCCCACAGTAGAAAAACTTGTATTTGCTGCTTTTTTTTATGTACGCCTAGGTAGACTGATGGAGCACGTGTCACATGGCTGAGTCATCAGCACTGCTGATACTTTGCAGACTGAGTCATGCCCCTTGTCAGCAAGAAGAAAGAGAGTCTGAGTGTGACCCTACTCCTGAGAGCTTGTAGCTGAAAAGTAACAGTTCAAAGTTCAAAATAACGCAGCTGATTTTGCTTTGAACAAAACAGGAAGATACTCTGCTGGCATCTCAGAGAGGTAGAAGCATTCAAAAGGAAGCTAAAACAACCTGAAAGGCAGAAAGGGACACCAGAGCTCATGTCACTATTTGAGACCATTCCTGAGACAAAGCCAGAATTTTATGAGCAGTTTATTCTCTCTGGAGGGCTTTAGATCTGATATGGCTCATTGACAGTGCTGAGCAGTCTCTCAGCATGGGTGATGGACACTGGATTCTGAGTTAACTGGTTTCCCAAACACACAGCTGGCTTGGAAGCAAGGAGAGAAAGTGAAAATCCAACAAGAATCACAGTGAAAGTACGTTGCTTGATCCTGTTCAGAAGGAGGATATCTGGAGGCCTTGCTCTCAGACCACAGATGTGGGAATAGGCACCTAACTTAGTCATTCTGACATGGCCACAGAAGGTCTGTAGCACAGCTCTGCATACATGCAACACCCAGACATCTGCCAGAATATGATTGCATTTTCCCAAGTTTTGAACCAATTTATACCAGCAAATACAATTTACACCAACAAAGAACTTCACATTCTGCGGCAGCTGCATTTTTCTATTCTACACCCGCTTGCTTTAAGAAAAAACAGATGTACAAACCTGTAACTGGAGTGTAAGTGCTAACCAATGGAGTTACACACTGTAATTCCCCAAGCTGTGCAGAAACTCATATTGTCTCAGAGAAAGATCTTTCCACAGCTTAATTTATATCACTTGGGAAGGAAATTAAGGCAACAAAAATCACAGATACAACTATGCTGAGATAGCAATTAAACTAATTGTATGACCATTGTAATTTTTATTCTTTTTACAACTTTCCACTAATTTGTTTCAAGGTACTATCTATACAGTCTATGAACATTGTTTCAAGAAGTTAGTTTTAATTAAAGCATATCTAAATTAATTTAATTGTATGGACGTAATGTTTATATATAAAGTTAGTCTTAAGAGGATTAGAAACGTTTGATAAGTGTCCCCTTCTCCTCAGTTCTTATAAGTATAGTTTTGCAGAAATGCAATTAAAAATGCTTGGAGTACTGTGTAAGTATGCAACACCTGGCCAAAATTAAACCTCTAAAACGTATGCAATAGCAACTCAAAATACACTTTAAATTGAATAAACCTAAATTGAGGGTGTAACTTCATGAATAAGCATCTGTATGGAAGACAAGTTAGAATGCAACATGCTGATAAATATGAATACAAAAAACATCACCAGGTGAGATAAACAGAAATAAACCTGTATGTGCAGCTGGGTTGTCCTGAGTGTGTGAGTGAAGAATTGGAAATATCTTGAAGCCAGAGCCACAAGTCATGAAAGCTTTTATTTGAAGAAAGTCTGTGCTCGAGGGCAAAAGTTAAAAAATAAAAAGATCACAGAACATCAGGGATTGGAAGGGACCTTGAAAGATCATCTAGTCCAATCCCCCTGCTGGAGCAGGAACACCTACACTGGGTCACACAGGAATGTGCCCAGGTGGGTTCCGAATGTCTCCAGAGAAGAACACCACAATCTACCTGGGCAGCCTGTTCCAGCGTTCTGTCATCCTTACTGTGAGGAAGTTCTTACTTGTATTCATGTGGAGCTTCCTATATTCCAGCTTCCACCCATTGCCCCTTGTCTTATTACTGGATGTCAAATGAGTAAAACAGTGAGAAGAAAACTTGTAAGCCTTAAAATGAGTTGAATCTGATCACAGCCAGATTGGTTTCTCTCCTGGTTGTCTGTTTATAAGACAACATGTTTGTTAAAATGTATATTTTAAGTCAGAAATTTTCAATTTATTTCTCCTTAATTAATTAGAAACAGTAAAATAGTTATGATGTTTATATCCCAAAAGGTAAAAATAAAGGCCAGATTCTCAGTTCTGATGAAGTTCTTGTTCCTCTTTGGTACTTAGTAGATCATTTTAAATAGCCTGTCAGATTTTTTCCTTCACATTCTCCAGTGGTGTATATGAAACAGGGAGAGAAGTTTTTCTGGTTAGTTAGCTCACATCCTATAGTTGGATGCAGGATGACAGAAATTAAAGGTTACTTTGTCTTGCTGCGAAGTGAAGAATGAAATGTACCCTATAATAAACTGATGTCATCCCAGCCAAGCCTCATAGAAGTCCCACCAGGCTCCTTAAATGTAGTACCAAACTTAGAGGTCTGAGATGCATTGCATTTCAGACTTGGAAAGCACTTTCTCTTTAAAAAGACAAAGCTCTTATTAAAAATAACCAGGAATAGAGGGAGATGTCACCACAGTACAGGGAATCTCAAGTATTCTCTTGACAGAAATAAATAACTCTATTTCGAGCCACACAACTCCATCTCACACTGTCAATTACCTCATCCCTACTCTCAGTCTCGTCTACAATGTTTGAGCTCTGGGAACAGACTCAGGCAGAGAATATATTGAAGAGCTCAGCCAAAGTCAGCTGTTGAAGACAGGTAGCAACAAAAGTAAATAAAACAAACAAACAAAAAAACACAAAGCAAAAACATTCTTGTCACGTTATCCTTGCTCAGTGTCTCCTTCTTTAAAGCTCTGTGCAGGTACCTGTGGTACCTGTGGTTCCCAAATCCAAGTTACTCCATGTTGATAAAAACACTATCTTTAATGTGATCACAGGCTCATCTTAATTTCTCTTTGAATTCCATCTGTTTTTTTGGAGATTTTTTTTTGCAGCCTCACACAGGCCTAAGTGGAACCACCTCCTTGAACTCACTAAGACCTGAGTAATCTCTCTTATCTGCCAGCAAAAAGACCAGAGGTCTTTAAAAGTATACAAGGGGACAAATCATTGAAATTGTCCACTGGCATTTCCTTTCTGCATATTTGCTTTCTCACTAAAAGCAGGTGTAACAATCAGAAAGATCAGAACAATGGAAAAGTGATACAAGAGGTACAATGACAAAGAAACTAACATAATACAAAGATGTTACAAGGGAAGGAAATAGGACTGCTCAGCAAACCCCAAATATCATAGAACCACTCAGGTTGGAAAAGTCCTTAAAGATCGTCAAGTCCAACCATGACCTAACCCCACCACCCTAACTAACAACCCTCCACTAAATCACGTCCCTGAGCACCACATCCAAATGCTTTTTAAACATATTCAGGGATGGTGACTTAACCACCTCCCTGGAGAGCCTATTCCAGTGCTTATCTACCCTTTCTGTAAAGAAGTGTTTCCTAATAGCCAACCTAAACTTACCCTGGCTGAACTTGAGGCCATTTCCCCTCATCCTGTCACCAGTGAGAAGAGACCAACGCCATTCTTGCTGTAAGCACCTTTCAGATATTGGAAGAGAGCAATAAGGTCTCCCCTCGGCCCCCTTTTCCGCAGACTGAACATCCCCAGTTCCTTCAGTCTCTCCTCATAGGGCATATTCTCCAAGCTCTTCATAAGCCCTGTTGCCTTTCTTTGGATCTGCTCCAGCACCTCAATGTCCTTTCTGTACTGAGGTGCCCAAAACTGAACACAGCACTTGAGGTGAGGCCTCACCAGTGCTGAGTACAGGGGCAGGATGACGTCCTTAGTCCTGCTCACCACACCATTCCTGATATAAGCCAGGATGACATTGGCCTTCTTGGCCACCTGGGCACACTGCTGGCTCATATTCAGTCAACTGTCCGTCAGTACATCAAGGTCCCTTTCCCTCAGCCAGCTTTCCAGCCACTCCTCCCCAAACCTGTAGGGTTGTCCAGGATTGCTGTAACAAAAATGCAGGATCTGACACACAACCCTGTTTAAACTCAGGAAAACTCCACAGAGGAGGGATCTCCAGCCAGTGAGCAGTCAGACCTTAAATGAAGTCTAAGAGAGGGGCAGCCAGGCTCTGCCCCTTCTGGTCACACATGTGAATTACCTTCACCTGTCCTCCCAAGGCTGACCAGGTCCTTTCCCCAGGTGATCAGTGGTTCAGGCTGTGACTCAACAGTTAGCATACAGCACGTTATACTATCATAAAGAAAGCTTTGTTTTCACCTAGTTTGCTCTGAACTGAGGTTCTAGCTCTAATGCTAAGATTCTAGAGGAAAAAACATGCTTAGCATAAATAAATGAAAATAATAAGATACAAATTGGAGAATAAACATGGAAAGATTAAAGAAAAAGGGAGAGAACTGGTTGAGATCTGAACAGAAACCAATTCTACTTCCTAATTTTTCTATAGCTGTCTTGGAATGTGGTCTTTGCTCACTACCTGAGCTGGACAATTGGCAGAAAGGGTATGTCCACAGCCAATTGCCTCACAGTGTTGCAAAGTCAAATGGTTAAATTACCAGCAATCATCTGCCATGTGCTCGAGTGGAGTTTTCATTGTCATGTGGTAAATGTGTTCAGTATGAAAAAAGAGAAGCAAAACAGCAATACAATTAACAAGCAGTTAATTTTGAACAGCAGACCAGCAAAGCATAAAATTAACACCCTCTACAAGGAGGAATCTGTATGTCTTCTCATTAATTACAAAAATAGCAGAATGACCTTAAGCAATATGACCCGGATCACGGTAGCTATACCTGGCAAAGGTTAAATCTGACTTCTGACCTCAGCACCTTTTAAATTCAGGCTTAGAATGTAGCATTTTATGTTCCAGGAATACATTTCTTGCTTACTTAAATAAATTGGTGTAGTAAAATGCTAAGTCATGGCCTGGAGCAGTGACTGAGCACCTGGTGGGAAGGCAGGGGAGCACAGCTGCATGCAGTGCACCTAAGTGACTGGAAGAGATGGAGCCAGGATCCTCATCCTCATCTAAGGTGAGGGTATCTCTTGCTGGAGATCCCTAACTACCTGAGGCCTTCCAAAAGTAAGCAGCTCCTTTCCTTCATTTCTGTGTCTGCAGCTACTACATTTGGGCTTGTTTTCATTTGCAGTAGCCAAAGACTTTGCCATCCCATTATTACTGTGGTGCTTTCTGTCCCATTATAGCATTACATCTAGTAAACAAGGTTTTGTCACGCTGTATGAGCACAGTTCTGGTGGAAGTAGCATGCTTAGTGTCATAAGGCCTTATGCATCATCTTGGGTAGTGCTACAAGTAATGAAATCATTAGTTTAATCATCCTTCTTTTGACCCTCATAAACCATCAGTTTGAAGTTCTGCTGCCTTTAGGACTGCTACTGAATCTATCATGGACACCAAGGTATCCCCAGATTGTAGAAGGCTGAATGACCAAAGCCATTCACAGCTCTGAGACAGTGCTATGTTTGTTGCTGATCAGGATCAGAAACGTTACTCTAGAAAGTAAGTGTGCACGTGTGGGATAAGAAGGGAAGGACATGCAGTTCATCGCATGATCATGCAAATATGGAGGGTCTTTCTCCTGTTAATAGCGGGCCATTTCTCATAGTATTCATGCACAACACACAGAGTGATAAACAGTGGCTCTATAACTAGAGACAGTGCCCCTGCTCAGGAGAGAGAGCGATTGCGGGGTCTGTCAGAAAGCACCTGGCATGGAAATACAGCAGGAAATGTTGTGGTTGGGTAGCTGAAGGTTTATTTCTATAGGTTTTCCCTCTTCTACTCTGGAAACTCAAGTGATGATTTTCAAAATTAAATGCATCTTAATTTTCAGGATTAGTAACTTTCAGATTTTCAAAACAGCCAATGAACTGGCTGGTGGCCAGCAAGCAGAAGACTGCAGGTTGGTTGATGCTTTGTGTTATTTCTTTGTATTGCTCAAGGATCCCAGAAGCTTTTGAAAATCTGAAGAGAGAAGTCAGAGCTTATATCTTAACAAAAATCTCTTCTAAGAGGAGGAAAGGAGGAAAAATCAGGGATCTTTGCATGTGGAAAGTAGATAGAATACAGGGGGGAAAAAAATGACACGGTGCTTAGAAACATGAAATGACTGGGACAAAAATTCTGATGGGAAAGGAAGATGGAGAAGCATGTTCAGGTAGGGTGGAAGTTTAAAACAGATTGTAGAAGAGAGAATGGTAAGGAAGAAAGGAAAAGTTGGGAAAACATGTATTACATTTTACAAAGAAGCAAAGCTTCCTGTGGAAAAAAGAAATTCTAAATACTTCCCAAAAAAAGAATTTCCATGAAGGGAGTCCCTGTGACTTTCGGGCAAATTGCATGAGCTGCATTTGAGATCAGTAGGGGTTAATTGTTTGATTTCTCTTTTGCTGTTGCATGTGCAAATATCACATCATATGTTCCTTTATTTTGTTTTTCTTTCTGTGAAATACAAAACATCTGTGGTGAGACTGCCCAGTATTTCTCTCGATCTGGCCTGTAAAGCTTTTGCAGTAAGTAATAATTTATTATGACTGAGCCAATCACCAAACATGGAACAAACTCACTGCTATTGTAAACCACATGGTTAGTTTCAAAAAAAATGTAGTCATCTTCAAACCAGTATGCTGCAACATAAAATAATTAAAATTCAAGGCAACATCAAAGAGGTTTAACTGAAACATTTTAAAAAGCTGCCAACATTCTGAGAAATGAATTGCCATACATGTTTTCCTAGGGGAAATTATTAAATTAATTGGGGAAAAAAAACCAAACAACTATAATACAATTGATAGCACTTACTACCATAATAAATGAGCATCACAGAGTCAATTTTTAATCGGGATTAGAGATTAAATGGCGACAGGCTGATAAGTATAGACAGTTTTCACCTAAGGTAGTTCTTTGATGGAAACCTCTTCATTTCAATCTTGAGCATCATGCACCTAGTCCTAGACATGTTTCCTGTTCAGTGGCTTGGCTGAGTGCAGAAAAGCAGATCTACATATGCCTGTGATATGGAAATTCATGTACCCTTTTCTAGTACATACCACACTGGTTCCTTTTTATCCATACACAGATGACAAGACTGGCTTTTTGGCCCACTTCCCACAGTGAAATAGTCTAAAGCCAATGTCTGTAGAGAAGAAATGTTAAATGTTTTTATAAGATTTACTATTAATTAATATTATGTAATAATTTCTAAATAACTAAGGCAGAAAATGAAAGGGATTTACATGAGGACTGGTAAGAGTTTTTATAAGAGTTAAAAAAAAAAAAAAAAAAAGAGGATATGTCATCCTGTAGAAATCCTTACTGTAGCTGAACCTGCATGTTTGCTTTTTTCGTGTGGAATTACCATACTGGTGATTCTATTTCATGCAAATACTTTAATAAACTTCCAGCATGGTTCAGCTGTAGCAATTCTTGATTTTATCACGTCACCCCTGCAGAAATATAAATCAGAATTCCTTTCACGTTCTGAAGCAAAGAATCCTGCTTGGAAAAGGCCAGGATTTGAACAACAGAATCCTGGCAAACTGGAACCAAGATGTATGAGGGGCGCCAAGGTAGGAAGCTGAAACAGCTCTTGGTTATCCCCAAAAACACGATGTTGCCCTGCATACAATGTTCACATGCCTTCAGAAAGTGAAATGAAGAACAACTTCTCCACTTTGCTGCTTCATAAAACATCTGGAATAATTATGGAGACTTGTGCAGTTGAAGACAAAGGTATTAGCAATGCAGTTCTTATGTTTCTAAATACGTTCCCCACTTTGCTGTCACAAGTACTGGAACTCGCATGCAAGAATCCTGCAGCGTGTTTGGCCCACAGGCCAGGCTAACTGATCTAATTTTACTTTAGCTGTTGGCTACCAAGTGCCTGAAGGCCACAGGAGTACATGTTTCTGGGCCAGCTCTGTACTAAGCTAGCCTCAGATAATGCTAACACATCCTGGCTGCAACCCATGCAGAAGCTAAGATAAAGCTAAGATAAAGTCCTTTGTGTTCATATTTCACAGTCAGATTCCCAACTACAGCATAAATCAGCTCAGCTTACTAACCTACTATTCCATGTATGTGGTTATTGGTGTAGCAGTGGTGCCAGACATTGATTAAAAACACACATGGGCCCTCAGGTAGAGAATGATAATAACAACAATAAATTGAATAATAACAACTTCATCTCTTCTTTTAGCACCTGTATCTTCTCAGCAATTTACATACAGGTCAGAATATGTTCTATGTTTACCCTGTCTCAACATTGTTATCTCTTTTGGTAAGTAAGAAAAGCCTAGTATTTAAAGTTTGATAGCCCAACACAAAACATACACATCCCAATTGGCTGTCAAAGCTGAATTGTAAAGACTTGCAAAAAGTAACTACCTGTCCCTGGGTATTTCTTTGATGCCTTTTTTATGCTTCTGCTCAAACAGACAGAGAACTCAGCAAATAACAGTTAGTCTCCTTTATTTGCAGCCACAGAGAAATGCACTTGGTCATGTAGCTCCAATTTTTCAGCTACCCTGCATGGGGCTTGTGTTTTTAATGGGGTTGTGATTATTTCAGCTGTATGTTCCAAAAAGGGACAGAACAGGTTTGACGTTTTCTTGCATGTAAGGTTTTTATCTATCTGCTTCCCCTGCATTGTGCAGTAATCTTGTAACTGGAGTGTCTATTTACCTTACTTCTCTGGAAGGAAAAAAACATGTCAAATGAAGAAAGAAGTAGAAAGAATATCTAATATTCTACTGACAATTTAAGGTGCTTCAAGGATACCAGACTTCCCAATATATTACCACGTCTCGTGGTATCACCTCACAGTAACATTAGGAATTGATGTCCAAGGGTACCTCACAGCCTGCACGGCTGCCAGGACCTGAGGACTGCATGGGCAGTCACCAGCAGCCACCACAGATGTACTGTGGAGTGAATTGTCTACAATCATACGGACTGGAGTGAGTTAATAAACTGCACACTGTGGTAACAGGTTACTAAAATTCTTATGCATGAGCAGATGTATGTGTATATTGTTCTGTACAAATGGAAAGCTCCTCCCAAATGCTGGGAATGTATTCTGGGTGGATTTTCAATACAATAAAAACCTAGTCCTCTTCTACTTTACTCAAGTTATTCCCTCGGTTTCAATGAAAATAGGACATGCTTATAAGGATTAGAATTATTCTTTGAACTCTGTGAAAGAAGAAATGTTGTGCTTCGATGTACTTACAGCTTACACAAACCTCAGTTGAACATATATTACTAGTAGCACTGAAGTCATATCTCGTATATACATTTTTACTCTCAGGAAGTTTCATAAACATGTTTATTTCTGACCAAATTAAGCTTATTGCTGTGTCTTAGTTGTAAAAACTAATAGTAAGATCATGTTTTAAAAATTAGCTTCCATCTGAATGCTAATAAACCATGGGTGCACATCCCTTGCATTTTCTATAAACTCTCTTCCTCAAAATTTGATGTCTGCATTATATCTAATGAGCAGGTCACCATTTTAGATACAAATGTAAAAGAGATGAGCTTGGAGTCCTGCTTTAGGGGCAGGACAGTAAGGGAAGGACACATTTGTTTTCTTGCAGACTTCACTATAGTCTAATGTTTCATTTTCTGTGCACGTGCCATTGAGATTTATTTGAAACTGCCTCTTGCTGTTTCATTTTTCTTGCATGAAGGGATTTTTTAATATTTTTAATACAGTTGGGTTGGGGATTAGTGTTACAGAGCTGCACTGCAATGACAAGAAACTAAAATTAGAGACACATGTATAAATAAAAGTACACAAGCTGAAAAACAGTGCATGAGGTAGGAGGAGATAAACTGCTGTCTCTGCAGACACTCTTGCTCCACTGCCTGTTGCACAGAGCCTGAAGCAGGTTAGTTAGACTTCCACACAGTGGAATCTGAGCTTTTGGGTACAGATACACCTAGAAAGTAAACACGAAAAAATCCACACAAAACAAACAGTTCATCCAGTTTATGATCACTTCATCTGGTTCAATGTCCTGTATAGTACTGGCAATACAAGTATATTCAAACACACACATATATATTTAATTAAAGCCATTGTCTTGTTGGTTTGTTGAAGGATAGCCCGTGTTTTTACTAAAACATAGCTTCCAGAATGGCATCTAGCCTCAGTCAGAAGACACTGAGAGACAGGGTACTGATTATTGCCACTGGGAATTTGTTTCAGTGGCTTTCTGATTTCATCTGTTAGACATTTGCTCCTGTTGCATCTCTCTTTGCTGAGGAGCTAGGAGCTAGCTGCTCAGCGCCCAGCATTTTCTTCTTGAGAGGTACTGTCACTCTTCTTTCCCACCTTGCAGTTGAAGTTAAGAATCAATGATGGAGTCCCGTACCTTGAACGAAACTTTATTAAAAAACAAACACAAGTCCAAACACAAGTTTTTTCTGAACTCAGAAGAATCAAGTAATGACCAAACCTTATTTTCAGCCTCTGTCCCTTGGGAAACCTATTTAAATATGTGGTTTAGCATCTGCTCAAGCCTTACCATCTGGCTGCAGGGCGTGGGGGCAGATTGTTATTTTTGGGGGGTGCGTGGTGTGGACCGACTACTGAGCTCATGCCTACATAAAGGAGTTTAGCGGCTTATTTATATCTGCTCTGAACAAAACTTTAGCAAGTTTGCCTTGGGGATGAAGCCAACACCCAGCTGATTAAAGGAGACTGAAAGGAGCTGCGCAACATGTTGGGCGTGCTGTGGCATCCTGCTCTCCCAATCGGAGCTAACCTCAGAGCAGGGTCTTTGGGAGGAACCTCCCCTACACTGCCCACCAAATCTCTCCTTTATTATGGGTTCTCAATCCACTGAATGCAACGGGTGCTCAGGGCTACAGACTACTACGCTATTTTTAATTGAAAAAGGCTCTCCATTCTGAATGTATTCCCAGCCAAACTACTAACTCTTAAATCATTTAATCAACCTTGTTGATTAAAGTCGGTTATCATGAGTTAATAACCTCATATCTGAATCCTGTTAGAGCTTTTTATGATTAAAATGGTTATTTGCAAAACTTGTATATTGGCACAGTATCTCTGTGCACACCATTTCCTTCTTCCTATTGTTTTTTTTTGGAGAAGTACCTGCAGGACAGATGTGGTCAAGTACCCAAACTTGACAAGGCTCAAATGTTTGGCTTCTGGCTTCTTATTTATTGTAAATTGAATTGTACCTTAGAAAGGCATATAGGCCTATCAGCGCTCTGCAGTCAGTTCCAAGGGAGAATGCTACTTCATTAAAACTAACAAATATTTTCCATGTTAGAATTCCAACTTTCTGGGGAAAATATTCAACTGCTAAACCCGCAACAGTGTATGAGAATATGTTTATCTTCAGGAATAATTGTAACTGACTTGTGTCCGAGGTTTGAGGCCTGCACAATATCACATCTGCCTTTTTAAGAGATAGTGTCAGTGTCGGGATGCCGCAGCTCACCAGGTCCTCACACTTTGATGGCAGTTGTCATCTGCTATGTTGCTCCACTCACACTGCTGGTATCTGTGATTTCTTTGCTATTTGCTTCTTCCTGTTTCATCTCCCTCTTTCACAATGTTACACACAGCAAATGGCATTAACAAATTGTTTGCGCTGGTGAAAAATACGTTTTTAACCTCATGGATGTTTCTTCTTGGAGCTGTCATCCCAAATCTGGGAAAAGAAATCTCTAATTCCAAAGTGATGCTAGAGAGCTAGCATCCAGTCTACGTGAAACATTCATCCTGACTGAGCTCCTTATTTATTGATCTCTGTGCACCATTTTTGCATTTAATCCTGCTGTGAGATTAGTTATTGCTATTACTTCTGGGCCAGTGGAGTTGCAAATGCAAACGTTCTTGCAAAGACAAATATTCCCTGGCATGTACTGTCTTCAGTTTCAGAATACTCAGACTCTGGACAATCCCTTCTGTAACCACAGCATCTCTGGGGCTGTTGCTAACTCTGCAGCTGCACCACTGCGCTTCTTCTCTTTGCAGTGTTTTGCATCTGTATTTGACGAAGAGCATTTTATAAAAGAAGCACATTGTGAGCCCTCTGTCCTCTCAATTTCTTATTTTTCATTTTACAGAAGCTGCATTCTGTTTCAGAAGTTGCTGATCAGC
Organism: Lagopus muta; assembly: GCF_023343835.1. NCBI lineage: Eukaryota > Metazoa > Chordata > Aves > Galliformes > Phasianidae > Lagopus > Lagopus muta. The sequence continues at coordinate 9,376,430 of NC_064438.1, read as the reverse complement.
TTAGCGTCTGTGTTCTCTCTGGTTAGAGGCATTATTGCCTTGCTCCTTTGATACAAAGAGCCCTGAGATTTGATCTTGCTATCTGCGCTGTGACACAAAAGCATGGAAATGATTATGTTGTAGCATTTTGTATGATATTGAGACTACAGTATTTCACCTTCACTTACATTTTGGGCAGCATCCCTTCACTTAGAATACTGCAGATGTAGGCAGTTTGAAGAAGAATATTATATGACATTGTGTCCTGAAAAGATGTTGCACTGCCACAGGGTTCTGCAGGGCCTGTCTGTTTCCTAGGCTTTCCTGGAAAGACAGCCATTCATCGCTGCTACACCAGTTAGATTTATAAGTGGGACACTAATTTTCACACTTGCAGCAAATAATAACAATAAAAAAATCATGTTGTATAAATCACAGGAGTTGTTAGCATTAAAGCCGAAACAGTAGTAAGCAATCCAGCTTTTAGACCAGAAGCGATCACAGAAAAGCTACTCATTTGGGAGTGTTACATAGGTGACAAGACCTCCTAGGTACAGCTGGCTCAGTGCACAGTGCTGCTGCGATGGCACCATTTGGCCTTCGGTCATTCTCTGAGGCTGAGGCCAAGCAGCAGAGGACGGCTCTGGAAATGCAGCTGGTGCTGGGAACCACACCTCCGTGCTTGGGGAACACGGCAAGGACCTCGGCATAGCGGGGGGGCAACAGCAGCCACGTTTTAACGTGCCATTTCCCAAAGCTGTTTCTTTAACCAGTACAGAAACGGCATCCTTTTCCACTTTTCTAGCATTCATCACTTCGTACTGTTTGATCTGCATTTCTGCTTTTCAATTTCACGGGTTTTCTTTCACGGTACGGCTTCTTTTGGGAATTACTCCAGAGCGGGCTGCCGGGGAAACTTTTTTTCCTCGACGGCATCAAACCCCCCTCCGGACAACGCCGAGCCCGGCCCCGAAGGAGGCGATGGCGGCGCTCCCCGACTCCGCTACTACAGCTCCCGTGTGGCCGTGCGGCGCGGGGCGGGGCGCGGGCGGCGGAAGGGCGCCGCTGGCGGGCGGGCGGCGGCGGGGGCCGCTCTATCCGGGCCTTTGGCGCTTCCCTTCCTTTCGCGCCGGCGGCCGCTGCGAGGCGGCGGGTCCATGTGCGCACGGCGCGGCGCGGCCCCGGCCCCTGTCCCCCGCCTCCTGCCGCCGCCGGCATGGACCCCAACACCATCATTGAGGCCCTGCGGGGCACCATGGACCCGGCGCTGCGGGAAGCCGCCGAGCGGCAGCTTAACGAGGTGAGGGAAGCCGCGGGGCCCGGGCCGGGCGGCCGCAGCGCCGGAAGGGGCACGGCGCGGGCGGCGGGGTCGGGGCGGGCCGCGAGGCAAGGCTCGGCCCGGAGCGGCGCGGCGGAGCGACGGGTGGGGGAGAGTGGGGCCGGGCCGCCCGCTCCCTCGGCCCTGCCCGTCTTCCCCGCGCGGGCTGCGGGGACCCGCCTGTTGTCGCGGGCCGGGCCGCGGCGTCCCCGCACGTGGCGGCGGAGCTCGGGCCGGGCGGGGCTCGGAGCCGGGAACGGGCGGCGGCGGGCCGTCTCGTTTCCTTTGTGCCTCTGCTCGGCCGGGGGTCGTAGCGGGGCGCGGACCCGGGGCCTCGGGCCGCCGGAGGGACCCGCGGGGGCAGTGCAAGGAGGTTCGCCGCCTTTGGGAGCGGGCTGCGAGAGTCCCGTCGCTCCGCGTTGAACTCGGCCGGTGGGCGAGGGGCCGCGCGTTCCCCGAAATCCTTCGGGCTCCGGCACGGCAGCGTGGCCGAGCTGGGCGTGCTGAGCGGGTGTAGCGGCAACACGTGCCCGGGAGACGGGAGAGAGGCGGCGGGGCTCCGGCCCGGCCCTGTCATCTGCTCGCACCGCGTGCCTCCGTGCTGCGGCCTAACAGCTGGTGGGCCCCGGTTCCGCGGGCCTGGGAGACAGCTGCCTTCTTGTTTCGCTTCACCTGGGAGCTGGAAACTCCTTCTTGACGAAACCCAAGCCGTGCGGCTTCCGGACATCTTGAAGAAAAGGTGCTCCGGTGGTTGGCGTGGAGGGAAGGGGCTGAAGGAGGAGGAGGTGAGGGGTGAGCTTGCGTGGCAGCTCCCGCGGTGCTCCGAGCCGGGCCTTCCCACACACGTTTTCCTTTGTCGCCCTGGAGCAGACCTCAGGCCTACCGCAGTATGTCCAGCATGTCCAGCATGGCCGTGTTCACTCAGCTTCTGCTGGCAGCAGGGAACTTCCAAAAACTGGAAGTACGACTTGTCATACTGTGAGAGTGTGTAGCTGCACCGAGTGCCTGGAAGTCGCTCAATAAGCGCGTGCTGGACGCGACTGCAATCCGTAGCTGGAACACTACACAGCGATTGGATTTGTGCAAAGTAGTTGGCTATCTCCTCCGTATCTCTCTGTAAAAAGTATTCTCAGTGGTTTCTTTGTAAACTAAAAGTAAAAATAATGCAATGGCTTATAAATACAACATGAAATCTTAATCTGACTCCAAAATGTGAGTTTTTTTATTCTGTGCGTGTCAATATCTATATATAGTAACTTATTTCGAATCTATTCCAGCTATTTTCTGCAGGTACTGAGTTGGCGAACGTGCAGGAAATTGTGTTCTCTGGCAGTTGGGTTCTTCAGCAAATGGCTAACTGTTACGTGAGGGGCTATGCTCACCATCAGCTGCCTTCTGATCACGTTTCTCAATCAAAACATGGTCTGTCATGCGCTACATCAGCATTAAACTGGAATAAAACCCAAATGTGCCCTTTCAGAAGCACCAGATGTCATTGAACCCTAGACTAAGAATTCCTTATTTGAAATGCAGCCTCACTGATCTTTCACAGACCATTTGTGATAAAAAATTAAAAAACAGCCCAAGCTACTACACCCTAAACCTGCAAGCATTGATGCACATGTGTAGTTCTATTCACTTTCATGATCTTGTTTTTACATAGAGTTACTGAAATCAGTTATGCGTTTGCTTGCAGGATACTACTCTGAATTTAACTGCTAGAGCAGTTATGTTATCAGTTAATATTTGATTACAATTATGTCTTCGCTTTTCTGCTGAGATGAAATCCTCCAACAGTGAATAATCTTGCAGGTGGCTGGGGACAGAAGAACACCTTTATAATTTGTCCGTTAATTGTCCTTGGTTGACCTTTTATTGTATCCTTATTTTGCCTGTAGTGTCTCTGTTGAGCTGAGGGGACTTTTGAGTAGAATAATCTTCTACCTTACCAGGAAAGAATGAGCCTCAGCCAGTAACTGATATTTCTAATTAATGACAAGTTAAATATCTAGATCTGTCCATCGAACCCTTACCAAGCAAGAGTTTCCACTGACTTGAGAAAGGGGCTGTGTTGTGTGAGTGTTGTTTTGTACAGACCTTATTTTCCCTTTGACCTTGGCGAAGTCACGCGTTCTTCTATTCTCTTTCACTACATTTTGACAAGTTATGTGACCTGTGCTTAAAGCACTGCGAGGACTTTGAGTTGAGATATGCTAAATGCAGGCAGCTCAGGGCTGTCCATCTCTTTGGTTTTAATGGGACAGGTTAAAGAGAACGATACCGTTAGCCCTTGTGTCCAGTGTATTACTTCCAGCTTCTTATAATTTCCAGCTAATGATACACTGTGAGGTGTTTGCTTGTCTCTGCTGTCTTGCAGAGGAGACAGTTTTACAGGGCCTTAGAACCAGACTCTTCCAGTAAGTTACTGGAAAGCAGCAGGAGGACTTTATTGCCTTTCAAAGCAGTCTTCATATTGTGCGTATAAAGTGTTTCCCAGAAGTGATGATGAAAGTAGATATTTTTAACTATGCAGCTATGGAACGACCCCCTGAAAATTATGCACAGTGCTGTTTCATTCTTTAATATCAACATACGTGTCAAGGTGCTGTTGTTAGGTAATACCTGCCTTGCAGGTCTCTCCTCTGCAGCTAAGAGAATTGATCATATAACCATATTTGAGATTAACCCCGGTGTGGACAAGCTATTTTTCAGAAGAGCTATCCAACTTCTCAGAGAATTTTTTTAAATTATTTTTTAAAGAAAAGATAAACCAGAACCCCAGTCACTCATAATGTTTTGTATGCCAAAGCTTAACAGGGTTTAAGTGAGTTTTTACCCTGTTGCTCCATTGAGAGGTGCCTTGCAGAAGTTGTGTTTACTCTCTTTCATGTTCTGATACAAGTGATAGTGGAAAAAAAAAAATAATTGCTTGAGCTTGTGAACATGTCATCATAGAGTGCAATCTCTTTTACAAAGTGACCTCGTGTAGTGCCTTTCATTGCCTGCTCAGGAGATCCAAATGCCAGAGTAATGCATTGATGAACCAAAATGATTGGACTCTAACTGTTGGGAACTTTGCAGTGAAGAGCTGTCCAAGGGAAAAAAGCAAGTTCCTTTTTATATACCTTTCACTCAGGGATTTCAAAATACTGGCATGCTGTGTATTTGAATGCTTTAGGATAGGTATTTGTAATGTTACTTTATATTTTTTTTTTACCTAGGAGGTATAACGTGATCTTCATGTATGACTCTTGCAGCTATATACCGTAGTGTATCTAAGACCAAGAGCAGCACGAGTTTCCTGGCTTTGTCTGATTACTATATCATGAGTGTTTATTGGAACTTCTAGCATGGTATTCTCATGAAAGTGCATGATTATCCTTTCCTATTTCCACCCCCTGGTTTTCCATTTGTGTGTTGTGCTGTGTGTTAAACGAGAGATCTTTTGTGAGAGGATGGATTTAAGTTGTGTATGCAGAGGCTGATCCAGTACCAGAAATCCCCTTGGGGCCAGTGAGGAATCGAGGGAGTGTTGCTGTCACTAGGAAGCAGTTGGATGCTTGAATCATGCTAACTAATGCAAGGCAGAATCCTAGCAGACAAGGGTGCTTTGCCCCTTTCTTATGGCTTAGCAAATGGTTACTGTGTGTGCTTAGCTAACTTTTACAAAGAGCACGTTTCCTTTTTCCTCTTAATAGAAAAGTAAATAGATTTCAGAACTTGCAGACAGCACTCTGAAGTGAGCATCAAATAGTTTGCCAGATTTGATATGCATGTATGTGTTTTTGGTGGACCTTAAGCTTCATTTACATATGCATTGCGGCTGCAAAGAGGTGGTAAAACCAGCTTGCAAAAACTTGAGGTCAGAATGACTTCCACACCTGCTGAGTTCTTAAAAAAGGATTGAAAGAGTGCTACAGAGGAGTCTGCTGATTCAGCGTGGCCTTACAGTTCCTGACCTTACCTTTCTATAAAAAAGCCAAGCTGTTTCATCTCAGTGTAATAGCTGTGTGTTCACCCAATGCTGTTACAGTCTAGATAAAAGAACTGCACTCTTCAGAATTGGAATTGAGGAAATGTATTTAAATTGTGGTTTTTAGCTCTTTAAAAAATAAGTTATAGTTTTTATTTAAATGTGTGCTAATTTGAATAATTGTATTAATACAACTGAAGGTTCTAGTTTAGCAACATGTAGTATATATTTTATTACTATTCTGATCTGCTTTTTTGCTAACAGCTAAGGAGGTGCTTCACAGAAGGACAGAACTGTAGGGGTTGGAAGGGACCACTGGAGATCATCAAGTGCAACTCCTGCTGAAGCAGGTTTCCTACAGCAGGTCGCACAGGAAGGCATCCAGGCAGGTTTTGAATTTCTCCATAGAAAAATACTTACCACCTCTCTGGGCAGCCTGTTCCAGTGCTCAGCAACCTGTATAGTAAAGAAGATTTCCCTTGTGTTCTGATGGAACTTCCTATGTGCCAGTTTGTGCCCATTGCCCCTTGTTCTGTTGCTAGGCACCACTGAAGGGAGCCAGGTCCCACCCTCTTTATTCCTGTGCTGCAGATGCTTATAAGCATTGGTAAGATCCTCTTTCAGTCTTCTCCCCTCCAGGCTGAACAGCCCCGGGTCTCTCAGCCTTTCCTCATACAGGAGATGCTCCAGGCCCCTCACCACCTTTGTGGCCCTGCGCTGGACTCTCTCTAGGAGATCCCTGTCTGTCTTGAACTGGGGAGCCCAGAATGGGACACAACACTCCAGCTGTGGCCTCACCAGGGCAGAGTAGAGAGGGAGGATCACCCTTCACCTGCTGACCATGCTCTTTTTTGTGCTCCCTGGGACACCACTGTCCTTGGCCACAAGGGCACGGTGCTGACTCGTGGCCACCTGCTGTCCACCAGGACACCCGGGTCCTTCTCTGCAGAGCTCCTCTCCAGCCCCTAACTTGTGCTGATGCATATGGTTATTGCTTTCCAGGTGTAGGACTCTGACTCTGCAGATGCACTTGATATCTAAAAAGAATGTGTGGAGACAATTTCACCTGTGATTAAGCTCGTTTTTAATTGGTTAATATCATGCACGCTTTGTGTAAAATACAAATAATAGTGCTATTAGCGAAGAATGTCTTCAGTGGGTATCATTGGTGGAAACAAGTGCCTTTGTGTATCATAATGAACTGTTGGTAGTTCTGCATGCCATCATCTGGTTTCTTTGTACTTGATATATGTTTCAGATTGAGGCTGGCACGACACCTCATAAGAAAATTGTTTTAGCACATGGCTTGCAATCCATCTTGGCTAAGAAAAGCCTGTGGAAAAAGATGAACAAAGATTGTATGTTCTGGAATGCTGATATTAACAGACAGTGGTGCAACGTTTGTGGTCTGATAGAATGCATTCCTCAGCCAGTGAGGCTGCATAGCAGAGATTGCTCTTGGGAAAAGTCCCCGGATTCTTTGGCTCTTAGACAACAGAAAGTCATACCAGTGACACGGCGTGTTGGAAGATTAGTAACGGGGAAGGACTTGAGATGATTTTTTTTTTTGAGTGCTGACGTGCGTGTTGGGAAATAGACTTATGACACAAACTTCTTTCTGCAATTATTGTAGTTCTCTTAATTTCATATTTATACAAGTAAAGGGTGCTTGTAAGCAAGGAGCGTGAGAATGGTTTTGGGAATGGAAAGGGAAAAGGTTTGAACTGTCACAACTTCAGTCTGAAGTTGTCTCTGTTCTCCACGCAGTTGGAGTATACGAGAGAAGCCGTTGGGAAATGGTTTTAGTTGTTGTGTTCTGCAGGTCTCTGCAGACCAACACTAATTGTCAGTGCTGGTTGTTGGTTTTTTGTTTGGTTGGTTTTTTAGCAGTGGTGTCAGTGAAGGTAAACACGGCGTCCTGAAGGCCAGCCATGTCTGCAGTACAAAAATACTAAAGATTAAAATAGCTGAAACGCGTGTCTGTTCAGTATTCTTAGTGCCATAGACAGAGAATCGGCACCTCTGCGATCTTCTGAAAAATGAATCTGAAAGAGAACATCTGAAAGAAGATGTTCTTCTTATAGTAAAGCAAAACGAGGGAGCAAGTGAGGAGTTGTGTGGTACCTGGGCTTTCATATGCCCACTCAATGTGCACGTCCCTTCATGTAGCTGTCCTCTCCACGTTTCAGCCTCTCTAGAAGCTGTTGGTTTGATGGGGTGGGAAAGCTTGGTGTGAAGTGGTGGGAAGTCCTCTGCATAGAATGCATAGTGTTCATGGAGCTGTGTGTGAATTTTGCTGTAAGTGAATGAATTAATAGGATGTTTCAGGTGAAAAGTAGGAGTTGCTTTATATGCCGGTTGTATTAAAATCACCAATTATTTCTAGCCTGAGTCTGTGCTTTGAACCAGTAAAACTGATGGAGGAGCACATCCCTGGGATTGGTTGGTGTGTGATGACTGAAATGTTAATAAGGAAGATACCCATAAGGTTTTAGGAGACAAGGGTAATAGTGGAAATGTTCTGGTTCTATGATATCAAATAATTTAATAGTTGAGAGGATGCAGTGAAAGTGAAGGAGTGGTGAGGCGTTGGCACAGTGGTGGAGTCACTGTCCCTGGAGGTGCTTGAGAACCATGCAGATGTGGGAGGAGGGATGTGGGCACGGTGGGGACAGGCTGGTGTTGGTCAGATGAACTTACTGGTGGTCTTTCCAACCTCAGTAGTTCTAGGGAAATGTACTTGTTCTGCATACTAACATAGGCCATATTTTTAGGCGCTCCTGTGGCTTGCTACAATTACAGTCTCAGTCTTGATTTATTTTTTTAATATAGGAAAAGATTATTTGGGGTTAATTCAGTTAAATTTCAGTGCGTGGCAGTCTTGTATATTGCTGTCTATTTTAGTTGATTGTTTTTTTTTTGTTTTAAGGCACTTAACATTTCCTTATTCAATTTTTATTCTCATCAATTCTTTGTCCGTACTTAAGCAGCTTATTTTTTATTTTTATATTTTAATTGAAATATCTTTTATACTAGCTTTACTTCGAAGTACAGTTACTATTTGTTGCAAGAAAATGAAAGGAATACTTTATTTTCAATGTTCTAGGATTAAATACTTCCCAAATTCTGAACATGAAATGCATTGAAGAATTTTCAGTACTAAAAAGACAGTTAAATTTATCCTACTTACTGTAGAAGGGCATAACTTCTTACTTTAAGTTTGTTTTGAGCGTCTTGTAATACAGCCTTACTCATAGCTAAGAGTTACTGAAACTGCATCCTTTCCTCAAGAAGTTCTTAATGCATTTAAGTATAGGAGTACTGGGTACATCAGTGTTAGGGGTACAGTGGAATACTGTGTCCAAGTGCAGGTGTTGCTGCTGTGGGATTTCCAAAGTCAGTAGATTTTTAATGTACAACATTTTAGTATCTCGGGGCAAATCTTCAGTCAAATTAATTCTTTGTTTAAAATCAGAATGAAATATTAGAGGGGATGAAAGAAGCTATGCAGATGCAATTATTGTGCAAATACATGAGCAACTGCCACGTCCCTTATCAGTTTGTTTACGTTAGAATATTTAGGAGATGTTTTATAAGGAAAATTAAAGTCAGAGACAAGAACCTGGTGTGATGGGAGTGAGCTGGGCAGTGTTACCTGCTTAGGAGAAATGTTGACTTTTTGGTCAGTGAGCTCTTGGTTCTAAGCAAACAGAAAGGCAGTTCCTGTTCTTTTGCTCTGCTGCAAATTAGACATTCTCTTGTTTCTTTGTTTTGTTTTTATAAATGGGTACTATAGTTTTACTGCTTTTCAAAGAACTGGTTTGTTTGCTTTTTGTGTAGAAAGTAAAAAGCTGAGTAATAAGTGGGTAAGAGTTTGCTTTCCAAGAGTTTAACAGGTAATGATACTTACGTCTGTACAGCTGCCTTTGATAGAATTGTTTCAAAGAGCACATGAACCCAGGTTGTCATGTTAGTGTAGGTGAAGCAGCTGCAGGTCCAGTCCATTGACTTTTGACCTTGAGGGAAATGATGTTGTTTTCCAATTAGAAATAAGGGTAGTGTTTTTTTGTTTTTGTTTTGTTTTTGTTTTTTGAGAATAGAATTTGACTCCACTTAAGCCTCCATACTGCTGGTGTGCTGATGTGTGGTTACACTTACAGTTGCTGCAGCAAAGCAGTAGTGGTTGCTTGAAGCCTTTTTTCTCAAAAAGGTGAAGCATAACTTGAACATGTTGGTTAAGGCTACAGGTGGTTTTAGAAATACAGTGTGTTGATTAGGTGATAGAATGAATTGGTACCTTGTTTAAGGTCACTTGAAAGTTGCTGCAGTTGGTTTTTTGTTTCTGGATATTCAGTATTTTTTTCCAGCACTGAGTGGCTATAAAAGGCTGATTCCTGAAGCTTACTTAATGATTTCTTCAACTCTATTACCTGAAATGGTAGGACTTTTCCTCTATTGTGCTGTCTTCAGCATACAATCAGCATGGCATTTTTGAATGCTTTGTTTTGCTAGCTAACCGTGAAACTTGAGTTGTTGGTGTTCCTTTCTTAATGTCACATCATTATAGAAAGGTGGTAAAAGCAAACAGGAATACTCAGAAATGAAAACTTAAATTATGACAGTGTTAATTTATAACTTATTTATTTTTTGTGTTTTACAGGCTCATAAGTCAGTGAACTTCGTTTCAACTTTGCTTCAGATCACTATGTCCGAGCAACTGGATTTACCAGTGAGACAGGCAGGCAAGTTTTCAAATCCTTTTACGTTGTTTCTGCTGTAATGGTGTGTGCACACAGCTACACGTGCAGATACTGCTGAGGAATCCTAACAGTATTGATTTCCTGAAAGTCAGGAGTCATCAGAATTATGTTCATCATAACTTCACCTGGCACCATACACTAGATTAGAGAAAGAAAAGGTGGCTGATTATTCAATGATTGCTCCCCTTTGTCTCTCTGATCTTTGGGAAACCAGAGTAGTGCTAGTACACTTGGCCAGGGCAGCTGATTTTACCTTCTGCTAGCATGCTAATGTTTCTGAACATTGTAAGTGGAAGAAAACAAATCATGTCCTTTGGAACCCACTTAATTTGCATAAGTCAAAGTCATCAGAAGAATTCAATTTTATGTATTAACAGCTCCAAATATCACCTTAAAAGCTACTCTGATTACTTGATAAAGGTTTCTGATACAATCCTTCTGTGGATTCAGACAGCTCAGGAGATAGGATCTTGGCCACTGATTTGGATTTTTTCCAGGTAATAGACTGTTCCAAGTTGTAGTGCAAGCCTAAGTTGTGTTTTTTGTCTTGATGCTTGTGGACTATTAAGATTATGTGTTAGGGTACTGCTTAACGTGTATGTGAGAAAAGAGGGAGATTTGAAAACCTCTGAGAATTCCACCTTGATATAAGCTAATTAAAAAAATAAAGCAGTCTGTAGAGGGTGGGGACAGCTCATACAGCACATAGCTTACAAACAGTGCGTGTTTTGCAAAGCAATTAATGGTATGATAAATCCCACTGAGGGCAGACTCAAGTCTGCATCACTTCAGTGTTGTCATAGCACATATCTGCAGGCTGTTCTGTATCATGCAGGCCCTTTCAGAAACCGTTTGCTTCTGACTCTTCAGAAGGTAGATGTGAGGTTTGCAGAAAGAATTTACGTTAGGGATTTGTATATAGAATTAGATTAATAGTAACTTTGCTATTAGTTTGTAATTTGAGATTTCCTGTTGCCTTTGTCAGTCTGTTTCTTTTCAAGTGCTGTAAGCTATACTCAGCCAAATAAGCAGTTTGGATTTGGTTGTCAAAAGGTAAAAGAATGCATTTTGCCAGCAGCCCAATAGCTGCAAAGTGCAGTGGCCCGTTATACTGGTAGAAAGGAGCTCTCTTTCAACATTTACACTTGCATGAGGGACCTAATTTTTTGGTGGTTTTTTTTTTTTTCACTTGGAAAATACATAGGATGTTTTAGATAGTCATTAGTGTTAATTTTATTTGATCTGTTTTAATGAAAATAGCAAGAAATGTTGTGAAGGATTTATTCAGCAGCTTACTGCTGAAGTGTTACATGAGCTTTTTATAAGTAACAGAAGAAAAGTGTTTGGTATTTTCATGTGGATACACATTATTTACAGTACTAAATATCACAATAAGTGAAGAAATGCAACATGGCAAATTAATAACTTGTATGTTTTGTGCGTTACGGTTCTTGTTAGAAATGGTCAATGCATTGATCGTTACATCAGTTTTTCTGAAATAGGTTTGTCTTGGCAAGATGAGCGTTCACTTGATACTTTGGCTATGAGCTGCTTTGTTACTTTTGTCTGACAGGGGTTATCTACTTGAAAAATATGATAACCCAGTATTGGCCGGACCGGGAAACTGCACCTGGAGAGATTCCACCTTACTCCATCCCAGAAGAAGATAGACACTGCATTCGTGAAAATATTGTAGAAGCCATTATTCACTCTCCTGAGCTGATCAGGTATGCAGTTTGTGCATGTCTTTGAATTCGCTATGGCTTCTGACTTTTCTGTGTGCTTGTTTCTTCTTCTCACACAACTGAGATAGCCTGAATGTTAAGCATGTGGAAACTTACTGGTAGAAAATCCTTTGCAATGAAAAAGTCAGACCCCTGTTGCTTCATTTTTTTGGTAAATTGAGCACTATTAAACAGAAAGTGTGGAACCTAAACTTTCTATTTAAAGAAAATACGCTTGAATGTAAGTCGTGGGATTAGTTGTTGCAGTGCCACAAGAATATTATTAATTATTTCATCATTATACACTTGATTTTCAGAGTACAACTTACTACTTGCATTCATCATATTATCAAGCATGATTATCCTAGTCGTTGGACTGCCGTTGTGGAGAAAATTGGGTTTTACCTTCAGTCTGACAACAGTGCTTGTTGGCTTGGGATTCTTCTATGTCTTTATCAACTTGTGAAAAACTACGAGTAAGTGGTGTGGTTTTTTTTTTCCTACCATATATAAGAGCAGAATGAATATGCTTATATCTCTTGTGTACCACGTGTATTTTGCAACAGTGTGAAGTTGCATGTGGGATGGAGCACAGGTTGATAGACATCTAAATTTAGAGAATATTCTTGAATGCTTACCATGCAGTTGCTGGCTCATATTTTCTATACTAAGAGATTACAGAAAAAACTGCTTCTGTTAGAAAATTAAGATTGGAAGAAAGGGTGCATCTTTAAAGGGCTGATTTGGTGGTACATATATTTGGATTGAAATGTTAGAGCATCAGCAGCAGTTAACATACAAAGGTTTCAAAGTGTGAAATCTCAAATGTTAGGAAATGTCAAAATGAGCCAGCTTTGGTTTGATCCTCTTCTAAATTTGAATATCTTTGGCTCTGTATCTGGTCTTACACTCAAAGCTTTAGAGCTTGAGAAGTTATGTGGAACTCTGCTGCTTCTGGCCTGTAGAAGGCTGCTTTTTGTGGCAGAGATTGCAATCCTGAAGTCATGGGCAGCAATAGTAGTGTAACTGGTGGAATCCACAGTTTAATCTCTGAAGGCCATTATGTGCAGTGTTACTTTATGTAGAATTCATGACATTAGAATGGGTGGATAATGGTTCCTCACAAATCATTTTCAAGAGAAGAGCTTTAAACCCCTCTGTAAGTAATTGCATTCCAGAGGTCTTTCTGTGAATAAAAATGGGAAGTCCTGATAAGAAAGCAAGCTTACTCAACTTTCAAATATATTTCATTGAATATGCAGCAGAAATCTGTGAGATAAACACGAAGCGTTGACTGGTGGTAAATTATGACTGTAGTAATCCTTTGTAAGGAAGACTTTTAATGTGGGCATGGTCATTGCATGATTAACTAAGGTAACAGATGTGTTCAGAGTGTTAGCTGATCACGTGCTTTAACTGGGGCCAGCAACTATTCATACTTTGCTTTCTGGTGAAGTTAGCAAGGATGGGCTTTACAAATCATATAGAAATGTGTAAGCTGTATTGAACAGGATTTTGGAATTCAGTGTTCTGTTGGTGGTTTTTACAGCACGGGTCATTTGGGAGCAAAATGAGTAGACTTTATATTTCTGCAAATTGGCTCTGGTAAGAGACTGAGCATTGATTAATGTTTACTAGTAGTGAAAAGTCTACAAAAGATGCATCTTTAAAACAAAGAAAAAACAACAGACAAAACCTTCCCACAAGAACTCAGGAGTATTAATTGCTTAGACAGAAAAATCATGCTGTATATTCTTGGTGATTCTTTACTTCGTTCTTAGTTATTGCTGGTATGAACTAGATGCTGTGTTGCAGAGTGAATGCTTGAGTTAATAAGGACTTCCTTCTTAGCCAATTAAAAGCTGGGGGAAGATTTAAAAATGTGGCCTCATTTTAATTCAGAAATGTTGAAATATTTTGGGAAAGGGAATGGAGGTCTCCTTTCAGCATAGGCATGGAAACATCTGGGGCCCTATTTCAGAGGGTGTTGCAATGGAAGGCTGCTGCGAGTCTGTCACGTGCCCTTCAGGCCTACATTCAGATTGTTAGATGTGGGCAAATCAGATGGCAAAATGTGGGAGACCTTTCAGTTTGCCTTCCTTAATGCTGGTGAAGCAATCCAGCTTTTGGAAATATTTCTAATGAAGTGTGAACTCTGATGGATGTACTTCTGGAATTTTACTGACTAGCCCAACATCTGCTATGTCTGGCAATAAATGTGTTCCTTTTGCTTGCAATTTCTGTAGTGCTCTGACACTACAGTAATAGTGTGGCAGAATGTGATTTAGTATTCAAAATGTGTACATTGACAGGAATGCAGTACTAGGAGAAACATAATGTGGATTTATAGTGGAGTAACAAACTCCTTCATTTTTCAACTTGCTTTTTGATTGTAATGTTGCGTGGCTCAGAGCTTTACTCCAAGTTCTGTAGCTAGAAATGGTTGGGATTTTTTAACCACACATTGTTCTGAACTGTAATATAACCTACTTGTATCTCCTCTGGAGAGAGGTGGGCTTACAGAATTCCAAGACTGTGTGAAAGACCTATAAAGCTAGCTGTGTTTTATTTAAAGGTATAAGAAACCAGAGGAGCGTAGTCCTTTGATAGCTGCAATGCAACATTTTCTACCAGTTTTGAAGGATAGTTTCATTCAGCTGTTGAGTGATCCATCTGATCAGTCTGTCCTCATCCAGAAGCAAATCTTCAAAATATTTTATGCCCTCGTCCAGGTAAAAATAAATTTTGTGTGTTTTTTGGAATAAGTAATTTAAAGCATTATTTTTTTTTTTCTTAAAGTAGAGTGAAATATTAACAGTATTAGATTAGTTGTGGCAAATAATTTGCATTTACTTGGCTGTGGTATGAATCACAAGATTTTTAGTATCATTATTTGTGCTGTAAAATCAGTGCTGTACTTTTTCGTGGTCTGGCATCAGACAGAAACTTATGTGTGCTCTCCCCTAAGCTGGAGTGTTTGCTACAAAACCATTGACGTTACTTTTCTAATGGCAGATTGTAGAGGCCAGCCTACGCAGAATTATCAGTGCAAATGTAGTTCATAAGGTAACTGCTAACGTGTTGACTGCTTCAGAAATCAGTGTAAGACCTGTTTAAGTAGTGGCCTAGTGCTTCATAAGTGAGATTGCAATGAAAATTTCTAGCAGCATTGAGGATATTGAGGAATACAGTCCAGTTTGTATTACGTTCTTGTTTTTTTTTAATGGAAGCTAGGTGTGGACATAGACTTGAAAGAGCTAAAATTCAAACTGTGTATGTAACGTTATTGTCAAATTGCTTTATAATTTTTGTCTTTATTTTGAATAAGTACACGCTACCTTTGGAGTTGATAAATCAGCAAAACTTGACTGAATGGATAGAAATCCTGAAGACTGTTGTTGATAGAGACGTACCAGCTGTAAGTGTCTTTTGGCTATTATCTGTTTAATCTGAAATATTTTTCACTTGAATTTTTAAAAAGATATTCTTTCTGTGTGGTTTTTCTCAATAGATGCTAAGAAAATAATTTTAAAATGAATAGGATATTTTAAACAGGCCAGACAAGTTTTGAACATATGTAATGTGTGCAAGAGTTCTGTTTTCAAAGTGTAGCGTAATTTATTTTGGCTTCTTGTTTCAATAATTTGATCATTTAAGCAGTGAACATCATGGGACTTATTTTTAGATGTGCTGTACTTCAGGCTTTTAAGTTAGAAGTGTGATATGCTAATTACAGTGTAAATTAAAGTAAAGTAAGATATGCTATTGGTTGTCCAAAAGTCACGTAATATTTTTTTATTATTTTTTCCTAAAGGAAACTCTTCAAGTTGATGAAGATGATAGACCTGAGTTGCCTTGGTGGAAGTGCAAGAAGTGGGCTTTGCATATCTTAGCTAGACTTTTTGAGAGGTAACTTAGCTTCCCTCATAATTACCTTTAAGAACTCAACCAGATGATTAAGTCAGCAATAGCACTTCACACTTTAATTTGCATACTTGCTTCAAATTCTAGGTATGGGAGCCCTGGCAATGTTTCCAAGGAATACAATGAGTTTGCTGAAGTGTTCCTGAAGGCGTTTGCTGTTGGTGTTCAGCAAGTAAGAAACACAGAACCACAGAACCTCAAATCCATTGAGATAGGTGTAGAGTTTGTGACCATTTCTTCCTTCTTGTTCTCTTAGAGCAAGTTTATAAAATGTCTCAGGAGTTTTTCTACAATCTGTGTGCTTGTATTAGTTCTGAAATTTGTTTACTTGAAAGGAATTAGATTGCAAATAGACTGTATATGCAAAATCTGAGGGAGTTGAAGGCTTTCTTGATTTCAATGAAGAAAGGAACACTTTTCATTTCAGTTTCCTAAATATATTTTTGTTTTTCATTCGTGATGAAATTCTAATGATTTGTAGGACTTAATACTCGAGTGTTTCTCACCCTTTTGCTATGGATGAACAGATATAAATGTATGTTGGGATTACTGATCATTCAAGTATAAACTTGAAGCATACTACTAATGTTAATATCTTACAAGTATTCCTCATTGACTATCTAGCCTGTATTATTTTAATGTGTATGTCACACCAAAAAAATCCAGCATTTTTTTTCTGGATAAACTACTTCAAGCTTGACCCAAACAGGCTTGACCTACCCAGCTGGAATACCTTGATTCTTAACCCTTGTGTTTGTGGTTCTTTTGCTCAAGATGTTTTTTGTTTTGAAAGACCCGATGAACCAGTACTAAACACTGGTTGAACTCTACTGCCTGCTGTTCCTTTATACAGTTGTAGAATTTGTTCTGCCATTTCCCTGCAGCCTGCATCCCACATATTGCCTCTTCTCACTTCATCTTACATCTTCTCTTATTCTTTGCTTTAACTTTTTTTTCTTTGTTGCATCTGAACAGTGGGAGGTGATTACTTTGATATGTTAAAAGAAACTGGAAATGTTTGTCCAGGAACACTTTTTTAGCATGGCTCTAAAGACCATTTGTTGATCCTCAGTTTCGTCTTCATTTTCAAGGACTGTAACTCATTTTTTTTCACTGAATATTGATGAATTTAGGCTTTCCAGTGTGTAATTCTGTTTAACTGGAGAATCGTTTCTAAATTAAAAATGGACAAAAAAAGCCCAAGCAACTTCAAATTCTCCTAAAACTCAAATGCACCAGCAAACTAGATCTTCTTGCATAAACTTCCACAAAGAACATTGTAATACCATAAGTCCTCTTTCACCAAAGTCCCAAGATTATTTTTTTTTGCTGAGGAAGAAGAGCCTTTAGTTTATATTTCTTGCATACTGAACTGCTGCTGTGGTGTTCCTTAGGCCATGGAGCCCTTAGAGTATGGGTTACATACTTCAGTATATGTTATAGTAAGTTGATAGGCATGTTTTGTTGCTTGTGTTAAAATTTATAGAGAAAGTCTATCTGTTGAAAGTTACCTACTCTGTGTGAGCTCACCATTTTAGTTTTTTGGAAATAATTTGTTTAAAGCGTGGAATAGAGGAAGTAGAGAGAAAGGTTTGCTACTTAAAGAGGGTAGAGTTGGGTTGGATATAAGGAAAAAGACTTTTGCAGTGAGGATGATGAGACACAGGAACAGATTGCCCAGAGATGTGGTGGATGCCCCAACCCTGGAGGCTTACAAGATTAGATGGACCGAGCTCTGAGCAGCCTGATGGAGCTGTGGGTGTCTCTGGTTGTTGCAGATGAGTTGGACTAGATGGCTTTTAAAAGGTCCCTTCCAACTCTAAGGATTCTGTGATTTTGATAAATGTAAAGAAGTAAAATGCATCCGGCAGTTGTTCGGATGTTCAGTCATTTTTGATTTTACCCTGTTGGACTTAATTTTTTTTTTAATGAATAACACTTCCTTTAGTCTGATTTCAAGAAGCACATTCATTTTTAGCATGTATGGATGGTTTACTGGTTTTTGAACGTTGCAAACAATCACTGTCACTTTAAGGTGTTGTTTGCAGAGGATTGATAGTTTTCTCTTTTTAGTTTGCTCACAAGTGTTTGTGTTCTTCTGTAATTCTTGAAGCAGCTTCAAGTCTCTCAGAACTTCCTCTCTATTCATTTCCTATCCTAAATCACTGTCTGGTACCACCAAGACCTTGTACTGAGGTGAGGCTAGCAGCTGGTAATTCCTTTAAGTCCAGGAGGCTTTTATACTTCTGCTACACTCTGCACTTGTGCAGCTTCTCCTCAAGCACTGTTAGCAAGTTTGACACAGTAGTACAAGAACTTAGAACTGTTGGAGCATGTGCAAAGGAGACAGGAAGGGTAGTGAGGGCTCTAGAGGGCTCAAGGAGTTGCTGGGATCCCTTAGTTTGCTCAGCTCGGAGCAGAGGAGCTGATGGGAGCCCTGATGGTGGCTGCAGCTCCTCACTGGGAGGGGAAGGGCAGCGCTGAGCTCTCCTCTGTGTGACAGCGACAGGGCATGAGGGAACGGCATGGAGCTGTGCCAGGGGAGGGATGGGGGCTAGGGAAAGGTCTGCACCAGAGGACAGTGGGCATGGAATGGGCTCATTGCTCTCCATAGCCATGCACTCTTCATGCAGTGTCACTGTTGTAATGTAGTGTGTAGACAAGGACAGAAGACTGACATGGTGCATTTTACCAGTCTGGAGTTCAGGCATGATTTTATGCCTCTAAACGTTAGCAAGATAAAGCAATAAGCCTCATAGAAAAAGGCTCCCTAAACTGTGGTGATTAATTAGCATTAACGTTTTCTTTTTAGAAGATTGCGTGCTTAAAAAATACTCAGTACCTGATATGAGCTTCAAGTTGCTTTATAAAGTTAACAATGACATTTAGTAGATTAGTCAGTCCCCATTTTAATCCAATGAGTAAACATTTAAGATGCGTTTTGAGAGGTTTTGCTGTAGGATTGTGATGGGATTGTGTCATTTGTCAAGTTAAAATAATATTCAGTACAAACTGTTAATTAGGTATGATTTTTCTAGGTGTTGCTGAAGGTGTTGTATCAATACAAGGAGAAGCAGTACATGGCTCCTAGAGTTCTGCAGCAAACGCTGAACTACATTAATCAAGGAGTGTCACATGCAGTCACCTGGAAGAATTTGAAACCTCATATTCAAGTAAATCACTTTCTGAATTTAATACTTAGATGAGTCAGTAGTACATTAATCTGTAGTACAGTGTCTCTGTTGTTGCTAGAAATAAACTTTTGGGAACCTCTGCTGTAAATTACCTGTGAAAAGAGTTTAAACCTGTTTAATTAAGTTTTTTCTTGATGAATGAGCAAAGCTAACTAGCTGTTATTTTTTTTCTGCTACAAGCCTTTCATATTTTACCAATTGAAAGATTACATGGCTGTACAGCAACATAACAAATTTTGGAGATGGTGATAACTACTGGATTTATCACATTGAGTCATCTCCATGCAACATAAGTCAGAGAAAACTTCCTTAAGGCACTGCAGAAAATCCACTGTTTTCAAATACTCTGAGAATGTTACCATGTTGCATCTGAACTGACGAAGAGCAAAATCTGATTCTTGTTGAATATAGGACAGATTACAGAGGTTGATTTATCAGTACTAGTTTGTTTTCAATTTTCTTTTTTAATTGCAGGGGATTATCCAAGATGTGATTTTCCCATTGATGTGCTATACAGATGCTGATGAGGAGCTTTGGCAAGAAGATCCATATGAATATATTCGCATGAAATTTGGTAAGAATTAGGGGTGTCTTCACATTAAAATTTAACTTTATATGAAGGGGCTTTTTTGTGTGTGTGAGAACAGGCATGACTTGAATCTTTCAAAAAAGAAAATGGTAGAATGATACGATTTCATGTAGTTAACTTTTAGATGGATTGGCCCATGTGACAGATACCATAGGAAGTTTCAGCAGTGATGCAATTGTTTCTGCATTTGTGAAGTAGCTGATTTTGTCATTTACATTATTTCTTTTGGAAAAGTCAAACAGTCCAGGTCTAGCTTGCATTTTTATGAGTTTAACGTTACTAAAAGTTTATGGTTTGCACTAGCTAGTATTGTAAAATTATAGAATTATAGAATAGCCTGGGTTGAAAAGGACCACAGTGATCATGTAGTTTCAACCCCCCTGCTGTGTGCAGGGTCACCAACCAGCAGACCAGGCTGCCCAGAGCCACATCCAGCCTGGCCTTGAATGCCTCCAGGGATGGGGCACCCACAGCCTCCTGGGGCAGCCTGTTCCAGTGTGTCAGCACCCTCTGTGTAAAAAACTTCCTCCTAGTATCTAACCTAACTTCCCCTGTCTCAGCTTAGGCTCTTGGTGTTCTTATGATGTCGATGAATTTCAAATATGCTGTAGTTCAGAGCAGATGTACCATAATGGTAAATGACGTGGCATGAAATAAGCCTCACCTTCTAGACTTGTCTAGTTTTAGCCTTCTTTCAAGGAATTTGTTTATAAGCCAGTTATAATATTTATAAGCAGCTCTTTCAGGCCATGGAAGAAAGGAGAATCTTCATGCCTCCTGAACAAGTTCTTCTTTCTTTTTTCTAGGATTTTTATGTGGTTAAAACAAGAAATTGTTAGGGTTTTGGAGATTCCTTGTCCCTTAGGTCAGAGGGACCTGTAAACAATATAGGTATTATACATGGCTCTGATAATCCTTTTCTACAGGGGAAAAAAATGCATTTTTGGCTGAACCAGTTACATGCCCTTAATGATGCAGCAGATAATGTAGGAAAGCATACAGTGATGTCTAGTTAAAAATATTTATTCTAATAATGAGGGAAACAAAGTTTCAGATTAGGTATGCAGAGCCAGTGGTCACGAAAAACATCAGAGATGCAACTGTGAGAAATGTCCAACTCACTGCTACTGTTGTCTGATCTTGAAACATCTGTAATAAGAAAGCGTGATGAACCACTTGAAATAAAACTGGAAAACTGTTTTGTTTTGTTTGAAACCATTAGATAGCATTAAGATAATTATTTACATCAAAAGACTAAAATATACAGCTGTTCTGTTTATTTAATAGATGTATTTGAAGACTTCATTTCACCAACAACTGCTGCTCAGACATTATTGTTTACATCATGTAGTAAAAGGAAAGAGGTAAGCCATACAAGGATTTTGCTGAAACACGGTGCTACTTTGGTTTACCTTGTAAGCTGTATTTACTTGCTGAAAGAATTACTGAGAAGCTTTATTTTTTAACCCTCTCGTATTGTAGCACAGTGAAATTTGCCGTTTACCTCAAATATTTTGTTTGCACTAGTCTGTTTTTTGTTTGTCACTTCCTCTGGGACCCATATATCAAGAATGTTATGTCTTACAACTGATGCATAAAACAGAATCAAAGCGCCAGGCTTGGATCAGGTTGTTAGACATTCACACAATTTCAGAGCACTGAGAATGGTATGTGCCATGACTGGTTGAAATACTTTGTCTGTGTATTCGATGTAGGTCTTGCAGAAGACAATGGGCTTTTGCTATCAGATTCTTACGGAGCCAAATGCTGACCCTCGTAAGAAAGATGGTGCTTTACATATGATTGGTTCCTTAGCTGAAATTCTTCTAAAAGTAAGTGTAATTACTAGGTTTTGCCCAAGTTCAGCTGACTGACTTGTAAGTTCTTTTAAATTCTCTACTTGTAGTAAGAATTGCTGTGCTGTTTTCTTTGCTGTACTGTTTAACTACATTCCTGCTTTGTGGAGGAAAGGAGAACAATCCATCCAATGAGGGGCTGATGACTTAACAAGATCTTTTCTGTGTAGAAGAGCAGAAATAAAATGAAATCAGTGAACTTTGTCAATTAGCATGGCAGTGAATAAGAAACAGGTCTTTCATTTGTGTTTGGACCGTGACTGAGAGGTTTCTCAGACCCGTTTTGCTTTTGGTATCAGGGTAACGTACCACGAAACAAAAGCCTTTTCTGAGAGGCTGTGAATCATAGGGGAAAAGTGAACAATTTTGTCTGAAAATTTCAAGCTGGTTCTATGTAAAGTTTGAGTAAAATCTGGGATTCCTGTTGCTTGATGTTTTTATTAAAGGGGAAAGTTAAGCGTGAGGGTTTTTAAGCTCTCATACTATACAAGTTCAGACTTCTGTGTGTGCCATTTTTATTGTATTAGGAATACGTTTTGATGTGTAATTTTAAACTGATAAATGCTTCTGTTATTATTGCAACAGAAAAAAATATATAAAGATCAAATGGAATATATGCTGCAGAATCATGTGTTCCCTCTCTTCAGCAGTGAGCTGGGTTACATGAGAGCACGGGTAAGAAAGCCTAAAATTTAATGTTAAGACATTTTTTTAGCTCTAGATTTAAGGAATATTAAGTTGCTTTTTCCTTTAATGGGTGCATTTCCTTCTGTGCCTGTGGTAATATGAATGCTTGTATCAGTGCTTAGTCTTTGTGTATGATTATGAACAGCTGGCTATGAAATGGCTGCAGGACTGTGTGCATAGCTGTCCATCTGTGTCTGGTGGTATAGTCTATTTGTGTTCTACACTTAGACTGTACTGCTCACACAAAACCTGTGGCCAAAGATGAACTCGAGATCATAGTACTGGTCTAGTGATGTCTGAATGACGTGCCTCCCACTGGCCAGCCTCCATACTCTCAAACATCTTCATCCTATAAGTTCTGTGGTATCATTACTCAGCATTCCTTTTATTTCACATTTAAGAATTTCCATGGGTTCTAGGTATGTGGATAGTCAATAATCCTGGTTTTAATTTTATAACACTAAAGTTACTCAATGTTGGTGATTTTTTTTGTTTTTTTTTCTTTCAGGCTTGTTGGGTTCTTCATTATTTTTGTGAAGTCAAATTTAAGAGTGACCAGAATCTCCAAACAGCTTTAGAACTCACAAGACGGTGTCTGATAGATGATAGGGAAATGCCTGTGAAAGTGGAAGCTGCAATAGCACTACAAGTTCTGATCAGTAATCAAGAGAAAGGTAGCCCTCATTTTATAAAATTACGACAAGCTTAGGGTGTATAAAAAATAGTAGTTTTTGTTCTAGCAGGCTTTATGTTGCTTAATATTCCTGAAGCTGGTGTAAAAACAATGCAAACATAGATTCTGTATCAATTGTTTTGCTGATTTGACAGAAATGCTTATATACCTCTTTTTGTTTAATTAAAACTTGTGTTAGTAATCTTGCATTCCATAGATTATGGAACTCTGTGGCCTTTGTTAGTTCAGTTGTGAGCCTCTTGCTATAGCTTATTAAATTAAAAATCTGAACGTCACTACTGTTGTAATGATTTGTACTACTCATTTTTATGGCATATTGATGCCAAAACACTAAATATTAAGTATACGTTTACATGCTTATACTAGTATTGTAGTTGTGTAAGAGTGATACTGTCAGATATTAATTTCCACTTTTTTTTGCAGCTAAAGAATATATCACCCCTTTCATTAGGCCTGTAATGCAAGCTTTACTTCATATTATAAGAGAGACTGAAAATGATGATCTTACTAATGTGATTCAGAAGATGATCTGTGAATATAGTGAAGAAGTTACCCCAATTGCAGTAGAAATGACACAGCACCTGGTAAGGCTTTTTGGTGACTTGGAAAGTTGTTTTGTATGTGGGAGATGGATCTGCTGAAGTGCATGAATACAAGTAGTTTCCTTTTACATTTAGACTTTTTTTCCCCTCAAAAGTGGGTTTCATAACTAGAACTAAATGGATGTTTCTAGGAATTGTAGCAATCTTTGAGAAACCTTTATCCATGTTTTCTTGTGAACGTGTTAATGAATTTTGGTAGCAGTTGCACAAAAAAAGTTGAATCTGCAGGTAAGTTATTTGCAGCAGAGATTAAGCTGTATCTAGCAAGTTGTACTTGTAGTTTCGGTAGCAGAGTTCAGGTCAGTGCTAGACTATTCAAGGCCCTTACCTCAAAGTTAAGACTGAATGGTTTGCATGTCCTCCTTGAGAGTTCCTGCTAAGTGATCCAATCTAGTTTGTAGTCCTTGTCTCAGAAAACTAGATAGTGCAACTGTATTACTTGTCATGGAAGGTAATGTCACTTTTATTCATGAATGGATAAGGGATGGCAGTTCAACTGGCTTAATTTTCCAACTTAATCAGTCATGAGAACAAACTGTGGAGTGAAGAAGTCATCTTAATATTTTCTTAACAAAACATCTTAGATTATTTCTGTGGAATGCCAAACTTGCACAATTGTTCTTCACCTCCAAGTATATCCTCACTGAATGACATTTATGGGTTGTTTTGTTATTATGTGCAGGCGATGACGTTTAACCAGGTGATCCAGACTGGACCTGATGAGGAAGGCAGTGATGACAAAGCAGTGACAGCAATGGGAATCTTGAATACTATTGATACACTTCTCAGTGTAGTTGAAGATCACAAGGAAGTATGTATATTTTACTTTCAAAACTAATACCTATAGTCTGAGCCACTGGAAAGTCTTTTGTAGTTCTTGTGTATCTGACATTAATTAGTTGGAAAACCATCTGTAGCCAAAACTTTCTTAAAACAAAGAACAGTGGCAGTCTGTATTGTGTTTCTGACATAATAGATGGACTAACTTCCAGCTGGAATACAGCTTGTTTTAAATATGCCACTGCTGATTATAAACTTTCTTGACAAAGTCAGCTATTGCATTTTGATAACTAATGACAGGATACTTTGACTTAAATAGTTAAGTAATAAATTGTACTCTTAAGAGCTCTGAAGGTTTTACTAAGGAAACACAATACAAATTGTGTGTCCAAGGTGTAACAATCCAGTTATTAGTGCAATAAACAAAGGGCCAGTTATGCTTATAGACTTGGCTGCGGAAGCTGCCAAACAAGCATTTACTTGTTTTTGTTGGCAAATGGATGAAATGGGATGAATATCTAACAATATGCTAATCCTGAGGAGCTCCTTTGTAAGAAATTGATCAGTAAGCATTTATACTTAAAGACCTCTTATACTGGATGGTCAGGTAGGCTTTTCATTCAGTTAGTCTCAAATCCCGTTCTGTATAGCTAAGACCAGAAACTCCATCTTTATTTATTCCAGTGCAGAGTGAGTGCTGTAAATGTCAGGTTATTGATTTTTTTTGTTAGCTGTTCCACAGACTGAGAAGTTATTGTTGGTCAGACGATACAGACCTGTAGACCAGCACTGAAGTTCATGTAGTGCGCAACCAATCAGTCCCAGTTAGTTTTAGGGTTCCTCTGAAATTTCACTTTTCTGAAACAGCACGTACTTGCTTCAGCTTTCATTGCTGAGGTCTTTGAGGTGTACGTGGGTTCCATGTGTTCTGATGGGACAGAATTGTGGCATAGTCTTGTCACAGGCTTTTTTTAAAGGGTACACTGTAATAAACTGTAAAGATTTTTTTTCCAGTGTTCACAGAGTATTCCAAAAATACCTCCTTTTAAAAGTGGTCTTAAAAATTGTCATCCAGGTGCATTGTGTTCTAAAATGTGAGAAGGTTTATGTTTCTAGAAGAAGGTATTTTGTAAAGACAAAGAAGTTGGAATAAATTAAAAATTGTTTAATTTCAGCTCCAAAGTACTGCAAACAGTCATAAATCTTTTCCATTTTCTTGCTTCTTCAGATTACTCAGCAGCTGGAAGGGATCTGCTTGCAAGTGATTGGAACAGTTTTGCAGCAGCATGTATTAGGTATGTGTACTTGTATTTGCTTAAGTTTTCAGTAGCGTGGGACAGGCTTTAAAATTTGTCTCCATTTCTGTTTCTTTTAGAATTCTATGAGGAGATATTTTCCTTGGCTCATAGTTTGACCTGTCAGCAAGTTTCTGCACAAATGTGGCAGCTTCTTCCTCTTGTTTTTGAAGTCTTTCAGCAGGATGGCTTTGATTATTTTACTGGTAGGTAGTATAAATCAGAAAGCCGTATGGTTTCACCTATGATTTCATGCAGAAAAGTGGATTACATCTTTATTGAAACGTTTAGGAGAAATCTGAAGTGTTCTCACTTGCAGATACTTAATTCTGAATAGATGAATGCTTACCTTGAAAAACATTAGGCACGGATCATGATAAACTTAGTAATATGTAGCTTTCAACCTGGTTTTGTCAGCTATTCTGTTCATAAAACATGAAAACAAATTAACTTATTATTCTTATCACAGATATGATGCCTCTCTTGCATAATTACGTTACTGTTGATACGGATACACTTCTGTCAGACACGAAATACCTTGAAATGATCTACAGTATGTGCAAGAAGGTAAGTAGGTGACTCTGTGATCATAATCTGTGATATCTGAAGTAATACATACTTTAGGTGGGTACTTTTTTCTACAACAGTAGACTCTGAGACTAGAAATTCTGACGTGCTCTTAAAACACTGTGCTCTTTAGCATCTTTTGTGAATCCACACGTTGTGATGTTATTGCTGACAAATACAGAGATTACATGAAATTTTAGATATATTTTTGCTAAAAAGGAAAAATAAAATTAAACAACAAAAGCAGATTAAACAACCCTTTTTTGTGCGCATCTTTTTTAATACAGTTTCTATATTGGCTTACATAGTGTGTGTGTGGGTGTCTATTGCTAAGGACCTATAATTTAATCTGGGGTTTGTAACCTTGTTACAGCTAGAATACCAAATACTATATGTACGCTGGAGATCTGAAATCTGTTAGCTAAAACAAGTGGAGATGGGAAGTAGAGGGATAAGAATAGAAATCTGTTTTACCAAGGTTATGTGAGATCAGTGACTGAAGCTGAGAGTAGAATGGGGTGGTTCTGAATGTTGCCAACCTTTATTTGACGTGAAGTTGCAATCAGGTTGGTTGTAAATACTACTTAGTGTATTGTGGGGAAAAAAAGCAAAAGCCTCTTAGTGTATTATGAGGTGAGCACGGTGAATCTGGCACAAAAGCTGTATCATCTCCTGAAGAATATCCTAAATATTTTTTAAAAAGAAAAAATACAGGATACATGAATGCTTAAGAGAAATTTTTATTTTGTGTATGGAAATAAATCCAAGTGGCAGCTGGTTGTGAATACAGTTAATGTGATGAGGTCAGTGTGCATAGAGTTATTTAACGTTAGTTCAGGTAGGTTTGTTTCAACTGCTTTCAGCAATGTTATATTCTCTGTGGTTCTAACAGTGAGCCATTGCTGTAGATTTGGCTTCTTCACTGATGGGTGTTTATACAAGCATTGTAAATTGGGTACATTTATAATGGCTTTTCAAAGCAAAGCAGCATGTTGAAAATACCTCTTGAAGTGATGCAATAAAAAATAATTACTTTTCAGGTCCTGACAGGAGTTGCTGGAGAAGATGCAGAATGTCATGCAGCAAAACTATTAGAAGTAATTATTCTTCAATGTAAAGGGCGTGGAATTGATCAGGTTGGTAACTTTGGTTGATATTGCTAATATTAAAAAGACTTTTTTCCTCAAATATGAATTGATTACCTGTTAAAGTGAAAATTTCTGTTACAAGAAGCTTGTGTAGGGTGACTAATGATCCTGTCTTCTCCTTCAGTGTCACAAATTCTACCGTGCAGTTAACAGCACTAAGAAAATAGTTACTGCACACTTCATCTCCAGGATTTAGGATGCTGCAAAACTCAGTATAAAGTGTTTTCATGAATCTGGAAGAGAACTGTTTTAGGAGCATCTTAGCTAAAAGTTGATTAATTTTATTCTAAGGTAATTATAGTGAATGTTGATGAAAATGATTCAATCTGTCAAGTTAGTAGTCTTTAAATACGAATGAGAATGAAGTTCTTAGAATCCTAATTAATATCACAGCAGAGCCAGGGATTTCATTAAGTGTGAATGGAAGTTGGGATTTGAGAGGTGCATTTGTGTGCTTCCTTTGTGTATATGGCAAGTAATAGCTATGTAGGCCGCTCTGAAAGTAATGCCCCCTATTTACTTCCATGGAAACTAGATCAGATACAAAGAGCATAATAACACTATTTGACAGAGCAAATTCTCAGCTGCAGAACATTGTTTTTCAATGTAGTCACTGTAGTCAATGTGTACGTAACGAAAATATCTGCACCAGTGGAGGTGACCCACTGTCACATAGCTGAACCACGCTGTGTACCGTCTACCTACCATCTCACCGTGTTCACAACCACTGTCTGCCCTCCATAAATGTTCAGCAAACATTGATGAATGTCAGTGGATGCCATTTCTTTCTGTGAGGAGGAGTTGAAGGACACCCCTTTGCTCCCTACACATATCCGTTTCAGACGCCTGTAGTCAGACTGCCCCGCTGCTGCCACCTGTCACACAGCAACAACACGTAGGGGGATGTTGGTGGGAAGGTTCAGCCTCTACTGCCAACCCACCAACATCTGCCTCTGACACTGTGGGCCAACATAATAAAGCAGGAGGCATTGCTTTCAGACCAGCCCTCCTATATCAGTAGCATGGCATGGCTTTTTTCCATGCTTGTGGGCGTTGGAAATTCTGGTTTTAACTTATTTGAAGGAAAAACTTCTATAGCAAACCTTTTTTAGTGTGCCATCTATGAAGAGTAATTCTTTTAATAGTTATCATCTTGGAACGTTGGCCGTGTCCATTGACTTGTTTATTTATTTTTTCACTATCCACAACTAAAAGCCACAAAAACTGAGTTCCTGGGCCTCTTTTTTAAAAGACAAGATTAAAATACTAGGGATTTACTTCTGCTGTCCATAATGTCACAAAATCCAAATCGTGTATGGAGTAGATATAATAACTTTTCATGTTTTTATTTCATCTTCATTCATATGTGACTTCTGCTGGCTGTGAACAGTTATTTCCATTTCACACCCTATGTATTTATGTGCCAGTCTGGTTTTTCAGCCATTTCTGGAGTCTGAAATAAAGAACTGATTTTGACCACTAAGTTTATAATGGTTCTCGCTCTTCAGTGCATACCCTTATTTGTGGAAGCTGCTTTAGAGAGATTGACCAGAGAAGTGAAAACAAGTGAACTACGAACAATGTGCCTCCAGGTTGCCATAGCTGCTTTGTATTACAATCCTCATCTATTATTAAATACATTGGAAAATCTTCGTTTTCCCAATAATGTGGAGCCTGTCACTAATCACTTCATAACACAGTGGCTTAATGATGTGGACTGCTTCTTGGGGTGAGTGTTTCTAATCTTTAAAGTTATTCTCTAAGGTACACCTCTATCAGCTTCTAAATCATACTGGAATTTGTAATTTGCACGCTGTTTTATTTTACAGACTTCACGACAGAAAAATGTGTGTGCTTGGCTTGTGTGCTCTCATTGATCTGGAGCAAATACCACAGGTTTTAAATCAAGTTGCTGGCCAGATCCTGCCAGCTTTTATCCTTTTATTTAATGGATTAAAAAGAGCTTATGCCTGTCATGCGGAGCATGAAAATGACAGTGATGATGATGATGAAGCTGAAGAAGATGAGGAAACAGGTATGGAGACTGAAGATCCATTGTTATGTTCTGTTTTTCATGTTTCCTGGTGGATACGTGGAGTTGTTTTTCGTGGAATTCTTCAGAGTTCCCTAATTCTAAACTCAAAGCTGAGACAGAGCATTAGACATCTTTTAACATCTTTCAAGCATATCTGCTTGCTTTCCTGTCACTCTTAGAAGCTGACTTCCACAATTGGGTCTCCTCAAAGTTGTTGTCAAGCTGGCTTTTGTGTATGGATGCTGTCAGCACTGAAAAGAATTAGTGCTGGGTCCTGTTTTCTCTTTGGATAAGTGGTTAGAGTCGGTAGAAGGAGTTTGCTGCTGTGCTTCATTGTACAGTTTGGACTAATATATATTACAGATTGTCCCATGAAATGCTGGAGATGTAGATGTATATTGAAATGGATCATAGTCAGAATGGTTTGAGTAGGAAGGGACCTTTTCAAGGTTTGGTTCTTACTGCCCTGCATTGGGCGGAGGCAGTTTGCTCCAAGCTCCAATTACAGTCAGATAATTGGAGAAGATAACAGTTCTTAGTCTTTTTCTTAAGCAAGGATTTCTCATTTCTCATGGTCTGAACTTCATCAGCTTTTATAGACTTTTTTCTCTGTAGAGTGTTGTCCCAGGCTTTCACCTTTTTTGCATATTCTTTATTTGAAGATAAAAATTATGTGTAATTTCTCCCTACGTCTGTTTTTCATCTTTTCTATACAATCCTTAAGCTTTTCTCTCTTGCTTCATTTTGCTTTTTATGTTGTCATCCTGATGTCTTTGAATGTTTGAAGCACTTTCTGCATTTAAGTGTTTTTCATCTGTCTAGTTGAAGGCAGGTCTCTTTTTGATCTCTGCTATTGACTTCTGGATTCCCCAAATCATTACACACTGTTAATCCTGTTACTTTTTGTAGTTCTCAAGCATCATTTCCAAGTCCCTTTTGAAGACCCCTTTAAATATCTGTTAGCAAATTATCATTATTATTATTAATTAAACATCAAATTGTTTCAAACATCCTTTGGAGTACCAATAGTGCTTTGTTTAGTTTTAGCAAGTGCTTTTCAACACTAACTGTATGTATGTTTATATATCTTTTTAACTGTTCTTGAGATTAAGCATTTTTGTGTGTGGTATCTCACTCAGAGGAATTGGGGAGTGATGAAGATGACATTGATGAGGATGGCCAAGAATATCTAGAAATTCTAGCGAAGCAGGCAGGTGAAGATGGAGATGATGAAGACTGGGAAGAAGATGATGCTGAAGAAACTGCTTTGGAAGGCTATTCCACAATTATTGATGATGAAGACAACCCTGTTGATGAATATCAGATATTTAAAACAATTTTTCAGAGTAAGTAATTTTATTTTCTTTTCTGGCCAACAAATTACATTTTAACTTAATTTTATCCTATCATTGTGAACCAGAACTTGCTGAAAGCTTTCCAGTATATGGTTTGAATTAAGTGAGTTCTTTCTTTGAAAAAGGGGGAGAGTGTTGCCATCATTTCTCTTTCAGAGAAATAGGAGCTCTCGGAATGAATTTGTTGTGGGAGGGAAGCAGAGAGATGTCTTGGATTGGGATGTCTTGGATTATGTAATCCTGACAGGGTTTATCAGAATACAGTTTTGATGCAAATGGCAGTGAGTTAATATGCTTTGAGTTACAGGACATTTTAATGAACAAGCACCTTTTGTTTCTGTTTCCTTTCTCTTGCAGCAATTCAGAATCGTAACCCTGTGTGGTACCAAACTTTGACACAGGGCCTTAATGAAGAACAGAGGAAACAATTGCAGGACATAGCAACTCTGGCAGATCAGAGGCGGGCAGCACATGGTATTTTTTCCCCTTTATACCATTAAGTGATTCTTTAGCTTTAGCTGCCTATAAAGTCATGCCTAATAACGTTTTCATCAAAGCAGGCTTGTTTTGCAGTCTGGAGATGCTTGAAAAGTGCAAAGATTGCCAGGTCACAAAGCTTTAGTGCATAATTTGTATGGAAAACTACGTGTGTATGAAATAGTAGAGATGTCTCAATGAAGAATTATTATAATTTGGATTATATATTATATACTTCATTATACATATGGAAGTATATATTATATAGTTGGTTATAATGTTGAACTTGAAAACAATTATTGACCTGAAAGTGGATGAACTTACAGGTATGGTAACAAGCAAACATGTTACACAACCAGTAGAGTATTTTGTGATGTGACTTGTTGCAGCTGGAATAGCCTCTGATTCTGTGGGTGGGAAAACACTTGCTCAAAAACTAGCATCCATCTATAAAGCTACATTGTTAAATCTATTAAATATTTCAAAATGCTATTCTTCAGAGAAGATAATACGGATTGAGGCTTTTAAATATATGGAAATGGGCAAATATTCATGGCTTTTTTATCAACTTCCTTATTGTTTGAGAGTAAGCCAGTATGTATCAGTCTCTGAAGTCAAGGCTGCATTTTTGTCTAGGTCATATTCTGCATCTTATTGTAGTAAGGTGCTTCAGATTAGAAGTTCAGAAAGCTTTCAGTAAAAAGCTTAGTACTGAGTAATCATTTGATAATATTTTTTTGTCAGAAAATAGCCAGATGTATGGCAGAGCTTAAGTGTCTGCAGTGACCCTCTCTGATGGATGGAAACTGCAGTCTCGCTGTGTTCTTCTTGTGCATTTTATGAATAAGAATGTAAATTTTTTTTCCCAACTGCTTATTCGTAGAACAGATGAGGTTCAGGTTGTGAAGTTGAACTTAAGGAGGTAGATCCTCGCAGGAAATTCTTACATACTAACAGAGCATGTTGGTCTCCATTCAGGCTTCCTACCAGACCTAATAGGAGGATCTGGAATCTTATCTGTCTCACTGTGTAGCTAAGAAGAATCTCCATATGCTAAGAGAAACTCGCCTTCTGTACTCCAAGCGACCAGGAGCGAACAAAGCCATGTTGCCTGGGCTGTGTTCTCTCCTTGTCCCTCATGAGCCATGGCAGCATTTTTCTGGCCTTTTTCAAATGAAACAGTCCAAATGCAGATCCTCTGGATAATGAGTTGTATTTCCAGAAAGAGACCAAGTTTTTACCAACCTGTTTTTGAGCTCTCCTTTCGCTAGAGCTTGTAAAAAGATCAGAACTTGTAAAAGGCAATCTTGCTTTGGTCTTTAAAGGATGTAACGTGCATCTAGTAAAAACGGATGGAGGGATGGATTTGTGAACCTCGAATGCCTAAAGGTCTTAAGGCGTGGTTGAAAATGAAACATGAT
This sequence comes from Lagopus muta, assembly GCF_023343835.1. Lineage (NCBI taxonomy): Eukaryota > Metazoa > Chordata > Aves > Galliformes > Phasianidae > Lagopus > Lagopus muta. Next base: position 9,344,052 of record NC_064438.1, on the reverse strand, counting down.
GAACGTGGTGGTTTCTCTCAGAACTAAGCTTATTTCTGCTCATACTGTGGGGCTGATATAGGAACAAATGAAAGTTGAGCTGATATCTGTTTAGTGCTTTTGTTTGTAATGTGTGATCTGGTACTGGTCTGATGGACAAGTATTTTAATCAGAAAGAAGTGGGCATCTGTCAGCAATTTTAGAAATCCAGCATTTGTTTAGGTCTTCCTTCAGAAACATGGAATTACATACTTGTTCCCAAAAGCTGAAGTGTGCTTGTTGGAAACATAAATGTCATTTATCATTTAAGCACAACTGTAAGTCTGCTGCTGGGGCCTGATGCATTTCTGCTTTGTGAGCACTGATTAATTTTCCTTCTATCTTTGTTCTTTTTAATTTTTTTTAGAATCCAAAATGATTGAAAAGCACGGAGGATACAAATTCAATGCTCCAGTCGTGCCAACTTCGTTTAATTTTGGAGGCCCTGCCCCAGGAATGAATTGAATTATCACTTTTCCTGCTACTGTGTGATTGTAGTGAAGAGCTTGTGTTCCTCCCAATAGTGGTTCCAGAATTGGTTCATGTTATCTACAGCTCACTCTAAACTAATTGATAAATAGATTGGACAAAAGCCCCAATTGTGGGACCTGATCATGCAGTCTAATACTGGAAAGCAAACTAGAGGGTTTTTTTTTTTTGAAGATAGGAAGAATCTGAATATAAAGCTTCAAATGACACACTTTGGAAATCGGAAATCAAGAGGGATGTCATGAAGGCAGCTTTTCTTTTTCTGAGGAAAAAAAATAGGCATGGGCTGCAGGACTATTTAAAATCTCATTTACAGTACAAGTTAGGAGGCAGACTTAATTTTTACACCTGTGGCGGTATGAGTATTTGCCCAACTTCCCTTTTCTCCCTTCCTTATTTGGGTGTCTATTCTTTCAGTGTAAATAAGGTAATCAAATAGCCTTACTTAATCTTCATCGTTTCCATTTATCAAGATTGTTCATATGTAGAATATTGGACACTTAATGTAGCACTACATAACTGATAAATCTGTAAATGAATTAGCACTTTCATATTGAAACAAGCCTGCTAGCCTATGTACAAAAATAGCAAAATGTTTGCTGTTTATAAAAAAATAAAAATAAAAAATAAGGGATGTATTGGGGAAAATAATTTCAAGTTATTAATTTAAAATGAAACTAGCAGTTTTGTACCTGGTGACTTTGTGGTGCAGTCACCTCTGGCTGTGACTTGAATTCGGTTCTGTAAAAAAGGGGTTAGTGATATTTCATTGCTGCTAAAAAAGAAAAAAATAGCAACACCCTCTGTGTCCTTTGTTTTTCTTAAAGATCTCACTGTACGAGTTACAATTTGGATACAAATGTTCGTTGTAAGCACTGAGAAAGTGATCTTTTCTGAAGCATGTAAATTAGATGTGAAGTTCTGCTCTTAAATGAGTTGATTGAAGTGTGCGGATGAAACATCTATATATGCAATCTATTAAAAAAAATAAGAATTTGGCTAACCTGGGCTTTGATCTATGAATGCAGTTTTTCCCATAATTCTGCAAAACCTTTTTTTCCCCTCATCGAGGCAGTGCGAGTGCACTCCAGTGTTAATGTACCATCGTCTGCCTGATCCAGACAGTGTATTTGAAGTTTTGCCAATCTTCCATTTTTGAAGCCACAATTTTCTTCTTTCAAAGTTGCTATAGTAACTAGTATTTTAGCTAGAGAGGCGAAATACAGTTCCCTCTGGGACCACTATGAAAACCACTGTATGAAGAAGCCAGCAGGGAGATGCTGTGAATGGGTTGGCTCACGTGCCCCCTCTTTCTTTTCTTAAAGCATAAATCCATAGGTTTTTGATCTTGCCTTGAGATCATTGGTGTCAGGTCTTTTAAATCAAATGTTTTTTTTTTTTCTTTTAGCTGTTTTTATATTAAAATGTCACCTGCTGTTACAATTGATATTAAATGAGCTACCTTAATTTAATGTAAGCCTCCAAAATTTAAATACAGGTTAAAAATAAACTGAGTTTATATCTGTAAAAATGAAATGCACATATATATATTATGATACTCAAAATGCAGTCTTCAGAAAATTGGTTTGTGTGGTGTGTTTTTTTGCATCAGCAGCATAGCTGGAATTGATGTGGGGTCTCCTTGCTGACTGGCACAGTTCTCTTGGCACAGTTCTCTGCCTTCTGTTTGTTACAGGATGGCTCATGCTGTACTGTGAGCCAGGTGCATGGGGCTTTTGCACTCCCTCCTCTCTGGACAGCCTTTCTTAGGTGAAAAACACTTCCCTGCAGAGTGCTGGCGTGAGAGGCTGAGGCGGCATTATGCTGTCACTTTGCCCTATTGGGATACCAAAGCAGTACTTGGAGCAAAGTGTAGACTTGATGGATATTGCACCTGAGGTGAAAAAGCCTAAAAAATTAAGTATTGAATCCAAAGTATCTGTTACATGAGTGCTATGGGAGCCACAGGAGTACTTACTTAGTGAGCCCTAAGCTGTCTGGCTAAGTACATAGAGCAGAACTGTGCTGTGCATAACTCCTGAGCACCCACAGGTATACTCTGGCCTCAAGCTCATCTCTGGACAGTTTTATCTTGTAGGAAAAGGTGATGTATAATCGCAGAATGTTTTTTCCTGTGCATTCCTCAACCTTGAAAAACACTCAGTTGGACTTGAATCATTTCTGAACATCTGCTTGTTGGGTATCTGCTTATCTCATATACTTCCTGCCCTGCCAGGAAAGTCTGAGAACGTTTTAGGGCAGATGGTGCTTTTGCCTCAGGGTAAGAGATGCGACAGCAGCAAGAAGGCTGCGTGTACAAAGCAGATGGAAAAAAGAGGGAAAATTACCAATTTAGTGCCATTCTTATTTCTGAAACTAGTATTTTTCCACATCAAGGGAGGAAGTTTATCGTGGTATGAGGATAGCCTTACTTCAAGGGTGCTTTCATGTGTTAACTAGACCGATTCGAAAGGAGTAGCTTTTTAAAAAAATGGATCCTACAACTTTGCTTTCCTTTGCTCCAAGAAATGCATTTGTATGAATTGCAGCACGGTTTTATGTTGGTGGTGACAGTGCATTTTGTGATGCGCCATTTCCGTTTTGGTGATGCACGTGTCAAGTTCTCCTACAACTTGCACTTATCCATTCAATTTTTCAGGGATAATACAACTCTAAAGGAAGAGTTGGGAAAGCTAAAGTCTTTGTTTTTTTTTTCTATTATGGAAAAATCTCCTTTGATTAATAAACATCTTAAGCAACTCCTCCATCTTCACTCATTCTGGTGTGGGCTTTAGAATGCAACTGCGTTCTGGCAGTACTTGGGAGTTCTGTTGCTTAGCTCTGACATTTGTTTTCCCCTCCCAAGCGCTGCTGACATACTCTATACCAGTTGTATAACCTTGGTAACACATTTTTCCTAAAAAGAATGTAGGTTTTGGTGCAGTACATCAAAACTATGGTCAGATGTCACAGCCTTGAAATTACTACAGGATTCAGTATGCAGTGGAGTAATTACAAAGCACTGCACGTGCATCCTGGTGCTTTGTGCTGTGCCTAATGACTGATAGCCGGTGATCAGTTGCACAGGTTAAGCTGCATTTTCCTAACGGAAATTTCCTCCTTTTTGCAATAATCAGTTCTCGGAGCAGCACCGTTAAGCCTCACGGCCCGTTTTGTCCTGCTTTCGTCTTCCAGTCCTTCCTCACGCGTAGTGTGTGATGCTAACCAAGGGATTTCAGTCGCTCGCTGCCGCACGGAGCAGCGGTGCCCCGAGGTGCCGCAATGCCGCACGGCAGCGACCTACGACTCTTCTGCCACGCGTTTCGTCTGGAGCTGCTGCCGGATTGCCGCACTCCCAAAACCACCTCGGAACGAGCATCCCTCAGGGCTGCCTTATACAACACCTTCCGCCGCGGGAGCCGGGCTGAAGCGGACGCGGAGCGCAGCGCACCCGGGGCGGCTGTCACAGACCCCGCGGCACGCGGGCCCCCCGCCCAGCCCCGAGCGCTCGGTTCCGCTCGGCGTCCATGCCCGCGGTGGGAGCCCGTCGCCGCGAGGCCCGGCCGCAGCCGGCCTTCCCTCTCCGCCGTTGCTGACGGCCCTGCTCTCGGCGCCCCGTCCGCGGAGAGCTCCTCGCGCTGCCGAGGGCGGCCGCCCCCTCCCCACCGCGCTCTGTTCCACCCCCGCCGAGGCACCAGCGGCGTCCCCCGCCGCCGGGCCCACTGCCCGGAGCAGGAAATGGCGCCCGCTCCCCTCCTGACGCGCGAGCGCCTCGCTCCCCGCGGTACAAAATGGCGGCGGCGGCGGCCCCGAACCCAGCATAACCGAGCCGCCATGAAGCCGCGGGGCGGGGCCGCGGGCGCCTAGCCAATGGGCATCGGCGCGGGGCCTGGAGGCGACCAATGGCGAGCGGAGGCGGTGCCGCGCGGCGCCGCGCGTCCAATGGGAGCGGCGGGAGCTCGGGGCGCAGAGCTCGCCCGCGCGGCTCGGGGCGGCGCTGAGGCGGCCGTTTCCTGTCCTGGTGCATGGTGGTCGGACGGAGGAATTGTTGGAAAATTTCTCGGCGAGGTTCGTATATAAATGTGTTTTTACCCAGTGTGCCTTATTCTAACCACCGCCATCTCCGGCTGGGGCTGCGGCGCCGGGCCGCCGGGCCGGGCCGCACCCTGCGCGCCGGGCTGCGCCGAGGGGCAGCGAGCGAGAGAGCGGGGCAGGCGGCAGCGCGGCACCGGGCGACGCCAACGGACCGCCGCGCCGCCGCCGCCCGCGCGGCCCCCTCCTCCCGCCGGCAGCGCGGCCTCGGGGTGCGCTGGGCCTCCTTCCCGGGCACGGCCGCCGCCCCGCCGCCCCCCGCCCCGCCCCGGGCGGCACCCCGAGCCCCGGGGGACCCTGTCCGGCCCCGCCGGTCGCCCCCCCGCGGGGCGCCGTTGGCCGCCGCGTGACGGGCGGGGGCCGCCGGCCGGGGCCGGGCCGTTCGCAGCGGGGCCTCCCCGTGCGCGAGCGTGGCTCGGCGGGCTCGGGAAGCTTTCGGCGTTGCTGAACGCGGCGCCTTTATTCTCGCGGCGCCGTGCCTCGGCCCTCCCCGCCGCCTCGGGGCCGCTCCATGGGTTACGTGCGGCACGTCCCACGCGAGCCGTACCGCTCCCCGGGACGGCGGCTCTCGGCATCCTGCCCCGCTGCTGTGCGCCCGCCGGGGCCCGCAGCCCCGTGTGCCGGCTCTGCTGGCCGCGTTACAGGTGATGGTGCCCGAGAAGAGGGGCGTCCTTACCTGTACGGCACGCCTGTGTAAGAGCACGCGCACGTAACGCGGTGCGTTTTTCCTCCGTAAGTGCCCTTGCCCTACAGTTTTGAAATGACGGAGTGCAACAGAACCACGTTGCGGTGGCTTTGCTCTTTGTGTTTCGTGGGCTGGGCCTTAACGCGGTGTTTGTAGGCTGGGAGCTTCCCGTCTGAATCGCTGTGGAAGATGGAAGTCGGGGATGTGCCATCAAACAGCGTGAGGCTGTGTTGGTACAGATGGCAGCTTAATTGGGCCGTGTGGGATAAGCGTTGAAATAGTTTTTGAGAAACGTATTTCAAACTGATTACATAATTCACATAAACTATTTTCATTATAGTAATGAAATAATGTTTCATTCCCTGTATCCTGCTTGCAGAATTATTGTTCTGCCTTACACTGTATGGCTCAAGTAAAGCAAATGCCCCAGCCTGGCTGAAAGTGTCCTTAGCCAGAATATCACTTAGTTCACCCTCTGTCATCATGGTAATGTCTGTGCTTGGGCATTGTGCTGGGACTCCCTTCTCGCAGAGGAGACGGATGGAGATAATAGCAGTAAATATTCCCCAGCAGTGAGTGCCAGAATTAGCTTTGTAAATGTGCGTTTATCTCTGGACCATCTCAGGTTCAGCAGGTCAGGCTGCCTCTGGCCCACACGCTGCACTGTGCTGCCCAGGGGGTGGAATTGGCAGCAGCACAGGCAGGGTGCAGATGGTGCTGCTGTGCTGTCTCCCAGCTGAGCTACAAGGCCATGAGCTGCCACCATTGGCTCCGCACCTGCACACACAGCACGGCCAGGCTGAGGGCCTCTGCTAGCTCCTGTAGTGTCATGGCCTCCTCCTGGGTGCCATCTGTGCTGAGCTTTCATTAAAACATTGTGAAAATATATACTTATCTATACTTATCTGTATAGATGCTTGGCCAGAGTGAGTTCAGCAAGTGTCTGAGAAGGATATCCAAAAACAGCAATGATCCTTCAGACCCTCTGCCTATTTTATTTTATTTTATTTTTTGCTCCATTTGTCAGCAAATACTGAAGGGGGTTGGAATGTACCTCCATAATGCACATCAGCTGTGTTAGAGGATTTGGAATGGCTAATTACAGGTATTGCTCAAGCTTATGTTCTTTCCTGAAAAAGCTCCTTGTCCTGACTCATCCTAAAGAACTTACTGGTGTGCAAAAGAATGGGGTGGTGAATCAGTGACCCCACGTAATGGGGGCAGTGCAGCACCTGCCTTGAGCTGATCTCTTGGCCACCCAAACCCACAGAGCTGTGTGGTGTGAGATCCTCGCTGTGGGGAGCTGATGGACACTGTTAGAACAGGACTGCTGCTTTGGCTTGGGAGAGTACTTCTCAGATGAGTAGCTTTCCTGGTGTGCTTTTTACACCTTTGTAAGTAGATGTTCCTATTGAAATGAACAAACATGTCCAAGTTAAGGTCCACTTTATCATAGAACAGCTTAGGTTGCAGGGACCTTAAAGATCATCTAGTTTAACCCCCCCACCACGGGTGGGGCTGCCGCCCATTAGATCAGACTGCCCAACGCCACATCCAGCATGGCCTGGAGCACCTCCTGGGATGGAGCATCCTCAGATTCTCTGGGCAGCTGTGCCAGTGTCTCATTGCCCTCCTTTCTAATGTCTAATTTAAGTCTCCCCTCTTTTAGTTAATGCTGTTTCCTTTTGTCCTATCACTACCAGACCGTGTAAAGAGTCACTCCCCCTCCTGCTTGTAAGCTCCCATCAAGTACTGGAAGGCTGCAGTGTGGTCTCCCTGGAGCCTTCTGCAGGCTGAACAAGCCCAGCTCCCTCAACTTTTTTTCAAGGGAGAGGTGCTCCAGCCCATTGACCATCTTTGTGGCCCTCCTCTGAACCCACTCCAGCAGCTTTGCATCCTGTGCTGGGGGCCCCAGGCTTGGGCACAATACTCCAGATAGGGCCTCACAATCCCTCCTCTTTCCTCTCCCCCCCCCCAATTGATGCAGCCCAGTATGCCATTAGCCTTCCGTGCTCCAAGAGCACGCAGCTGGATTATGTCCAGTTGTTTGTCCTTCCTCTGCAGGGCTGCTCTCAAGGAGTTCTTCTCTCAGTCTGTAATCATATGTAGGATTGCCTCGACCCAAGTGCGTCACCTTGCACTTGGCCTTCTGAAACCTCACATTAGGTTCTCACAGGCCTGCTTCTTGAGCCCATCCAGGTCCTTTTGGACTGCAAATGTTAGCGTTTACTAACTTTGGAGTGTTGTTACAGACTGAATGTAACGACCTTTTAAAATACACGAGCTTTTGTTTTAAATAAAGCTAAAAAGAAGACAGCTTTGTTTTTTTTTCCCCCTTACAGTGCCATTGGGCTTCCATTAGAGTTCAGGATATTGATCATTCCTTGCTGTCACGTGTAAGCTGTCACCTTAGAGTTTTGGGTTAAAACATGTTCCACGTGGATGGAGTCTTTAAGAAACGCTGCCACTGAGTTTCTGAGGATTCTTCAGTTGGCTCATGTCAAACTGTTTTCCAAATGATAGGGCTCAGCTAAATGCGGGTGAGTTTTCACACACATCAAAAGCCACATTCCTGATAATCAGAGAAATTCTTTAAGTGTCAGGTGTAGTGCACAGACTACAAATAGTTAAGAGGCAGAACTGGCCTTTAGTGTTCTAGTTTGATGATTTTGTTACTCTTTTGCTCTTAACATTTTGACTCTTGCCCTCTTCCTTGATCATCTCCCTGATTTCTGCTTCCCACACTTGTTTTTAGCTGCTGCCTCTGACACATGTATGTGTGTACCGTAGCCAACCTGTGTTTGCCTTTCCTTGCCACTGTTCTTCCTGTATTGTCATGTCACTGCAGAGAAGCAGAAGCATGCTTTCTGCTCTTTCCCCACCAACAGGTGGTCAGTTTTTCTCTTCTGTTCTACAAGGAAACAGGTGAGCCTGATAGAGAAATGCGATGCAGGTAACCTGTCCCTGTGCCACAAGGGCTCCTGAAAGACTGAAGGAAACACCCAGCTCCATAAAGTGGATAATGATCCCAACAGATGGATTTTCTTCTGGAACTGAAAATTCTGCTCTTTCTGAACTGAAAATGCAGGCTTTTGTCAACAGAGATGCTCATAGGTTTTCTTCTGAGGTTGGAGTGAGGAGTTGGAGGGAGTTCTTGCCATACAAACATTGATGGAAACCACAGCTAATTTGTCATCTGCGGTTGTTACTGATTAACTCGTGTCCACATATTTTGTCAAAATTCCTGATTTTGCTGGTAGCCTCAGCAGGTTTGGAGGATTTGAGTGGACGGTGACCAACGAGCTTTCCTCTGACTCCAGGCCTAACTCAGTTTCTAACCATGCACGTTATTATTTGCCCAGTGTGGCGGTGCTGTCAGTGACATCTAATTTGCTGCTTTGGTACTGACTCTGGTCTGAAGCAGAGCCTGCAGCCGTGCAGGTCACTGGGGGTTACCCACGGCACAGCTGCCATGGTGTGCTGCCGCTCCAGGGAGGTGGGAGCATTGCACTGCTGTCTGCGGGGGAGCTGTTTGTCCCACAGCTGCCACTTGATGGAAAGACTGACCCCACGCTGCCTAACCGGTCATTTCTTCTCTAATACATTCAGGCAGCAGAGGAAGCAAGCACTTATAGCTGAGACAGCGCATGTCTGGAAGATGGAGAGGGCTGAAGTACTGCAAAAAGAGTAAAGCGGAGCCTTGGATGGGACTGCGAGCCCCTGCTCAGGGCGACACATGTCTTTGTGGCTTAGTGGTGCTGCCATGCTGCGCACAGACGCGGTGCTCATGCGCTTGGCACTGCTGTCCAGATTGATTGGCTTCTTCTCAGCTGGGTGTGCAATGCTTCCTGCCATCAAGAAAACACTGCTGTGGTGTGCTATTAAATTGTGTGCCTTACACCTCTATAATGGCCGGTCTGGCTGAATCCAGCTGTTAGCAGTGTCTTCTGCAGAGGTTTTGGTCTTTGTTTCTGTCTTGTGTCCATCCTATACAGTGAGTGATTGATTTAATGTGGAAATGGCTGCTTAATTATGTCCTGGGTGCCTTTGCGAGAACAGGAAAAAATACAGGAAGGAAGATGATAAAACAAAGCACCGAGAAAGTGGGAAATGCCTGACATCGAGGAGCTTCTCTCATATGTTATTAAAATCCAATTTTTATATATTTTTTTCCAATCCACGCTGACCAATTGTAGTATGAAATCAACATTGTAATGCAACAATACAATGCTGAAAGAGGCAAAGGCTGTTGAAGGAGAAAGAAATCCATGTCTTATCTCTTGAAATGTTTGATCAAAGCGTGGACAGGATCTAGATGTCAGTAATGACAGAAGGACTGTCGTTCAGGTACAGCTGGGAACAGAAGGAAGCTTTGAGAGAGCCTTCATTTTGCCACGTCTGTATTTCTGACCCTAGCACTGTCTGATGCCTTCATGCAACTGCTGATCTAACCCTCAGTCCCATAACAAACAAAGTTTCTGGGCAGCTCTGTTTTTCAATCCATACCCACCACTTTTTGCCCTGAGACCCGTCAGGCTGCAGTGCTTGGTAATTATCAGTTGAAGTGCACTAAACCAGAACGCTAATCGTAGGTAGTAATTGTGGTTTTTCATAAACTGCTTATTAATCAAACTGCTTGGGGGAAATGGTACTGATACTGACAGTTGTATCAGTTCTGAAGGGCTCTAATTGGATAGTGATAGGACAAGGGGAAATGGTTTTAAACTGAGACAAGAGAGATTTAGGTTAGATATGAGGAGGAAGTTTTTCACACAGGGGGTTGTGACACACTGGAACAGGTTGCCCAAGGAGGCTGTGGATGCTCCATCCCTGGAGGCATTCAAGGCCAGCTGGATGTGGCTCTGGGCAGCCTGGTCTGCTGGTTGGCGACCCTGCACACAGCAGGGGTGTTGAAACCCAATGATCATTGTGGTCCTCTTCAATCCAGGCCATTCTATGATATGATATACTGCAGCCAGAACTGAACTTGGGATCCAGTTTTATCAATCAGGAGCACAGCTTCCTAAAATTCCTTAGTGAGATATTAACAGGTACAGGGCTGTGTTGTTGGCCACATCTCTTTTCCAGGTTGGCTATCGTCTGCTGTTTTTATAAGCCTTGCAAAATTACAGTGCTTTTGCACGTCATTGGAAGTGTATTAAAAATAAAAGTGACGTTTATTTTTAAATTAAATAGATGGATGCTATTTCAAACTTCCCAGTGCTGTCTGTGTGGCAAGGGTGAGCAATTACAGGGTTACCTCATGTCTGGAACAGCCTTTTTCCTGTCTGTCTTTCACGGTTCTTTCACCTGGCACCGCTCACTCTGTCTTCTCTCTCCTTGCATTTTGTAACCCTAACTTTTCCTCCTTGGCTTCTGTTAAAAACTTTATTCCCTTTCATGCTACTGGTGCCCTAAGTATCAGTCTTTTTTCTTTTTCTCTCTCAGGAGTTTCTGCTGCTGTCACTGCAGGTTTTTTCTTTATCCAACAATACAATCTTACAACAATTCTATCAATGCCAAATTCCAGTTTTTGTTTTCCAGCTGTTATTTGCCACGTTCTCAGCAACGTAGGGTCTCAGTCTCCTTGTGCTGTCTTCGGCTGCCTGACTTCCCACTCCTCCAAACCCAATTTCTGCCGCATGGCACCATGCCCTCTGCCAGTGCCCGCTTTTCTTTCAGTTCCATCCCACCTGCTGTTTCCTAGTTGTTCCATTCCTGATTTTCAGCCCAGACTCCTGTTTTCAGCTGCCATATAGAGCTTACATAAAAACTTCTCTTTCAGCATGTCATCTTTTCTGCAAAACAGGTGACAGCACCCAAAAGAAGACATCTGGTAATGTGAATGTTAGTGGGGGAAGGAACACAGTGTTAGTTATAGGAGCCCTCTAACATGAGGCCTTCATGAGGTCTTCATAAGAAATCCTCCCCCCTGCTTCCATGTATCTGAGTGTTAAGAGCTTAGTGTGTTAGATCATAAATGGTTTTTCCTGTTTGGAGAATGTTAGATATATATAAATATATATATTTTTTTAAATTAATAAAAGTTATTGTTTGTGTACCCTGGTAGGTGGCATGTTTCACATTTCTGGTACAGCTTTCATCAGCAATACACTGAACAAGCTGCTTTCCCTCTGTGCCTGACGGTGTGAGACTTGTTTCACTGTCCTCTCTTGTGTGACTGCCTTTTGCTTCCTCCTGTTTTCATTGCAGGGGGTTCAGGCTTCAGCTGTTTTCTGTCTCAGGCTGATTTTTCTCTGGGTAGCATTTCAACCAACTTAGAAAGATAAGATCCTCTCTGCATGAATGCCATGGGAGTATTCTGGTGATCAGTCATGTCAGGTACGCAGTGTGTATCACAGTCCTTTAAAAAAATCTTCCCAAATACATTGATGTGTGCCTTTCAAAACTACAACTTGCACATAGTCTGTAAAGATCTGCAACAGCTCACAGAATCAAGCCCTATGTTTTCAGTTCAGTGAGCACCTTGTGACTGCATGCCTGTCTTCCTGTAGGACAGCTTTTGAGATGAACTGGGAAACGTGGATCTTGTTTAGTGACTGCAGAGGTTTCAGGCCAGGGCTGGTGTGTTTTCCTAAAAATGGACACTTTCAACTGCTTTTTAACTAGAGGTGTGGGATTTGAAGTTGATGAAGGAAGTCTTTCTCTCCCAGGTTCTTGCAGACAAGTTCCTGGCAGACAGAAGTTTGAGGTAGTTTAGGGGGAGAAGCTGGTGTGAATTGGAGTGAAAGAAGGGTAAAGACATTTGCTGGAAGCTGGGAAGAGACCATCATATAAGCCAGTTAGCAGAAAGGAGAGGGAACAGAGTGAATAAAGGAGCTGAAATAAGGGAAGAGACTTCAGTTTGATGAAAGCACACTGGCTTCCAAAGAAACAAAAAAGCCATGAATGGATAAAAACATGATAGGAAGTGAGATTTCCATGGTGAGTGATGTACCAACAGCATGCTGATGTTGTTCTAGAAGTATGCAGTACCAAAATGATTGGATAACCAGAGACTCAGAGCAGTGTCTCTTGGAAGTGCTCTAGATGCAGAAGTTACCTGCTCCAGCCCCTGCTCCAGGTGGGTCTGTTGAAGCAGGTTGCCCAGGGCTGTCGCATCATCTTCAGCACCTGCATGGATGGAGCAGTCCATAACCTTTCTTGTCAATCTGCCCCAGTGGTTGGCTATTCTAGTTGAGCAGAGAAACTGAAAGTAGTGATGTTGTGTCAGCAGTACAACAGATTCTCTGAGGTATCCCAATCAATTTCTCTACAGTGCTACCCAGCTTTTCATTTCCCTTTATTCCCTCCCCATGCTCTTCCTTAGGCCTCTTAGTGCTGTCCGCTTAGCTTGTCTTCCCTGCTAGGGAGTGAGAAGGGACCTTTAGAGAGAGCAGTGTATTCCTCCCTGCACAGATTTTGGGTTATTTTGGTGACAAGGGTGGGATGAAGAAAAGTGTGCTGGAAATTTGGCACTGTGACAGGGCCACCTGAAGAAGAAAACTGGTACTTTGAGGAGAAGGGGTGGAGTTGAGGTAAGTTAGTGGGAGAGCAGAGGGTTGGGAGGAGGATCGATTGCAAGGGGCATTTTGAAAGGGGTCAGAATTGAGGAAAAGCAGCAACATGGTTATCTGCATTAAATCTATTTTTTTTTCTTACCAAATAGCCATTGAGCTTTCAAGCAATGTGTTCTGCTAAGGCTCTTGCTTGGCTTTGCTTCCTCTGTGCTTCCCAAGATTTAAGAGAGCAGCATGAATTCTGGAGAGAGATCCTGTTTCTATTTTGAAGGCAGATTGTATGCTAAGGAAAAGATGCTATGCTAGGAGGGGGAATTCTCAATAGAAAAACCCAAATGAGAGGCCTTCAAAGTCCAGTCCCTGCTAGAATGATTTCAGAACACCATCACAAAGAGGCTCTGTAGCCTTTCTTCTCTGTTGTATGAAACAATCCGGATGATTTGCAGCCTACTTCCACAAGGTGTCCTGAGAATTGAGTGAACGGGAAGCGCTGTCAATACAGAACACTGTTAGCAGTTAAGAGGGTAAATAAATTTTGTTCCCCACTTGCATCTAATACCATGATTACTTAATTAGACTTGCCACAAGCTGGCAGTACTTCCAGAGAAGCAGTCCCAGCAAACTAGTCTGGGATAATACTTTTTAAAATTTATTTGGCTAGTTTGTTTCTTTATTTTAACTGTGTGGGTTTTCTGTTCTTAATCACCGCAGGGTCCTTGAACACTGAAGAAAGGGCTGCTTCTGTGCTTGCTAAACCTTGTCCTGTAGCTCTTGCATGGTCTCCCATTTGTGGTTTATGAGCCAAGTGCTTTCTAGGTGAGATTCTCTCCCCGTTTTAGGAGAGGGGTATCAATGGGGAACAGGGAGCAAAACTGCTTGTCTAAAGCCACTAAATTGGAGATGGCAGAGCAGCTCCTGCTGTCATGCTGGGAAATAGAAACTGTTCCAGAGTCACTTGGATCTATTTGGAAAATGTGACTTGGATATACTCTTTGACTACTGAATCAGTGTGCCAAAGCTTATAAATACTGCTGGCATCCTGTAGGCATAAGTCCTAAATGGTCTACTTTGCTTTCACTGCTCCTTAGTTTTAACTTAGTAAATGTGTCTCCTTGGTTTTTGAGCCCACTGATGAGTTTGCTCATTCAAAGGCAGATTTTCATAGCGTAGAAGAATAAATAACTGTTTAGAAATTGAATCAGAAGTAAATTTGAAATCCTAGATTGTTCTCCTCAACCTTGAATTACAACACAGCATGTCACAGAACCATAAGATTAAGAGCCTTGCTCGTTTACCTATACTCTTCTTTTTGAGATTATCTAACTGCCAATTACTGTGAGAAGAACTCCACTAAATACATTAGTGAAAAAAAGAAAATGCTTTAATGCTGTATAGCCTACATTGCGATTTCATGTGATCTTTTTCAGTCATCCACCTCTCTGTATGTGACTCATTTTTTCTGAGGTGAAAGCCAAGATCCAAGTTAGTAGGATGCAGTGTTTTGAATTTGCTTTATCTGCTAATACTAAAAATTAGTAGCATCCTTTCAGATTCAATAGACTTCTTAATACCTTAATACTTTCTTAATGCCTGGGCGAAAAATTAGTATCCAGAGGAATGGCTGGTTCTCTGAAATATCTACAGGGTTGTGCCCATCACTTAGCAATCACTATCTTGTTATTAACACATTTTGCTGTGAGATCATTTATTAATTTAGATATGTATCCTTATAGGTAGTTAGATATAAATCTTCCTGGAAAGCTTAATTAAATTGTTGGACCATTCAGATTTGCTAATCAAGTATGTGTTTCACCAGTGTGTGATCCTGAACCTCTTGCTGGCGCTGGAGTTGCTGATAGACTGAAAGCCCTGCTGTTGTTATGGGTGACCATGAGTGAATCGTCAGCTTCATTTTAATTTTGGGGACAAAAAGGCATCATTATTTGTACCATCATTGACACAATATTTTTCATTTTTCATTGACAAGTTCTTTACAGTAAGAGTGGTGAGGTGCTGGAACAGGCTGCCCAGAGAGGCTGTGGATGCCCCGTCCCTGGAGGTGTTCAAGGCCAGGCTGGATGGGGCCCTGGGCAGCCTGGTCCAGTATTAAATGGGGAGGTTGGTGGCCCTGCGTGTGGCAGGGGATTGGAGATTCATGATCCTTGAGGTCCCTTCCAAACCTGGCCATTCTGTGATTCTTTTCTTTGTATAAGTTGTGGTTTAACCCAGCTGGTGGCTGAGCACCACACATTCATTTGCTCATTCCCTCCTTCCCAATGGGGTGTGAGAGAGAGTTGAAAAAAAAAAAAAAGGTAGAAGTTATGGGTTGAGATAAAACTGGTTACTAAGGTAAAGACAAGGATAATTGTTATGGCTATATATAAATATGAGTGCATATAACACATGGTGCAGAAGCAATTGCTCACAACCTCCTGATCAATGCCCAGCTAGCTCCCGAGCAGCAAAAGAGAGAGACATGAACTCCCATCCCCTTCAGAACTCCTTCTGTTTGATGTCATATGGTATGGAATATCCCTTTGGACAGTTTAGGTCAGCCACCCTGATTCTGTTCCCTCTCAGCTCCCTGTGCCCTCCTCTGTGAGTGGTCTCAGCTCTGTACGACGCTGCTTAGCAGCAGCTATAAACTTCGGTGTTTTCTCAACATTGCTTTTCTCCTAGAGCCAAGTGGCAGCATCATACACTCTGAAGATAACAATTCTGTCCCAGCTGGAATAAAGATGATATGTTAGTTCAAGTTCAGTTTACTAACTGCTGCCTGAAGTTCTTAATAGCTTAATTAATTGAGATAACAACTCTTAACTATTTCAAATAACTTCTTTTTTTTTTTTTTCTTTTTTTCCATTGAATTATTTTACAGCTCTCTCATTCATTCACTGCATATCTGTGTGTGGAAGGTAGCAAAAAATGTTTGTAGCGGTTGCATAGAAATCTAGTTAATCTTGGATTGTATTTAACTAGTTCTGGTTCTTCAGTATTTAGATTTTGTACTGATGTCCTTGAATGCTTTCTTTGTAGGCAGACAATGTTACTAGCTCAGATAAACCGAGACTCTCAGGGAATGACTGAATTTTCTGGAGGAGGAATGGAGGCCCAGCATGTGACTCTGTGTCTGACAGAAGCTGTAGCCGTGCAAGGTGAGCACTGAGTTGAAATGTGTATTATTGTGTCTTTCCTATTAGAAGGTCAGATAAAACTCTAGAACTCAAGCAGTATATTCTAAATGAAAAATCTAACACAAATCAGCAGATTATTCTTAGTTAGCTGAAATGAAGTTCACTGATTTAATTAAGAGAGTGATCTCTTAATTAAGATAATAGGAGTATAAACGTATCAAAATAGATACTTGAAAATCTGACTTAATTCTCACAGTGGTTTTACTGTTTTATACTTTGTGACTTCATTATGCACCAAAGCACATTTTAAACTAGTTAAATTTTAAAATAGGTTGGTGATTTGGTTTAAATACGGTATTTTCTGACAGCTTTGGTGCAATTTTCACTGATAAAATCTTTTCCCTAAGTATTTTAGTCTAAATAGATTTGCATATACTAATATAGGTAATGGGGTACAAAACAAAATTATTGATACAAATAGATATCATTATTTCACTGTTGGAGCTCATTACTTAATTAATATTTTCCCTAAAACCTAAACTTTGCAATCATTTATTCAATAACACAGCTTTTCTAGTTAGAGCAAACAGCACTGAGGCTGTCCTGTTTATGGAGCGAGGTCTTGAACATCTGACCACAGTATGTCATCAAGGTTGAAAACCCAGAAAACCTACCAGTATTTCTAAAATCACTGGGTTGTAAGGGATGTCATCATTTTGGGAGGTGCTTAGCTGGTGATTGTTAAAGTTTGATGTTGGTAATAGAGACTATGAACCTTTTGCTTTACTAGATGGTGACAACTTAGAAAACATGGAAGGTGTAAGTTTGCAAGCAGTTACGCTGGCTGATGGCTCCACTGCATACATACAGCACAATTCTAAAGGTAGGTAAACGACTGGAAGTTGGTTTGTATCAACATTGTATTCCTCTCTTTATTTGTATTCCTCTCCTATGCTGGGTTGTAAACCCCTCTGGGTAGTAAAACTGGGGAAAATCTTCAGTGTTTTCAAAGCTGTACTCCCAGTTGGGGTATTGCAGTAATAATATCAGATAAATATTTATTTCCAGTACTAATAAGACGCAGGTATCAAATGCAGAACATAAGTCAGACACAGAAGCAAGATACTCTTCATGCTTCAAACCCAAATATCAACGTTCTGCCTTCTGGATAGGTAATAAAATTTAGTGTTCTGTATTGAGTGTATTTATTTCAACCATCATGCCTTCTTTATCCTAGAATTTTAAAACCACTGTTTCTTAGCCCCTTACTATGCTTCAGCTTTAGCAAGCAGTGTAAGTCTGTGATATTGTACTGATATTCTGTCTGATCCACAAAGTGCTGTGTGTTTAAAGTAGGTTGTGTCACACTGTTAGATTCTATAAAAGTACTCCGTGTATTTCAGATGGTAAATTAATGGATGGCCAAGTGATTCAACTAGAAGATGGTTCTGCAGCCTATGTTCAACATGTACCCATGACTAAAAGTAGTAAGTGTAATTATATATATATATATAAATATATTTTGAAGTATTTTATTACTGATAGATGCTGCTATTAACTAATCAGTAATCAGTTAAAAAAAACTTGATTTCTTATTGTTTTGCAAAGAATCTTGAAGAGAAAATTTTTCTAACTAATGCATTTTTCAACCTCTTGTCAAAGCACTGTAATTCTTTCTTCTCAACAGGGGACAGCTTGCGTTTGGAAGATGGACAAGCAGTTCAGCTGGAGGATGGAACTACAGCATTCATTCATCACACCTCCAAAGGTAAATGGCTTTTGAATAATGGTTTAGTATTTCAGTTGAACAGAACAGCAGTACAAAACACGATACTGTATTCAGACAATTACGTAATTCAGCGTGATTCCCATTGTAGTTTATTTCTTAATTCTGCTTAGTGGCATCTAGGAATTACTGAAATGAGTCTGATTCAGTTCTGTGTTAGGACATCATAGAGCAGTTATAAACAGAATTTAAAAATCACCAGCTGTGTATTTATTTTTGAAGCCATGGATATCAATAAAGTAAGTAAATGCCACGTCAGTAGAGCAAGCAAGCTATCATACAGATTTCAGCCATACTTGTATGTAGAATTAAGAAGAGAAAGCAGTTAAGAATGAATCAATCAATCCCACTTAAACTAAAGAATGTAGAGACATGACATACATTTCAAAGAACATCTCTTGGGGATATTGTCTTTAAGTAGTAGGGCTGAAAGTGTGATGACTGATGGTCAAAAATGGAAACATTCATTTTAAATTATAACCTAGATTGCTGCAGAAGCTGATTATTCCCATCTTATGAACAATCCTATTTCTTTTGAAAAAGTGAACCATTAGATATTTTAATAAGCTAATGTGACAAAAATTACATTCCACTGCCAGCAACACCATCCAGAGTTTATTTTGCATCTATTTTTACGGGTGATTCTGGTATCAGGGTCAGATCCATACATTCTAAAATCAGATGTATGTGTTTCCTATGTTCTCATTTTATTATGAGTGGATAATGAGTTGGAAGAATATTTGTGGTCGTGATTTCCCTTGTTAGTAAAGCTAGATCACAATTGAATAGACTAGAATTGGTTTTGCACTTCTGCAGGTGTGCAGAAGATGTAGATGGTGTTGTCTTGAAAAAAAGTTAATCTGCTATTCATAGTAGTATTGTAATTGGGTATATTTCTCATAAATATCAGACACATATACGGTTTTTGGAGACGTTTCCTAAGCAGCAGCAGTTTCTTGTGTTACCTACAGCCATTGCTATTCCTTTTCATTTGTAACACGTCGTAATATTATTTCTCAGACAGTTATGATCAGAGTGCGTTACAAGCAGTGCAGCTGGAGGATGGCACTACTGCCTACATTCACCACGCAGTGCAGATGCCACAGTCAGATACCATTTTAGCCATTCAAGCTGATGGCACAGTGGCTGGTCTTCACACGGGAGATGCTGCCATTGACCCAGATACCATCACTGCTTTGGAGCAATATGCAGCTAAGGTATGCTGAACAACAGTTCATCTGTCTGTAATGTTTTAATGTCATATCACATGATGCTTGACAGCAAAAGCCCACTGTGAGCTAAGAAATAAAATGATAAAGAGAGTCTTCAGACTCTTTTAAGAGAGAACACCAGATTGCCACAACAGTGCCTCACTGTTATGGGTGGCTCCAGTGTGTGCTCTTGCATAAAGACAAGAAATGGAACACCAAAATGATGTGGAATCAAGCTGATGTGCGTAGTGATTTGGACAAGTAAATAACTATTTTCTGTAAAACACAAAAGATTAGAGTGGAGCCTCTTCAGAAGTAGTTTGGAAAGAAGGACAAAGTTAAATTATTCTTAACAGGAGACCACTGCTGATTTTTTTTTCTTGCATTGAAAAGAATAGGGCCTGTTATCTTCAATAAGGATATTACATGATAATAAAGTGTAAAAAAACACAATTAGGCAGCTGATGAATTTGGAGAAAGCTTCTCTGATCCATGCTTTTAATGACAAAAATGTGATGTGAGGCTAAAAATTCACGTTCTCCACTTCAAAGGACTTCTGTGAAGTGTGGTCTAAATATACAGCAAACAGTGCAACTTTCACGACTTAATGGTTTCCGAGTGTCCTGATTTCTAGATGACTGCTGTCAGTGCTTGTATTGGTTTGGAAATAGTTGAATTAATTTTATGATTTGTTCTCAGGTGTTACAGGGAATAGTCATATTTTGGGAGAAGGCCACTTAGGGTGATTAAATGGCACATACCCCATTCTTTCCATTATGTTTGTGTGCTGTAATTGAAGAAAACGTAAGAAAGCCCATCAGACTGTGTTACATTTAGCTGTGCCTTAAACTTTCATTATGTAAAAAGGTAATTCAAGGCTAGCTGTGCTGTAGCAACAAGCTTTTATGCATTGCCTAGCTGTTATTTCATCTAGGTTTATATCAGTTGGAACTTTGTCCTTTTTAATAAGGAGCTATGTTAATACTAATTTGTTATAAAAGTACCTTTCTGTTTTGTGGAGAAGAAGCAAATGTATTTGCTTTTTTCCTCCTATTCATCTCAACATGTGTTTTCGAGTTTTGTAATGTGAATTAGTATTCTGAAGTATACTTGTGTATAGCTAGGAAAAACCCTGCTTGTTTTCTTAAAGCTTTCATCTCAGCCTTATCCTGAGACGTACTGCTAGAACTTTCAAGGAAAATCAGGAAAAGTGAATTTCCAAGTACTGAAACTGCATTATGTGCAAAAGCAAGTAAGAGCTGCATGTTACACCCCTGTTTTTCTCTTAAAAGGAGAAATGCAGTTTTAGGATTCTGCTCCATGTCCATGTAGACTTCATAATAAGGCAATGTATACTTTTACTAGCAGATGGCTTAGGACATTAAAAAAAGTACAGAAAGGGGCAGCAATGATGACCAAACAAATGAAATGTATGAGGTAAGGATATGAGAGAATTTTACATGATTTTAAGTGGCACAGAGTAGTGTCTTGTCGTTGTCTTTACCAGTGTAAGAACTGGGAAGCATCAGAGAAAACTCTCAGGTCTCGGGTTCAGTGACAACAAGGGAAGGATATTTTTCAAACAGCATAAAGTTAAGCCATGGTACTGCTTGTAGAATGTTGCTCATACTAATTATGTCCCTAGATTCAAAGGGTAATTAGAAAATTCATGGAAGAGAAATGTATCTGGGGCTGTTAGGTAGGAACATGTGATTTCTAGTTCAGGAAGTTCCTAAGCCACAAATTGCTTGGAGGCTGGGAGAATATTTCTGGAAATGTATCACTAAAAGAAGACCGCAGAGAAGCTCACTGGATTTGGTGGAGGATATTCATTTTTCATCGTCTCTTACTTCTCTTTTAGGCATAGTCAACATGTCTTGCAGAGTGCATGTAAAGGCTAATTGGAGTCCTCTTAATTTTAGACTTAGTCAATGCCACCTTCCTCTCAAAGCAACCAGGAAAAAATAGATTATTGCTCTCAGTCTGCATAAAGTCAGGGGATGTGTAGTGGAATTGCAGATAGGAATTGTGGCTGGATTTAGGGGCACCAATCTCAGCCTTGAATGTAAGAGGGTATTGTGAATGTGAGTGCTCAACACAGAGGCAACTACTGAAGAGGAAAACTTACAAAGTATATTTCAAATTAGTGTTTTTTACTACAGTGACCACTGTTCTGAGTTAATGCATTTGAGAGCATATTAAGTAATCATTTCAAATATTCTATGTCCCTTGAAAAGCAGAGATTTCTCTTCCTATAAATGGTATTTAAAAATGAACCTTAAGAGCAGTACCCAAGATACACAAGTCCTCTCTTACCTTTTGTAATTTTACTATTTTGAATTAAGAAGTGACACATTGTCTAGGTACTTTGATTCTAAAGGAGCTGAGTTTTTTTTTCTCTGAGAACTCTGTTATCAATTTTTAATAATTTAATATACTTTCCTTTGAGTTTTCATCTAGCACATTCAGTTCTTGCAGTCTTTTTGGTGTCATTTTAAGACAGTCTTGAGATGCTTGCCTTACCTGTTGTGTAATGCAGGTGCTACAAGAGGGATTTTCATGTAAACTACTGTCTTGTAGGATAACGAGCTTTCAAGAGGGAGCTAGAGAGCTAAGAAAGAATAAGCCCCCAGGAACTGTCTGTAAATCTGCCTTTCCGATGAATAAAAATAACTTCTGTTTTTCCCATATCAACCTCATTTTTCAGGTGTCTATTGATGGAAATGACAGTGTCAGTAGCACGGGAATGATAGGCGAAAATGAACAAGAAAAAAAAATGCAGGTATGTAGCACAATGCAAAATAAATGTGTGCATGTTTGTTCAGTCTTCTCTGTGCATAGTCTGACTGTCTAACCAACTAGTCTGTAGAAGACGCTGCTTCAAGTGAACCCTAAAGAAGCAGACAAATATTTCCAGTTCTTTTTCTTGTTATTACATAGAAGTATAAAAACTTACTGAGGTGAAGGTATTAACTCAAAAGTTCTAAGAGTAATGGAAAGTACAGGTAAAAATTATGAAGTCTCAAGCCTTTTTTACTTTAACCAGAAATCTGTAAAATCCTAATTAGGAACAAGAGCAAAAGCTAATAATAAAACCTTATGCCCTCACATGCTCACATGACAGGTTCAGAAATGGCCAAGTCATTGCACTGAGAAAGATTTGGTCATCAAAGAATCAGTGTTCTTCCTTTTTGTTTAATTTCAGAGGTGATGAAGTAGATGAGGATGGAAAAATATCTTCTGAGGTAAAATATGTTACATTACCTGTGAAAGAGGGAACTACAGAGGCTCACAGAATCACACACAGAATCACAGAATCACCCGGGTTGGAAGGGACCCCAAGGATCATGTAGTTCCAACCCCCCTGCCTAGCAGGGCCACCAAACATACACATTCAGATCAGGTTGCCCAGGACCCCGTCCAACCTGGCCTTAAACACGTCCAAGGACGGGGCATCCACAACCTGCCTGGGCAGCCCGTTCCAGGGCCTAACCACTCTCCTAGTAAAGAACTTCCCCCTAACATCCAACCTAAATCTTCCCTCCTTCAACTTGGATCCATTTCCCCCAGTCCTGCTATTGTCAGCCCTTTTGAAGAGTTTACTCCCCTCCTGGGTGTAGGTTCCCTTCAGGTATTGATAGGCTGCAATGAGGTGACCCCGCAGCCTTCTCTTCTCCAGGCTGAACAAGCCCAACTCCCTCAGCCTGTCCTCATAGGGGAGGTGCTCCAGCCCCCTGATCATCTTAGTCGCCCTCCTCTGGACCCTTTCCAAAATCTCAATGTCTTTCACCTCTGACAATGACCTCAAAATCCTGTCATCTTAATTTTTTTTAGGTCCCACAATATTTAAAACCAGTGACAGTCTACAGCTGTCTGAATGGCATGCTTGTGAAAGGACAGAAGAGCTAATTTACAAGTTATCAATAGTATTAAAATGCATTCCATAAATATAAATAAAGAACTTCTGGAGTTTTGTACTGTTCTAGCATGGAACAGGAATACAACTCTATCAAAATGCAAAATTCAAGGAAGAATAGAATCAGATTTTGTTTGACTTTAACTAGAAATAAAAACCTATTAAGCAAAACAAGCTGTTACCAATATCCAGTTACACGTTGATTTCGGCCTCAAGCCCAAAAAAAAGTGAATCTGAAGGTTCTTTATCTTGCACTTCATATGGCAACACATATGGCTGTATGGAAGTGTGCTGATCTTATGGAGCATTATGTGTTCCAAACAAATGGCCAAAAAAGATCTGATGTTTCAACAGGTAGTAAGGCTCAAATTCTGACACCTCCCCAGTAAGGTGACTTCATTTGGCCGAGCATTGAAGTGAGGGTCACAGAGCTATTGGTTGTTTCTTAAAGTGTTTTCAGTGATTATTTCTTGGTGTGATTAAGTACCTACTTGTAACTCTTTTAGAAATAATGTATTACTTAAGATACTTTATCTAAATTTGAAACTATTTCATTAAATAAGTGTGTATTTATAAATTCTTCCTAAAAAGATCAAAGTAACTCAAGGACTGAACAGATGTTCTGCTGCTGAGCAGTCATCCAGACCATTTGTGTATGGTTAAGGTTTTCACCAAAGAAAAAAATAAAGCATAAAAACCTGTTTGTGATTTGTACAGATGAGAACAAAAGCCTTTGTGTGACCTAAAGGATGTTGTGCTTTATTTTTTTTCACATCTGTCATACCCATCTGTTCAAATGAAAATCAGAATCATATGACTGCTGTGTATGTGATATAAAAATCTTACCTGAGATCTTAGGTAACACAGAAGAACAAAGGTAACTGTCTGAGCTAAGTTAGGATGCATTGGTGGTTACCTGCAAAATAAAGAGTTTCTGAGTTTTCGTCTACTTAATTGGAGGACACCAGTTCACTGAAAGAAAGATTGAATTAGGGAATATTTGAATAAATGGGGCATATGCACACATCTGCTGGACCTAATGGGTGTAAGCGTGTAAGTGCTGATAGAGCTTGGTAATGTCATCGCAAAGCCACTCTCGATTTTCTTTGAAGGGCCACAGTGTTCAGGGGAAGTTTTTGAGGACTGGAAGAAAGCAAATGTCATTCCTGTTTCAAGAAGTGTGAGAAGGAGGATCTGGAGATGTACAGATCTGTTGGCCTCACCTGAGTCCTTAGCAATTAGGTGAACAGATGATCTTACAAGCCATTTTCAGACATGTTAGCAGTTGGGAATAGTCAGTGTGGATGTAGAAAGGAGAAATAATGCCTGACCAACCCCACCACCTTTTATGACAAAGTAACAACCTTTGTAGTTGTTAGAACAGCTGATGTTGTTTATTACTCAGATGAGCCAGCAGGAACCTCAGAAAGTTTAATAAAAAGAAGTGGAAGGTCATGAACCTGGGAAGTATAACCAGTGCACTGGTAGAAACTGGAGAGCAACTGGCTGGAAATCAGTTCTGCGGAAAAGGACCTGGGGATCCTGGTGAACAAAGCTGACTGTGAACCAGCAATGTGCCTGTGGTAAAAAAGGCCACATGTCAGCAGATCAAGAGAGGTGATCTTTGCCTTAGACGCAGTGCTGGTGATACGCGTTGGGAATGCTTGGTCCAGTTCTCAGCTCTCAGGAAGGCGTGGACATACTGGAGTAAGTCTAGTGAAGGACTGTGAAGATGATTAAAGGCTTGGAGTCTGACAGACAAGGAGAGGCTGAGAGAGCTGCAGCTATTCAGCTTCCAGCAGAGAAGGCCAGGGGAAATTCTACCAATAAGTATAAATACCCGATATGGGCATATAAAGATGACAGAGCATGGCTCATAGTGTGCACAGTGGCAGGATAAGGGGAAATCTGCATAAACTGAAATACAGGAAGTTTCATTTAAACTTGAGGGGAAAAAAAACTTCTGAGGATGACTGGATGCTGGCATAGGTTGTGCAGGTTGTGGTGTCTCCATCCCTAGAGATACTCGGAGCTCAGCTGGATATTGCCATGAGCAACTTGCTGCAGCTGATTCTGCTTTGAGAAGAGAGGTTGTATTAAGCTGTTCCATCCCACTGATGCTGTGGCTTGTTCTTTGACAACATCGAATGGAATTGAATTATGGAGAAAAAGGAAGTAGTTTGAAAGAAAGATAGACTTGTAAAAGTCTCAGTTACTTTGTATACAGTTGTATCAACATGTTTACCTTTGGTCTTCTGCCTCTTTTTTCAGTCTGTAAGAACGTTCCTTGATTATTAGTGTACAAAAAAGCCTTTGATAGGGATCTAAGCTGTATCATGAAATTATTCTGTATATTTTCCTGTTGTGTCATGAGCCTAGATGCAGTTGCACCCATTAGTTTGATCAAAATACATGCATCACTGACAAAATACAAAATGTTTTCCTTCATTTTTAGAAAATGCTTATTATATAACTGCATTTAATTATTGGTTGGCCTCTGTGTGAACTTATCTTTGAAGGTGGTCTGATTTATAGCTAACCTCCCTTAGGAGCAGAGCCAGTGCTTTAGACGTGTAATCTAAGCCTATTCTTTCTAGCACTCATCTTACTGCTTCACTTATTTTTCAGATTATTTAGTCTTTGTTATTTGGCTAATTAATGCATTCATTTAAATGTTCTAGCTCTAAGTAAAACTCACGCTTTTAATTTCATTTACTGAGTGCTGTGAAATACCTTGCGTAGCAAAGAGAGATGAAAGGAAACCTGTTAGAGTCAGCTTTGACTGCACAATAGCGTGTGACTTTCTTGATCCACTGTATTTTTTTAATCTTTTTTTTTCTTTTTTCAACTTCAGATTGTCTTGCAGGGACATGGAACAAGAGTGGCTGCAAAGTCTCAGCAGAGTGGAGAGAAAGCATTTCGCTGTGATTATGATGGCTGTGGAAAGCTGTACACAACAGCTCACCATCTTAAGGTGATGAAATGTAAAACAAGCATTGTTAGTTTGCAGGCATGATTTATTATTTTTTTTTTTGGACAAATTGTGCACTTTCAAGTGATGGAAATTAACTGCAATGTGCTGTTTTGTCAATTGTTTATTTGATTGGTCTAAAATAATCAGTTGTGCCAGATGTTCAGCTGATTTTTCTTAGAAAGCAAAAACTGCAGTCTAATAGTCTAATAGAGTGCAGTTACTGACTAACAAAATATACTCTCAGTCTGTTAATGTTACATAAAATGTGCACTAAAACGTTGACTCCAAATGATGCTTACGTCGTAGTCAGATTGGTGTAGATGCAAACACGGTGTCATGGTTGACCCATATATTTCCAGCATGTAAGAAATCTTGTTGAGATAATTTCTATCAGTAGTATCACAGAAATTCTGAAATCCAGAATTCACTAATGTACGTGAATGCATGATTATGTGAGAATTCTGAGTTGTGAAAGATTTTATCATCATAAGTCTAAATCTTCAAAACAGTTGAAAATGCAAAGTGAAGAGATGGAACATCTTAGCACATAGCAACTTCTTGGTTCCCTTTTAGTTGTTCTTTTTTTAATTTTTTTATTTTCATTTAGTAAATAAAGTACTGTAGAGCTGTATTCCAGTTTAGATGTGGAATACAGGTGATCACCTGGGGATGAGCTAAGCTCCTTTCAGTGCAGCCTTGTCTGTGACAAAACACTGTGGAATCAGTGAGGTTTCATGCAATATAAGAGGACCTGCAGAAGTCTCAGTGTAGTCAATAATCAGAGAGAAGGCTCTCAGGCATGCCTGCGTGCTTTCTTTAATTTACCTGTGTGTTGGCAATTCCACATATATTTATAGAAACGTCTTTTGTAGAACTGACTTGAAAGGATTAGGCTAGACCTTAGAAGAAGACACCTGTAGTTTTAAGGAAAACAGTGCTACCCTATGTTAGTTTTTATCACTGACTTAAAAAGAAGACATTTAAGTGTGAATCTTAGGAAGAGAAGTGAAATGTGTTGTCTTTTAGAATAAGGTTTTTCTGTGCTGAAGTAATCAGATGCATCTTGTTAAATGAGTGTATCGGATGTCTTGGCAGGTACACGAAAGGTCACACACAGGAGACAGACCATATCAGTGTGAACATCCTGGATGTGGTAAAGCTTTTGCAACAGGTGACCCTTTCCTCTCCCTGCTTTTTAGTGTTTGTCTGTATAAGTTTATGGTACCAATGTTTCTTTTCCTTAGTTGCTAAGTATAGAACCTGGTTGGGAATCCAGTTATGAGAACTGCAGAAAAAAGTGTTGTTTTAGCTAGTGCAGCATATAGAAAAGACAGAGGATTTGACTATTAGTTACTGAAGGGGTAGTGAGGTGAAACACTTGGCACTTTCATTTGGTCTTCACCTGTCATGCTACAGCCAGATTTTATCTTGAAAAAAATAGGCCTTCTTAATATGAAACTAACAGTGTAAGTTACACGAGGTGACAGAAAAAGCTGAACCTGCTGTCTAGAGGGATCTAGATAATGTTCTGATCCAAAGTTGCAAAGAACTTTGGTGGGAGCTGCTTGCAGTGTTTTTTATCACATTGTATCAGGGTGATGTTTCTCATAAAGCAAACACTGTATTTTGTACCGACTAATCCATTCGTAAATGATAAACTACCTGAGATTTGATGACTTAAGATGCAATTACAAGTGATGAACTGTTGAAGATGATACAAAAAAAGCAAAACTTGTTTCAAATTCTTTTACTTTGAATGTAGATTGACTTGATACTTAGAAAAGTTAGACTCTAGATTTTCTGTAAAAACTGAGATTTTTTGGAACTCCATCTGATGTAACAGATTGAATAGTGTTTCTTTAAATAAGCACAAGAAATGCTGATGAGAAAGGTCAAAAGACAAACAGACCCACTTAAAGAGTTGCACATAAGTTTAATTTTATAGTGTGCAAAGAGATTTCAAAACAACATAATGAAAACACTATTCTCTATTGCAACAGACTGATGTGCAGCTCTAAACAGCTTTCTGTCTAATGCTGTATTTTGGGCCAGAGACATTTGTACCACCTTACCTCAGCCTTTGATATGGCTTGTGTCAGGCACCAGAAGTTCTCAGCTTAAATATTAAGAATTCTCTGCTGTGTTGGATCGTGACGTGATGTTTATTTTAGATGTAAGAGTGAATTGATGCTCCTCTTTGTAGCCACCATTGTGTTCATAACAAGTCAAAAAAAGAAGTTGTAGGAGTTGAGTGTAGAATTGTAGGAGTTTTAAGTTTACTTAGAAAACATTCTGAAATTAAGTAGGCGCCATCTTCTTACAGACTGTTCCTTTATTTTTTAGAAATGTATACATCTCTAGTGAATGGAAGGAAAATTCATGTTTCTAATAATATTCTAATGATTAAATACTATTTTGATGACAACATTGGTAAGATGAAAAAACGTAGACGGGATAGAGAACATGCCAATTTCCTCAGAAGATAAAATAAATATTTACCTACACTATAATAATTGCACTTTATCCCACTGAAGGGAGTGGGAAGTGCACTTTCCTTATAAAGGAGGGAAGGAGGAATTCATCAACTGTATCAGGAGTTTTGTTGCTCTGTAAGGTAGAATGAGGCGCTTGCAAAGAGTAACAGCTTCTGACCATCTTCATTTTGTACTTTATTTAGTTACTTGGGTGTTATAACATCCTTTCTGACCTCCAGGGTATGGATTAAAAAGTCATATCCGAACACACACTGGTGAAAAGCCGTATCGGTGCACAGAAGAAAACTGCACCAAGTCATTCAAGACTTCAGGAGACCTACAGAAACACATCCGAACCCACACAGGTAGAATGGCTACCATTTTTGTTTCCCCAAGTTAATTCACTTTGGTGGATTTCTCTGATTCACGTTGCTTAGAAAAGTGTTCAAGCACCCATGCTGCCATTGCAGACGTTTAGCAGTGCGTCACTGACGTTGTCACTGAGCACCTTTGCAGTTTGGTTTGCAGCTCAGTTACCAAGGGGTCTGTTCTCAGTAACGCAGCTCACCTTTTAGAAGTGGTTTGGTGCTTTAAGATAAATTGGACGCCAGGTTCATGAAGGCTGATAGTTCTCAGGTTGTTGCCCTTCATATCGTATCAAACTAAATGAAGGTTCCAAACGTGTGAAAATTAAAACTCAAGTCCTTGTGGAAACAGATGGAGTCGTGTGTGCTCATAGATACCCTATGCGAGTTTCAACAGCGCACCGATGGAGGCAAGTCTTCTCGTGTTGCTGGTGCAAGAAAATCTCGGTCACCTGGAAACAGGTCACTTTTCTAGCAACTCCATTAGAAACACAAAGGCAAACCGGTCCGGTGACATTCCTGCAATCGCTGAAAAACAATCAGTGTTGTGGTTTCTGACTGCAGCCCTTCTTGAGGCTGTAATTGGAGGCTCTGCCTCGCCACGGGGATCAGGGGAGCCATGGTAACACAACACTGAGGCGTGTACACTCACATACGCTCTGCCTTGGCAGAAAAGTGGAAAACGTTCCCGAAACGGCGGCCTTAAGGAGTGAATTATAGTTTCCTCTGCCAAGAAGCTAACTGCTTTGGAGTTACATGTCTGTATCAGGTCTTCATTTTTCATTTCTGTTTCCAAGTACATAGAATTGTGTCTGTAGTGCTAATCTGCCCTCTCTTGCTCTCGGACTCCTCTCTTTGTTGACCAATACGGTGGGGGCAATGTACTGAGCCCTACCAAGTGTCAGGTTCCAACAGGACAGCATGTTGGATGGCTCGTGCCTCTCCAAATTCAGTCCCTTTGCTCTCCTCCCTGGAGCTGTGTGCTCTGATAGGTCTGAAGGATCAGCGAGGTTAGAGGGCTGGCTTTATCTGATCTTCACGGTGAAGGTGTTGGAGGAGCGATGTGAGTTATTGTGTGTAAATTAGCATAGGAATGGACTTAGTAACAAAAAAATCTGTGATTGCTTTGACTTTGGCTTTTGAAACTTGAATTTCAAGGCTGTGTCCCTTTAAAAATTTGTTTCAGCCAAAAGTAAAGTGCTTTCTATGGTGAATTTGACTAATTTGCCTGTATCTTGGTTATGTCTTAAATCATGAAGTAATTTTTTTCATTTTATTAATTACAAACATACAAATGGTTTAATGCACTTGCTTTGGAAAACACATGTAGCATTTTGTCTGGAGGGGTTAAACACATGCAAGAATATAGGTAATATGGAAGCTAGTTCAAGCAACTGAGTCTGTTTTAAATATCATGAGGTACTGAGTGCTTCATAATTTATCTCACAGCTTACACAATTTTCCCAGTTTTTGCCAGATATAGGTACAACACGTGTCACGTGTTCATGGCATCTCTGAATGAGGCTCTCAATTAGATAGCTTTGGATTCCAGCATTCAGCATAAGTGTAACTTACAATTTTTGTACTCTTTCGTAACTTTCCTGTGTGTACTTCTTTTTTTTTTCAGGCGAAAGGCCCTTTAAGTGTCCTTTTGAAGGCTGTGGCAGGTCATTCACAACATCTAATATTAGAAAGGTTCACATCAGGACACATACAGGTGAAAGACCTTATTACTGCACAGAGCCAGGATGTGGGAGAGCTTTTGCCAGTGCAACTAATTATAAGAATCATGTGAGAATACACACAGGTATGTGGATGGTGTTTTATGTTTTGAAATGGATCCTGCTTGTGAGAGTCTTCTTTTTTGAACGCTGTTTTGGTGCACTGTAGTTGGATGTAGTCATGTTTAGGTGACTGGACCTGGTGCCTTTGTTTTGGCCTCACGTGAGGGAAGATGAGCATAGTTTGGCTCACCTTTGTGAGTCTCCCATTCACTTGGATTGTATTTTCAAGATTCTGAAATGTAAAAGCTAGTGATAGCCATATCATCTTAGAAGCCTTGCATGTTTATAGATGCACGGATAAGTTTCATGCAGAACTTTTGTATCAGATCAGCTTTATGGTATGTAATGTAATTTAGACATTTGTTTCATTGATTTTTTTTTAGGATTTTTTTAAAGGAACAAAACTGTCAGTGCTGTGCAAAACTGGTGTTTAGGTTGACACCTTTGCAGAAGCTCCAAGTTCTGTGTCACTCAGTGATGCAGTTTGCATTTGCCTTCATCCTCAGTATCAGTTTCTAAAGATTCTATAAATTGCAGCTTTTAGACTGCATCATCCTATACTCATAAGGAGAACATTTTATATGGAATGGGAGAAAAAAGGGCCCAGCTTTCACTGGCAGATTAAAAAAAGAAAAGACCAATGAGAAGCTGCGTTGATAAACTTAGTGAGCTAGAGCTTCACTGTTGCCTTTGAAATTGAAATTGGCTTGGTAGTGGAAGTGTGTCACTAAATACCTTACAGATTCATTGACAGTTTTGTTTGTGCATTCTGGATAACATTCTCTCCTTCTCTTTGCCATACAGGGGAGAAGCCCTATGTCTGTACAGTTCCTGGTTGTGATAAACGTTTTACAGAGTATTCCAGTTTATACAAACATCATGTTGTACATACTCATTCCAAACCATACAATTGTAATCACTGTGGAAAGACATACAAGCAGATTTCTACACTTGCTATGCACAAGCGGACAGCACATAATGACACAGAGCCCATTGAAGAGGAACAAGAGGCTTTTTTTGAGCCACCTCCAGGTTAGAGTTTCAGTCTTTGAATCTCTTGTAACAAATGGGCTGGATAATATTATGCTGCTTATAACCAAGGAAATTAAAGTATAGATAAAAATCTGAAGTACTTAATAAAAGTTATTTAACTTCTTTGTAGGACTTTTTAGTGTGCTGGTCAACTTGTAAACAGAAACCGAGAGAGTAATTGACCAGATCATAAACTGAGTTTATAGCAGGCTGGAGATAAGAGAGATTTGAGAAATCTGAGCTGCAGTCCCAGCAAACCTGCTATAAACAATTCTGCTATAAACGTGAACTGTGTGAAGGGACCTGCAAGAGTCTAAAGTGCTTGTCTGCAACCTACTGGATTTTTCTGAGGCACCACAGTTGCTGGAGGTCTTTTATCAGGAATAAAGGCACTGCTTTGTGAAAAGGAAAAATCCGTTTGTGCAGCACCGGGATACTGTGGTGGTTTTGTGACAGTTAAGAGCAGAGTTAATAGCAGTGTCTGTGAATTTAGGTCCTAGAGGCAAAGACGAAAATAAGCTAAGAATGTTTGTCATGTCATGAGTAGTATCTTGTGACTATAAAAATGAGGTTAGAAGAAATGCCATGAGAGAACAGTTATCTCTTGCCAAACTGTGATTTGTCTGAAGATAGAAAATGCAGATGCAGAGGGCTCTGTTTTACTACGTGTATTTGGGAAACAGCACTGAACGCCTCAAGCAAATTTGCTATAGTCTCATGCCATCTTTTGAGGGAATTATAGGATTCTTTTACTGAAGTTAAACATTTATTAAGATAATTAACTGAAATCTTCACACAAAGGCATCACTGTATTCCTCTGCCTGTTTGTTAATGAGTAACTTTTAGAAACTGCCATTTGTGTTCTCATGAAGGCTCCTGCTTGGAGAAGTTAACATTTAATGTTTGAATTAGAAATAGTTTGTTGCCTTTTTAATGTTTGAGTATACACTAGTAATATATTTTTGTTGTGAGTAGCATTTGTACGTCTTTTCTCATCTTTCAACTATCCCTTTTCCACTGAAGCGTTTCGAGACCATCAAACCAGGCTGGCATTTATTCCTTGTTGGTTATCTTTCCTGCCTGCATTTGGAGTATCCAGACTAAACTACTCTCTTGCCTTCTTTGTATCAAATAGGTCAAGGGGAAGATGTCCTGAAAGGCTCGCAAATAGCCTATGTGACAGGTGTAGAGGGAGAGGACGTCATTTCTGCACAAGTTGCTACAGTTACTCAGTCAGGGTTAGGTCAACAAGTAGCGCTAATTTCCCAGGATGGAACCCAACACGTAAGTAATTTTTTGCTGAAGAGGTGACAAAAATATGTTGAGAGTTTCTGCTCGTGTGTCTGATAAATGTGTGCGTTGATTTCTCATGGGGAGAAACTTATTTGAAGATTATGCTATATGCTTAGGATTGGATCTCCTCTGGAACACCTAAATTCCACCATAAATTCTCTTACCTAAAACTATATTAATACGATCTTAGGCTTTTTGGTCTATTCTGTTGTCTTTATCACTTAAAGACTCTGGAAGTCCTTTATGCTCACAATATAGGCACAGGCTGTATAACAACTGTTACATGTGCAACATAGTTGCTGAGGTTTTCCAGAGTTTCCTGGTTATTCTGTTAGTATCTGATGTTAGTAGAATAATATCACTGATACCACTGCTGCCTCGTTTGCAGACACTTGTTAGGAAAAATAATCTACTTAGTTCCAGTGCATGTTTTACAAACTGGTATATTCAATTCTTACAATTTTTAACAAGAACATGAGAAGATGAGGAAATAGGATAATACTGCCTCTACTCGAGAGTTCCTTTGGATAGCTTTTTTTGAGGAATGGGTAGGAAACCCACTGAGAGTGGATTTCAGCACAGTTCTTTAGTTTAACTCTGCTGGTACATTGAATGCATAATGGGAAAAAAATCATATTTCAAGTGAGGAGGTAGCTGCTGCACCAGTAGGATATGAAAAATATCTTCTAAATTGTAATTGGAGATGAAATATTAAAGGGGGCTGTCACATTGCAAGCCCTGACCACTGCAGCAGTACTAAGGAACCAGCATTTTTACCCCTAGAAATGAAGGCTTTTAGAAGCCATAACATGGAGTTCTTCTCATATCTATTAATCCTTCAGCTTGGTTTCAGTTCTGGAATGTTTTATTGCCTTCTAAATCATGCAAATCATCAGATCAGTAGCTGATTCCCTAATACATTTATATTGGAGACATCAGTAATTTATATCAATTTTTAAATGATTTTTTTAATTGGTGGTTTTAATTACCAAACCTCTTTAGTGTCTCCATTAAGATAAAAGCATGTGATGCAACTTGAGTCTCACTGTCCTGTTGTGTAAGATGCATGCATAGATAACCTTGCATGCAGTTCTTTGGGGTATGATTAACTGACATGGAGCTCTAGACTCTGATGGGAAGCACACAACTCTTTCTCATTGCTGGGCCATAATTATATTTCTGTAAAGAGATACATGTGTCTGAAAGATGGTGGGATGTTAGATCTCCATCCATGTTTGTGATGAGGGCTTTTCATCCAAGACTGGGAATTGGCCAGAGAGTGACAGTGATCCTCAGGAAATGCATGAGTACATCAAGGAAGTGGAATAATAGCTGCTATAACTTGTGGACAGGATGTTACTGTAAATGGGACTTACAGTATTTCTTTCAGCGCTGTCGTGGATAAGTTGCCTTTTAATTCTGGATTGTCAGGCAGTTTGTTTCACATGAGGAAGGTGAAGTTGCACCATCTGCTGCTGAATCAACTAGCAGGAATGTGTTTGATGAATGCTGCTACAGTGCAAATGCAAACTCTGATTTTTTTTCAAACCTCAGTTAAAAACATCTACCTGAAAACAGCATTATGTTGCTGAAAGCTAAGCCTCAGGTATGACTTGAGCAGCGATTAAACCTTCTTTACTTCAGGAACTGTGTTATGTTTCAGGTCAACATATCTCAGGCAGATATGCAGGCCATTGGAAATACAATCACTATGGTAACACAAGATGGCACCACTATCACAGTCCCTGCCCACGACGCCGTCATCTCTTCTGCAGGAACACATTCTGTAGCAATGGTTACTGCAGAAGGCACCGAAGGACAGCAGGTAAAAAATTACCCTGTGTACATAGGTAATGTTCTTTTTGAGATGGTATAGGCACAAAAGTCATCACAGTATTCAACACCAGGCTGTGTCATTCCCATCAGAAGACTACAGTATGTTCTATCCCGTTAGTATCAGCAACAGGTTGCTTTAGAAACAATAAAAACAAAAACAAATAGAATTAAAAAAAAAATTGAGGTACCAATTTGATAATTCTCGTAGGTCTGCATAAAACAAGACAGAAATGCTAAGCATTTCTCCCAGAGTCACACAGTAAATAAGTGGTAAAGCTAAACATAGGATCCAGTGTGAATTTATTGCTTAATATTATGGGATTGTAATCTGTTTTGCAAGGAGGAAGTAAGTATATGTTTGCAGTTTTGCTATTAATATACAGTAGTTAACTTTTTTAGTACAAATAGAGTGATACAGCTTTTAATATTTAAGTGAAAATACATCCCACTGTTCTAAAACTGTGCCATGTGAAAATGAATATATTTACTTCTCTGTATGAGTGTGTGCATGCCCTGCACGTGTAGATAATCATGGGCTTGCAGATACAGCTACTGAACTTCTGTGCTGTACTGAAGATACTTACGTTTTGAGGGCTAACAGATGACGCTGACAAACAGTGATGTAACCTTTCTTAAAAGATGATCTGCTCTGCAGGATAAAACTGTGTCATGAAAAACCATAGCTTTGAATGTAACTTTAAGTTTGAAGATTACAGTTGTATGAGGTGAATAGCAGTAATCTGGAACCATCCAGTTGATTCTCATTCTTTGGTCCTCAAGGTTGCCATCGTGGCTCAAGACTTAGCAGCGTTTCATAGCACCTCATCAGAAATTGGACATCAACAACACGGGCACCATTTAGTGACCACAGAAGCTCGGCCCGTTACATTGTTGGCTACATCCAACGGAACACAAATTGCAGTACAGGTAAAGTGAAAAATGGTTTTTGGAGTGTTTCTTGCTTCTAGAGTTAGAAGTTCCTAGTAGTATAACAAAATCAGTCTAATCAGCTTGGCTCCCCTGAAAAAAAATAGCCAGTAACCATATAGTTTTGTATTTTAAAGAAGAATAATAAGCACCTGGTTTTCCAAATCTACTTGTAGTACTTAAAAATAAATAAATGAAAGGTTGGGGAGGGCTGAAGTTAAGGACAGATGAATCTTCCACTGAAGAATGATGCATGTTCTGTTTGGGAGTCAGCAGGTCTTTTGTGGAAGAGTGTGTTCCTTCATCCTTCAGCATTCCATGTCAAGGTGATCAGGAATGCTACATTATCAAAGTTGAATTGCTATGAGCACGCCCATACAGATAAAATGACTAAAGTTGTTATTTGAACCCTGAAATGCTGATAGCAAAAAAGTGTGAACAGTCATGTAGAAAAAGCAGTAATTGGAGATCTCTCTTTTTAGTTGCATCTACAAGATAATAATTTCCTCTCTACTGTAGAGCTGAACAGTGTCATGGAGACCATTTCTTTCTATAATTAGAATTCTGCAATAGGTTTACATTGTATATATTATATGCTGTTGTTCCATAGAGCTTATTTTCTCAGAAGAATTAAGGAAACTGGAAGTTTGTTTGGTTTGCCACATCTAAAATGTAATTTAGCGGCTACTGTAATTTCAGAAGCCTTATTTTAGCTTTGTTATGTCTGTCAAGTGAAATTATTATCTGTCTGAATTGTCTGAATTATTACATGTAATGAAATGTATTTACCATGCAGCAATTCTTTTTTTAGTTGAAGAAACTAAATTTGGTAAATACAAAGAATCTCAGTTAAATCTGCTATCAGAGCTACCTGCTACCTCCTGGTTTCCATGCTGTTATTGTAGATGACCCAGGTGATGAACAGTGCTGATCACACTTATTTGTGCTCGCTACCCATCGGGATCTTTGCCTTTGGTTTCATCTTACAAATCTGTAAAGAAAAATTAATCTGTGTGAAATTTTAGGTTGATTTATGTTTAAATGCATTTGTTTCAGCTTGGAGAACAACAGTCTCTGGAAGAAGCCATTAGAATAGCCTCCAGAATACAACAGGGTGAAACACCAGGAATTGATGATTAACTTCTAAAACTGCTACCAGAACAATAGAGTGAAAGGTATTTTATTTTCAAACAACAGAAGTCCATGCCAGCAGCAATCCACAAAAACTTTGAAGTTCCCCTCTCATCGATACTGTGTACACATTTTATGCAAGAGCAAAGAACGTTTTCTAAGCGTTGTGTACATAACCCTGGGAATGGACTGACATCATCTACTTCCAACTGTTGTATATTCAGGAATATGGAATTAGGATTATCTAGTAAATTTCCTTGTTATCCTTTCATCAGATTTCAGACTGGTCTACAAGCAAGTTAAAAACAAAACAGAAGTATTGGAGTTAATTTTTAGTGTCATGTACAATAACAAAGGCATTACTGAATATTTGAAGTGTTGTAAAGACTATAACAAAATCACAATTTCAAGAGCCCTTACAAGTTGTAAAGAAGACAGAGCCTGTTCAGTTGTTTTCCATAAATGGAAAAGACGTGGATTTTGAGCCTCCTGTAAACCTTCATACTTTGATTCGTTTCATACAGATTTGAATACTCTTTAGATTACCCACCCCATCTCATTCATTGTAAATACAGATTGTTAATGCTGGAAGTGCTAATTGTATTATCTTTAAATTGGATTGTGTACAAAGGAGAAACTTTGGTTGTTCAATATTAAAAGAAGTAAATCTAATGATTTCGTTTCTTTACATATTTTACTTAAGATGTTACTCTGGAATTATTATGCAATAAAAGATAACAAGATTGTATTATCTAGATAGGATGATATTGTTCTGTGACATACTGTTTTACTTTTGGTGGGACAAGTGAAATTATTTATTTATGGCCTTGTATAATTTTTTTTCCAAAGTTTATTTATCATAAATCTCAATTTTTAACTTACTCATTTTGACCGCGGTCCACTGAAGTATAAGAAGTAATCAGTGCTAAGAGTTATTTTCAGCATGCTGAAGCACTACAGAAATAGTTTAAAAGCATAATCAGTCAACTGATTTTGATTAAAAGTAAACTAGGAGTTTTCAAGAGGAATGTGTTCAAACGGTGCATTTGGGGCATAAACACGTGTATTAACCGTCTGTTTTCAGCAGTTCTGAGTGCCTGCACTACTGTTTGTTACCTACGATGTGCTGATAAGCAGTGATTTTGAAAATCAGGACACAAGTTACTAGGAAAAAAAAGGATTAATTAAAGATTCTGTAAGTACAGTGCTCCTCTCCACCTACCATTCTATAAAGGAAAAAAATTCATTGTAGATAAATCTAACACGGACTGTAAGATGTAACTTACAACTTTTTATACAGAAAAATGCCTTTAATGGTCTTGTTAGTAAGCTTGTTGAGCAAGTTAAACTTCCTTGGCTTCCTGTAAGATTCAGTGCTTGCTTTAGATGAATGTCGAGAACACTTCTGAAACTGAAGCCCCACCTTTATCCTTCTCAAGGAAAAGATTAAACATCTTGGGGGTAAAAAGTCAATCTAGTAATCATTTTGTATGTCTTGTGAGGGGCTTGTTTTGCATTTAAAAAAAAAAAGTTAATAACTATGTACTTGGAGGTATTTGACATCAAAAAGGCCACGCTGAATATAATGTGATTGACTACATCGATACGGGTTGCAGCTTTTAATGCTTTTCATACAGATGGCCAACTGCAAAATGCTGTGAGAGAACACAGTGCTGTGGGATAAAGGTGGTCAAAACAGACCTTCAACAGAGCTGTTACGAAACAAAACTTGAAAACGTTCAGGTTGTCTGCAACCTTCCTGTAGGATTGAGGCTGTTTACTTACTTAGGTGCCAGATTTCCTGAAATTTTAAGTAATTTTGATGTCCCATGGAGATAAACTGTACTATGCAAAGAGGTTAATTACATGTCAACTAGATCAGTTTCTTAGTTTTTACGACCTTTTAGAAATTAAAGATGTATCATTTGACATGAAAGTTCAAGTTTTTTTTTCTTAAATTTCATTGCTAATAGTTTTTGGAAACACTGGCTGGAAGTGACTTAACGAAGAAATAACAGTGCCTCTCATTTCCCAGGACACTTTCTGACCACTGTACAAATGTGAGTATTGCTTCTTCCTTCATACTAGTTAGTTTCCCGCTAGGTATTAAAAACATTGATAAGGAAGCTTGATAAGCTTGATAAGGAAAAGCTGCAAAATATTTAAGTAATGTTTCTTGTATCTTACCAGTTGTTCTTGCAAAACTCCCGCAATCAAAGGTTGTGCTTCCCCCATAGCTACCCCTATAAAGGAAAACATACTTAAATACTGAGTAAACAAGGCAGACTGACTTAGACTGCTTAGTCTTGAAAGAGAAGCAGAGATGATTACATGCATTTTCAGTGGGAGTATGTATGTGTAACAGACTTGTTTTCAGAATGGAGAGTCCTCTGCGATTTTCTGCTGGTTTCCCAGGCCTTGGAAGGGAACCTTCTTGTGAGCATACATCACCACTGGAAGGTTCTGTAGTGGAGATCACACAAGTTGAAAGTGGGTGAGGAAGGGATCTTGGTGAAAAGGATTCCAGGAGGAGGCAGCAAAGAACATGCCCAGAAGGGCTGGGTGTTAGGCAGTAGAAATCTCTTATTTTTGCTATAGATTTTACTTCTCTTTTTGAATGTTCTGTTTCAAAGGGAGCGACGCACTGGGAGAA
Source organism: Lagopus muta (assembly GCF_023343835.1). NCBI lineage: Eukaryota > Metazoa > Chordata > Aves > Galliformes > Phasianidae > Lagopus > Lagopus muta. Next base: position 9,304,732 of record NC_064438.1, on the reverse strand, counting down.
GGAATTGTACAAGAGGGATCCTATGAAGTAGAACAGCCCTTCCTCTTAGAAACTGGCTCCCACATTTCCAGCGTTCCCAGTCACAGTTTTCTTTCAGACTTGAATTTCAGCCCTAACTCCTTCCTTACAGGAAAAAAACAACAAGCCATCTCTAGACTTGGCAGTCAGCATTGGGGGATTTGCTTTTCTTTACAGTAGTTCAGTGCCTCTCCAGATAGTAAAAACAGAGAGGCAATTATTAGAGGTGCTCCAGGCTGATGACCTTTTGTGCCAGAGGCATTGTGCATAACAATGGGACAGTTTTTACCCTAAACAGCTTAATGCCAAAGCACACATGAATGGGCTGAAGCTGCGAGACTGTGTTTTTAGAAGAGTAAATCCTGCAGCCTGACAACAAAGTTGTAGAAAGCCATAATCCCTGATAGTATAAGTAATCTCAGCGACCAGTCAGCTGACTGATACCAGAGATATTCAGGCACAGTATAGCAGGAACAAGGACATGTGATGTCTGCCTAGCATACAACAGAAGGAGAAAGCTAATAGTCCAGATAAACAAAATGTAGGAGCTTGGAGGGCAGCTTTTCCTGAACTTTACTCTAGCTCCTAACCTTCATTAAATTGTGGGGATGTTCTGGCTTCCCTGACTGTCATGTCGTAGTAGAATACTGAAAAATCCCTGTGTGCTCCGTGCTTCTCAGGAAGCAGAGCTGAGAAGCTTTAATCAGTTTCAACCACTAGGAAAAGATGGCAGAGTAAAGATGTCAAGACCTGTTTGAATCCAGCAACTTAACAGCTGCATACCTTAGGGTGACCACAGCTCCAGCTTAACCGGAATGCATAAGTGCCCTATGATGAGCCCATCGCAGTCACTTAGTTTGTCTTTGAAGGGTAGCAATAAGATGTGCAGCACAGATTTCAGCAGTTTTCATGTATAGCACAAGTGAAAGTAAGAGTAGGGCAGGCAGGAAAATGATTTCTGAAGGGGCAAGCTCTAAATTTCTAGAAAAAAGGAAAACCAGAAATGAAGGGTACTTTGTATTCTATGCAGCTGTTTACAGTTGTTTGAGACTTCAGAAATATACTATTTCACTCTTTCTCATTTCTTTCTCAAAAATACACCAGAATTAACACGTGCCTTGTCTGCACAGATGCAAATGCATGAATTCAGCTCACTGTTGATAATAATGTACTCCTATTTTTGCAAATCAGTATGTATTTGAATAGTGGATCTTCCAAAAGTAAATTTTGCTCCATTGGATAAAAGCCTTCTGAAGTCTGAACCTATATGACAGGAGACCAAAAGCCCGTCTTGGTTACTGTGCCTTAAACAGTAAACTATGCTCCATAAAATAAGTTGTATAAATCAACATTTTTTGTTGTCATGTTGTGTATTTGAAATGTAGCTTAGGTGTTTTCAGTAGTTTTGATGATCCTTTGATGTTCCTTTGATGTTCCTTTGCCAGCAAAGTTCACATGGCCAAAGGAATATCTGACAGTGCAATTAGACTATCACCTTTAACAGTAATTGGCTGGCACCTGACCCCACTGTTACAGTGATAGCAGACCTTTCCAACTGAAGAGCTATATTCAAAGCAGACTTCATTATCCCAACAAGCATACAAGCTTATATCAACAAGGAAGCATTTTGTCCTGCATAGCCTGTGTGTTTTTCTCTAATGGAAACGTGACCCTCTGAGCTTCCACCCAGCTCAGGTTTTGAAGAACTAAGAGACTCTGTCTGGATTCATTTTGTTCTGTTTCAATTATTTGAAGCATTTTACTCAGAAGAATGACAAAACGTTGATACTTTTTGAGCACAAATGATTGCATGGGGAAAAAAAAAAAGGTCCTAGTAAGTTTTTGCCTGCTTGTCTGCATCTGTAAGAAACGCTTGCAAGATATCTTACATGAAATGATACATACAAGAGATTATTAAAATAAGTTGCAATAAATTTGAGAAAAGGCAGAGTACTTTTATGATTTTCTATGTTTCCTGGAGGGAAAAAGACAAAGGTTAGAGATGCCAGGGAACCAGTAGTGACTTTTGTTTATGTGCATGGGACATTCTGAGGCTTTTAATCTTCTATCACAACGATTTTAACTTCACTTTGGCCCAGGAGAGGGGCATTCTCATTGTACCTGCTGTTGTCAGCCATGGCAATCATTCTTTCTTCAAACTACAAGAGTGTAGTACAGCACTCTGCACATTTCAAGAGAATTTCTGATCTGAATACAACACACAGGACCAGATTGTTGTGCTGTTTTCTTTGTAACCAGAGGCAGAAATGCATGCAGAAAGGGTGTCATTAAGGCCTGATGAACAGTGTATGCTTTCACTGTTATAGACAAATATTGAGGAACTGTGCCTGACTGCTTGGCAAAATCTGTGTTGCTTTTTTTTTTTTTTTTTTAATATAACTAATTTCTGAGTATTTTCAGATCATTTCATTTGAATTCCTTTATTTTGGGCCTAGAGTTTCTTCTTTGATAAGCTGTCAAATTCCCCTTTCTGTTGTCTACCTCCATCTCTTGCTCTTGCATTCACCCAGGCAGTTCAATTAACATCACTGAGAAATGCTTTATCTGCATGAGAAGTATGGGCTAAAAAGTAAAAGGTCTGGCAGCATCAAGTACAAGCTGCTGTAGAGTTTCTAATTTTCATAGAAGCAACCTGACCTCCCTTTTCTTTGGCTTTTTCACTTTGTTTATCCTTCTCATAAAATGAACCAGTTTCAAGATTATGCTGGCTGCTCTACAGTGGGTTTCATCCAGTTTTTGGCAGAACTCTTCCAATTTGATCACAGTGGTTTTGGGGGGCTGCAGACAAACTTGTAAGTGGAGGAAATCCTGGCAAGTAGGCACTGTACTCCCTTCTGTGGCAGTTTCCTCTGACAGCTAGACAAATTGGCCATTGTTTCACTTCTTTCCCATTCATCATTGTTTGGGTTGTCCTGCTACCCACGAAGGAGAGAACTGTTTCCCTTTGAGCTTGAAAACTCCTAGTTAAAAGCTGTTGGTTACCAGTGAGTGTGCTGCCCCAGATAAGCATTTCTGGTAGCAGAAATCTTGAGTGCACAGGACTGATACACTTTTTCATTCAAAAGCAAGTAGTTTTAAAAAAAATGGCAAATGTATTCTGAAAATAAATTGAATTCATAGACATTGCACTATTGCTAGGTAAGTGCTGCCTGGACATCAGGTGTACATTAGGTGGACATCTATTCATGGGATCAGATTTTTATTTAGCATGATCTATAGAAGCTCAAAGGTGCAATTTAATGAGCTTCAGAGAATTAGGGCTGAATTTGGCTCCAAGAGTATAGTGCAGTAGATGACCACCTCTGTTCCCTGCTCACTTCTTTCTGTGCCAACCTCCTCTGCTAATGTATTCCCTATGGAAACGGACTCTGCAGTGTTTTTTTAGGCTGTTGATAGGCCTGGTAATGTTAGTCCTTGTTCATGTTGGGCAGGGCAGCTGTGTGACCACACTCATGCTTGAGGAGAATCAACTTTTCTTCAATGCAACTATTGGTAGTCCCATCAAAATACAGCAGAAACACAGCTCATGCAGATTCAGGATGGCACATAGGCAGAAGCTTTGAATTATGTGGTCCTTTTACAGCAGCTACACATTCTGTTAATAGTTGCACATTTATTCAATACTTCCTTTTCTTATCTGCTGTCAGTTTGGAAATAAACTTTCTTTTTAAACAATTGGGTTTACTTTGTACATTTCTTTTACCATTCCTTTTTTTCCACTTGCATTTTTCTCTTCATGTTCTTTAGAACTATTTCCTCTTCCTCACAAACTCATCCTTGTTCCACTTGATGTTGTCCTATTTAAGCTGTTATATTGATCAGCAGTAAAGTGGTTACTCTGTAGGGGCTTCTGAAGTTCCTTTTGCCACTTACCCTCATTAAATAGCTGTGTCTGTAGACTCCAGAAAGCAGTGCAGCAATATTTAGGCTGTTTGGGAAGGAAACCACAGCTTTTACTTTCTTTCCCTCCTTCTCCTCCCCCCCCCCCCATATTTTTTTCTTGCAGGGGGAGAGGGAGAGAGAAAAGGGGCAGCTTTTTAATTGAAAGCTTGTTCTTTAACCTTTTATAAAGAAAACTTAATATATGAATGAAGCAAGCCACAGTTTTGGGTCCTTTATAAGGAACTACTTTTCATCCTCTCCTGTGGACCACTGATCAAGATGAAAGCTGTATTTATTTTAAAGGCCTTTTTGTATTCCAGCTATCTTGAAACTCAAATACTTGAGTTGGTATCTGCTATGCAGTGCATTCATGTTCTGAATGGGACATTATTGTAGTTCTGAATTATTGCAAGGCAAGTGTTTGTACAGCACTTGGCTTAGTGTAGCCATCTCTGTGTAAATGATACCCAGTTCTTTTTATATAGGTTACGTTGTTTGCCTTCAGTTTTCAGAAATTAGTTTCCAGGTTTCTGTAATCTCAGAAATTGTGTTCTTGTAGATTGTCACAGGTTGCCTGAAAACAAAGAAGTACCTTCAGCTTTCAGGGGATCAGAAGTGTGAGCAGTGCATGGGATATGATGCTGAAGTGGAAATGTTCCTCCAGCAGAAAAACTAACGGCCTTTGTTCCTTGAGATGATGGTGGAGCTCTAAGCAACCCCACCTCGCTGTGCATCAGCTGGGAGTGCGGTGAGGTACTGAGTCATGTCAATGGCCAACACGTTCAGTCACATTAATTTAAGGCGCTCTATGCTTGTGCGGCACCAGGTTCGTCCCCAGGGCTCTGCTCCTGCACATCAGGTACCAGCAGTTCTCAAAGAGAACACGTCAGAGTGCTATCTTTGCTTTATTAACCGCGTGTTGCACAGTGCGGGGCAGCGATCCCGGCGGCTGCGACCCGCGGGCCCTTTAAAAGCTCCCGTGCGAGCTGCCGGTGACCGCATGGTGCCGCATGCGACTTCCCTGTGCCTGCCAGCAAATAAACGCGTTGGCTGAAGCGCGCTGAAAGCTCATTTTCTGTTTTAGCTAAAGAACAGCGCCCTGGACTAGCTGAAGTGCGGCGTGGAAATGAGACTTCGGAGCGCTGCCGTGCCGAGGAGCAAAGAGCTCGCCGTGAGGCGGGTCCTTTTGGAGCCCGAGGCGGCGTGGCACGGCACACTCGAGCTCCCCGCCCGCTCTCCGGGCTGTTCCGGCCGGGCCCGGCCTGAAGCGCCGCTGCCGTGTGGGGCCGCGCCCCGCGGCTAAGATGGCGCCGGGCCGCAGAGCTCGGACGTGTCCGTGCGGCCGCCTCGGGGCGCGTGTCGGGTAGCGGCCCCGCCCCCCCCAACCGCCCGGCGGAGGCTCGAGCGCGCGGCCGCGGCCCCGCCCCCCTTCTCTCCTCGTTCGCGCCAAAGCTTTCCGTGACGCGAGCGCATGGCGCTCCGTCCCCGCCCTCCATGTTTTCAAACGGAGGGGCGGGCGCGATTGGCTGGCGTGCGCGCCACGTGACTAACGGTCGCGGGAAAGCCGCGGAGTCCGAACAGCGCGAGGTGCGCCGTGCCCGCGGGCAGCGTCGCGCGGAGCAGCCGGTACCGCGCCCAGGGCGGAGCGGGGCTGAGGCGTCGGTGCGGCTCAGTCGGCCGTGAGCGGGGCTCGCCGAGCGGCGGGCCACCATGAGCTTCCTCAGCCTGCAGCCGACGGCGCCGCCGCGGCGGGTCTCGGCCCGACGGGCGGCCGCCCCGATCCGGCAGAAGCTGCTGTTCCACAGCGGGCACAGCGACTGCGAGGAGGAGGACGAAGACGAGGAGGAGGAGGAGAGCGGCAGCAGCGGCAACAGCACGGGCGAGGACTCGGCCTTCCAGGAGGCGGACTCGCCGCTCTCGGCGGCCCGCACCCCGGCGCGGGGCGGCCCGCCCCTGCTGGAGGAGGAGGAGGAGGAGGAGATGATGGAGCCCGCGGCCGCGCCGCTACCGGACGAGGGGGACTCGTGGGAGGAGGAGGGCTTCGGCTCCTCGCCCGTCAAGTCACCCGGCGCCTACTTCATGGCCGGCTCGCCTTCGCCGCCGCCGCCCCACAAGGGTCGCCGCTCCGGCGCGCGCTCCCCCCCCGCATCCGGCGGCGGGCGGCTGCCGCCTGCGTGGCGACGAGCCTGGCTCACCGCTGCCCGACTACCCCGGCACGCCGCCGCACAAAACATTCCGCAAGCTGCGGCTCTTCGACACGCCGCACACACCGAAGGTGAGCCAGCGAAGGAGCGGGCGGGGCGGCCGTTACCGGGCGGGTGGAGAGGGGGGGGCGGTGCCCCTCGCGTCCGACGGTTGGAGCGTGAGGCCCGGCGCGGCCGTACGGTGACGTGAGGCGCGGGAGGCGCTCCGCCCGGCCCGAGGCGGCGGCGGAGCTGCGGGCGCCTCGCTGTGAGCCGCCGCTGCCGCCGCGCCCGGCGGTGCGGACGCGTGAGGCGGGGGCAGAAACTCGCCGCCGTTCCCGTGCTCGTGGCGAAGGCGAAGTAAAAGTGAAATGATGTTCCGCGCTGATAACGTGGCGGCGTTCTGTCCGCCGTTGTATTTTGCGATTTCGTTTTTCTCCCCGACTTTTCCCGTAAATGAGGTTTTCCCTGCGGCTTAGCGCCCTGCTTAGATAAGGCGAGGAGGGAGATGGGCTTACGCCAAGTAGGAACGAACCGTTTGGGGATGCGAGCGTGTGACGCTTCAACCAAACGGCTTAACGCTGAGTTTCGGCCTTGATGTTAGATTAGTCGCCCAAATTCCACGCTGGTTATCTCGGGGAGGTTACCTTTGGAATTCGGAAAAATCGGTGACGTTATCCAGTGGGAACGCAGAACCGTGCTGAGAATCCATAGGACCTTGAGCGTCCCCATCTAGTTTGGTTTTGGAGAGCACAGCTGGGACGCTCTGCGTGCATACCTTCCCTCGGGTCCTTCAGGCTCGGTACGAGGCTGGTTGGACGAGGTGGTGCTCCTGCTGGGATGCGGTAGGACGGTGGTTAGCAGCCTCGCGAGGCGCTAGGAGGCTCGGCTGCGAGCTTCTGTGCACTATTAGATGGAATCATAGAATCATAGAATCATAGAATCACCCGGGTTGGAAGGGACCCCAAGGATCATGTAGTTCCAACCCCCCTGCCTAGCAGGGCCACCAAACATACACATTCAGATCAGGTTGCCCAGGACCCCGTCCAACCTGGCCTTAAACACGTCCAAGGACGGGGCATCCACAACCTCCCTGGGCAGCCCGTTCCAGGGCCTAACCACTCTCCTAGTAAAGAACTTCCCCCTAACATCTAACCTAAATCTTCCCTCCTTCAACTTAAAACCATTTCCCCTAGTCCTGCTGTTGTCAGCCCTTTTGAAGAGTTTACTCCCCTCCTGGGTGTAGGTTCCCTTCAGGTATTGATAGGCTGCAATGAGGTCACCCCGCAGCCTTCTCTTCTCCAGGCTGAACAAGCCCAACTCCCTCAGCCTGTCCTCATAGGGGAGGTGCTCCAGCCCCCTGATCATCTTAGTCGCCCTCCTCTGGACAAGATGGACAAGTCTTTGATTTGAGGGTGTTCAGTTTTTGCTTTAAGCTTGCCATAGAAAATTTGTGACCTGGTCTGTGTAGTCTAAACTCCATATTGCCTATATAAAAACTTTGGGTTTTTTTTTTTTTTATGTCTAAAGCAATATTAAGTCCATAAATGTCTTTTCTATCTTTTTTAAATGCAGAGTTTGCTTTCTAAAGCCCAAGGACTGGGCTCCAGCTCAGTCAAACTTCGAGGAGGCTCTCTGTTTATGAACGTTGGGAGGTCAGAGAAGCAAGACTCAGATATTAGACAAACACCTCATGTGAATATTAATCCCTTCACTCCCGATTCCATGTTCCTTCACAACTCTGAAGGGCAGTGTCGAAGGAGGAAGAGAACGCACTGGAATGAGTGAGTAATATGTCTCCTTCTTTGTAAAGTTTGTTTCAAACTGTGTCTGTGAGAACAATTTTCTTGGTAAATCTGTTAGCAATGTGATATAGAGAGCTTGTGCATCTTTGAGATGCGTGGTAGTGTGGAATAACCATTTAGAATCAGATCTTCTGGTTCTACATGGCAGAGAAGGATCAAACTGTGTCCTGCTGTCAGAACTGCACACAGGGCTGTTTCTTGTGGAGGGGCGAGCACATTAAATAGCAGCATGAAACATGAGAGAAGAAATAACGATGGTGCTTGAGCTTTTTATGAGTTTGTTTTGACTTTCTGCTTATAAGCACCTCGTGTTCAGTTAGACTAAACTTGAGGGGCATGGGAGACCTGTATCTCACAGCAATCAGTAGGTGCTAGACTTGAGCTGTAAATAATTGCCATTTTAATTCTGCAAAACTAACAAGTGTGAATTCCAGCTCTTGTGGAGAGGACATGGAAGCAAGTGATGGAGAGCCCGAGGATGAAGCTATCAGACCTGCTAAGGTAACGAGCTTTTAGAGCTTGATGTGAATTTTGGCACTTTGTGTCTCTGCACATCTTAGTGCTTTCCTTTCTAATCTCTGCAGAGGATCACAATCACAGAAAGTAATATGAAGTCACGGTATGCAACCGAATTTCATGAGCTGGAGAAGATCGGATCTGGTGAATTTGGGTCTGTGTTTAAGTGTGTGAAGAGGCTTGATGGCTGCATTTATGCTATAAAAAGATCCAAGAAGCCCTTAGCTGGCTCAGTGGATGAGTGAGTATTTCCTATTCTTCCAAGCCAACCTTTGGTGCTTTTTGGTGTGATTGTTTTGTTTTTCTTCTAAATACTGTACGAACTTAAGAAATTGGGGAAAAGAGGTTACTTGACCACAACAGATTTATCTCAGTATTCTAAATGGAAACAGATTGCTCTTGTTTGGAAATAATAATAATAAAAAATAAATCTCACTTGCGTTATGGCAGACTGTATGAATAAACTGTGCTGCACTGATGCTTGAATGCATAGGGAAATCAATGTTCCCACAACTGGGTGCTCATCTGTGTTGGGTCTGAGTGACATACAGATCGTCAGGCATTTTTTTGGATCAGCCTGATGTTCCTGACTTTTTTTCCCCGTATTAAATGCTATGTTAGTGTGTGCTGCTCAAAACTGCCTACTAGGCCAACACAAGAGAAGTTAATATTGTTCAGTCGTGCTCATGGCCCAAAAACTTATTTATAATCCTGGCTTATTGTTCTGATCATTTTTTTTCCTAAAACTTCGATGATGCTTCTGAAAACCTGCTGCTGAGAGTGGCTGGAAAGCAAGTAATGCAAGTGGCAGCTCTCTTAAGATTCACCTGCAACAAAGCCTGATTTTTAATGTTCAGTGTACTTAGTCTTTTAATGCAAAATAAATGGCTTTAGCTGGTTGGACGTAAATACAAACCCAGTGTAAGGTGCCACAGAGATGAACATGAAGATACTTATTTCAAGACATGGTATGAGTTTCAATATCAAGCTGAAACTGAACTAATTTCACCTCATAACATTCCAATGTGCTGTTTTTTATGACTGTAACAGGCAAAATGCTTTAAGAGAGGTTTATGCACATGCAGTACTGGGGCAACATTCTCACGTAGTAAGATACTACTCTGCGTGGGCAGAAGATGATCATATGCTTATACAGAATGAATACTGCAATGGTAAGTACTGTTTATTAATCAACCTGAACTTGTTTAATAACCTGACGTTTGTAGACACCTGTGTACCTCCAAATTGCTAGCATTAAGCAAGAATTGATTGCCCTACCCATAGCTGGTGCTATCAATGTCTCAAATGTGTTTTATGTGTTCCTTTCTGTTGCAAAAGGGATAACAGCTGCATGAAGCAAGAATAACAAAACTGCAGATAGCGTTAAGCATTTAAGAATATTGGAGCTACACTGAGTGTCTGTGAGCAGCAAAGTTGTTCATTCTTTTGTATAATATCTCAAGCTGGAATAGTGACAAAAGGTTTTCCCCTGAAGATTGCAGGAATTGCTATATAACTTGCCAGAGGTTTAGGAGATAGAGAGAGATGTTTGTGATCTGTTATCATGTTGATTTGCATGGTGACTGTAACAGACTATGCAGGAGGAAAAAAAAAAAAAGAAGTAACACATTACATGACTATAAAAGAAAGAGATGATCCATCTGATTTACATTTCCTATGCATCATCAGCAAATTTTTGATGATAGATCTGCTACTAATTCTGGAAGTTGGTTGTACTTAAATTTTGGAAGTTGTCATTACTTTCTCAATTGTCTGATGTTTAAAAAAAAATAAATGTTTTCTTTATTTTCTTTAATGTCTTTTCTAGGTGGCAGTTTAGCCGATGCCATAAGTGAGAATTACAGGAACATGCGTTATTTTACTGAGCCAGAGCTGAAGGACCTACTGCTTCAGGTGGCTCGAGGCTTAAAGTACATACATTCAATGTCACTGGTACACATGGATATCAAACCTAGTAAGTGTTAACTGCTTTAATCTGCTGATAGCTTCCTCAGTTAACTTAATCTGCTGTAGACAAATGAGCAGTTAGCCACACGTTATTAACTGTAAACTGTTCATTGAAGTTCTAAGTAGCAGTACAAAGATGTCAGTTATGAAGTTGGCTAGCAAATTTGAGCTGTTAATGAGTTTATCTTGGATCTTTTTGTGTAATTGACTCTTTCTCCCATAATATTTGGCTGTTCTCCCAGCAGAGAGGCACAGAGTGAGAGTGTCTGTCTGTGTGCTGTAATTTCTTGCTTGAGGAGTTGAGTATGCGACTAAGTTTCTGTATGGCTACAATAAATGAGTGAAGCCACGTAAAGCAAAAATTAGACTCGAACTTCTTTTTAACAGCTGTACTCTTTTTCAGGTAACATTTTCATATCCAGGACATCGGTGCCAAACACAACTTCAGAAGAAGGTGATGATGATGAGTGGTCATCTGATAGAGTCATATTTAAAATAGGTAAGAAGCAGCTAGCTTGTGCTTAAGAGCCACATCACGTGCATTTCTGAGAAATAACTCGGTGTTTTTGCAGGTGACCTTGGTCATGTAACTCGAGTATCAAGTCCACAAGTGGAAGAAGGCGACAGCCGTTTCCTTGCAAACGAAGTCCTACAGGAGGTAGCTGTCCTTGTGAAGATCTTGTGTTAGATCTGTGTGCCGTTTTCATTATTGATTTGCTGTCTGCTGCCTCCTTGCTGAGGGAGAAACCTGTAAACGATTTCTCCCTGAACACTGGAGGAAATGTGATGTGGATGTGTTCAGTGTTGATTAGTCTGTCTGTCAGATTTCTTGTGTTGCTGGTTAGTGACTAATAAATGTATTCTTTATTTTTGAAGAACTACACCCATTTGCCAAAAGCAGATATTTTTGCTCTTGCTCTAACCGTTGTCTGTGCTGCTGGGGCTGAACCTCTTCCGACTAATGGTGACCAATGGCATGAAATTCGACAAGGAAAACTACCCAGAATACCGCAAGTGCTTTCTCAAGAACTGCTGGATTTACTGAAAGTAAGTGCTCTTGTTCCAGCTGCTCACTCATTTGTGGTTTACTCTATTTACTGGCCTTAACTAGAGTGACTTATTTTCTCTTTTCCAAGGTTATGATCAACCCTGATCCAGAGAAAAGACCTTCAGCCGTGGCGCTCGTCAAGCATTCAGTGCTGCTGTCTGCTGCAAAGAAGAGCGCAGAGCAGCTGCGGATAGAACTGAATGCTGAAAAATTCAAAAATTCACTCTTGCAGAAGTAAGTAATTCTTTGGGGTCCTTAAGTATAACTTAGTTTCTCACTGTTTTTCATGAGTTTGTTGTGGTTGACTGCAGAAAGGATAATTTGACAGGCTGTGCAGGTTCGTAAGGAGAGGTTTGCTGAGGTAATTTTCTTGCTAATATAAAGACGAAATTATTTATTTTTTAAATCAAATGAAAAGGAAGTTGGCTTAACTTCAAACTTAGTGATGACTGCTGGCCTTGCAATGAGCATCTGCTTATAGTTTTGTCCCTAAAAAAAAAAAATAACTGAAGGTAAGAATGACTTCAAAGGCCTGCCTCTGCACAGTAATTTTCAGTTGTATGGTGCTCTGTGAATTAGCTCAAGTAGGGTTTTTTGTGTTGTGTTCTTAGTGTGCTTATCTTTGGCTCGTTTAAGATAATACTGTTTATGTGAGTTTTCAGTGGAAGAATCATTGTAAAGAAACTCAGCTCTTGTATCACGTCCTTCATTGGAAGGAAGAATGCAAGATTAGACTTCTAGGGAAGAACAAATGTGTTGTAAATCTTAATTTTCTGGTAGTGGCGTGATGGAGGGGTAGACGTGCATGTCTGACTGACCTCCGGTCTTTAAAGGAAATAGATTTTAAAAATGGATTGCGTTATTTCAGTGAACTGGCACAGTGTTCATACAGAAAGGATGAGGTGGGCCACTGGTGTTAATAACGCTCTGGCTTGCAGAAATAGGCCTGGTCAATTGAACAAAAGCATGCAACTTAATCATTTTTCCACATTCAGTTATCACTGATGGCAGACTGAGTTGAAATGAGTATTACATAAGGTTAGAAAAACTAGTGAGCTATGTTGTGTATAAATACTTCAATTGACAGCAGTTATTTTGGCTTTTATAAATACAAGCAAAACCCATTGAGGAGCTGTTAAAGGTTTTTATCCCAAACTGAATGGCAAATCTCTAGTTCTGAACTGCTGTAATTAATCTGAAGTGCTTACTGTGACATGCATGTAGGCTCCCACTGGTGTTTTGTTAAAGTGTGACTTCCAATGTCTTGCAGAGAGCTGAAGAAGGCACAGATGGCAAAGGCTGCAGCTGAAGAGAGAGCTCTGTTCACTGACAGAATGACAACTAGATCCACAACACAGAGTAGACCATCTCGACTCATTGGCAAGAAAATGAACCGCTCAGTTAGTCTTACTATATACTGAGTTCTGAGGTCCAGAACAACTACTGAGAATGGCTATAGCATCTCTGCTGGACTGAAGCCTGAGGATTTGAAGGGAGCGTTCAATTCCTGGTTTCTTGTCCTCTCTGGACAGCATTGCTAGTTTTACAGGAATTGCTTGTGGGTTTTTAATTTCTACAGTATGGCTGATGAGCTGTATTGGCCTTTGAGATAATGGACTCGGTTACTATCTGTAGAGGATCCTGGATGTTAATCCACAGATGTTTCAGTTACACTGTTAGATGTCACATCGTCCCAGGGTTAACCACTATAGTGGTGTGCTGCTTTTTAGTGTTACAGCATTGTAGTAAGAAGTACTATCCATAATGATCTTTAAGAAGGAGGGAAGGGGACTTGCTGTGTTACTTGTTTTGGAGCAGAGGGGAGTAAATTTTGACAGACGGGCTTTAAGGCCACCTATGCTCGGTGTACCTGATGTCAGGTAGACTTCTATTGTGAATTTTATTTGTATATTCAACTGGGAGCACTTTGTAGGCATTGCATAAACCACAGCTTAGAAACCTGTGGAATTAAGTGCCATGTGGAACTGCTGCTATTTTAGTGTTTTGTCCTCGCTGTAAACTGTAGCATTAAAACAATCGTTCTTGTGTTAATAGGCTTCTTGTTAAAACAATTACACGAATCAAATCTAAGCTGCATTTTAGTGAAGGCAGCATTTTTCTCTTGAAGCTAGTGCATTGTGAAATAATGCACCAATTTAATACTTGGACTCTACTAGTGTAGTGCAATTGTTAATGTCTTGGCTATTGATGTTCTGTAATCCTTTCTAATAAGGTTCTAATAAGGTTTCTAAATGTTGCTTCATTCTCTTCAGTTTTTCATTCTTGAGACTCTTGTATATTTTTTTAATGTTGAAATATCTGTAAATAATTGTTTAGTGTAAGTGTTCAGGTTGTTCTTCATTGTTCATGTACATAAGTTTAACTGTGCATATAGTATACTATAGTGAAAATGCAGTCTGGGATGCCAACAGAAAAATTCGGACTATTCAGTTTTAAGTTCCCAAACAAACAGTGTGGCCATTGAAACTTGTACTGATGTTGGCTCTAGGTTAACAGATGTTACTAAAAAATAGAACTGTTCTTGTAACTGGCTTGTTTCTTCATTAATTTTAGTGTAAACAGTGTTTCTCCCATTTGTGCTCTGTTTGTTTTTACTAGTGTTGAATTTGAATATTAAAGTTACAAGTTGTGTTTAGTAGTGTCCTACGCTTATTGAAACTTTATAGTTGTGGAAATGAAACATTGAGTCTGGAACGTGGCAAGTCTGGATTAGATTTGCTTCCTATTCTTATCTAGTGCATCGTGATTCCCTCGCAGGAGAGTGGGAGCCACTGGTAGTTATGTTAGGGGCAAAAGCAACACAGTCTGTCTGTGCTGGTGTGTATCAACAGCAGTCTGTCTCTACAGCTTCAGGAAAGCACTGCGAGGTGGGAAGCTGAAGCCATGGAGTTGGAACTGGATGAGCTAGACACGAAGACTTAGGCAGACTGGAGGAAGACGTGCTGCTTCTGAGGTAAGGAGGAAAACTCAAATTGCTGAGAATGGGAATTGTTAATGCAGAAGCTTGAAAGGAAACTGGCAGGAACTGGATGGAATGTGATAACAGCAAATTTTCTGTGGTGTGGATGTAAAATATTCATATTCATATATGTAGTATATGTGAAGAGGTGACCTACTTTAAAAGTAATAAAGGCTTAACTGACTAGCCTATTTAGCAAGCTTTTAGGTTGCTGTATTAAAAAATAAATTGAGGGTGGCTTTGCAGAGATGTTGTATATGAGTTGAGTGGACCAGCAAAATTTAACTTCACAATTTTTTGTATTAACTGCTAAGTATTCTTTCTGGGAGGTGTTTTGGACCTCTGTATATGACAATGAAATTCAGAGGCTTGTTTTAATTGCTGAATAAGCAGTTCTCATCAGTAAAAACTGATAGACTGGAGTTCCTTTAAGATTTGACTTGGCGTATATGATACAGTCTTCATCTGTGTTGAGACCTCTGTTAAAGCAGGCTTCTAAGCAGTAATGAAAATTAAGCAAATTTAGCTTTTTTTTGCTCACGCAGTGTGAATAAATCAAATTACTTACAATAATTACCTGCTGTTACTTCAGATTGTTGCTTCAAGCTCATAACATCATTACAGATTTGCTGTACAAACAAGCTTTATGCTGTGCCTGCGTGGATGTGCTGGTGGTGGGTTTTGTATCTGTAGTGTAAGTGATGCCCAGCATAAAATTCAGAACTGAAGTGGCTTTAGGTTTTTAACTTTCCCCCATTTGTGAAGGAGAATGTTTTAAAAGGAACTGAGTTTTTTCAGTGGTTTGCAGGAGCAGTAAGAATGGTGACGTTTTATCCAAAATTTTAATGGGAACAACTTTCCTGAGTCAGGCCAATGGTAATGCTGAGAATCCTGACTTCTGTGGGAAGAGCCAGAGAACTTCTGAAATGTGTCAGTGCTTTATTTCCTTGAATATTCATAGCATCCAGGGATTTGAGGTTTAGATACTTGCTGAGTGAGGTGTCTCTATTTTACTGCCCTTGAAAGATTTCTTTAATAGAAACTTAAAGTAATTGTGGTAGCTTATAAATTTAATGCAGGAAAGTTTAGGCAAAAACTGTAGAGATGCACGAGCCACCTTTTCAGGGGGAAGAAGAAACTTGAGAGCCTCTTGTGAGCTGCAGGAAGACAAACACCACCTGGAAAAATTCTGCCAAGTGTGGCGTAACAAGGTGAACTTCAGCACTTTCCTCTTAAAGTTTTATCTCAGTTAAAGCAGCAAGTATCAGAACTAGGAGGCAAACGTTATTCCAAATACCTATGTTTTAACTTGCACTATTTTTCTTGTGGTCTTTTTTTAAGAGATTCCTTTTGCAAAGCAGTACATTGTTGTACTTTGACTACTTAGATCAGAGTACCTGACTTTTGGAAGAGCTACATATAAAGAGAATGTTAAAGTAACTGGTATGTTACATCCTTGCCTCCTCTAGATGTGTGCTTGTCTTCTGCCTGAATCTGAATCCAGTGTCTGCAGTCCCTCGGAGTGATAGTGTGGTTGAACTGAATTTAAAGCAAAACAAAATAAAGCTGTATGGACCCTACCAAAAGCTGATTTGGTGACCTTGTCTTTAATGTGTTTAGTAGTCTTTAGCAACACCTGCTAGTCAAAATAGTCAATGAAAGTTTTGTCTAGCAGGTGTTTGTGTGCTAGGATTTCCCTCACTATTAGAAATCATGTTTTGTTCAGCAGTGATTAAGCATTCTTATCAACAGTAATTTTGAGAAATGGTAACTTTTTTGTCTTCATCCTCTGCATTTCCGTAGGCTTGGAAAAGATAGCACTGTGATTTCACTGTACGTGTAATTTTGATACATAGCAAATGCACAGGTTTATTAATCCTCAGCACTTGTGCTGCTTACCAATAGCCTTACTGTTTTCAAGGGCTTGTTCTAAAGCAATGACCAGAAACAGTCAAATGTGCAGCTCTTCTCTGCACGAACTTTTCCTTTTCCCAGTAACTGCAGAAACCATCTGAGAGCTTCTAGCTCCCCCACTTGGAGGCTGCTGAGCTGGCACAGGTTATTGTCTGAAGAAACTGCAGGGAGACAGCAGGAAGAAGCAGTGAGTGGGCAGGGCAGCACATAGGAAATTAAAGTTCCGCTTGTGTTTAAACAACTGGAATTGGGTGAAGATGCTATCACCTACACATGGGTGGGGGTAAGGGAAAGGGAGGTGCCTCGAGGAGAGAATGTTACTGGGCCTAATTAAACAGGAAGCAGTTTATTACTATTTAGCATGTTCGAAGACCTAATTACTTGAGATTCTGACTTTTCCGTTATCATCTTCTCTTACCAACTCTGAATGTAGACTAAGATGCTTGTTATCAGGAACAAACCAAAACGATAACTTAGTGCTCCATATTTTACCTCATTATTAAGTGTGACTGGAAAAGCTTGTGTATAAATAGCTGAAAACTGTATCAAAGGAAGTGTATTTTGCTGGAATATCTTTAAAGACTGTTTTAGGAATCTTAGAAACAAACAGCTTTCCTTTATAGGTGAGACTGAGCTAACATTTCACTTGGTATCCAATGCTGCTGCCTATTTCACCTGAAATAATTTTCGTACTTAGTTTCTACATAGTTTCAGTGAGAATGTTTGGGGCATGTGTTGTAAGGCCAGAGGTGAAATGGATTTTAAAATAATTGAAGAAATAAATTCATCAAGAGATTTGACCAATTACATTGTCATGCCAAATATGCTTACTGCTTCTTTCACCTTGCCTTCAGTGTTTGAGACCTTTTAGGGTTGGGCTGTTCCATTCAGAAACTGCAACACATTGATCATTTAACACTGGCATGTGCTTTATATTTATTTTCTATTGAAGTCTTGCTGTGAAATGATGAGTGCTAGAAATAATTTTCTTCAAAGAAGGCTAAAAAGTTAATACTTGAAGGTCTTTGGTTTCTGTTTGCTTCAGTGTGGCTCTGCTGAGAATGAGAACCACTCTTCCAGTCACTGTTCAGTACGACTTTCTCTGAGTTAACAATGAGCAAAATCTGAGAGTTACTGATGTGTCTGAATTCTTTCCTTGATGACGTTTTATGTGACTCAGTGGCAGAAGACAAAATTAGTGACGGTTTAAATGTGTAATGTTTGTTCTAGTTAGAACTGCCCAGATAAATACTTAAATGTTTAGGTAACAAGTAATTAAGCTTCTGGAGGGAGGAGGAAGAGAGAAGAGATTGACCTTTTAGGGCTGGGCCTCAACAAGGTCTAAAGCTTTTTCCTGAAAGTGAGTCACTCTGAGACTGAGCCAGTTTTTGCTCCCTCACCTCCCCAACACACTTCAGTCACGCTTTAACCAGGGTTAGCAAATAAGATTAGAATAAGCACAGCTTGTAAAATAGAACTGCTGAGATCTCAACCTCCAAGAAAAGCAGAAATATGTCGTTGCATCACAACTTTGTCACATGAATAATGCAAGCAAATTAGTTTGTGAAGAGCTATCAAGGGCTTTGTGGTTAAGTGTGATCGCTGATAATTGGCGTTCCATTGTGCCAACGTTATCTTCAAAGGCTTTAAATGTAGATTGGAGGGAGACCCAGACTAGTCCATTTTATGGGATTGTTGCTTAAAATAACCCACAGTCACACTTGAGATGTGGATGCAGTTAGCCCGTACTTTGTGTTTCTGTCTAAAAGGTCTTGTTGAGCAGATGCAAGCTTGTCTGTGCGTGAACTTTGGCTTAAATGGTTTAGCTCAGTTTGTTTTACTTACATGTGGTTGAACCATGTGTATTTTGTGTGTGTATATATGTACACAAAACAATGTATTAGAAGCTTACAAGATAGGTATAAAACTAATTTATCAGCTCACCAGAAGATGGATCAAGTGAGGCTTATGGGAACCAGTGTGGAGCATGGGCTGCTGCCCTAATGAGTTGAGCTGGCTTCTCACGTTCTTAGTGGGAAGCAAGTGCTGGCAAAGGATTCAGCCTCATCTAAAGCCAGAGTAACCGCAGAGAAGCTTGTGCTTTTCCTCCTTCACAATTACTTTCTGTGGGGCGCTTTGTCTTCTGTTTTCTTGCACTTATGGCAACGAGCTGCTGCCCACCTCTCAACTCTGCGGGGGGGGGGAGCTAGGACCCTGCTCTGAAAAGTCTGCATATAAAGCATGAGGTAGACGCTTAAAGCTAATAATCATCAACTTCCAGCTATCTTAGTTGCTCTCCCTCTGAGGGTTCGTGACTGCAGCCGCCTTTAGACACGCTGCTTTGTGTTTGGCTGCTCAGCTAGTGGGTAAAGCGGGCAGGTGGGCGCCAACCTCCCCTCGCCCTTCAGCGGAGGCGGCGGGAGGCGGGCGGCTCCCCTGCGCGGGGAGGCGCCTGTGGCGGCCGGGCCGGGCTCCCGCCCCCGGGGCGGTGCGGGGCGGGCCTGGCGGCGGCGGGCTACGGGAAGAGAGAACCCGAGTGTGAGCGACTGTAGGAGCGGGGTGTCGGCAGCCCGGCCGGCCATGGTGGGCCTCAAGGACGAGCTGCTGAAGGCCATCTGGCACGCCTTCACCGCGCTCGACCTCGACCGTAGCGGAAAGGTCTCCAAGTCGCAGCTCAAGGCAAGGCGGGGCGCGGGGCTGGGGCGGGGCGGCCGGGGGCACGCGGCCGCCCTTTCCGAAGCCGGCCGGGGGCCGTTAACTGCTTTTCCTCCGTCGAGGCCGCCGGGCATGTGGCTCTGCGGCGCTGCTGTCCGCGTGGAGCCTCCGCAGCGCCCGGCCCGCTGTGGGGCTGCCCCGCCGCCCGGCCCTACGTCTGGGCTGCGGGGTGCGGCCTGCCGACGGGAAAGCGGGGCTCCGCAGCGCTCTCTTATTTGGGCACGCACAGGAGAATTAATCGAGAGGCTCCAACTGTGCCTTTCTTCGCCTCCCAAGCTCTGAAGTAATGTCTGTGCTCTAAAGAGAGCTCCCGGGAAGCTTGCCGAGCCCGGTCCCATCTTGGCCCCGTTTTGTGGGGCTGGCGATAATAGCAGCGATTGGATAAACAAGTATTTTGAATAAGAGTACAACACCTGTTGACATCCGGAACTGTGGCTCCTTGTTGTGGCTCTGGCCTTGCATTGCCCGCTGTGTTTGGATGTTGGGGAGATCGGCCCTGCCGTGGGTAGTGTGATGCAGCACCTGCAGCACATGGCTGGCTGTGGGCAGCCCCTTGCTCTTCTCCGTTCTTTGTAGGGCCGGCAGGGCTGCGAGGCTGGCTTGGCTCGTGTGAAGGGCTTTTCCTTCTTGCGTTCTAGGGCGGCATTGCTCTCCCCGTGCTGCCTCGTGTGCAGGGCTGTGATTGCTGTGCTGCACTCCCCATGAGGCGTCACCAGGTGGGCTCACCCGGCACGTTCCACCTGAGTTGGGTGTTTCTGTGCTAGGATCACTGGCTGATACGCTGGGTGCTAGAAGAACAGTTGTGCTTCCAAACCAAAGCACAGTTATTGGTCTTGTTAGCGTCCCATGCCTGCAAATGCTCGTGTATAAAAAAAGGTAAAACAAACGAGAGAGGAAACTAACCTTGCCTCCTCATTACTTGTCAAACATCTTCCTAGGCTATTTGGTTGTTTCATGCTAGTGAAAAGGCATGGAAAAGCAATGGGCCTTGGTGGTTCTGTAGTTTCCTCTGGTGCAAAGGCTTTTGGGGAAGTAGCACTGGGAGAGCTAAAATGAGGCTGCTGCTTCTCTGTGGCCAGCAGGAATTTGTTTTCAGGAAACCTGACAAGAGGCAGAGTGTTTTTCTGCAACCTTTTTGTGGCAGAGGATGAGTGTGAATGCTGAACCAATGGTCCTACTATGGAGAAAATGTGTTTGCATGGCTGTATCTACTGGGGTGGTAGGGCAGGGGCTCTGCCTCACTGACTTGGGGCTGTGTTGTACCAGTGAATTATTTTGTGGTTATGTGTTTCTTGTCCGTGTTTACAATAAATAAGGAGTACCACCCCTATAAAACAGAGAGGAGACTTGGAGTAAGCAGGTTAGCAGAGATCAGCAGCAATATGAATAGTGTTTAATAACTTAACAAATCTTTCATCATGAAAAAATTTGGTAAAAATCCATTTGTTTTCAGAGAGCAGCATACTGTATTGCCACACACAGAGCTTCCCTTCACAGTAGGAAAGCTTGTCAACCATGGATCTGCAAGTTGTGTGATCCAGTGTAAGGTACTGGCATGGATGTACAGAAGGTCCCAGGTAACCTCCAA
Organism: Lagopus muta; assembly: GCF_023343835.1. Classification (NCBI taxonomy): domain Eukaryota; kingdom Metazoa; phylum Chordata; class Aves; order Galliformes; family Phasianidae; genus Lagopus; species Lagopus muta. The sequence continues at coordinate 9,284,094 of NC_064438.1, read as the reverse complement.
AAGCTCTACTGTTATAACGACAGATGTTACCATCTTTCTACACCATAGAGATGTTTTTCTTTTTTCTTAAATTACATGTTTAAATATGGACACAATCATCATTTTGTTACAGAGCTTTCAAACACTGCCGTAGCAAGGCTGAAGTATCATTGTGGTGGATAAAATAGCTGCTGTTGAGGTTCGGGTATGAGCTGCGTGCAAGTACTTGCTTTCCTACATTTAAATCCAGTCTCTCCTTTCTTTCATTCTACCATTTTAAAATTGACTTATTTTAAAAGTTTCTCAAATGTGTCAACGTTCAGTCTGTTTTTCACCTGGAACTTGAGTGTGGCTTTAAATGGAGTTACACTTAGCAGCCAGCAATGCTCCTTGTGGTACATGTGTAATATTGGAACTAATATTTTGTACTAGTTTGTTTTTACTCTGTCTTTGAAAGCTCTTCCTTATGTTGCTGTAAGACTTTCTGTTTTGGCAGTGGGGTTATTTGGCTGTTTTGCTCCACGTGCTGCCACTGGGACAGACTTTGTCCTGCATTGCTGGTGCAGGATGTGGCCTCAGGCACACCAGCAAGGTGCGGGCAACCAAAATCGCCATTGAAGCTTAGAAAACTTAAACTGGCCTTTAGTCATACCTGGGCTGTTATGGGGTCACTGTACCTCTTACCTTCACTTTGCCCTCCTGCTAAATGGGAAGTCAGAGGCCGGTGGAAGAGGAAGGATGGTGTAATCGGGGTGAGAGGGCCGGTCAGACAGAGAGGAAGGCTTCAAACAATGCAGCGAGGCGCTGGAAAGGCTGAGAGTCTGCAAGGAGCGGGCCGGACCCCGTGGGACAATTGGCTTTGTCCAGCTCTGAGGGGCAGTAGGAAATTAGTCACGGTGACTCAGGGCCGCAGTCGTGCTGCAGGGCTGCACACGGGGCTCAGCGCTCATGGCAGCCCGGCCCCAGGACCGTGCAGGTGGACTGTGCAGTGCTGGGAACCGGGCTTGGTGTAATGGCCAAGCTGCCATCGGTGAGCCCACGTCTGGTGGGCAAGGAGGCTGCGCTGCTGAGGTGCTGTGACGTGGCCTGGCCCAAAAACACCTCATGGCTGTGCTAAGGGCCTGCTCAGTGCTGGTTTCATGCTGATTAGGAGAGAAAAGGGAAAGCGCTGTGTGGGCCTGCTTTGGCGGGGTGGCTGCTGACATGGATGTCGGGGAGAGATGAGCCAAGAATGTCCTGGAAGGAATTCACACGAGGCCAGTGAATGGAGCTGTCGGGGTATGTGCTGCCAGCGTTTTCAGGCATTAAAGAGAGATGGGGGAGGGAGGAGACCCCCCAAAAGATGGAAGAGAAAGGAAAGGAAAAATACGGAGGAACCCAGTAATAGCCACTGTAGAAATAATCTGTCCTCTTAATGGTCCTACTGTCATCTGGGCCAAATTTGTGTTACTGGGCAAGAGGTGGCAGAGCTCTCGTCTCTCTTAGAAATGCAGGTCGCTTCTATGGACGAGGTTGAAATGGTGCCACTCAGGTGGTGACTATTCCACTTGTATGAGGTTCTGAAAGGACTGCAGTGTAATAGAGCTGGGCTGGGGTTTAGCCCTCCAGGTAAAGCAATGTCCAGAGTCTGTAGCAGTAGCTACGGTGACCTTTGGTGCTGGGTTATCTGTATAGCAGAACACCTTCAGTATTTCCTTGGTACCCCTGGGCACCTCTCTTATAAACTCCTGACTGAAAAAGAAAAAAGGAGAGCGGTGTCTTTGTGGACCCTTTCCAGAACACTTGTGACCCATAGTGGGCTGTGGCCTGGGGACCCCTGCTGGATCCACCTGCTGCAGCTTTAAGTTGTTAGATGGGCATCCAGAGCACAACAGGTGCTGGGAAAGGAGAAAGCTGCCCAGCAACCACACGGCACTGGGGAATAACCCTCGCTGGTGCGAAACCACCTCATGGTTGATAGAGTTTCTGCATGGCAGGGCGATTTTCCTACCCTAATTAATCCACTCCTTGGCTATTAGTTGTTTGGAGCTTTTTCGTTTGCTTTGTTCCATTTGATTTTTTCTTAGCTTCTACAAAAGAGAGTGTATCATTAAAGCTGAGTCTGTGATGGTCCAGATAATGCGATCTGAAAGAATGAAACAAGACAGAACGAGACCTCAGAGCAGAATTTTTCAGGCTTGCCCTGTGAGGGAAGAATTCAGCTGGTGCTGGGCCATGTTGAAGAATGGCAGGCTTTGGCAGGCGTGGAGGAATTTCCTGAGCTATGAAAAGAGCACTGGGCACAGAAGAGATGGCAGATAAGGCAGCCCTTAGAAATGATTGAAAGTGGAATTCTTTCCTGGTAATTGGTTGTTGGATGTGGAAAGCAGCTTTCTGACAGCCCGAGGATAGCAAGAAGGCCAAGGGGAGAAGTAACGTGGAGGGGGTATGATTAGAAAGTGTTTTATTGAACATTTAAGTTATGTTGGTAACATGCTCAAATCAGTTGCATTTGTAGAACATTTTTCTTAGCCGCCTTTACAGCCCCTGTAGTCTAGGTGCAAAAATGAGATCCGCTTCCCCCCACAGAAAGTCAGGAATCCCTCTGAAGCCTTAAATAGAAGGGGAAACATGCATGATGGCGTACTTTTTCCCCCCACATGTGAATCACAAGGGCTCACTGGTTACAGTTTGTTAAAATAAGGATAGATTGGAGAGAACAGACTGCTGATGGATAGTAGCCTGAAATGTGGTAACTTGTAAATACTGTTTTGCTACTTTGGGAAATACAGCTTCTGTTGTGGTAGGGCAGATGCTGTTGTTTTCCTGTTCTGTAACTTTGCAGCTGTTACAGCTAGTGGCTTTGGCTAGTATGAAAACGTGTTTCTTATGGAGATGTGTGCTTTTCTGAAAGAAGTGGAAACTTTCAGAGCATGCGGAGAGGAATTCTCTGCTGAACTGAACTTTTATTTTGGGCTGATTTTGTAGGACTTTGTGCAGTTAGTGCTTAGACTCTGTATGTCTCCTTAGTGCATATATGAAAAATATATGTATGTTAATTTATCCGGGGACAAAATAAAAGACATTGCAGGTGTGTGGCAGGTGTCTGATTTCCTAGACTTTGGATCCTTCAAGCTCCCACGTCTTACTTCGCAGCCTCTGCCTAATTTTGTTTCACCTGTGTTTCTGCCTTTGGTTCTCCTATATGTTTTTCAGCACAAACCATTCTTGGGCACACACAGCTGTATCCTTAACCCAGCTCCTGCTGCTGGTGCACAATCCCAGAACCTTAACCCTGCGTTGTCCCCAGGGTGAGGGCTGTGGGCAGCAGTGTGCGGGGGGTGACCTGGCTCAGGAGGTGGAGTGAAAGCAAAAGGGATGAGAAAAGTGCTCTCTATGTGAGAAAAGTGCTGGTGGCGCAGGAGCAGCTGGTACTCCAGCCCTGCTCTTCTATTGCTGGCACCATTCAGGCGTGCAAAGCTCAGCCTGTGTAGGAGCAGTGAAGATGCATAGGCTACCAGTCAGTTTTCAGCAATTCTGTACTTCCTTAAAACTAATGGAGTGTGTCTCCTCTTCTTGAAGGCCATTTCTCAGCTGTGAGGGCTGGTGGGCGTTAAGCTTTAGACATAGTACATGCAAATACCTTTTTAAAATAAAAATTGTAGAGGCATGTCTAAACTCTTCCCTTTTCTATACCCTTCCTTTTCTTTTACCATCTAAAACTTGGGGTGAATGTTGAAAAGTAACTCAAAAGCAAGCAGATGAGAGAAATCCATAGTTAATACCCTGAATGGAATGGTCATTTCTTTGTGAGCTAGAGGTGGCATATTGGATTATTTTCCTCGATACTTGTTTTCACTGGGTAATAATAATTTATAATTTCCAAGACTAGCTGTTGGTGGTCACTTTCCCTAGCTGCCCAGTTTCATAGTATACATGCTACTTTGGTGTTTCTCCATGCCTCTCCTGGCTTTCAAATGCATAAGAGTATGCATATAAAGGGCAGCTTCTGTAGCAGTAGATCTGTTTGAATCACCACTGTAACTGTGTGAAGCAGTCAAATCCTTGCAGTCAATTTCTTTTAGTTAAATGTTGGTGTTTTCCATTTTTTTGAGAAAAATCTTCAGGGCAGAACTGACACTGACATGAAGGTGCCATTTTCTGCTCACAGGCTCCTGAATCACAGCTCTGCTCTGGAGGAAATGCAGCCCAACAGCGGTGTCACTGATGTTTGTTCTGTCCCCAGGTCCTTTCTCATAACCTGTGCACAGTGTTAAATGTTCCCCATGACCCGGTGGCCTTGGAAGAACACTTTAGGGATGATGATGAAGGACCAGTTTCCAATCAGGGTTACATGCCTTATTTAAACAAATTCATCTTGGAAAAGGTAAGTTTGGGATTCTTGGGTTCTGTTTTTCCCTTTATCATTTTTTTAGTGTCTTTCCTTAGCGTGCCAGCCTTACAGCAGGCCTTTGCTTGCAGGAAACCTGCTGGTCTGAAGGCATTGGGCTGTGAGTGTCTGTGCAGGGTTGTTTTAGGGCAGTGCTCTGGAATGCCTTAAAATGGAAGGGTATGCTCTGCTCGTTTTTCTTTCCTTGGTTTCCATTTCCTGTTATATCTGATTGTTCTATATGCTGTGCTTGTGTAGCAATGTGTTCATATTGTTCATATAATGAAACAGTGCAGTGTAAAATTATTTGGAAATGTCTTAAAGCTATAGGTTGTCCCACTCCATACTATAGTTACAAAAGAACGTTGCCATAGACTCATCTGCAGACAGGATAGGAAAAGTATCTTTATTGTCTATTCATGAAAAATTGTAATGAATAGATCCCACCCAGTATTTATGGTGAGGAATGTCAGGGGGTGCTGCTGAGGTTTGCCTTGCGAGTTCTTTCCCTTGGTGTTGGACTGTTCTTGAAAGTTCTGTGGTTGCACGTTTGTTGTTTTGGGGGAAGCTCTGGAAAGCAGCAGGGTTTCCCCCATGCTGCCCTCCATCTTATTCTAAGTAGAGGCAGGCATTGGGCCAGAGCTGGTCTCTGGGGGCTGTGTGCGTGTCAAGTTCAGGTTGAAATTTCTGAAAGCAAAGAGCTATGGTACTTCTTTTCTAGCAGCTTTGGTTGGGAGACTGGTCTAGGCAGCGCACAATACTTGCTGCAGTACCACTGAGTTCTCTTGGAGGCTGACCCAGAAACCTTCAAACTTTGATTTGTGGCTGCAGAGACACACGGATGGTTGCTTTCTTTTAAAACATCAAGTCCCAAAGTGACCTCCTGCTGGAAAGTCACCCATGTGACAGTTGCAGGTTACGCAAGCTCCTTAACCACGTTTTGATGACTTTTGCTGCTGCTTTAATCTACACTTAATACTGGTGGAAAATATGATACATGGCTGAGATGCAGTCCGTCAGCTTGGAAACAAGAAAAGCTTTGTGTATCTGGTTAAGCTCCTCTGCCTCTCTAGTCTGTTTGTCTCCTACCCAGTGGCAGAGCCCTGCTCCATGTGGGGGAATTGCTGGCCACAGATACCCACCCACCTGCTGTCTTGGCTACTTGCTGTGGGAGAATCTCCCTTTGTCCGTAGGAAGGTTATAATCTCATTTCCACTTAGTGTTGGCTGTCTGAGCTCCTGTGAGGTTCAACAGAGACCAAGCAGCTTGCACACAGATTGAAATAAGAGCCCTTGTTTTATTCTGAGTGAAGGATTATAGCTGTAGAGTCTGAACTAGAGGTTTGTTGTTAGTAGCATCTGTAGTAGCAAGCCATTGAGTCAAAGAGTGGCAGAAGGCTTTTTCAAATATAACCATGCTTTATTGTTAAAGGGTGTGTAGGGAGAAGAGCTATGGAATAGAGCAGCAATTGCAATTATTAAATAACACTTCAATTTGTAAATGAAAGAAAGACCTGGCTACCTAAACCTGTTGGTGTGAAGTTACAGCATGCAGCTATCCCGGGGCACTTTCCTACCCCCTGGCAAAAGAAGGGATGTGCTATCTTGGAAAGAAAGCACAGCTGTGTGTAGTTTCCTGTGCTGCTTTCTTTTATACGCTGCTCTGGCTTCTGATAATAGCGGGTTGTACCCATACCTTTGGTTTCTTTTAACAGCCAACAGAAAATGTTTAGGAACAGGGTTAAATAGTCTCTGAATTCACATTAGTTATCCTGACTAAACGTCTCTTCAGAGTTTAGACATCTAGTATTGAAAATCAGTCAAGTCTTTGGACAGAAGGCCACCTTTGTGCGCTGATTGTGACATCTCATCTTTCAGAGATGACCACATCAGTGCCAAAAGGCAGCGTGCAGTGGGATGAAGTCACTGATTCAGGCACATCTCCTTTGTTTAAAATAAACCCAACAAAGCAAACAAGGAACTCCTTTTTTTCATTCTTCTAAGGCATAGTCTGTTCTTGATGAGGTGATCACAGTACAGATGTCATGAATTCATACTAAGTAAAGCTGCTAAAGAGGGACCAGTACTTTATACCCCAACATACAGAGAACGCTCTCTCAATTTCTGGTTGTATTTTCTGGCAAATTAATTGTTTTGAGTGAGATCAGAAAGAAAACTTCTTGATCTCAAGACATTTGTTCTGTTTGTGTGCTTAAAAAGCAATGTGCATGTGTGCTTATGACTTGTTTTTTTTAGCCATCAGTTCCTCCTGTTTGGAATGTTTCTATGTTTGCATTCTGTTAATTAAGCTAGAGGTAATTCTGTGAATAAGTTGAAATATAATTTTAGAAACTTCAAGTATTTTCAGTTTTTGAAGCAGTGCTTAGAAATGATCTCTCTTACATCCCACGGTGCATTCATTTAGAGTAATTATTACTTCAGAGTAATTGTTATGTAGTAACCTGGACAGCAGCACTGCCAGTGGAGGAAACCAAAGTCCAGAGTACTGTAGTAGGGACCTGACTCTAGAGCTGATTTGGTTTTGGTTGTGGCTTTTTTCCTTGCTTCCCCCACAGCCATGCACAAATGTACTTCAAGAATGTACATACCAGAAATAGCTAGCGTTGCCACATGAAATTGTTCAGGAAAAATAGTATCTCTCATTAAAGAAAAGTATTTAGTTTACTTAGTTCTACCCACAACTCCCAGCATCCCCAGAACACTGATTTTATGATTACATCCTTTCTTTAAAAGCAAGCCTGTGATGATTTAGAGAAAAAAAAAACCAACAAAACAAAGCAACCCGTGGAGGTAGATTAGAGTTATTTTGGAGAGCTGGAGTCTGTATGCTGATCTGATCATCTTTCCAGAGTAATTTCTATGTAGTGTCTGTGCTCTGGATGCTGCTCAGGCACTTGATGAAGTCCCTTCCACAATTGAGCTGAAGGAATTGAGGTCTGAAGGAAAGATGCTAACATGGGAGTACTGGTGCAGTACAGCCCCGTCCTGAGGCAGAGCAGTCCTCAGACCTGCTGGCTGCTGCCAAACACTGCTGGCAGCAGTGGGTGCTGGGGGTACCTTGGGTTTGGTGCCTCTTTCAGGTGTCACAAGCAGGAACCACCAGCTCTTACCCCAGCCAGGGCCCGTGCACAAGTTGTTGTTCCATCTGTCCCTCTGTGGTCACTGCCACCAAAACACGGGCTGCTTGTGGAGCCTGCTGCTCTGCTGGAGTGCTGCTGCCTGTAGGAAAGCAGGTTTCCTGCTCCATCGTATCACCTCAGGAGCAGGGTAACTAGCAGGGCACTTCTGGGGTGCAAGGGCTGTGTGGTTTGGCCCATTGTAAGAAGATGGCACAGGATGTTACCCGTGGTGCTCCCAGGCAAGGTGCAAAAACCTTTTTCTTACCCATGATTTCCAAAATACCAAGAGACTTCCGTAAAGGTGCAGAATGTGACTTTATTGGTTTTGTGTTGGCAGAGAAGCAGCATGGCAAAGCTGCAGGGAGATAAATATACTTTGTCTGTAGCATCAACGAGGTTTAAAAACAAAATAGAGGAAATGAAAGCTTTCACATATGTAAATAATTCACAGATGGCTATGTACAGATGCTAGGTATGATGAAGGATAATGCAAGCAAGAGATTTTTTTATCAGTAAAGAGAGGATTTGAGAGTCTGAGAAAAACGAAAGACTTTGCTTTCTTTAATATTAATCCACCCAAGGTTACATTTGTGAATATTTTCTTCAAGAGTTACACTTAAGCAACGTAATAAGCAGAAAGGCTTATTAACATAAAGACTTTTCCAGTATTGGTACTGGTGTGTCCACATGTAGTTTTCGTTCTCATGGTTTCCACTTTTATTAGATGGTGTTTTAGTAGCAGTGCAACAGAAGGGCAGTTGGAACTAAAAATGTTTATGCAGAAGGTTTGGGATCTAAAGCTCGTGTGCTAGAGGAAAGACAAAATCACAGTGGCCTCCTTCCTGTGAAGTCAGGGTGTTATTAACTCCACCAGAAATTGGAGGTTGGATGTGGATTTTGCTGGAAGGAGTTCTTCAGTTTACCCCATGCAGGAAGTCAGAGCAGGCTGGGTTTGTGCTCTTTTTAGGCCTTGATGCTGCTTACAAACTAGAATCTCTTGGTGCTTTGGTATGACTTGGTCTGTTAAATTTCATCTGTCTGTTATCCTGTGTCATTCCTATGTACTGATTGTTGTTGTTGTTCCATTTCTTCATTTTAGGTTCAAGGGAACTTTGATAAAGTTGAATTCAACAGAATGTGTTGGACTCTGTGTGCTAAAAAGAACCTCTCGAAAAGTCCTTTGCTGATCAGTGATGAAGATGCATTTAAAGTCTGGGTTATTTTTAACTTCTTATCAGAGGACAAGTACCCTTTAATCATTGTACCTGAGGAGGTAAGAAACAAAAACTTGTGCTGTTCAGCATTGCTTTGCTTAGTGTCTCAGCTGGGTATGTTAATGATTGCTACCCTGGAGTTTTCAGAGAAAATGATTTTTTTCATAGAGACTACTTTCCTCTTTTCTAAGGCTTCGAGTGCTTTTCTTTGTCTTGCAGGTTGCATGTGTGGGAATCCTGCAGGATATTTTAGATATTGATTGCTATTCTTGTCTGCCACTTACACAGCCTGGGCTAAGTGGGAGTGCTGCCTGCTGCCTGTAAATGCCCTGTTTTGCAGACCGTGAGGCCTGACCTGGTGCTGGGGAGACAAACTCCAGCACATGCACCTGGGGCTGTTGAGGTTCTCATCTCACTCATGGGTAGTGCGTGTTGGGATCTTTAATACTGAACTTGCTTATGCCTGATTCAAATTTTGCACAGCGTGATGCTAAAAAAAAATGCTCTCTGCTTGCAAGATGAGTCTTCAGTCTCATGTCGCCCTCCTGTTGAAATGGAGAAGTGCAGACTTTTCAGATGATGTCTATTTCTGATCAAAACCAGCCACCACCTGAATGCTCTTGCTTGAAATGCTTGTAGGAATAAACAGCAGTGAGCAAAATAACAGGGAAGTCTCTTTATTCTTCAAGTGGGTGGGCAAGTACGGGCAGTGCTCATATGGGTAACCCTACAGCAAGGTTTTGGAATCTTCACAATTTAAATCTTTTCCCCCTGGGGAGGGGTGAGGGAAGAAGGACTCCAGGTGCAACTCTACGCATTAACCATCTTTTGCAAAACCTGCTGCAGAAATCCTGGGGGGGTTTCAGCTTAGCACTGAAATATATTTTTTTTCAAATTGTTGAAAAGTCAAAGATGAAAAGAGTCTGATTTACATGCCACAGCTCCGAGCTGCTGAGCCTAACTGTTACTTACTGCCCTTTCCATATTGAAATGAACCACTTGGTTTTGCCTTGTCGCTTAGTTTTTGCAGGGCACTTTCACTCTGTACAGTGTTTCTGTTTGTGCTGTACTGATGATGACAGGCTGCTACCAGACATGCTGATTCCCTGGAGATGCAGGACAGCCTTCTTGCCTTCCCTTGTTTGTTTGTTTGTTTGTTTGTTTGTTTTTTGTCTTGTCTTTTCTGTTCATTCTGGGGGATGTAGATCACATTTCTAAAAGCCAGGACAACTCCTGTCTTAATGGCACCAGGTTTCCCTCCCATCCTTAGTCTCCAGGGTCCACCTGTATTGCTCTCTCACTTGGATTATCTTTAAAACTCATTGGCATGGATGTGTGTCTGCATCTCCTCGATTACTGCATGATGTAAATCATGCTGCACTCCTTAAGGAAAGCTTGTAGAGCCTGGCAAAGAAAGGCTGCTCTGTTCTTATCGTATGCAATACCCTCATACACTCTTTAACCTTTTGCCTTAGACCATACAGGTAATGTAATCAGTTGGTGCAGGAATGCTGTTGTGAATGCCCTTCTTTCTGGTTTGTGTTGGTCCTCCTGGTGCTGTCTGTGCTTCTGGAAAATTCCACCTTTACTCCCTTTTACTCAAAATTTCAAAAGTAAAGATGGAAACTTAATTTAGATCAGCTTTTCTCTTTCTCTGTGTGACCTTTCATATCTGCCTTTTAAGTTCTTATGGTTTCTTTGGTTGTTGTTTTAGTACTTTTTTTAACATTAAATCTCAACTCCAGATTTTGAAGGCATTTTTTGTATGAACTTGCAATTTTTTATCTTGATACTGAGAAGTTCCTTCTGAAAACAGCTCTTTTCAATAGTGTTCAAAGTGATATTGATACCTAGTCAAGGTATTTTTCTTTTTTATGCCTCCCAAGTTCGTATTAAAACTGGCTTATGTATTCAGTTTTTTTACTCCTTGATAATGTTGCCCGCCTGTGAAGTGAAATTGCCTTGCACATCATCTATGAATGAACTATGAGCAGGGATTTTTTGCAAAGTGTAGAGCAGATGGGAGGGCAGTGTTCTGTAGTGTTTATGTTTGGGCAAGACAAATGTAAACCTCTCATGAATCATTATAACCTCGCAGCCAGGGAGCAAGCGCTTCTCCCTCCCTGTTTGTTTCTCTTATCCTTGGCTGTGAACATTGCAACATGCCACTTACTGCTGTTTCTGGCTTAGAGTGATTAGTGCAGGATCCAGCTGCTTCCCCTCCTCCCACCCACCTCTTCGGCTTTTTGGCTTTTGAACTTTATTTTCCCTTTATAAGGGATTAAGAAACTTGTGTGGTACTTTCATGCTGGAAAAGTGATCACATGAACATTTTTGCTTTTCACCTTGTGGATGGCAAGATTGAGGTAGAGAAACTTCTTAGGTCTCCATTGAAGGTATTGGTACAACATCATGTGACTGCAGAGTTCTCTTCCTCCTCCTCCTCCCAGGACCTGCTCCTTGGGGCTGTCTGGGATTCTGATTTTTAATTTAATGACCTAAACTGTTTCTGCGCTTGTTTGAACCACCTCTTATCTGGAAAACTCTCTGGCTTGTGTGCGGTTTAACTTCCTTGCACCGCCTTGACTGAAGGTTGAGGCTGCTGTCTTTCGTTCCTGCTGGTGCTGTGTACCTGTGCACAGGTGCTGCTGTGCTGGGCCGTTCCTATTAGAAAGCACGCCAGGGACGGGGCTGCTGCCCCAGCTGCAAAGCATTCAGGCTTGATTCCTTGCCCAAGTGCTGGGTGGGTAGCAAATTCAAGTGCTGTAGCTGCTGCTCAAACAGAAAAGGAAGAACAGTCTGGAAAGCTTTCAGAGGCGTAGGCTGAGGAAATCTTTGGAAACAGAAAGCAAGGAAAACAGTTACAAAGAGGAAATTTAGAAGTTGTAGAGGGGGATAACACAAGGGCCAGAAGCTGCCTCATTGCTCTGTTAGCAGAGGTCAGACTGCAAGCCAGAAGCAATGCTTGGCCTGGGCTCTTGCCCTGCTGTGTAAGGAGAGGTGGCAACTTGGCATTGGAGTGAGTGACGTTAGTGAAATCCGGTGTGGGGAAGGGCCTGGGGTGGGATGCAGCTTTGTGTCATGGTGAGCAGTCGGGTCATGAGCACGAGAGTTGTGCCTCTCCAGTGGATATGGAATGCTCAGCTGGTGGTGGCCTTGGGCTGTAGAGAGGAGAGCTGGGAAGGAGCAGGGGTCCATAAATGTCTGTTGTGCTAAGGTGTTTGTGGCCCTAGGAAATGTGAAACGGCATCAAATCTCCCTCTTCTTCCAAGGGAGAAGCTGTGGTATATGTGAGGTGCAGCATTTCTGTAAGCTGAGTGAAGGCAGACTGGAGGAAAATAATGCTGTGTTTTGTTTGCTCAAGTAAGAGTTGTTCCTGGTGTATGGTCTCCAGAATTGGCACAATTCTTGTCCAATGGCAGCAGTGTGCAGGGGGCAGAGCTTTAACGAGCAGCTGTGTGGCTCCTGGTGTCAGAGAGCAGAGTGTGGGGAGAGCTGCTCCTGTTCCCTACCAGGTGCTCCCACTCAGCTGTCTGGGACACAGGCATTGAAATGTGTGCTTCCTTCAGCCCTCGCAGGGCTGACCTCCTCCACTAGGAGCTGAAAACAAAAGGAAGAGAGGTGAGGAGTGCTGCGGCCATAAAAGGAGCAATATTTCTGGCCTGTCATGAGATTTCCTTACGCCTCCTGTTTTAGTTGTCAGACTTGGTCGTATGCTGTTTAACCAGATGTTTTCTGTTGTATGTGAAGATTTCCTAACACTTCCCCTTTCTCATTTCTGACATGTGACTGCAGGCTTGGGAATGCTTTATCGCCTGAGAGCTGTGGTGTGTGGTAAGCTGTGTTCCTGGGCCACCTCAAGGGTGGAACTGGCAGATAGGTCCACTGCAGGCGGCACGCTCTTGTTGTAATGCAGTGCTCACATCGTGTCTTTTAAGCAATACTTGTCTACTTCCTGTCTGTGCTTTTTAGGTCTGGCTTCTTAAGGAACCACGATTTGTACAGTCTCCTTGTCTTTGTGCTCTGGTCTTCACTGCGTTAATGTGTGTCATCTCTAATCCTCCCAGCTAGGACAAAGAGGCTCTGAATCTTGTATGGTTTTGCTGTGCATTTGAAAATGAGGTGATGGGTGGTGAAAGTCTCAAGTTGCCAGTAGTGATTCTTCTGGAGATGTTTCTTGCAGAAATATTTTGTGACCTCTTTTGTTTCTGTGTTCTGTATGCTGGCATCTGATACTGTGAATGATAGATTGGGAATTGACCCATAGCAATTCAGAATCAAAACTGATATAACTAGAATGAAAGCTCTGTGCGTGAGGCACTGTTTTCACCAACTATTGATCCAGAGCAGTTATTATCTGTCTAGTTTAATGAATTCAAATGTGGGGATTTTTGGTGGTTAGTGGAAAGGAAAAATTGAACATTTGATTTGAGAGAGTGTGCTGTTCTGATGGGGTGGGGAAAAGAACTGATGAAGGCTGTGGAACAGGCCGTGATTGTTGCCACATTACTTGTACAGAATTGTGTGCAGCTTAAATTTTTTTTGTCTGCTCTATTAATATCACAAACCCTATTTGAATAGCATACACCAGAATAGCCTTGTCTGCCATGCTCTGTTGGGCACAGAAGCCTCCTTGACATCGTTTTTCCTTTTTCCTCCTCTAAGAGGCCTGCTTATGTATCAGAAGAATATGTGAAACACTTGTGAAACTTCCTTCCCTGTGGAGAACCGTGCCAGGGATACCTGGAAGTGGAAAGCAAGTAGGTATTGCAGTGTGAGAGAAGAACAGCTGCCCTCTGAGAGCAGATGCTGGGCAGGCTACACAGTTTGTGTTAAGGAGCCCCTGAGCTTTATATTTTTTTTGTTTTCTGCTGGCAGAGTTCTGGCTGAAAAGTGTTGGTTTGGAATGGAACTGGTTTTCCATGCTATAGAACACGGCGGTGGGCGCAGCGTTAGTCCTAAAGCAACCCCAGCAGTATCAAAGAACGAGCAAGGCCCTGTCAGAACAGCAGCAAACACTGCTTCACATTTGCTTTTCAACACTACTCTTTAACCACAAGGGCAGATTGTGTGTGAGCCAGCAGCCTTAATTTGTCAGTTATTTGCTGAGCTCACACGTCTCCTCGGGGAGGAGGGGAAATATCGTTGGCTCGCAGAGGTTCCTCATTTGAGCCCATAATGAATGGCCTCTTGTTCGCTTCCATATTTGCCAGATCCATCTTACTTCTCAGTATTTCCCTCACACTGCTCCCTAGTCGTGCCCCACCCCAGCACTGACGTCTGACAAAAGTTGTGTGGGACTTGGGTTAGCCACGCTTTTCTGAGTGAAGGATACGTTCTGAGACCATCTAAATTGCAATATGCAAACATGCAATATGTAATATACAAAGAGTTAATGTATTTTAAAATATGCTCTGTGTACTTTAATGGGATTTGGGATATTTGTGGTGATGATAGTGACTTGTAGAGGGGAGCTGAGTAGCCTTAAACGTTTGCATTTGTTCCAGCAATCAAAATAGAGTAGAAATATGCACAAATAACATTAAAGGATACTTTGTTTTCTTTTTAGTGTGTAACATGATAACACATTATAGCTATATTATGTGTGTTCTCCCTTACTTCTTTGTCAGACTGCCCAGCACCTTGGCAGGTCTCACACCCTCCTTGTTGGGCCTTCCTTTCTGCAGCCTCTGCTTTACCTGAAGCCTGGGTCATTGTGCAGAGCTCCTATTGGGGCAGGCTGTACTTCAGCATGGGAAAAAGATATTTAAAGGAATTTGGATGCTGCAGAAATCTAAGAACAGTTGTATGTGGGCTGAATTCCAGGTTTGGCACTTCTCAGCTTTGCCGAGGCAGTGCCTCCTGGTGCACGTTTGGGTCTTTCCTGATGGCAAATGTGCAGGGAAGGAAGGGATCTGCCTGCTCCAGCTGTGGGAGAGAAGCTGCAGCATCCACATGTGTAGAGCATCCAAAGCACATCTGAGCTGGGTCCTCGCAGGGAGGTGTGCTGGATGTCTCTGTGTTTCTTGGTGCTACCAAACCTCCTGTGCCAGGTGCTAGGCAGGCTGAGAGCTGACCAACCTGTAGTTAAGCAATTCAAGTGGGCTGGGCTTCCTCAGCCCTAGAAGGAATTGTGTTCTGCTCCCCAGTGGTGCAGGCCAACATCAGTGGAAAAAAACCAACAAAACAAACAAAACACGAAGTCCTGAAAAGCGTTTGGTCTAGGCCTTCCAGGTTGCACAAGGAGGCTGTGGGATGCCCCATCCCTGGAGGCATTTAAGGCCAGCTGGATGTGGCTCTGGGCAGCCTGGTCTGGTGGTTGGCCACCCTGCCCATAGCAGGGGGGTTGAAACTCCATAATCATTGTGGTCCTTTTCAACCTAGGCTGTTCTATGATTCTCTGCCGCTCTCGGTGAGGCACCGTACACTGCTGTCACGGTGCCAGCTGTGCGCATCTGTGGGCAGTGAGGGAGCAGCACACCGCGCCCGGAGCTGCAGGGGGTGCCAAGCCGAGCTCTGCTTCGGGTTGTCTGCAACGCTGAAGGAAATGCAGAAGTGCGGTTTTTACTTTGTTGCGCAGAGGTCCTTGCTTAAAGGCTCTCACTAATTGTTTTCTTTATGAGCCGTTAACGTTTCCTGTGCTAAAGTTGCAGGCAGGCTTAGTTTCAAAACGTGTGGTGTTTAAAGAGTGAAGGAACAGTAATGTTTTGCAGTTTGTTTTGCAGCACACACTCGACTTTCTTTCCCTCTTTATATTCCTGTGTTTATTGTGAGCAGCTATTAGAAGCATTACACTGTGGTAATGTGTACAGGATGATGATGAAAGGTTAAAGGAAAAGGAGAGTTCATTCTGGAAGCAATAAAAACAGAGGTGAAAAATAGATTCTTCTGCTTTTTTTGATGCCTCTGCCAAGCTGTGTGGTGTGATGGAGGGGCAGGTGAAGACCGAGACGTGGCCATGCACCAGTGTTTCTTCATTTTGCTTGTCCAAACTGTGATCTTACTCTTTTTATTGTTTAATTGTTTGCTTTTCTTCTTCCACAAACACTTTCTGAAACTTCCTGCTCTTTCACACCTCAGTCACGTTGGCCTGGAAGGTACTGCAGGGAAGGTCTGTATCCTGTAAGAACCTGAATGTAGAAGAGGCTTGCAGGTTGATGATTTGTTTCTTTGTGATGAAGAGCGGAGCTGCAGGTGGGGCTGGCCATCAGGAGCTCAGCCGAGGCAGAAGGCTGCTGGTCCTGAGGTCTTTGCTAATTGAGCGGCGCATCATGTTGGTGCCTGAATGGGAACGCAGCCATAAGGAGTTTCAGCACTATAAACTGTGCTACTCTTGAGACTCTTGATTTCTACGCCTGCTGGAAGTGATTAATTTCTGCTTATATTTCCTCACAGATTGAATACTTGCTTAAAAAGCTGACAGAAGCAATGGGAGCAGGTTGGCAGCAGGAGCAGTTTGACCTCTACAAGATTGCCCTCAACACCAGCCGGGAGGGCCTGTCTGCTTGGGAGCTGATCGATCTCATCGGGAGCGGGCAGTTCAGTAAGGGCATGGACCGACAGACCGTGTCCATGGCAGTTAATGAAGTCTTTAACGAGCTCATCTTAGATGTACTCAAACAGGTAAGGACTGCGTAAGTAGAAAATGTTAAATTTGTGATGGCTGATGGATAAAGAGCAGGGGGAGAATTAGATGAATTACTTATCAGGGTTCTTTAGTATGACCTTATTTTTATCAGAGAGCAACTGATATAGTTATTGCAGTACGGTGAATGAGCTGCATATTGGGAGAATTTCCATTTTTAAAAGGAAGTGTATTCTGACTGAAATACAGGGTTTTATAGTATTATCAGTTCCTTCTAGCTGACAAAGTAGCTACAGCTGTCAGTTCTTAATTCGTGACAACTCTTCAGTCTTTGGAAATGTTTTTTCCAGATGCAAATAAACACTGTAGCAAATAGAAGTTGTGCTGATACAGCTTGTGTATTCAGCGTGGTCTGGACAAAGGAATGCTGGGCTGAAGCCTTTCTTCTAAGTCACCCCACTTCAGTAGGGCAAGAAGGTGTAGGGGATCTGCAGAGCTTTCTCCTTCCTGGTGCTTAGCAGGCAATACAGCTCACTTGTATTCAGACACAGTCACGCTGGGCCCCATTTCCACAGCAAGCTTCTGTCAGCCCTTATGTTCTGCAGATTTCCAGATGATCCGTTCAGGAACAGCTTTAAAAACTGGAAAGTATTGCGGGGACATGAGGGCTTATAGCTGAGCTTAGCTAGAGAACTGTGTAACACTGACTTTTACCTGATGTGGATTTTTTTTTTTTTTTTTCTTCTTTGATTTCTTGGTAAGAATGGAAACAGAGACTTTCTTGTCAGGCTGAGCAAAGCCATTCTGAAGAAATCATCAGAGTGCTTTGGCACAGGAGCTGCTTTGAATATCCATATAACAATGCTGAGGTCTATTTTTGTTAACTCCTGGTTGCTTATTGGAGGTGAGGGATGGGGCAGACACACATACTGAGTCAGATAGCATAAAGCCGTCCTGCAGTTTAATAACATAAAGATAAAATAGTCAGTTCCTATCAGACTTTCCACTTCCAATTTGTGAGGAAATCTTATTTTGGTTTTTATATGGCATTGTCTCTTTCTCTTTTTTTTTTTTCCTCCCCCTTGACTGTCTCCTTTCTTTCCTCTCCGAGAGGCTCGGCCTCATTCTCAAGGATGTCTGAGTGCCCGTGAGTTGTTCCTCAATGCTTAAAAATAGTTTGCAGCAAGGTGTGGCCCAGCACCAGCGACAGTCACTGGTCTAAGGGAGAATGGAGCTCCTCTGTGGCTGACCCTGTCTGCTTCAGCCACAGCACGCTCCCTGGTAGCTCTTGGCTGGCAGAATGGTCTGGTTTATTGCTTCGATCTATGAGTGACGCATCATTAGCATCCATGTTGTTGTTGTGCACTTATTCTGGGTCTCTAGGTCTGAGGGGGATTGCAGTGACAACTAGATTATATTGTGTTTTAGCTTTCTGAAAGAAGCGTCCTTCACTTCTCTGGTAGTTGGTGTAAAATAACCCCAGGAGCTGTCAGAAAATAATAGATGCAGATTTTGCAGCAGTTTTATGGGGAAAATATCAGTCTGGCCTGGCTTTGAAAGTGAATTCTATCCGTGTATAAGGAAGGGAAAGACACTGGTTATGGACAGGATCATTCAAAGCAGGAAGAGCAAAGCTGCAGGAGTCCTTCCCGGGGTGACCACCCAGACCTCCGGCTGCGTGCGGGGGAGCAGAGCATTCCTGTGCATTCCTGTCCTGGGCAAGGGGTGGGATGGCGAGGGAATAGGCACGGCTGGGCTCTGGCTGCAGCTGGTGGGCTGGAGGAGCCGAGCACAGCCAAGCTCTGTGTGTGTGGTTTTGTTTTCTAAAAACAAACAGGCTCCTCTGAATGTCCTGATTTCTTTGCCCCAGACCTGTCGAGAGAGACAGCTTTGGTTTTGTCAGAGCGTATTTGTTTGCTTATATCCAGTGTGCTATAGCTGACAGATGTAGAAAGGAAACCGTGAACGTTTTTCTCTTTTCTCTTAACCTGAAATATCAGGGGTACAGTGCTTTCTCTGTTGCTTTCTCATAGTTCTGTTGACATGGGTGTTTCAGTTTTGTCTGATTGGACTTCTGAAGTTAGAGTCAAGTTAAAAATACATTATTAAAGAAAAAAATAAAGAGGGGGGGAGGGAATATCGTTCAGAAATGGCAGCTGAACTACCATCTGACTTTGAAACTGTAGAGTAATACCTGACCAGGTCACAGCAGTGCCCCCACATCTACATCTGTTACCACGGTGTGCATCTAAACAGGATAGAATGATTTTTTTTTAATAGCGACTTTTATTAAATTATTAGCCATAAATCTCAGTGATGGCAAATGTCTCTGCTTGACATAAGGAAATTAAATAGTAATCAGAGAGACCAAATAATAAGGACTTGCAGTAGGCACAGTAATTACTTAGTTCTTAAGCTAATCCTGTTACTGAAAGCAGGACAGAGGATCAGGGAGCTGTTTCTCATGGGGCAAACAATTAGCAGCATGCTGGTATTAGGGGGTGCAAATGTGTAGGGACTGTCTGTAGGGACTTGAGCTAATTTTTCTATGTACCCTGCTAGGAAATTCTTACGCCACCAAAAGACTTTATGTAACCAAAAGACTGAGATGTTCAGAATGGGCCAGGCCTTTCAGATGTGCTGTTTTTTGCAGGGTTATATGCTGAAAAAAGGTCACAAAAGGAAAAACTGGACAGAACGATGGTTTGTACTAAAACCCAATATTATTTCCTACTATGTAAGTGAAGACCTAAAGGACAAGAAGGGAGACATCATTCTGGACGGCAACTGTTGTGTAGAGGTAAAAGGAAACAAACAGAAAACCATCCATGGCTGTCTCTAAAGAATGTATATTTTTTGTGACCTCTGACAGCTTTTATTAACAGAACATTTTTTTTTACTTTGTATGGAGCAGTCTACACGTGCTCTTTGTGTAAACATTCTTTAATATTAGTATTTGTAGATATGTAAAAGATAAGTGCAGAAATGGGGCTTGATGGTGTACCTTAATGATGTCTGCAAGAACAATCCTTTTTCATATGTTCTAGGCCTTGCCTGACAAAGATGGAAAGAAATGCCTTTTTCTCATAAAGTGCCTTGATAAAAGCTTTGAGATCAGTGCCTCTGATAAAAAGAAGAAACAAGAGTGGATTCAAGGTAAGGTTTCAGAAACGTTGGAGTTAATTTTATAGAATCACAGGATGTGATTCTATAAAGTTTAAGGATAGACCTTGAAGATGGCCTGGTTTCAAGCCCCTGCCACAGGCTGGGCTGCCATCCTCTAGATCAGGCTGCTTTAAAGTAAGCTGAAGCCTTATGAGATGTGCTTTACTCAGTTTTAAAATGCTTGGTCTTACCATTTTGGGGCTTCCATTTTGTGACCTTTGAGGAAACTGTGACTCACGAAGGGAGTCATAGGGTAGGAATTGCCTTCTTTCATTCAGGTGCCTCAGTTCAAGCAGCCCAAATTAAATGACTGTTATTTGATTTTTCTATATGGCTGTTCTTCTGCAGGTGAGAAGGGCAGGAAATACACAGGGAATTGTTAGATTTGAGGAGAAAGAGGAAGCTTGTCTCTTTCAGCATCATGAATAGGCTTTGCTTTCATGGTTTTGCTTGAGGTAGCTTGGCTTGGTGAGCTGAGGGTGAAGCTGGGAATTGGGACTTCCTTTTCTATTACCACAAAGAAGTTACTCTTTCTGAGACCTTCCTGGGTAATGCACAGTGTGACCTTACACACGTCTTCTGCAGGGCGAGGCAGAGGCTTTTGCAAATCCACAGTTGCCAGCAATATTTAAGCATGTGCAACATTTCAGTATTTACTCTGCTACTATTTGGAGCTGCTTCATACTTCCTTTCTACCTGAAGCATGTACTTTGCACCAAAGTCTAATGTACAAAGAATTATTTGGTTCCAAGATGAGATCTATTTTCACGGTTGTGGCAGATAAAAAGTGTGTATTGATAACTATCAAAAGCATCTATCTATAATGATATCTATCAAAGGCATTCTCCTCAGCTCTGATGCCTGTTATTTCCTTATTTGAATATAAGTCAATAAGAACTGCTTGCTTACTGGAAGACTGTTTTTCTAGTGAGACTGAAAATATGTAAGGTCGGTTCTGGGAAAGTTGGTGAACATGTATGTTAGATAACATTTTGGACTTCCTGATTAGGTTTGAAGAACCCAGGCAGCGAGGAATGTGGGAGTTGTTTCTGAAGTGAGGTACACAAATAATTGGTTTGCCCACTGCTTGTTGAACATCAGTATCAGAACTGACAGAATGCCTCGGAACTGCCTGACCTTCTTGTGGCACGCAGCCTATTGAAAGCCAAGTTCCTTTTACTAGGGGTTGTGTTTCTGATTTAAACACGCATTAAAACAGGAAAAAAAACACCCAGCACAGGTATTCATTTCCCTGGGCTGTCTGGAAAGTTGGGTGTTTCCCATCAGTGATGTTCTCCTACTCTCCCTGTGTTTTGCACGCTCCTTCCCAGCCATACAGACCACTGTGAGCTTGCTGCGAGCGGGGAGCCCTCCGCCCCACAAAGAAGCACGCCAGAAACGGAAAGAACTGCGCCAGAAGCTCTTGGCTGAGCAGGAGGAATTGGAGAGGCAGATGAAGGAGCTGCAGGCGGCCAATGAGAACAAGCAGAAGGAGCTGGAGACTGTGAGAAAGGTGGGAGTGCGAGCTGCTGACCTGCACGCTTTAGGCTCAGCCTCCGCAGTTTAGATGGGCTTCTGAAGTCCGTTTGGCTGCTCGGGGGTTGAGGCACATTAAGCAAACTTCAGTAGAGGAGGGGAGTTTGTGCCAGCTCGAGTGCCCAGGTAATGAATTGCTGCGGCCTGCAGTAATGCATGGCAAACTGCTGCAGCCATTTCTGGGGATGTGTGGGCTCAGGGTAACCCGTGTGTTGTGGCCCCATCCTCTGTGCATGTGAACATTACTGAAGTTTGTGCGTGGCGTTTGGGGGCTGGGCACTCTTGCATTTTCAATTACTTCTGGTTGGTTGTTGGTTTGGGTTTTTCCCCGTTGGAAATGTCTGCTGAACAGGGGGCTTCCCATTGAATTTCCCAGGCAATTTTTCTAATGCTGTGTGAACAATCTGGGGCAGAACGCTCCTCCTCACACACAATTTCTAGAGATAGAAGTTGAATTTACAAAGACTCCAAAGCTGTGAATTGATTTTGTGAATATGTGTAGGTTTAATTATATTGCAGAAGTGTTAGATTTATGGGGCTGAGAAACATAACGTTTATATGTTGGTTAAATGCTTGTTCCTTGTAAATGTTGGATTGTCTTTTGAAAGCCTGAGAATTGCTCTAGAAATTTCTGAGCGTTAGCACAAGGCTTTCTGAATAACTTCCTCACAGACAGCTTCTAGTCTAAATCTGGTGGCTGAAAGCACCTCTGCTATGGCTGTGCACCAACAGTGGGCTGAATGTGCTGATGGATCATTGAAACGAGGAGCGTGTGTGATAGCTCTCTGCAGAGACACTGATTAGAATTCAGATATGCTTCCTATTTTTTCCTGTAAAGACTTGCAGGGGGAGCTATGATGTGTTTTATTGTCGTGATGCCTTTTAAAGAGTGTGCCTTGGAATGAGGGAGAAGAGCCATTGAAATGCTCACCAACACGTGTGCTGCTGAGTGGAGTGCCTCCTGCTGGGGCAGCCGAGATCTCTGCTCCATGCTTAGTCTGAAGAGCCTTTTGTTCACTCTTTGTAATTTGATTTTTTGCGTTCCCATTGAGGGCAGGTGTGTTCTGTTTGTTTTAAAGGAAAATCTGACAGCGGAAAATCATTTTTCTAAATTTCATTTTACCCCTGTACACCACATACATGCAATTTGTAATGCCAAACGTGCTTCCCAGGGTAGCCTGTGTTACAGATTTACTGGTAAGAAATGCACCTGTTAACAGAGATCATAGGGATGGATTTTTATGTGCAGTTGACTTCATGGGGAGATGATAGGGGAGGGGAAGGTGATAGGAGAGCACTCATGAGGGAGCAGCAGGATGCTGACAGGCTCCAGGATGTCTCTGAAATCACAAGGGGTAAACCAACAGGAGCCGAGGCAAAGGATCATCTTTTAAAGTGGGTGGGATTGCAGTGACTTCTCAAGGAAAAGAATTTGGTCTCTGACATAAATACTGCACTGTGGCTAAGAGGAGTTATCTGGGAGCCACTATGCTAGAAGAATTTAAACTGATTAGTTTTAAAAAAACCAAAAAAAACACAACATCAAAACTCTTCAAGAAAAAGTCTTTGTAAACGATTCAGGAAAAGGAATTGTTTTGGCAGGCTCTGAGTTTGGTTTGCTGCAGGTGGCTGAGAGCCAGCCCTACACAGCAGCTGCCAAAGTGCACGCTGAGACCAGTTTTTGTTGTGATAGCTCCTGCTCTAAAAAATAACGGAAGAATAGAGGTGCCTTTGTCTAAAATAGACCTTTTTTCATAATGTAAAATGGAATTTTGAGATGCACATGCTGAATAGTCTGAGGTAAGTTTTCTTGCAAGAGAGTGTGCAAAAGCCTTGTGCACCCTTTCTATTTCAGTTTAGGGTGTTGAATGGGATTCGGGGCTGTGTTAACTCCTGCTGGAGCAGTGTGCTCTTCTTGCCCTTCCCCTCCTCACACTGTGGGACTTCTCCCTAAACCCCATAACTGCTGTGATATCCAGGTAACGTTACTGGCCAGGCACCATGCAGGTTTCTGCAAGGAAAGCAGGGAGCTGCTGCTAAGAGCGGCTTGTTTGAGCTGTGGCAAAAGCCTGGCACACGTTTGCTCTCTCTGGCAATGTTTGTTTAATTAGAATGTGAGGAAGGAAACTTCACTTAAATAGCATCTTGGGTTTGACCACGATTGTAGGCTTACTGATGTTCTGACAGAGGAGGGATAAATATTCCCATAAGACTGGTGGAGTAATTTTAGCCTTTCAAAGGAGAGCTTTTCTATACTGCGCTTACAAAGAAACTGAGAGCCTTCCCTTCTGCCCATCTAAAGATGAGTGTCCCTCTCTTGCTGAAGGTCCGTGGCAGTTAACTCCCCAGTCTAGCATGTTAAAAAAGGGCACTTGTTTTCAGTTCTCTCCCATGAATCAGATAAGTTTCTTTAGAAAATGCTGTGAAAGAGTTATTTTGTTTCCAGTGCTGTTAATGTTTTGACTGGTGCTTGTACATTTCCAGCCCTCCCAGCACTCTAAAAGTAGGTGCTATTGAAGTAAGATGAAAAGAAAAAATGCAATGGCAATCTTTATTTGTGAAAATAAGATGCAAAAAAAAAAACAACCCTGTTAAATAAGTTGCAGGAAGTTGTGAAGGTCCCAGCAGCTGTTTCTCTTGCTTGAGCTTTGACAAGGAGAATTTCTTTCCCCCAGTGGTGATTATTGTCTATAATTCTTTCTTTTTACCTTAGATGGCAATTTATGGCATGTTAAAGGGGTGTGATTCATGATAGCACAATCACTTCTTGTTGTGGTGCTTCTGCTTTGCCATGGCAATTTAGTGCTTCCCTCTTTCTGTGTGAACTGTGCGCATGCTGGCATGTTTTCACTGCTGCTGAACTCCTGTGCAGGCCTGTCTGGAATGGGGTTTTCTGTAATAGTTTTCTGCCCCATACAAAATAGACATGGCTGTATTTCCTTCTCTGTTGGTTTGTCATGGAGATCTCAAAGGAAATGTGGAGGAGATCTGGTAGTCTTTTATTTTTTTTATAATAAATTTAAAATTGTCTCGCAGTAGTAAGACTAAAATTGATGTTTAGAGATTGAGAATAGGCTCAGGCATTAAAAAGAAACAGGAAGACAACAGCTGAAGCCTCAATGCTTTGGAAGGCTTCTTTTAAATAAATAAAATAAAAAATTAATTGAATTCCATTTCCCCCAAATGGTTTACTTTTGATAAATTATTTTTTCCTAATTTTTTCCCCTTTCAGCAACTGGAAGCAGCAGCTGCCCGTGCTGCCGAGGAGGAGAAGAAGAGGCTTCAGACCCAAGTTGAGTTACAGGATCGCTTCAGTCTGGAGCTGGAGAGAGAGAAAATGGTGAGTGGTTCCTGCAGCGAGCGGTGCCAGCTGAGACTCCAGGCTGTGGTCAGCAGCTCAGCAGTGACGTCCCTCACATGCAGTCACCAAAAGGTTTCAGCAGAACTTGCAGGAGGTTGGAGAATGCAGTCTGCTTTGCATTTATTAGAGATGTAAGGATAAAATAATTTTACAAGGGAATAAAAAACTGAAACAGCTCCAGGGCTTGTGCAGCATTCAGAGCTTCAGTATTACTGGAAAATCACCAGTGGGATGAATGGTTGACAAAATAAATGCAGACTGAATTTATCCTTATTTTTACAGCTGGACAGCCTGAGGCTGGTCCACGTTGTGTATATATAGAAAATGAACAAAGACATAATTTAAAATGCATTTTAGGATTTTTCTGAATTTATTATATTCCCCAAACCGTTCCTTTCTTCACACTGCTGGTTCTTCTGTATTTATCCACCCACAAGCACAATGAGAGGAAGACTTGCAGCATTAAAATGCTGTTCTTATAATCCAGGACAAGGATTTCCAAAACTAATTCTTCTGTCTTCAGGGATTTAGTGAGGCATTAACAGGCTCTTCTGTCAGCTGCAGAAAAGAAATAGAAGTAGTCATGTCAGTGCAATTATGCAATAACACCTCAGGACAAATGTGTAGTGTGTGTAGTGCTGTGTTATGTGCTGAGTGTGCATTGCTGGGCACCATGGCTTTCTGGGTCAGTGGGATTTAGGTTAACCCAGGGAGAGCAGCAGTGGAGCAGGACAGGCTGTTCTACCACAGGAGAAAGCAAGCTTTTCTTGCTGATGCCAGGAGCAGTGCTTCACCTTCTGTGAAGTGTTACGTGTTACAACTGCAGAGGTTTGAGTACTTTCTCTTCTCTGACTGCTGTTGTCCCCAGTTGGAGCTGAGCAGGACAGATCAGGTGCTGCAGTACCCTGCTCTGGTCAGTGCTGGGGCAAGGTGGGATGATGCTGTGGATACACAGCTTCTCCTTCGCTTTTCTCTAGTTCTTACCTTCAATTTTTGGTTACAGTAATTGCTCTAAGCTAAGTCAGCCTCCCCAGATGACTTCCAACCTTTTATCCACCCTTTACTGTTGCACACTGCAGTGCCATCATCCAGCTGCCTGAGCTGAAACAGTGTAATTAAGATGCCCTCACCTTTGCGTCCAGGCACTCTGCAAACTTTTCTTTCCTTCTGTTTAGTGTGTATCTGTACACTGTACACTAAGTCTCGTGGTCAAACTGACTGAAGATGGATTTAAACCACTGTAAGAATCCTGTGCAGCATGTAGTGAGAAATTGTAAATGACTGTTTCATAGCTGCAACTGTAGGCTCTCTTTGATCAGTCTTGCTCTGCAGGCTGCAGGAAAATGTCTCTCTGAAAATGCCATCTGAGAGAAACCTGGTACTTCCTTTATCTTTGGAAACCTGAATTGAATGGTAACTCACACATGCCCTCAATTTATGCTGCTAGGTGAGGCAAAAAATGGAAGAGCAAGTTGCTCAGAAATCATCTGAACTGGAACAGTATTTACAGAGGGTACGTGAACTGGAAGAGATGTATAAGCAGCTCCAGGAAGCTTTGGAGGTTGAGAAACAGGCACGTCAGGATGAAGAGACTGTAAGGAAACTTCAAGCCAGGTATGTATTTTACCCAGTGGTGATGTTTCTGTTCCCTCTCCCCTGCACTAATAACCAACTGTGCCATGCTTTTGAAGACTGTTTGCATCTTGCACACTGTGCTGGGAAGGGGAAATAAAGTGCAAAGACAGGGGAGGTTTTCTTCTGTTAAGTTATAAAGGCCAAAATTGGCATTCATGTTTTTTCTGTATGTTTTTATTAGCCCCTAACAGGGATAGTGCTCAGTAACTTCAGAAGAGCAGGCTCACTTACTTTTCACCATGTATTGTGCCTGTCCACACTTGAAAATTGTCATCACTCTGTACAAATTATCAGTTGTGTGTTTTATAAAGTAGCAGCTGGGAATACAGCTTGCTGTTGTATTTCAACTGGTAAAGGGTTAAATCTTCTGTTACGTGTATGAGCTTCACTTTCTGTGATTTCATGGAGTTGGTCCTCTCCAGACAATTAAGATAACTCATGCGTTTGTTTCTTCTCTGGTTTTCACTGTTTTGCATTTGCATCATTGACTGAATTTTCTGAATAGCCCTTTGTAGCAGTGAGCCTCCTGCACTGCTGGAGTGACTTCAGTGCCACACTGAAGACAAGCCAAGAAGCAGTAACATTTTCTCTGCTTCCCGATATTTGACTTTATTTTTAACTAAAATTTCCAAGAAATAAAATAATTAGCTTGGCTCTCCTCTGTGTATGCTACATAGTGGCTACAACTTACTGTGAAGTGCAGCTAACACCATAATCCCCATTGCAGATTACTGGAAGAGGAGTCAGCAAAGAGAGCTGAACTGGAAAAATGGCACTTGCAGCAGCAGCAGACCATTCAGATGACGGAAGCAGAGAAGCAGGAGCTAGAAAACCAGAGAATGATAAAGGAGCAGGCTCTTCAGGTTGCTATGCAGCAACTGGAACAGCTTGAACTGGAAAGGAAAGAGGCCCTTGAGCAATATGAGGTGAGCCATTGTGTTTATCAGCCTCTCCTGTTGGCCAGGTATGCAGTGTTTCAACTGAATTTGAAGTTCCTCAATGTCATGCTTGTTTAAGGATTAGCAAAGCTAATAAGAATAAAAATATAAGAACAGGTTGGGTAGTTATGTGATTTTTTTTTATTTTTTTTTTTTGCCACAGACCAGTACATGTGTCTGAAGAAGAGGACAGGTTTAAAATATACCACTCCTTTATTCTTTTATCCTCATTCCTATGCAAGCCAGCTCAGTCGTAGCCTGAAATGCTCTTGACGTGTCTGTCTGTTGCTGTATGCAGTCCCATTGCTGCCATAATCAGATGTGATGCTTTTGAATTAGTTACTCTTGCAATGTTTTGATGGTGTAATGGGACAGTGTCTTCTACAGGTGAAATACTGCTGTGCACCTGTAAGCCCTTGTTCCTTTAGAAGTACTTAAGTACTGAATTGATATTGAGGATGGCAAGGAATGAGCCGAGATCCTCTAATGTAGCAGTGCCTTGTCTCCTAAATGCCAGGCCTGTTCTCTGTTCTGCTGAGCATTTTTTGTGTAGGCCAGTAGCTGTACTTGTGGAAGAAATGTGAAGTATTTCTCAGAACCACTCAGAAGTGAGTGCAGAGACCATTTCTCTGTACTTCGTAGGGCTGGAGAGGTGTCACCCCTGCTTCTGTTTAGGTCAGGAAAACAAAACAGTGAGATTTCTGCTTAACTGGGAGTATATTTATGCTGTCACTGTGTCCTTGGAGTTAGATTCTGTGAAGGACAGACTGTACAGCTGGACTGGCACAGGATATAGTGCCACCTTACGACTCACCGTGTTGGGGCTGCATCTAACTCATAATGAGTGTTACTTTCAGGTAATACTCAGCTTTTTTGTATATGCAGTATCATTTACTGCTCTGTACTGCTGGCTGACTGTAAGAGAATTAAAAAACAAACAGTACAGCTGAAGTGGTGGAGTGCAGTAGTTCACATTATTTTAGAAATAATTGATCATGCCCACCTTCTATTTAGAATTGGCCAAAAGACCAGTTAACACAGAAGAATGTCTCTTTCTTGCTTGTGGCTATCAGCAGCCTGTTCCATTTATCACATCATGATTTCTAACTGTGAGATGTATTCAGTAGCTGTTATTAGATCACAGGACTACTAAATATAGCACGACTTGTACTAAACTATACAGTTTATGTATGTTTTTGATCTTCTTGAAGAGCAGCTGTAGCTACACAACTACAGGCATCTTACAGCCCTGGTTATTGCTGGATTTTGGTTTGATGACTTACTTTTACATAGCCAGTGAGTGACTAAATGAGTGAATGTGTTGATCTGAAATGGAACAGCCCTGTCCACACTGAGCAGTGCAGCCTGACAGCGTGGTACAGTTGTTAGATTGAAAAATGTTTTATTTTTGTATAAATACAATCAAGTTATTTTCATTTTTTAAATGGGGCTGCGTTTTATTTCAGGAGGTTAAAAAGAAGTTGGAAACGGCAGCTAATAACACCAGGAGCTGGAAAGACAAAGTAGCTCATCATGAGGGATTAATTCGACTAATAGAGCCAGGTAAACAAGGTATCAACATTAAAATCACAAAAGCATTGTACTCACATGCGTGCATCAACCAGCTGTGTATTCAAGGCCACCTTTTCTTGTAGCTTACTGGCTTCTCTACAGCCTATAAACACTACATTGTCAGAACTGCTGGTCAGAGTAGCATCTTCTCTCTGAGTGGTGGGGTGGTTCTGAAGAAGGAAGTTTGCAACTCTGCACTACTTACAGTGTATTACAAAAAAGTGCTGTTAATGTAAGACTTAAAACTTGTGTGCAGTGCAGTGTAAGTAGTGAAGGATCCTGACTGATTAGGCTGCTGCCTGCTGAGGATTCGGTTTTGCTTAAAATAAATTAATATTGTTAAATTAGTAGGAGTAGATAAAAGCTCTTAGTTGCTTTAAAAAGGGCCATTATGAAATCCACATACCTGGAGTGTTAAATTTGTGCAAAATTAAACGTAAGAACCTTTTCAAGTCTTTACCTCTCCTGGCCTTGCTGAAACTAATTGTTTTTTAGCCTTATATCAGAATACAGGGTATGGTATGATGTGATGCAATAATTATTACATTATATTACTACTTTGCATCATAATAGTGTATTGATCTTAAGATACAACATACTGCATTATATCATACTGTATATTTACATTATTATAGCATTGCATTGTAGTATTATATATATTTCAACCTGAACATGGCATGTTTGAGTGTTTAACACAGTCAGCCTAAATGTGGATTGCCAAAAGCACAAAGTAAAGATGCCTTTACCACTTCCTGGATGTTTAGGCTGAGACTGCAGCAGCTGGGAACCTCTCCCTTGAAGCACCTTTGCTGTGTCCCAGGTGTTCCTCCTGATGCAGTTAGGTGGCTCCTTGGGCTGCCTTTGAGATGGCTCCCAACCATGGAGCACTGACCGAATCATTCCGAGTCTGTCCTGCTGCTGTGGGAGTGGTGGTACTGTCAGAAACTCTTGTTTCAATGCACTCTGTCTTCCAGGCTCCAAGAATCCACACCTCATCACAAACTGGGGCCCGGCAGCCTTCACTGAAGCTGAACTGGAGCAAAGAGAAAAGAGCTGGAAAGGGAAAAAAGCCTCTTCTGAGTAATGAAAATAGCTGACATACTGCTTGTGAACAGAAATCCACCTTTGTTCACTCTGCTTTGCTCAGAACAGCTTATTGCTCTTTTGAAGATGCTAGTTTACTCAGCAGGAGGGCCTTTCTACAAAGGAAATACTGTTTACCACGCAGAAGTGTCTACTAAGAGCTCAGTAACGACACCACTATGTGCTGTCTGGCAGTACTTGCTGTTTTCCTTCACCTTAACAGATATTCTGTTTCTTTATGCAAGACTTTTCTACTGAAGATTTTTTATTTAAGTGTAGGCTGTGACAGGATGGTTTCTATATTAGCCTGTAACAATCAGCGTCTAACCCATCAGGCACCATCACTCATTTCAAACAGCAAGGGAAGCAATTGCTGTACTGGTTCAGTTAGTATAACGTAAACATGGGATAAGTCAATCCTGTGGACTCTGTCCAGAGCATTACCTTCCCTTCCTTTTAGTCTCTTTTTGCTTTTTCCTCTGCCTGTTGCTCTTCATGTGGCTGGCTTCATCCCTGGGTGCCCGCTCTCTCTGGTTCCTGGCTCCTCTGATCTGTGTGTCCTCTGCAGGAATGCACATAAAAGCATTGGAAACAGGCACGTACAGAATGCTGCTGTAGAACATTTAGGAAGAGCAGTCATGCAGGATCGATCTTGTCTGAGACTGGGTTAAAAAAGAATTTAACTTGGAAAACCATGTTCATGGTTTAAAAGATGCTCACTTTTGGCTTACAGATTTTTCTGGAGCGCACGAATGGAACATGATGACATACAGATGAAATATCTGCATCGAACCTATGTTTATATGCAAAACATTTGTTAATGCAATGATGCAATGAACAGTGCTATAGTTGTAGTGCTCCATTTTGTCTTATTCTCTATTAGAGGCCAGATTAGAAAAATGGAAGATGAAAACTGAATTTGACATTTTTATTTGATACAAGAATGATGAGTCAGTAGCAGTACTGCGACAGAAAAAAATAATTCCTGCCACACCATTTCAGCAGTACTGGTAATGAAGATTTTCCATTGAGTCTTAAACTTCTCTGCAGAGAACAAGAGAGGGATTTCTGTTTCTGCAGGGAAGGAACAAGTGTGTGATGTTGCCCAGTCGGTCACCCACACCAGACTGAGGTCTAACTGAAGTCACAGTTCTTGCTAAGTTCTACAGGCATTCTGAGAAGTCAGCCCTGCCTTGTGGAGAGCAGGTGCCCACTGGTGGGGTTTGTTAATCAGCTTTGCCCTTTTGCACATAGACCAAACACAGCGGTTTTTCATTCAGCTCAATGTTAAATTACCTTTAGTAAATAAGAAGTGAACATTTCAGATGGATAACCAGTGCCTTTGGACACAGCACTGTGCTGCTCAGCTCTCAGAAGAGCAGAAGCTGTACAGACAGATCTTCAGATTCAGAACTCAATAGCATTTTCATTGCCTGTTAACAAGGACTCACTCAAACACTGAAATCTTTGCAGACATTTACTCTGATTATATTTTTGTACTAATTGAAATCTTTTTTAATGTCTTGGTAAATGGAATGCTGATAAAAATGGAAGGAAAATCCAGGATTGTCCTACTTGTATTTACTGTACAGAAACGCAATAGTTTCTTAAGCTTGCTAACAAGGCAGTTTTATATTGATCTTGTTTACAGAAAAAATGTGAAAAAAAAAAACTGTAATGGAAATACTAATGTATACATGGTTAAACTTTGCTAGATGAAAAGGAACAGTATTTATAACTGCCCAGCACTTCTCATGGAGAGCAGAAGGTATACGTAGCTTTCTGGGGCCAAACTTGTTAATTTTTCTAACAGTCTTTATTTTGGACAAATGTTGTGTTGTTTTTTTTTTTTTAAGAACACCAAATGATGCCTGTTTTTTACTGTTCTTTAGAATTGGCTATTTAATAAAGTAATAAACATCAGTTACGTTGCAGAATGCAGAGCTGACTTTGTGTATGGGTTTCTTTGGGGTTGTGGGATTTCAGAAGATGCTGAAGGTCAGTAAGTGCACTGTTGAGGTATTTACTCTCAGTTCATTTCCTATCTGGCTCTTAATAATAAGAAATAATAATTAAGAAATACTCTTAATGGTGTGGTCAGTGGGAGTTGGATTGAAGGTAACTGATGTGGTTTCTGAAACACAAAGTGTGCCAGATGTGAAATAAATTGATACAGACTTGCTTCTGATGTACCACTGCATTACCACTGGCCCAGGGATGACCTACTGTTCTCATGGAGCTGCAGAATTCGTGTGCATACACTGCAGCCAAAACAGCCCTTGATCAGCATGTCACCACCTTCTTCTTAGTCACAGTTACAAGAGGAGATGAACCGAAGCTCATCTTCAATGAGATGTGACACTGTTCAAGTCAGTTCCATCTGTGTACAGAATCACAGAATCACCAAGGTTGGAGAAAACCTTCAAGATCCTCCAGTCCAACCATCCACTCATCACCAGTATTTCTCACTAAACCATGTCCCTCAACACAAAATCCAACCATCCCTTGAACACCTCCAGAGTTGGTGACTCCACCAGCTCCCTGGGCAGCCATCCCAGTGCCTGACCACTCTCAGAAAAGTAGTACACACCAGACATACCTGTGCTGGGCCAGTAGGAAGCTGCTTCTGTTGCTTGTGGTGCCTCTGAAGGATGCGCAGGAGGGCTTTATCCTCTCTTTGCCCAGTTCAGGTTTTCCTTCTGCTGCTCAGAGAACAAACCTGCAAACCAATAGCACAGTACCATTCTTTGTTTCACCTAAGACACAATTTTTGCCCTGTAACCACTTAATGGAGCTGATTTATGAGACTTTAACAGCCTTATGCACTCATTCTCAGCTGTAACAGGCAGATTTCCAGCAACCTGGGTTACTTGAGTTGAACTTTCCAGACACAAAAGCAAAGCCTACCTGAGGAAGCAATGCAATCTCTGCATCCAGGGGAGATATAAAAAGAAAGCAAAACCAAAAAGGCATGCAAGTATTCAGTCTTGTGGTTTCTTCTGGAAGTCACCGCAGCATCTATTTCAGTAAAAGTGAACTGGAAATGTCTGCTCTGAATTTTATCTTGATTAAACAAAGCATTTTAAGTCAACATTTCTGAGCACTGGTGCATGACCAGGATAAGAGGCACACACAGAGTGTTTCAGCCTCTTGGGACAAAGCAGTGATCTATCGCTTGTAATGTAAAGGAAAGTATGCTAAGAAGTTATCTGATAGAATGAAGGAACTCTTGCAGCACTAAGACGTTAGTTCCCCCACTCACCCATCAGTTAGGGACTTTCCAACGCTGCCTGCACTATGCCAATTACTCACTTTTTTTTTATCTTCCCAATTCAAGGACCACAAAGTTCCCCTGTCTGGCAGCCCTCTGCAGGGACCTTGGGCCCATCTCATATTTGAACTTCAGCTGCCATCTGGTGGTGGTTTGGACCTTAAGCAGCTCAGTTTCTCCAGGGAACCATGATTAACGGGGCGGTGTTACTCATGCTGGGTCTCGAGACAATGAAAAGCACCCTTCATTTCCCTTCAGCAACTCCATAGACATGTGCAAGAAAACAGAACGATGTATGAAGGGTGAGCAAACACTACACAACCTGTATTACAATCACTTTGCTGCCATCATCGCTGCAGGCTACTGTCCTCGACTTCATGAGCCACTTTGGTTCTTCAGTCATCTCAGCTCAATATACACAGTCTCAAGGCAACCACGAGCCTAGTAAAAAGATTGTACAATAAGAGTGTTGCCATTAGCTTAGGATAAATTGAGCTTTTCTAAAGAGATAAGGCCTGGATCAAGGAGAAATGTGTAAGGAAGGTTACCTGCCTGTAAATAAGGCTTTACCAGTTGCCTTGTATACATGCCTCATTTGTCCTTCACCCTCACCCTGATCTCTCATCCCACTGAGCAGTGTTTGTTTGTTGACATGCAGGATAAAAACGCCCCAAGGCCACAAGAGTGGGCTTGAGGAAGGATGTGAAACAGTCCAGCTTACACCTATTGTCCCTTCCAGAGCAGGACACAGATTTGTCTGCTTAAATCTCAAGTGAAAAAGACCACAAACCCACCTGCTGTTTGCAAGGCTGGGAGCTCCCCTCCTGGCACGGCGAGCAGACACCACACAGATAGCATATCTGAACGGCTCCTTCTACTGAGAATGTGACCACAACATGCTTCAGGAGTTACAAAAAACAAAAACAAGGAAAACCAAACCACACCAACACCCCCACCCCTCCCCCAGAAGCCAAAGAGAAGGTTTACAACACTGGATTTAGATATTCTCCTGACTTTTATGAACATACTCAGCAATGGCAGAGAACCAAAAATGCAGAAGAGCAATATGGATGTCAAAAGTAGGCACACTTTGAAAGAATGGCAATGCCAATGGTTGTTTTAACACTTGAGAAGACCTAGAACACAGCAGCAGTTTCTCACCTCCAAAAGATACTAAACTTGGAACCATATGATATAAAACAAAAGATAAAAACATCCTGAAAAATGAAAGGGAAATGCAATGATACCTACAAGCACAATCCTGGAAAGACCCCTTGAGGAGAGACCTTCTCTCCCTTGCTTTCTCATATTCAGCCAGAGCAGGCAATGTAAAAGGATATGAGCAGATACTCTGAGAGAAAGCCCACAACTGACTGGACACAACATCAACAGAAAGACATAAAAACAAACAAGCAAAGCCAAATCAGAACAATTTTATTTGCTTTTTCCTTCTGGCCATTATTTTAAATTCATCGACAAAGAAGCCAAACAAATAACTCCCCCTTCCACTCCATTTAGCATTCTCAGTTCTCACACAGCTCTTGTGCCTGTCAGTGGAACCTTCTCTAACACCAGCTTTGTACACTTAGGAAATTAACAAGTCTGCTTCTTGCAGTTACAGCACACCACAGCCTTTTACAGGATCCAGGCCTCCCTACCTCGTGCAAGGGCCTGCCTGCTGTTATTTCTGCCGCCTGTTCTCCACACACACAAGTGACTTGCTTGTGCATCACCAATGTGTCACAGGGAGCCTATGGGGGTGCTTGCAAGCATGAGTGCAATTTGCAGAGGCTTGTGTCGGCTACTCCTACCTGCACAAGGAATCTGCAGCCTTTCATTTAACATGAGCAGCAAGTCCAATTTGAACACATGCAACGGGATTAAAAGCAAGCAGAGCTGAAGCCCAGGGGGTTGTTGCCAGCCCAGGGTGCAGCTCAGGCAGATGTGTTGCTGACGACCACCATCCCAAGGCCCGCAGCCCAACTCCTTCCGTGCTGCTGGTGGCATCAGGTAGCCTGCTGGGAGCCACTGCCCCCTCTGCTGATTTGTGCAGTTCTCCCCATCCCAGTGTGACTCAGCAAAAGCCTCTCCACACTTCCTCTGTCTCTATCACTGGCCAGGCTGCTCCCTGGTATTTGCAACCTCTGCAGAGACCCACGCTGTGTGGCACGAGTCCAAAGACAACTCTGTCTCCATTTTCCCTCCTCACCCAACTCAGAGCAGTCACTCCCACTGCTGCCCCTACTCCCAGCTACAATCCAACTCAGTGCACACGAGTCAGCAGGCACTGCTGCTGGCACATGTGAGGAGCTCTGCTGCTGCATACCAGTGCAGTGATTTCAGCAGAGCTGCAGGGCGAGCGCTGGGCACAGGGCAGCGCACACGGAGCAGACGCTGTTCCCACGCTGGTGGTGCAGCACAGCTCCTCTGTACTCTTCAAGCTTTCTGTCCTTCCCTCACTTTTATCTCACCCCTCCTGCTCAGCCCCAGCTCCCTACATGCCGATGCAGGGTGAGAAGACTGACACAGATTTTCCAAAGCCCCCGGCTAGCTGTGGGACCCGCACACAAGGCTCCGCCAGCTCCTGCCCCAGCAGGCTGGCCAGGCAGCTGCAGCCGCTCCCCCAGAGATGGGGAAAACAATAAGAAATACCAAATCTGCCGCAGGAATGCGGGAGATACCGTGGCGGGGGGCCCTGGTGAGTCTGGGCAGGATTTGCTCACGGCTTGGCCGTCGCCCAGAGGTTGCCACTTGAGCGGCCCTGTGGGCAGGCTGGGCTGGCAAGGGGATGCTTTGGGGGGCCCTGCCCTACTGCGGCCCCCGTTGGGCACTCGACGCCAGATGGCAGCCGGACACCACCACACAGGCATGCTGAAAACAGCTCCGGGAGCAAAGCGGCTCCTCTTGCGCTCCTAATTAATCACATCTGCAGATCCTGTTTTGAGAGGCAGATTCGCACAGATGCGGTGTTACACGAGTTATTTACAGCTGAGCTGGTAGCTTACTTTGAGCTGCGTCACTTGTGTACGTGCAGCTGAACACTGCTAGGGCACGAGGAAGAACCAGTCTTCCATTGCAAGGAAAGCATGCGGAACAGTGAACCAAAAGCTCTGCTCAGGGTTCATGTGACTTACCTTACCTCACCGCACAATGGCAACACAAGCAAGAACCAGCAGGGCTGACCAACAAGGCTCTGGCAGCCATCTGCCCAGCGGGCTCCCGGCAGCACCCAGCCTCACCCCTGTGCACAGCCACTGCCCTGAGTTACTCCGGTGACTGCCAGCAGGTCTGTGCTCTTGCCCTGCAAAGGCCCAGTGATTACTTTGAGAGTCAGACAGTTGCTCTGTTGGGTAACATTTTCCCTCAACGACTTACGAACTTTAATCTAATTTTGAAATGTAGAGGAGGCTAAGTTGGATTACACTGGTTTAACTGCTCACGTCTCTCGAGCAGGGAGACTGGAGGCTTTTTTTCTGCAGAAACCTTCTGTTGGCCCCAAATCCTTGTTTTTTCTTAGTTCAGACACAAAAGAGGGGGAGGTTCAGCTTCCAAAAATAAATCAAAGACACCACGATGCCTGCAGGGTATTTGTTTCTCTGTAGGAACGCAGACCTGGTGGTTTAGTTTAAGAGAGACCAGGCTAACACTCGCATTTTCTACATTCCTTGTTTTCCTGATATATCAAGATCGACAGGTTTGAACTGTTGTTTTAATGAAAACCTACTACTCTTGAGAGGGTTTCCTGTTTTAGAAAGATGATCTCTCAGAGCTACAAAATTCCAAGCCATCTGACTTGCTATCACCTTTGTCAGGTCCTTTAACCTCCTTATGCCTCAGCTGATGAAATGTGATGGATATTTATCTATTAAAGCCTGCAAGTTTTAATAGGAAATAGTTTATCTATTCAAGTGCCTGCAAAACACTGCTGCTCCTGCAAAGAGATGCAGCAACGTCACGGTAAGCTGAAATTGTGCCTACAAGGTGCAAATTGCAGATGGCTGTGTGAACACTCGAGGGAAGGCCATTCAGATCAGAGCAACTCCGCATGAGCAGAGCCTCCTGGCACCCCATCTGCCATCCACTGGGAAACTTTCAGCCCCTCTGCCTTCATGCCTAATTCTTGGTGGCCTGAAAACCACCTATGAGCTCTTGGATTACAACCACAAATTGAAGCAGCCTTTAGATTTCTAATGACCTAGAGGAGCTAAAATCACCACGTAGCTAGCCCTAAAGTGTCAGAAAAAACATGGCAACAGTCATAAAGTCATTCTGCATTTGAGCCAAGCGCTCTTCCATCATCCCTAAATCAGGCTGCTGACTCAATCCCAGGTAAGTTCTCCCCTCCCTTGGGCACCTGGAGTTCAGGAACATCCTGGTAAACCCAAACAGGACTGACCTTGACTCTCTGGACAGTTTTCAGAGCTTAAGCTTTACAAACCAGAGCAACAAGTTTTGCAGGTGGGTGCAAATACCTTACTGAAGGCTGAAGTGCTCGTGCTCAAATTGCAAGTGCAACAGCCGTCCCTGAATACGTTTTCAGTCTTGGGAACTGACCATCAGCTCCCACTTCAGTAAATTCTGCAGTCCACGATGTCTTTTTTTCATTGTTTTTTTCCTGTCTGCTCAAAGCAATTCAGGATTTTCCAACTGTTCTAACAATTTAGAAGCTCTACTATGTAAAAACACTTTCTTGTGTTACAAAAGTGCGCCTGAATTGTAAATTGCATTACAAAGGGGACGGAGTTAGTCTCCTCATGCACTGCTTGGGCTGATCTGTTGGCAGAAAATGACCACTGGCAGCTTTGCAAGGCATGGAAAAAGACTTATCGCCCAGATACTGGAAACACAGTCAAAGCTGCCTTAGCTGGGCAAACAGGCACTGATTTCTCAGCCTAGTCTCCAGAGGTGCAGGTCTGCTGACGTCAAGGCTGTCATTATTGCAGGGCTCGCAGCCCTTGAAATGCTTTATTTGTGAGCTGTGGTCCAGCCTGCAGCATGGAATAGCTCCTCTCTAGTGCTTCTGATAGGGACAGCTGGGACACAAGAACATCGCGTGCCCTTCACACGTTCCCACTCACCTGCTCCAGCTGTGCAGCTGAATGTTTTAGGGAATCTCTGCAATATGCTCTTTGAGAAGCCAGTTCCTCTCCTGTTTGACTCGGAAATCTTCTTGGAATATTGCTGCTTCCTGTCTGAACTCCTCTTCTAGAGTCAGGTTTTCTTCCTCCCATGCCAAACTAGTCTGTAAAAAAAAACCAAAAAGCAAAGTTCAGGAAAGCACTCATTTGTTTGGTGTGAAAAAGCTCATAGGTGCAAGAGGATGGAACGCACAGTGCTCAGGATTACGTGATCATTAACAAAACAGGAAAGCCACCAATGGTTTTCAAAGCTAGTCTCTCTCCCATCATTTCTATCTGGCTATTGTGTCCTGGGAGCCCGGAAGATTCCTGTTATGAGGGAATGTTTCCAGATAATTTTCCTCCCACCCCATTGCATACATTAACATAATCTTTTCTCTCCTATGTCTTTGGAAAACAAAGCATTGCTCTTATCCCTTTATAGTTCAGGTACATTAAGTACTTTATAAGCTGTTTGCCAAGAAGTGCTCAAGGGCAGGAGTAATTGTGTTTGCTGGTGGTTTCTTTTCTTTTTGTGGGCAGGGAGGGGAAAGAAGCAGACATAACAACTTGCTGGAAGCCTTGGAGCAGAGCCAGCAGCTCTGCTGACCATCCCTGCAATGGTGCATGCTGGTGGTAGGACAGCACCTCACTGCCCCACAGAGCTGCTTCCCTTTCTGGTGCAGTAGCACCAAGCTGCACGCAGTCTCATTTTCTGTTTCCCCGAGCTGCACAATGCAGACACCCCCCAAAGGTCCCAAAATTGCAGGATAGAAAAATTCATCCTTCCTCCTGGCCCGGATCCTGAACAGACATATGCACATGCTTAGTGCTGAGCACGTGAGTAGCAATGCTGATCTCCGTGGAGCAATCCACATGCTTGATGTGGGAGCAAGGAGGAGCAGGACACTGGGTTCTTCGGCTGCCTGCTTTTCATACTACGGGCAGAGATCCCACCCAGGAGAGAGCCGTGCAGCAGCATGGTGCTGAGCGATCTGCTGCTTCTATTTCCATCACCTGTGGCCTTGCTGAAACCCGCTATGAGTTATCTGGGACATGACGCCCCAGATGGGTCGAAACAACAGGTCTTGCTGCAGACTGTCTGCATTCAGTGGGATGATTTAGTTACTGCTTCCCTCCCACCCCGTCTTCTTCCTTATTCCCATTAGTGACATGTTGGCTGGAGAGAAAAGTTATTCATGCTCTAGAAATGTAATATTTACTCAAAACAATTTTTATTTGGCTTGGCTTCTTCCCAGTGCCATAAAGTGATAGCCAACCCCAAATGCTTACATAGACAACATGTGCATCTGAGTCATATTTATTATCCTAGTTATAAAAAGCACACAATCTTGTTGTTTGGTGCAATGGGATGGGACTGAAGGCATCAGCACGTCGTGAGCATAGCCTGTCTCTGGAATCTGCAGAAATTTGCCATGCTCCAAATTTAGAACTTGTGGGTGGAAGCTCAGGCAGGAGCCAACTTTTTATACCATTACATCACAGGAATTGAGGGCTTTGTGCCAAAGGATCCAAGGAAATTAATAAAGAGCAGAGTCTGTCCAGCTGTTTGAATTTAGAGTCACGGCAGAGAGGTAATTATTAATAAAAGCAGCTTCATTTGGAGCACGGTAATCTCAGTGTTTAAATTGAACATATCCCCTCCTTACTGCAGCTTACTATTCTACTGAAACTTGCAAAGATCATAGTTAGGAATTAACATCTGTAAGAGATAGGCCTGGCGAGGCTGAGATCATTCTAGATACAGGACACGCTTCAGCGACAGCTTTCCAGCTAAGTAAGGCTCAGTGAGAGTATGCATTTGCCAGTGGCATCACTGCTCTCCTGGCTGCAGGAGGTGGCTGGAACGTGGCATGCATTTTTCCAGTTCAAACACACGTCTCAAATGGACAGCGATCAAAGCGGTATCCAGCTAATTTGAAGAGCAACTCAATTTGTTTGACCTCTGTGTGCTGGGGCAGCCAGCATAAGCTCAACTGTTGCAGCCTCCTAGGAGCTGCTGGTAAAGCAGCAGGGCCTGTTCCCAAGGGAAGAATGAGCTGACCTCCAGCCCAGCTGGGAGATGGTGTGTATGCCTGCAGCCCCACACTGGGCAGAGCGCAGCTGTGGGTCAGGTCGGGGCAGCGCCGATGCTGGGAGCGGGCCACCACTTGTGCACACAGAGGCTGCACGTACTGACTACAGAGCATGGGTCTGCTAAATGCTGCTTTCTGCACCTCAAAAGCCCAGCACACATAACAGGCATCTTTCCAGCTCCTCGGGTAGCCAGCAGCACGCACCTTACAGAAAGTAAAACCTGAATCTTCACATGGAACGGCATGGGGTCGATGTGCTGCAACTCTGCATGCCAATGGCTGAACTCAGCAGTGCCACCAAACATAACCAGGAGAATACAACACCGTCTTCAGAAAAGGGGCTCCTCTGATGTTTAAATCACAGAAATGATGGTATGCAGCTTCAAAGCTCATCTTTTGCTCCAGGGCGCATAAGAGCTATGAGTAATTGAACATTTAGCTCTGGGTGACCTGGGAATCTCCCTGTTTCTGTGCTACAGATAAATCGAGGCAGGAAGCAATTATGCATTTCTTCACAAGAGTGTGAGAAACAGCAAATCGAACAATAAATACTGGAAGAGATGCTCCTGCCCATACAGATACCACGTGATGCTTGCACACACACACTGCCTGCAGCAGCAAGTACCAAACAGCCTTGCAGGCCCGTGCCTCACCAGGAGCCATCACAGCAAAGACTTCTGCAGCTCCCGACACCCACTGCACGTACAGCAGATTAAAAGAAAAAATAAGATCACTTTAGTCAGGTGGCCACGGGGTGACAGTTGCCATGATGAGAAGACAGTGTGCCACTGGGGAAAAGTAAAGTAAAAATAGAAGAAATCAGCTCATTCTCCATTTTTTTGATGGCAGTGCTTTCACCTGCAACACAGGCATGTCTGTGCAGGGAGTGTTATGAGACTTGAGGCAGCTCTGGATTTAACAGGCTCTGTTACTAGATAAACTTCCTGTATTTTACCTAGAAAATAACAACACCAACCATGTGTTCTTGCCAGGGAAAGCACTGAGACATCCTGGATCTGTTCAAGGTTTAAAGATATAAATCTTTTTCTCAGTATGTAGCTAAATAATGCTCACCAGATATTTCCTATGGTACGATCAGTAGAACTTGAAACACTCCAATGCTTTCAAACATTACATAAAAGAGGAAAAGCTACTTACCTCCTACTTGGGTGTCCCAACGTATGTTTATTCTGAGGAGTGAAGTTGCCATTTCATCTGCAGTCTCATGCTGTCACTTCACAGCTTTCCAGTGAATGCTCTATCTTGTACCACCTGCCACTGCTCCTCTGATGTCTGATGCCTTTCTGGTGGAAGAAAAAAAAGTCAGGTAAATAAGAAGCCTTAGTATACTGTCAAGCACCCCAAGAGCTGGGGAATACCTGCCTGTCAGAGCCAGACAACCGATATTGATCATTCTCAGCTATTTCTTTCAGATACCTCAGGACAGGGACCTCACTTCCAGGAGCACTGCATTAAACAAAGCTGTAATGAGCAAGTGATTCTATGGAAAGAGATGAAACGCTTCAGCAGAACTGACTGCAGCTATAACCAGTGTCTTGTCCATGGCTAATCTACAGTTCTCTTTCCACTGAAGTCAGCAGAAATACCTCCCATCACGTCTAGAGTCCTTAGAAACGCAGCAAGCATTTAAAAATCTGGAGACCTTGCCCATTCTTACAACTGGGCAAGAGTCAGATTTCCACAACACTATTTATGCTGCACAGAAACTTCCTTCCCAGAATTTCCTTTGTTTCCAGCAGACAACTACTAGTAGTATTTCACTACTAGTTCTAGATGCAGCCAGCCACCATCCTATTTAAAAGTCATTCTCTTGGCCACAATCTTCCAACGAAAACAAGAAATGTATTTGATTAGATAACTTAGCTTCTGCAATCATGAAGATAAGATCAGAAAGACAACAACTAGAATAAGGACCTGTTTCCTTTCCTGGTATTTTCTGTAGCATGTCAACCCAGCTCAAACTAGTAACACAGAAATTAATGCAAACTCACAAAACGTGGAGAATAGTTTCATGACAAAATGGATTTGTGACTTGTTTTGACTTTCCAGGGGATTCTTAAAAGTCTAAAGCCCAGAAATTAAGGAACCTTGCTGGTTCCTTGTTTCCAGCAATTTCTTTAGAAGATGAGTTGTTCAGAAAGCATGGAAAGTATTAGAGTTATCGCTTTGATGTCTTTAATAGAAATTTGGGATGGATTTGAAAGAAATGAGCAAAGTACTGTTATTTCCTTTTGGAAAGGCAGTCTGTCACGACTGGTGCCATTACACAACTGAGCAACCCAACGGCAGTGCACATGCTAGCTCAGAAGCAGGCCGAGGAACTCGCCCTCCTAATCAAGTTTATAGTTGGATGCTGATGTTCTCAGAAAACAAACGTTCATGTTTATTATAGCAGAATGAACAGAATGTACTACAGAGAACATGACTCACTTTTCCATAGGACGCCTGTCTATTCTCTGTGTTTGAACAATGAAACATTGCACCTCTCACTTGTGGTTCGTAGCACAAAGATTTAATGAGTTCATCTCAATGAGCTGTAGACCTGCCACAAAAACTGACTGATTTGCCTAGTGAAAACAAGCGTGCCTTTTGACAAGATGCTCCACAATAGGCCCTCCTCAACCAGCCCAAGAGGCTAGACTCTCTCACAGGTGGTTTTAGTCTTGACTGCATTTTGGAAATGAAAATATGCAGTCAGCTTCAGCAAAACACTGGCTATTTTCCCTTGGGTGGTTGGCTGTCCCGTTGCATCCAAAGCACCCATTCTCCTCTGTACAGTTCATTTTTAAACTGGCTTAAAACCATTCCTTTCTGTAACGAAAGCGTTTATTTTAAAGCAGACTTCATGAAAGAGCCATTTGAAAAATGATCACATTTCTATTTCAAAACATT
Source organism: Lagopus muta (assembly GCF_023343835.1). Lineage (NCBI taxonomy): Eukaryota > Metazoa > Chordata > Aves > Galliformes > Phasianidae > Lagopus > Lagopus muta. Next base: position 9,241,121 of record NC_064438.1, on the reverse strand, counting down.
AAAAAAAAGAGCTGTCTATTATCTCACAGGAAATTCTGATTAAAGCTTTCTTGCGAAAAGTAGGTGTCCTTATAAGACCCTCCCAGAAGAAATTCAAATGAAGGGCAGAAGAGGAAAAAGAGATTTTAAGTAAACAAGTGAGAAGAGCCAGGGAAAACAAGAGCAATGAGCACAGTCTCAGGTGGCTGACTTGGCAGAGCAGGGCGTGAAGGAAGGAAGAGGCTGCGAGACAACGAACCACTGGCGTTTACAGTAGTCGAGGATTCTCCCCAGTTTGTGACTTGAACCACAAATTGCTTAACAATACTGTACATTCCCTTTATTTCTCTTCCAGCCCGTCGTGGGGGTAAATCCCCCTTGAGCAGAAGGTGGCTACAGGGGCATGGGTGATGTTTGTTAAGGACGGTGCTGCTGGAGAGAGGAGAACCTGCAGAGGGGGTATTTCACTGCCTCTTCAGGTTTCAGGAGTCACAATCAGAAAAGACAAGTCAGGCCCTTAGCTGGTGAGCAACAAGTTAAGGTCTGAGGGATTGCTCTGTGGCATAGACAGTCACATCCAACAAGAAAAAAAATCTTGAAGGCCTCCACGGACTTCAGTGCCAGAAGAGAGTGACGAAATGGGAGAAATGGTGAATGTGTCGCTTTCCAGTGATGGATTCAGGAGAGAAGAGGATCCATCAGCAAAGAGATGGATGTAAGCTGGCAGGACAGAGATCTACTTGTTATGTGGCTTTTTACTAAGCACCATTAGTTACTGCTAAAAACACATTTGAGTCACACTTGTAGAGGAGATCAACCTTGGCAAAGACTCTACAAGTTAGAAAAAAACACTTCAAGTGAAGAAATTAAATATTCCCCAAGTTAAAGATTGCTTGGTTATAGCTCATCCCTATGGGAATTTTTAGCAAGGCTCTGAACGTGCATGGTTTCAGAGTTACTTAAGTACCCTCTTGCAGCCTGAAATGGTAGCTGCAACAACTGAGAAACATAATGACAGAAAAAACAAAACCTAAAATAGTGGTCATTAACATCAGGAAGGGTTTTTTTGAGGGGGAAGGTGTTATCCTGTGGTTTTCTGTGTTGTCATGAAAAGTGCAGAATGGATGAACAATGCTGTGCATGGCATCACTTTCCCAAGGGCCAACTGTACAATGGTTTCTCCAAACTGCTGTATTTCACCATTGGTGCAGTTCATTAAAAAAAATAATCCTTATACAGCTGGGAATTATAAAGATCTGCAAAAGCCTGTGATGCCAAGGACCTTCACTGGAGGCACACCTACGTTTTGAGTGCTTTGGAAGCTATCCTCTTCCAAAATACTTTCTATAGATGCTAAAGTGAGGACAAACCTGGCTGCAGTCCATTCCCTATGAAGGATTATATCTTAAAGGGACACACTCTCTCTTAAAATTTCTAGTTCTTCACATGTTTCTTGTTTAAAAAAGACAAAACGCAACAACAACAACAAAAAAAAACCCACCAGAACAATCCACAATAACAACAACAACAAAAAAAACACCAAAAAAACCCCACAACCCTCGTGCCTGTGTCAGTGTCTTAGCAGTATAAATTTAAACATTCCATTGTAAGCTAAGATTATCTTGCTTCTTGCCCACTGAGACATGTGGGTTTGGCTTTATAAGACTCCATAACTGGCCTGCTTGAACCCTGTCCAGTAAGTTTTCATCTAAATTGATTAGGACTTGGAACATATTTTCTTGGACAAATTGTGTACTAATGAATAGAACACTCCCTCACAGCTGTCCTGCCAGAAAGCCAAGATTTTTTCTGTCTAGAAATCATCCCAAAGTGACCCTTAGATAAAGTTCAGAATCCATTTTCATTTTTTAATTAAGAAAAGGTTTGCTTAATTCCATTCCATACATTTCAGTGCTAGGCAGCTGACACACGATTCCTCCTAAATATGTTATGTTAAAGAATTTGGTTGTGATGTCAGATCTGCCACAGACAATGCATTTCTAAGCACACTGTTTGTATTAACTGCAGAGCACGAAGATAGCTCCAGCAGAGGTAGAAGTCTCTACAGATGGCACATGGAACAAACTCAAGAGTGGCTCTATTCTCTGCACAGTAGTATTTACATATATTACCAATATTACCAAACCCTCACACAGGCACAAGGGATTTCCACAGTGCCCTTCCCTGAGGACACAGCTTCCCTGTAGGCCTTCTCCCACTCAGTAACAAACTGCATAAACTTGCCCTCAATTCCAAAGGTAGTGTGGCTGGGAAATTCTTACGTTAATTAACAGCGGCCAAAAGAAGAAGCCATTTCCCCTCCATAAGGGACTCTGGACACTTTTCTAATTCCAAGGCATGAGCTTTCCCCAGTCAGGATGAACACAGCCTTTCCTTTTAGCATTCTGCTCCACAGTTCTCCCAGATGCCCCAGCTTGAAACCTCATTAAGCAATCAATTGCTTTATGATCAGCCCATCTGGAATTTTTCTTCTATGACCATTCCCATGGTGCACAAGGAGGACTTAACTCCATCTAGAATACCCATCGGACATCCACAATTACATTGTTTTGCTTATCTTTTAACAAGAGTATTTCTAGGAACCAGAAGTACACTTTGAGGCAAACTGAGATCCTTTCTAGCCTTGCAAAAGACTGACCCATGCACCTATGTGGCAATAACATGCCTTCAAAACGGGTTCAGGATTTTCCTGACACATGCTGCTCAGAAAATAAAGGTGTTCATTTACAATAACGCAAAGGAAAAGGTCTTTCAAGGGAACATGACTGCTCAACTCTTTAAACATCACTTACAGTATTAATCAGACAGGAAACTAAGGCTAAGTTATTTCTACTCTAATCTTAAGCAGAATATGACTCCTGCAACTGCTAACCATACTTGCAGAAGAAATAAGCAGATCACGACAAATTGCTTTGCTACAAAAGTATTGTGGTATTGCTTGTGGAAAACAGGTCATAAGACAACAAGAAGAATAGGAAGTTCCCTATGCTTTCAAAAGACAGACTCTGCATGCTCACGCTTGCAAGATACACGGTCTGTGGAAAACTGCCAGCAATCCCATAAAGAAAAATGATAGGTGCTGCAACGATTCTCCAATGCCTTCATGTAAGGCTGGTCCAACCAAATCAGAAAATTACTTGATGTGGATGATTAGATAAAAAGGGTCTCACCTAAGCTTATGCTATTCTCACAGCCAGTTTTAGACAGAAAAAAAAAATAATCACACACCTCATATACTGCCTTTGCCATCTTTGCTTGTGGACTAAAACTGACAGCATTGCTTTGAGCTTGTCTTTCTTTTCTGTGTGCTCTCAAACTGGCTCAGTGGAACCTAAATATAACGACAGAATGAACAGAAACAGGAATGCTGACACTGTTGTACTGTATTCTGCAGCCTGCTATTGTTGGAAAATGTGGTCATAATGGGCAGATTATACAAGGTTAAATCCTTCTGAAAGCATACAAAGAAACTGTGATACAATCATCTCAAAGTAGTTATCTTTATACATAACCATGGACTAAGCAACCCAGTGGAGTGCAGCAAGCAAAGTTATGGGCCCAAGGCAAAACAGTGACCAACTGCCAAGAAACATCCTCATTAGTCTTTGTTAGAATTTGTATTTTTAAAGTCATTGTGCAGTTCAATTAAGTTTGTAACACGCAGATGAGAAAGTGGAAAAAAATGCGAAGGCATAGGGAGACGAAATGTTACAGCACTGGAAGATGTCACCTCCTCTGTGAAATGCTTACACTGTGAAAATAAAAAGAGAAGAAAGAACGAGTCATTTCAGGATATGTCTAGAATGAGAGATAAGACCAGAAGATTACAATCTTCTGGTAGTCTTCCACAAAATCTCTTTCTTTGCTTTCTACATGATGCAGTCCGACTGAACGCAAAATCAAAAGGGAACTAAATGAAGAACAGACAAGAAGATGAACAGCAGCCAAAGAAACGCTGGGATTTTAGGACACTATGGCACTATGGCACACCCTAAAACTTGGTTCATATGTTCCCAGAAAACACTCGCAAAGTTCATAGCACTGATCAAGCCTAACTCATCACAGAATGATCAGATCAGGGACATCAGTGGGATAAGCATGCAGAAGACAGAAAGGGAGAGCAGAAGTGAAGTCAACCCATGTGACCACCCGTGCGCTACCAAGTCAGTCACAGGCCTTACGCATTTCTGCACTCTCAGCTTCCCCCTGTTTATCTGTTTTGCAGTGCTGAATGTGAGAGTCATTTTGTGAAGCTATATAAAGCTTTTAAGGAGAGACAGCCAAAAATGTTTAGAGAGAGACAGGCAACCTATTTCTTGAGCTGAAGAAGAGATTTCAGGCCAGATCCCAGATATGACATCCAGGTTAAGTTCCTCTTGCACCGTTCCAGAAGAAAAGACGACTTCAAGCTGTCTTTGGTAGCAGCTGGAAATTTCCTTTTCCTGGGGAGACCTGCATGTGGCATCAGACAAGACAAAGCTAGACTCATGCTGCCTGCTCTCCGTCAACAGTGGGTGCTCCCTGGCTGTCAAGTCACAAGGACAACTGGCATCCAGACCCCTGGGGAAAAGCCAGGCTGGCTGGAATTGCACAAATCACATGAGCGTTTCCTGCCCTAACTTTACGTAAAGGCCATGACACAGAGACAGCTCTTGCCTCCTTGTTTCCAGCTGCTTTAGTGGACTTCAAAACCAGAGAAAGAGGTGATCTACTGCAAGGGAGTGCTAAAATTTTTGCCCCTCATTCAGTAACCAGAGGACTCTGCCCTAGCTTGTGCTTTATTGCACACGTGGCTGCCCTCATCCTGCTGCATGACTCAAAGGCTGGCATGCAGAAGTCCCCCTTGTGTGCAAGCAGACAGGTAAAAGACAAGTCTCTGACAGCAAGACTAGACATTTCATCACCTTTAACTTTAAAATACTCAGCAATTAACCAGCACCCATTTCATGGAAGTCATGTGGATTGCTGTCATTTTGGAGCAGATCTGGCCCAACACTATTTATTGCTGAATTTTCGTTGCACTGAAAAGACAGCTTTGTCTAGAGACTTGGTCCCAAAAAACCCCCCCAAAGAACTGAACACCAACTCCAAGTGCAGTTAGCACTTTGCAAGATCTTGCTAGGGACTGCAGATTTGTACCCTCTGTGGTTAAACTGAGGGACAGAAGGGTTACAGGAAAGGCATATTTGAACTCTCTGTAGCCAGTATATAGCTGTAGGGAATGAGCCAAGATGTCAATGCTAAGGAAGCAAAACAGAGAACCAAGAGAGATGGGGAGTGAAGTAGAAAGCTTAGAGTTATGGATGCGAATTAATGAACCAGCAGTACTGGAAATGGGAACAAGCTGTCAGAACTTCATCTCTTACAAGGGACAAAGAAAAAAAATCTCAATTTCTGATGCTCTTGATGGAAACAGAGTTATGCAAGACTGATACTGTTCACACTGATTTAATTAAGGCTCTGTCAGCACTGTCAAGCTTAATTCGCCTGGTATTTCACATTTATAAAAGTCAGCTATAAAAACGTGCTCTGCTCTAAAAATCAGCATTCTATAAATGGTCCCAGTCCTAGAAGGGTCATCTTTTTGGCACAAGCAGGCTCTTGAGAGCATCCCACTTATGTGCTAAGATATCTCTATCTAACTGAAACGATTACAAGCCTGTATTGCATTCCTTGCCCTCTCCATGCAGTTTAATGGGAACCTGGGGTGTCCAAAGAATGCAGAGTCAAGCTTCCTGGCAGTATCCCATCAAGGAAATTATTTCACAGAATTAATCCCCAATTCTGACACTTCTTGTCATGTTAGATTCAAATCTCTGTATTTGCTGAGCCATGATAAGTGTGGAAAGACAAGGACTGGACAATGGACTTGCACCACTTGTGAACAATTTTTGGTCAGTTCTCAATGTGGAGAAACAAACTCATGTGGATGCCAGCAGCAGTCCATGGCACAGATGCCAGAAACGCATAGATGAGAGGCTTAGGGACATGGGTTAGTAGGCATGTTAGTGCTGGGTTGATGTTTGAACTAGATGATCATAAACGTCTTTTCCAACCTTCATGATTCTGTGATTCTAAACCTCAGCTACTATCATGTACAGCCCTGTCCAAAAATACCACAGCACCTCCAATATTGACACCTGCAGTTATGGGATGTGCCCTTCATCTAGCTTTAATGGGCAGCAAGTACACACCAGCCACGAGTCACCAGTAAAATCAGTAAGGTTTCTAGTAGGCTACCTCAGAGAATATTATAGATATGACTCAAATAGAAGCAGTAAAATTAAGACCAATGAGAACAAGCACTCAACACTCCCAGAAAATCCCGTGTTCTGTAATTGTTATTGCTTCATCAGTGACAGGAAAGAGTCGTGTTTTAAAATAGAAATTCACTTAATTGTATTTCCCTTAAGGCACAGAAAATAAGATTCCATGAAGTGTTATCAAGTGTACAACAATAACATGCTCTCCAGACTGAAAATGGTTCAGGAATTTGCATTGTGTTCTCACAAAACATAATTTCTAGCCCAGTTTCCTTCACCTTCTTGAGATAACCAGGCGGATTTCAGCTCAGTGATTACTGAGTTAGACTATATGGGTTGGTCAATGTGTAACAGATGCCCAGCTTCCCACATCTCTCCTTAATGGAGGCTGGTGGATCTACTGCAAGGCTTTAGGTACACAAAAGTATCAAAGGAGTTGCTTGCTTCAATACCTTTGTAGATGCAATTGTTCTCTGCAATGAGGTCTGAGGTTTGAGAGTCTGAGTCAGCCCAGGCGAGGTCAGCAATGCACAGGATTCACATCCTTGTCACTCTTGGGTCACGGTGCACACAGCAGTATAATTCTCAGTACACTAAAAAAAAGGGAAAAAAAGGAATATCAAAAGACATAGGAAAATGATGGCCTATACCTCTTTCTGATTATATAAAATGTGTTAAGAACCATCAGCCATGCACTTACATGTGAAATATTATCTTTCTGAAAGCTTGTCATAAACATGGCTCACGCCGCAGGGATGGCCATGCATTCCAACTTTTTGTAGCAGGAAGAATATTTCCTAGGGAATAAGGTCAAAATATTAGTATTCAACTGAGTCAGTATGGGCCAAATTAATTAAGTTACTACTCCATCATTGACTTCCATACATGAAATCTGAGAAAGCGGTTGTATCAACAGTACATCAATCCACAGCACTGGTCAGAGAAACAAAAAAAAATAGCCTTCAGTTTCAAAGTTCCATTCAGCCTAGGCACAGAAAGGTTAACTTTTGTTTAAGTAATGCGCCTGAACAGATAATGTTAATTAAATGTTTGCATTCAAATCTCATTACGCAGTGCAATAAGTTTGCTTTCTACAGAAACACTGTGAGTCCAGTATCGAACAGAAAGCTGGGGGTGCAGACACTAACGAGTCATTTAAAACTAAAAGCAAAGACAAGGGAATGCTTGCCATCCCCAGACCACGTGCGCATCTGCCTCTAAGTTTCTTCTCATTCACCAAGTATTTGCAAAAGATCCACTTCTGCTGCTCAAAACTTTTTCAAGCCCAAGAACGACATGGTCAAGTGGATACAAATTATGCTTGGTAAAAACAGAAACCTTGCAGCAGCACCGGGTAAGTCAAATGCAAAATTAGCCCTGATGTGAAGCACAGCAGCTAAATCATCCATCCAGATGGGAAATGTTGACAGTCCCTTAACTGTAGCAGTTCTACTTGCAATACAGAGAGGTGTGCAAGTTGGCTTTGTTAAGCAGACTCTATGGAACTATTTATTCTGTCTGCAAGTATAACAGGAAGTTTATTAAACTTGCGTGTTGCTGGACATAGCACCTGGCTGCTGTGTTTCATACCGGAATGCAGAATTGGACAGTCCAATTCTGTACTGACGTAATGTACTGCCATGCGAAGGATTTCTTTTCGAGCCTAAGACCTCTTTCTCTGACCCTGGGAGCACATTGGATGTTGCGCATCCAACTCCTGACAGGAATGCTTCATTTTGCTCTTGAGCAACCACTTCTGAGCAAGCCAGGAGCAGAATCCAGCTCTTCTTGGCTGGAAGAATTGGGATGTCCCAAAATGGAGCTTTTTAACAGATGAGTGAAAAAGCAGAGAGCCCAAAGGACTGTCCCTCTCCAAAGAAAATCATACGAATCAACATGCAAAAATTCCTTTTCGTAAGTAAGTAGACTTTCTAAGATGGTAAAACAGCTGTGTGCTTTTGGGCTTAGCTCCTCTCCTGCATACCCCTAGATATCAATTTGACTGTCTCAGCAAGGCCCCACAGGACAGAGCAAGGCTTCCGGGTCTGCCTCTGGCAGACACTGAACCAGGTCGATTTTAAAACTTGCCCTAGATTTCTTGTGGGAGATCAGTTCAGCTGGACAACTGCTCCTTGCAGCAGACCTTCCTCCCTCCCTGTAAGCAGGACACTTATCCTCTGCTGGGCTTGGTGGGGCTGAGGCTTCCTTTCCTGCCAACACAGTGGGTTACAGCTACCACAGCTGATGGGGACAAGCTGCTGCCACCAACATGCTCTCTCTGTCAGCCTGGGAAGCCACAAATATGACCTGCTTTCTACTCAGGATGACTTAACTGCCTCTGGGATTAGAGGCCCTGGCCCAGGCTGCTATCAGTGGAGTGCAGGATGATGGCTGTGGGCACAGCATTTTAAACATCTGAAGGTCCCACAGGGAATAAAACAATGGCCATCACGAAGCCTTTTGGACTTCACTTGCTGAAGCACCGAGTCTCTCTGAAAATGCATCCGGGAGAACACACAAGGAGCATGAAGCTAGGATCCCCTACTTACGAATGTAAATTATGTGATAGAACTGTTTTCTCCCCTACGTTACTTGTATACCAGAAATAATTAAAATTTAAAATCAATCCCATACAATTTCTCCTCACTCTGATGAAAGTTTTCTCTTGGCAGCAAATAGTGGTGTTTCAAGACTTCTTGTACCGCCCCTTCAGCTTGCATTTAAAGTTTTGTTGAATTTAGCCACTGCAAATCTAGTTCAAGAAATGACTTGTTTTTAGCTGAAATAGAAAACATACAAGGTTATTTACCCAAAGAATCCCTTCCAGATCTACAGCAGGCCAACTGGACTCAAGCTGTTCACACATAGAGTAATCAGATTTTAAATAGTAAACGTTTTCTATTTTGCTTATGCTTTTATTTATTTATTTATTTTTTTAAAGTCAGATGACAAATACAACTTCAGAGCATCTAAGAACAACAAAAAGCCCCTTCCCTGACACTTTGCTCTTCACAGCAGCTTGCACAAGATGATTTAAAGATTAAGATGAAGGAATATTTTGAAACACCAATAAAGGCACACTCATCCAAAGCACGTGAATCTTTTTGGCCTATTCTGACCAGAGAAACTAATTGTTATAAACATCTCCAGCAGCCTGGTTATCTCAGGAAATAGAGAATTATACCTTTAAACTCCTAGTTTAATACAGAAATAGGCAAATCCCAGCAGATGCAGAGGCATACGAATATGATAGCCATCCCCCAACGTTCCCCTCATGACACGGTCCTAACTACATTTTAATTATTCAGCCTGCTTTTGCACCTTGTCTGCTTGCTCAGCTTTAGTTATTGTCGAACCTCAGCATCACCTCCACAAAGTACCACACAGCATCACAAAACACGCAGTGGCAAGGACTGCGTCACTGAGCCCAAAACACGCAGTGGCAAGGCCAGGATGTCACTGAGCCCAACCTCCTGCTCAAAGGAGCATTCTCAGCTGCTGCTCTGCTCACCAGGAAGTTTAGGCATAAAACCCACAGCAATATTCAAACTACAATCCTGCCTGAGTTGGTGAGCACACCAGGGACCATTTAAATATTCGGAGAACTCAAGAATTGTCTCCTGCGAAGAATGCAGTGGGGAACAGGGGCCTCCAGCTGCACAGAAGTTACCATTGTTTCTTCAAGCCTCTAAACATTGCGAGTTCTTACAAACTGTAAAAATGATCACATTCCAAGCTTTGAAGGGAAAGAAAAGCTAACTACATACCATAATTAAATTTTCTCTGGACTTATCTATCTGTACCTAGTGTTGAAAACATTTGGTACAAGGCAGAAAGCGTGCTTGCATATTTAAACCAGCTTCCAGCATTTTCATTCAAAGTAAGTGAACAACAGATAATAACTCAGTGTAACAGTGATTATATCTGTTGTCCAGTCAGTATCACAGGACCCAACGCCAGTTGTCTGATCAGTGTAACAGGATCTGGAAAACTACGGGCTTGTCAGGCTGACCTTGGTGCCAGGTATGGTTATGAAGTATATAATCTTGAGGGAGATCACAGGGCATGTGCAGGACAATTGGGGATCAGGCTAGCCAGCACAGGTTCATGAAAAGCAGGTCTTGCTTGACCGACCTCATCTCATTCTATGACCAAGTGACCCACATGGTGGATGAGGGAAAGGCAGCTGATGTAGTCAGTCTATCAGGACTTCAGCCAAGCATTCAACACTGTCTCCTACAACACTCCTCTCCCATGTAACTAGCAGTAGGATGAGAAGGAATGGTCTCAAGCTGCACGAGAGGAGATTCAGGATGGTCGTTAGGAAATACTTCTTTGGAGAGTGGTGAGGCACAGGCTGCCCAGGGAGGCGGTGGAGTCACCATCCCTGAAGGTGTTCAAGAAACACTTAAACACTGTACCAAGGGACATGGTTTAGTGAGTAATATTGGTGATAGGTGGACGGTTGGACTGAATGATCTTGGAGGTCTTTTCCAACCTTGGTGATTCTATGATTGTATCTTTTTGCACGATACTTGTTCGTCTGTTTCCTTTCTGGAGAATTAACATTCATCTGTAGGTAACCTATGCTTAGGACAGGAGTTGATAGGATAAGATTGCAAAAGACACTGCTCTTGATGTGTTTGTGCAACCACTTAGATCCTCTGTGGAGGAAGAACTGATACATATTATGTTAACAGTTCTCAACACGTTCCTCACGTAGCTGCAATAGGAGAGCCAAAGAAGACAGATGCCCCCCTGAACAGCCACAGGGAGTCCAGGTGCTAAAAAGCACACTTTGACTTTAGCACACTCTCATTTTACTCTAATGTTTTGTCACAAAGACCTATGCAATCAGTTCACATGCACAGTGGAAAGATTTTTACAGTAAAAGTTGAGATATTTTCTATATGTTCAATGAAGTTCACTTAAGTGCCTATTTCTCACTGCTAGGTACATGACTGCTTGAGCTGGAAAACTTCCTAGCAAGGTGCAAGTCTTCAGCAGAGAAGTCAGTACTTGTCAGACCACGCAGAGAGCTCACTTTTCAGGCAGGCTTACACTTTCCTCACAACTCCTATGGCACTGCACATGCCTGCAACTACATGCCCCAGAACCAGCTTTTACTCTAAAAAGGCAGAAGATTTTTTCCCCAAGTTTTAACTTTAGCTTTATTTTGAAACCTTCCCCTTTTTTCCTGACTAATGGAGCTCAAGAAGGAACACCTCCCTCAGGTCAAAAGCACGGAAGATGCTTGTGATGATCTGCCAAGATCTTAACAAGGGCGTCCTCAGCACCTCAAAGCTGCACATCAGTGGAATGTGTCCCATATATTAATAATACTTCAACTTCTCTCAACACGCTCAGACACAGTCTTGATGCCAACCCACAGCTCCTGAGGGCAGAATGACAGCATCCACACAGGCTATTAAGCTGAAACACGAGTGTTCATGTTTTTGGCTAATCCCCTCAAGTACTAGGTATTTTGGAATCCCTTTCTCTAAGACCACGAAACTACATATTTTAATCTGAAAGAGATGAGCTGCAATGCTGGCATTAATTGTGAGAACTCTCACTTGTTTATTACCACAGCACTATTGGTATATAGTGAACATATCAGATTCTCAAATGAAATATTTTTTAAGGAAATGGCTCAGACCCATGCAAAACCTCTCCAAGTAAGAACATTTTTGGGGTGTAGGTGGATTCATTCAAAATATGCCCTGAGAACATTTCTCTGCACTGCCAGGAGTTAGGCCAGTGGGTGCGGACTGTGCTCCTTCTCACTATCCTTGTTGCAGGACATGCCAAGAATGCTGAATCACTTCACCCTGTGTTACAGAAGTATCAGCCTCTTTGAAAATACTGTACTAACATTCAAGCTGTAGGAGTGCTGACTGACTGCAGAAAGTGGTTTAAGTCCTGCAGTCAGAATCTAAGACAAAAGCCACTATGACAACTTCTGAGATTAAGAACATCTTGATTTGGATACATAGCTTTAGATTACTTAATCAGAAAGAATACTGTGGACAATGAGGATTTAAAACAATTATATAACCAAGCCAATTTTACACTGGTCTTATCGGAAGATGTGGCAATGGGACTCTCTGTGCATTGTGTACATTTCCAAAATGACGAAACCAGAGGACAGAAGAATTGAAACTGAAAATCCAGGCTGTTCATTTCATCTAGTTTCTATACCTCAGCAAATCAAAGCCAAAACAAAATCCTGGAACTTCCCTACGCTTCCTTCTCCATATTCCCAAGGAAGAGAAAGAAAAACCATTAAATGTCATTGTAAGACTATCACTTTGTATTACTTCCTCATCTCAGGTTTGGTAAGAAAATACAATGGTAGCACTCCATGTGCCTGGAAAACTGACATAAGAAGTTGAAGATAATACCAACAACAGTGAGAGAAAGAACAGTAAGAAAGCAAGCTTAGTAGTACGGATCAGTTGCCAAGTAGAGGCAGATCTTTCCTTGCTGACATGACACAGACTTCACTCTTGGGCTAGGTGAGCTGTACAGCAAAGAGCTGGGATCCCCCCCAGCTGCTCCACTAGTCTCTGTCTGGTTAATCTCTACCAGAAACACACTCTCTCTCTTCCAACCATTGTAAGCATCAAGGTTAAAGATCACAATCTGAAAACAAAACATGCTGAAAGACTTGTCTTCTCTCAAAGTGAGAAGAAAGCATGTCTAACTTTTCAGACTGCATGCTTTCCAGTATGAGTGTGCTGGATTATCAGAGCTTATACGACAGCTTTCATCAGGGGATCACACAACACAGTGCAAACAAGCAACATGTTAACCCGTAAGGCAGAGATAAATCAAGATTTTCTATATCTCACTGAGCAGGAGAGTGAAGAGCTGAAAATGTAAGGATTCATGTAATGTCACATGGAAGCAAGAGGTGCTGCAATGGAAGCCTCCAACCAAAGTAACATGCCTGCATAGAAAAAAAGCTCAAACTCCACAGTTTTTTCTTAAATTCTTATGGGATCACAAGCCCTAAGATTTCAACAGGTCAAATAAATCAAGGTCTAACTCAGGACTATACATCTCTTTTCAAAATCATGTAACCATTACATGACCTTGACAAAAAATTGAGGGGGCTCTTACGGACTTCTAAGGGTGAGGGAAGGGGGGAAATAAGGAAGCAAGTCCCAGATAAGCATACAATAGTACATCACTCACTCCAGCCTCACTCCATTCCACTTGGGAACAGAATCAGTACTTCTCTGTGCAGGCACTTACTCTATAGATATGTAACTCCTATACACTTCTCTGTTCCAGAATGACAATAACTTTTGCCCTTGGCACAGTATGAGCAAAATCTTACATTAGAGGATAATTATCCTGCCGCAGTCATGCATCAAACTAATAGTTACATATTTAGAGATTGCCACTTAGGAAGAGGCAGAACTTGGAGCTGAAGATGCTGTGGGGCAGACACCCAGACACAGGACCTTTAGACACAATGTATCCCCCTCACCTCTGAACAGCGCAGTCTCCCAAATAGCAGCATTACCCTTTATTTCTTGGCCATAAAGGAGGAGTGAGGGAGATGCAAGCACAGGTTTTGATGTTGGTTCTAGGAATATAACAAGATAAAAGCCATAACTGTGTAACAGCACCAAACAAAAATAAGCTAGGCATCCCACAAAGTCATCCAACACATCCATTAACACTCCTAGCAAGTGACAGCTTCTACCTTTTGCAGCCACCGACACCAGTAACGTTATGAATCTAGTCATTCAACATTTCAGTAAAGAGTAAAGGGGATTATAGGCTTTGCAAGGAACAAAAGGTCATGAAATTCGAACCCAGCACAGATACTTCTCATAGCTCTAAACTTGACAAGGTGTCCTTACAGATCCAGCAAGGAACCTCCTTCAAGCTTTGGAGAAGTTTATGGGAACTGCCGTCCTCCTGTTGGGAGCAGACACACTTCTTGGAAGATTCGTTCTTCTTAAACAGAAATTGCTTAAAGCATTTCAAATTATATAAGTATAAAACCAGCAGGCACTGTGGCACTGTGCAGAAGGCCACATTCTCTCTCATTTCCCAATAGGTTTCAAGATTACAGCCAAGAGCACACAGAGGCCAAAAAGATGCCTCCCATAAACTTGCAAGAATCCTTCTTGCTTTTTTAAACCTGAAAAGACCTTTGGTTGTGCAGTGTGGAGTTCCCAGAAATGTGAATACGCAAAGAAAAAAAAGATCCCTGGAGAGCTAGCCTTATTAGCAACCTGCTTCTTCCTCTTTAAAGTTGGTTCAGCTAGAAAGTCTGAATCTCAGCCCCAGGAAATTATGAGCATGAAATCGTAACACCCAAATAGGCACAGGCAGAGGTCCCAGTGATTTCATCCAGTCAGATCTCAAGTTACAGAAGTTAGATCTGGATTTGTAAGTGCCATCACCAAACCTCCAAATCCTTCAAGGTATCTTCAAAACCTGGACTCAAATCTCACGACTGCCAACCTCTTCCATTAGCACGGATGCTGAGCATTTAAAGGATGAAATGTTGCTCGTATGAGGAAACACACATGTGCTTTAAAGGTCAGAGTCTGGGAGTTCATTCTGCGCTTTTATCATGCTTTAGACATGGGTGGATGGAGGACTAACTGCTGCCAATGGAAACACTGTTTCTTATTCACAAGGACACGCAGCAGCAAAACCAAAATTACTCAAAACAAATAGTATTGAAATTACTCAGGTCAAGGACAGTGGAGCCAAGAACACCCAAGAAGGGTGGGATGCAGGTATCTTACATCATCTTGACATTTTAAAGGGACTTTTTTGGGGTTTAATGTTGATGCTTTCATGGAAAAAAACAAACAAACAAAAACAAATCAGTTATGTGACAAAAATCTCTCCCTTTTCTCCTGTTCTTGAATTCTTCGAATAATCACTTAGTATCATTGAAAACACAGAGCTATGTTCTTCCCACTGAGGGAGCTCCACAAAACCTGGCTGTTGGAGAAATACATAAGAGCTTCTTGTAGCAGATGCACATGCAACCACTGCATCAAGACCGTGAGTTTCATCCACCTACCACACAAATAAAAGAACCGGGTTTTTTGGGTTTGTAGCAGCTCTAAATGGCTGGGCCACAAATGCTGAGTTTCAAGTCAGCCCAAGCATAGCTTTGCCTCTTACATTGACAGTGAAGTTCAAACAAAGCAAATGCTGCAGAAGTCAACTTTCACATGACTATATCAAGCAACAATGCAGAAATGACCCCCAAGTTGAGGTCCCAAAACTTTATCCCAGTTTCTAACCAAGTTTTTAAGTGAACCACTAGCTGGAATCACCAGATACCTTCTTACATCACTTACTCTGTCACTTTGTCCCAGCCCTTTGCTGGAGCACAGGCAACAGTTCCCAGGGTGGTACCAGCAGGTTGTGTGACAAGGCATTTGTGGCTGTTAGCCCCTCTCCAGCACGTCTGCATTGCATGTTGGTGGGCCTCCAGCTGGGCAAGAACTGCTGCCGCTCTCCTAACAGTTTGCTGCAAAGTATTCACAAGTCAGCCAGTTCACAAGCCCAGATTAGACAGTGACACCAGTTAATATCACCTGATGGTACTGTTTAGCTAAGGATTCTTTTTTAAAGACACGTTCATAGCAGCCATTTTGACAGAATAATCACAGCACTTAGTGATGGCTTTCATCTCCCCCATGTGACTGACTTGCTTCTTTCATTTTCTAGCGCTCAGCTGTGATTGCTGTAGTGTTTCAGCTATCTGCACTAGTGCTAGAAACAGGCTTGTGCCACCAAGCTTAGATCTGGATCAAAAATACTGAGAGAGTCTGGGGGAGTTCAGATCAGCAGGTTGTAATCACTCTGCCTTGGTGAGGGTGACTTATCTCTGCAGCTGACTCTGATATGTGCCTGCTGGCTGAAAAGGGACAGGGGCAATCTGGGATTTAAAGTGGGTAAGTCTGATTTGGCATCAGTCTAATCTCTAACTATATATACTTGGAGAAATATTTATTTTACACGCATACAGCTCTAAATGCACATAGCATATTTAGACATTTTTATTAATACATGCAAATACACAAAAGATTTTGAAAGTTTCCCTTCTCAATGGGAAAAAAAAAGTCACCTTGTTCTGGAAATATTACAAGCTGCCACAGGAGTCAGAAAGGAACGACTCTGCCTCCCTTGCCCTGAAAGCACCGACAGATGCATTGAAGTACATCCCGGGCACCAGGTGGTGGTGGTGCAGACTGGAGGCAAGCAGAGCGATGCTGCCAGCACAACCCGAGCCCCTCACAAAGCAGTCAGACCTCCTGCACCCCGTGCGAGGCAGCTGGATGATGGCACTCGAGCAAAGGGAGCCGCACTGCGCAACATGGTGGGGAAAGGAGGGGACGGCATGATTTTAGTTCTCCATAGCATGTTGTCATTTTACACATTTTTGCATAAACCAGAATAAAACCTCGTGGCTCCTTCCAGCAGCGTTAGAGGTATAGCGAGACGTATAGATTTCCAGCAACACTCCTTTAGCTCACATTCTTGACAGTTTTCAAGAAAAACTGCCCAAACGTGACTTGCCAGTTTTTATGGAATTTTGGCTCGAGTATTTTTTAACTACTTAATATAGATCACATTTATTATCATCATCGGTGGAAAATATTATCTTCTCAGATTTCCTTATATTGTAAGCTCTGGGAATATAATTAATTCATTCCAGTTTTACAAATATGTAGAACTATTACAAATACATCACTGAATGCATTTTCTTAAATTCCTTTGCAGTTTGCAGCTTTGTTTCTGGCAGCACCGATATCCTTCTGCTGATGATCATATTGTCCCTCAGCCCTAGAAATCTTCCTGGAATAAACCTATTGATTAATGCTCTTGTGACTTACTTATTCATATGGCAACAGGGAACTATTTGTATCAGTAGAGGCTATTTGTCCCTCATATATGTGCACATTTTGACTTCACATTTGATGCATCTCTCTCAAGCAGTTTGATGCTATCCATCATTCCACTACAGCTCTAGCACTTCTGTTACAAAAAATTCCATTAGGCACTAGGGGTCAGTCAACTGTATTAAAAACATAAAGCAATTTACTAAACTATACATTTAATGAGGCCTTGGGGAGAGAAAGGATCACATGCACAAACAACAATTTCAGGAATCAGACCTAAACCTGTAGCAGATAAACTATGATCGGCTTGTGACAAATCCTCAGTATAACCCCACACCTGGTTTCTATCAGCAGAACAGAAGATCTACAGTTTAACATCTTTTAGGACATATCTATAGCTGTGAATTACCATGCATTAATGAGAGAAACCTTCATCTTAAACAAATACAACAAACCACCAAGTTTGCCCAGAAAGTTGCTTGTTGCTCAAATTATGTTGCTGTCACCTGCGGGCTTTCTAGCAGGTATGCACAAAAGCCAGACGGTGGTTTTACTTTGCATCCCCTGGCTTTCCAGTGACCTGTGTCACTTATTACGCAGTCAGTCCTTGTGTCACTGTCATCCCAACAGGGGCTCACCTCACCTCTCAGAGAACATTTCTTTGTACCACCCAGTTTTGAGGATATCTGATTGCTATGTTGCATTTCCCACCCTGCCTGGGCAAGCACTCACAGCTTGCATCTCTGTCCAGTGAAGCACCCAGGCCTTCAGTTTCCTTTCTCTAGTGAGAGGTGGATACTGAGAGGAACAAATCCACAGAAGATGTTACCTAGATAACACTGTCACCAACAACCAACAGGATAGAGCAGAGTCCAAGGTGACCCAATCACTCCCAGAATCCTAGGTCTTACTGATCCCCAAGCCTGGATACACTTCCAATAAAAAAGCCTTGCAGCACTTTGTGGGTATCATGGAAGAAGTCTGTCCTTGCTGCAGGTAATGAGGGAGCCAAACAGGACCAATGTCACACTGAAATTCCCAACCATAGCATGTTCAGCAGAGAAGAGAGAGTATGAAGACCATGGTGATGGTCAGTGAAACAAGCTGCCCCACAGAGCTAACGGTGGGACTGCTTCTACCCTTCTACAGTGTCACTCCTCCTTTTGCCCTTACAGCTGTATCACTTAGACAAGCTGGCTCCAGGTACCCTTCTGTACTCATACAGGTCATATTTGCTGTTTGTCCCTTGGCAGGGGGAGAAGACAACATCTCTCACTCTAAGCTGTGGCCATGCTGGAAAAAGTACTGTCTCTCACTTAGTGAAAATTGAGAACTATCATTTTACTTAATCAGTCCCTGCTATGCACATCCAGCTGCTCATTCCATCTTCTTCTGGACGCTCCCTCTTCACCTCTACCCTGCACGGTCACCTAAGCGAGGACTGCAGCACTGAACATTTTAACAAAACAGAAATACACGCTCCAACCATAGCAGCAAAAAAGAAACTGAGGATTGAAAAAACACCATCAGTCAGAGATTGCAAAAATACAAATGATTCAAAGCATGACTAGGGTTTCATCTCTTTCTGTACTGTTGAGTCACTTAATTTTGTTGCGCAATTTATGCTGACTTCAGTTGTTAGGAAAGGTAAAACAACAACAACAAAAAATTAGGAGCAACCTTAAGGAAATCTAATTTTGGGAAGAGAATCTCAAAGCAGCCAGATCTCTCCAAGTGACTCACACAGATTGTACCACTTGGAGCCAGTGGTGTCCTTCCACTCCAGTGCAACAGCTCAGTTTGTCCAGTGTCTTCTGGAAAATGGATACCTGCTCAAGTACAGACAGCCAGTATCAGTGTGAATAAAAATACCGTGCCTCTGCACGTATCATTGTTTTCCCTTTGCCACAACATGCTCTGTAAGAACAGATGCAGATGTTAGCCTGCTTTGCACTGAATTTTTCTAAACTCCTCTTACTAAGGTAGTGATATCCCTAATTCTTCAGGGGCAGAGGATTTTGAAATTGTCCTGCTGTCTCCAAGACTGGGAAAAACCAGAAAGCTAAAACAAAGGGGGAAGGGGCAACAACCCAAGCTCTTTGTTCCAGTTGGCATGAAAGCATCATTCTTACAATAGCTCATTTTCTCCTTCCCCCCAACAGCTGACAACTCATGGCAACTAAGGACAGGGCTGCTATTGTCGTTAAGCAAATACTCATCCAATCTACGTAGGAAAAAGAAGAGCTCCAGAGATGACGGCATGCTCGAAATGCTCACAAGGACATCCCAGGAGGCGAATAAAGAGACACAGCAGTGGACGAAAGGGTTCCTGAAGTGAAACAGGGGAAAGAGAAGTGGTCCCACAGATGCAGCGGCTGCAGAAGTTGAAGAGTCAGACTGTCTGCCTCGAGACCCAGATGCTAACTAGGAGTTCACCAGAAGAGTGCACACTGCAGCCTGGGCATCCTTTATGTGTCAACCTTCCACAGCCATCCTCTTCTGGGTTATGCTGTATGCTGCTGCCTGCCCACTGTCATGCATTTCTGCATGAGGTGATGGGGAAAGAGCATCCTGGGCATGGGAAGAGCCTTTAATGCTGTCTCTCTGGTGGCAGGACAGCTTACTTCTAGCACTCAGTAACCAACATGCACTGAGGATGAACAGTTATGAACTTTCACAAATAATTTCTTTAGAACAACACCAACAGCCAAACAAACAAACAACTCACCACACACCCACACAAAATGTGTTTACTATTAAAAAACTTCTCTTTTTGTACAGAGTATGAACCCTCCCCCATATAAAGCATTTCTGCATGTTCACCACTCCAGCCACACACTTAAAGGGAGAACGGAGGCTATACATAACAACATTAACATGTGGGATGTGTTCCAAACAAAGCACAACGCACATTTTTCCATAAGCAGTCCTAATCCTCAAAGCAGGAGCATGACTGAATACAGTCTAGTCATGGCAGCATTCGTCCAGAGCCTTGAGCTACTACAGGAAAAGTCTGCCTTCAAGGCCTACCAAACTTGCTACCCCCTATGGTGCATAAAGCTACAGCCCTCATTTTCTGAAAAAGTTGTGCAGAAGAACTTGCACAGCTGCTGTAAATGCTGATGATGACATGCCTGCCATGGAGACAGCAAACAAACTTGTCTCTCCTTTGCAGTAGCGAGGGACAAAGCCAGACAGGCCTTGAGAACAAGTTGCATGCATGGCTATCAGAAGCTAAGCATGACACAAGGGGTGTCTTTTTCAAAAAGAGATCTTTTTCAAGACCTTTATGCATTAATTCAGGCCAGCCTCTCAAAGCAATTGTGGGCTTCGTGAGCTCTGCTTTATGCAGTTATTCTTAATACTTCACTCGTAAGCAACAAACCCATCCAAATCAAACAAACTAGGGACTCAGAAATGCACAGGTTTGAACGTACCTTTTACAGACTTCTCAGTATCACACCTTTGTGACAGCTTCACAAAGCTCCCGTGCAACCTCCAGGCAGTTTTTCTACTCAGAGCAGAAAACCAGCAGCTAACTTGTAGCTTGCTTCACGATGAAGAAGCACAATGCTCTTGCTTGTCAAAGGGAGAACTGCTTTCATGCAGCAAATCCCCTGCTGCCCTTCAAAGGGATTCTCAACATGCTTCTGAAGGGGACTTTGGTTGCGGGGATTCTTACCTTAACTTCACCAGCTTTAAGAAAAGAACCCACTACCAGTCATCACATGCCCAAGACAGACCACACTCTGCTAAACAAGGCTGCTGCAGTAGGGGGTGGCAGTCTGTATGCTTGGTGTCAAGTTCCTCCTCAGCTGCCCTTATTGCCTTGGTCCTGAAAACTTTGCATGACTTCAGACATGCTTGCAACAGACTGTTTGTATTCATCACCATGAGCATCACATTGCTTGCCAATGTTTTGAAACTGGCGCTGGCTAGATTACAAATAGAGATGGATGTGTGATAAGAAGAATCATGGGAATTTAAAGTTCACTCCAAGCCTCAAAATTCCATAATTTTTCAGTTGGATGCCACAATGCACAGCATGTGAAGTCTTGGGATCTTACACAGCAGTGGTAGAGCAATGCATCTTGGTAAGCCGAGCACCTCTTTGGAAACACTGCAGAACAGGAGAGTTGTAGCGATACATATCAAAAAACTACTTCAGTTGCACAATGACACAGTGTTGGCTGCATAATGTTTATAGATCTATAATACAACTATACAAAATCACGGTATGTATTATCTTATTAGTCTTATGGATTCACCTCTAGGCAAATCATTTGTTGCACACATTTGTGCTGCACCAGCAGTGAAGTGGAGCACAGAGTGCTGCAAGACAGCACAGCTGCAGAAAATTGCTATTATTATGCTAGCTCTCAGCATCAGTTTTACAAAAGTTGAAAATAAACTAGACTTTTCAGCGTGTCAGATTCCTTCCCAGAACATTATGGTTTGGTTCTCTTATCAATTTGAAAACTCTACTAAAAAGTTTCAAGCTTTTTTGATTGTGAAATACTTAAGAAGCCATAGAGACAGGCACTATGCAGATAAACAATCTTGGTACAACAGCAGCTGCAGAAGGGCAGTAAACATGCATTCTGGTGTTCTGCAACTAAACACTGTAAGACAAAAACAAGAAAGCATCCATGATTAGGGCAATTTATAGCCCAAAATAAACTTGAAGATTGATGAAGAGCACAAGATCAAAAAAGCCTACTCCTTCCATTTCACCAGTTTTGTAATCAATTTGGAACGAGAGAGGAGAAGAATTTAAGAGATTAGGGGAAAGTCATTCTTCATTCCCCATGGGTCTGATCCAGAGCTTATTGAAGTCAATGAAATGACTCCCATTACAGGTCCACTGGATTTTTCAATCAGGCCACAAGAGATGATTACTAAAGTGGCTGTGCAAGGAGAATGAAGGTTGTTTCAGAAAAAATAATGATCAGGATTTTCCTTTAAGGGAATCATAGACTCCATGGGACAGTAAAAACTAAGTACACCTAGCCTCTGCACTCAAGGGTAAATTGTTGTCAATAGCATTCAATTAAGGAAACACGTGATCAACAATTTCTTTTCTGTTAATATACAGAGGATGATAGAGGTGAAAACATAATTATGTTGTTTCTGCTCCTTCCCTGCACCCCGGTGAACTGCACACAAATTGTTATCAAAAATGCAATTCAGGCTCACTGTTTCCTCTGATTTTTGTGTAGCTCTTTTACAACAGTGAGGAGGACCTCCGAATGTGAAAAGCTGATGCTATAAGACAAAGACTGGAGAATCCACATGCAGATATTTCTTAAACTTCTCTTAATTCATTATTTACAATTTTTTGGGTTGTGAGTCAATGATGACTGTAAGTTGGAGTTCCCCCTGAAATTCTGCCTTTACAAGCAAGTTTTTTCAGGACTCCGTCCAGAATAAGAGCAAAATGATTCTTGGAATCATTATTATCTTTTGGGTCACTTCTTTTTTTCCTTTATTTTTTTTTCCCCCCCCCTTTTTTTGAGACATGAATGTTCTAAAACACATGTCCATCAAGAACAGTACTAGTTGGCTGTTTTTGTGTTTTTTTTTTTTTAATTTTTTTTTTTTTTTTTAGCTTCCATTGTGGTAAAAATGGAATGTTCTGCTTTAAGAAAAACAAAACCATGAAAACATAAGCAAAAGAATCCCCTAAAGTCATACCGTAAGCAGTGAAGCAACTCCAGGTGACTTCATTGGGTCAGTAGTTGTCTGAACTCTGAAGGTCCTTTGCATTCCTGCCTGTAACCTTTCTGAGACTGAACTTCCTTTTGATGTTCATCTCACTGTACTTTGCTAATCTGCCCAGGAATATAGGAACTGCATCGGTCACCAGAAAGTTAAAAACTGCAGTTCTTGACTCTTTACAATGCAGAGAAGCAACTGAATGATCAAAAGAGGGAGACAGTTACGTTCCAGGGGGCAGCAAGGGCAAGCTGTGGGGATGATGTGCCTCCAGAGCACTGCCCACAGTAGAATGCCATGACTCAGGAATTATGGTGACACTGTAGCAGAATTCAGCCCCTGCAACAGGACAATAAAGCCTCTACAGAGCTATTGCTCTCTGTCTTGTATCTAGGATCTACTTTTTGAAGATTCTCCATCCTCAGGTCTTGAAGATATAGATAAAAGACTGAAACATGTCCTCTGGTCCCTGCAACACAGACACTTTCCTGAAGTAGTCAGGAAGGCTAGTGATCCCTTGTCCAAGGAGTTGGTACTTCTCTTGCCTTGATCTAAAGACCACTGCCACTTTATAATGGTCTAAAAGAATTATGTATTGTATTATTTGTCTCAGCAGATCACCATTAACCCAGATCAAGGTTATCAGCTTTTGCCACTATATACGTACCATAAAAATCAAATTATTGCAATGTTCTGTCTCTTTCTTTCTCTAATATTAAACTGGTTACCCTCATTTGCTTAATTTTCACCACGTTTAAAATAAGCTTCAGTCTCTTTCTCATTTCAGAACCCCAAGTGTACCTACAGATGACTACAAATCAGCTTTTCCATTTCTTTAACAAAATAAAAAGGAATTAGACAAAATTTATGAATTTAATCATTTTGATGATTTTGTTATTTTGGACACTAAATATCTATCATCTTTGGTTGGCTGCAACATTCAGATCCTCTTCCAGATACAGCCGGCCTTACTACAGAGGCATATTACAACTCTAATTTTGCTGTACTCACAGATATTCATTTCTTTGTAGCAAGCTATTCATAACAAAGAGAAACAAAACACATCCCACATCTATAGTCAAAACTGGTCTCAGAGATAGTGACATTTATGGAAGGAAATACAATTCAACTGAAGTACAAACTGATTAACACATTAAAGCAACAGAAGCTGCAGATGAGCTGAAGTGACAAGTTCAGAGAGAAACAAAAAGACAGATGCTAAAATGGCAGCAGTATAAGATCTGTTGGTTGCATATTTTGTGTTATACTCATTTCATCTCCTCAATTATTTTTGCAGTAATACCAGCATTTCTTGGACTGAAGGCAAAAGAAGGGGAAAACCCAGCTCCCTGAGCTGAAACAGAGGGCCTGTACAAGGATCCCTTTCTAGACAAGTCCTTCCAAATGCAACACACAAAGCTGCTAACAGTCCTTTTGAGAAGATGCAGCACTCCCAAAGCATGTGATCAAGTGAACTTCTGCTATAGCTTTTCAGTATTAGTTGCAATATTCCTGCTGGTGTAGCTTTGTTACTGGGCTCCCACACTGTCCTGATTTGATCGGCCACACTCTGATGCTTTTGATTTAAAACAACAACAACAACAACAAACAGTTTATGAAGACAAGATGAAGAAAGAGGGACATGCCATTTGTCTCCATGGCCTATCTGAACTTTGTTCTACACTGAACAACACTTGCTTGTCAGTAGGATTCCAAGAAAGTATGGAGACGACTTCATTTTTTAAGTTTGCTTGGGAATATACTTCTCAGCTGCTATACAGGAAAAAGCCCATTCATTAAAATTACATTACTGAGACCAGATCTGAGGTATTTAACGAGGTCTTACATTAATTATGCAAGATCAGGAAAGCATCTGGGTTTCTTTGAGATCCCACAGATGGGCACATGAAGGACAAACAAAATAAGTGCTGCAAAAGAACAAACATAAACATGCCTGCAAACACAATTGCTCACTCTGCCTTGAATTACAAAACAGCATTTTTCACATGGCTAGAGTCTTAGGTCATAACAAGTGTCAGTGGAGAAGAATTCAAGAGAGGCAAAGATGTAATATGCTAGCAATACGTCTACCAGGACCTGGCTTTGGAAATAAGTTTTCTTGGAGAAAAGGCTTTAATAATAAGCAAGTGTATCAGATTTCTGCAAACACACTGTTAAGGTCGGCAGAGCAGCTGGCAGCAAGACGAGTTCTGTGACCTGCTCCTGAACCCTTCAAACTCATTTCCTGTCAAACATCAGACCCAAGAGGACAAGCAAAAAGCTGTTAAGCTCTCTTCTAGAAGAGTCTGAGATTAGAATTCCAGTAATGGCTCACATTCCTTTCCAGTTGTCCTGAACTGGCCACTTCCAGCGTTGAGGATTGCTATGCCGTATGGCAGCGCTCTCCTCCTCTGGGGAGAAGGAAGAGAGAGCGGGGGTGGAAGGGAAGAGTGAGGCCATGGAAAATAGGATCCAGCTTTTCGGACAGCAAACAGGAGAGTCAGATGTGCTATTCATTTAAATAAATTAGAGCTACTTCTGGTAGATCTAAACAGAGAGAATTGTTCAACTTGTCCATGAGAGTAAAGGTAAGTCCTGATGCAATTTCCCTCTGCAATCCCCTCCTAGAGCTGAAAATGAAGAGGCCAAGGAGAGGCTCGCCCCTTCCCAAAGCCAGCAGACAGGAGCTGGTGCACACAGCCAGAGCCAGCCACCCTTTCCCAACAGCACAGAAGAAAAAAGAGGCACCCTGCTCATTTCAGATCTGCACTCGTTCACACCAGCAACTGTGAAAGCTTGTGCAGTGGACAGATCAGAAACAACGTCAACTAGGCATTTTTCCAAAGAGAAGCACCCAACAGTTAATGTACTTACTCCAGTATATAAGACATACAACCACATGAACCACTTTGGATTTTCCCTAGTTTCCACCACAAACTGGATGCAACATTTCAGAACACTTGAAAATAACTAAATGAAAAGCCTAGCAAGGAACATTCTGCACAGAGGCTTTCTAGTTCTCTTGCACCAGCTCTGCCAGAGTCCCAGTTCACAAGGAATCACAGCATCAGATCAAATTTGTCAAATAAACCAGAGGGATTTGAGAAGACGGTTCTTGGGTCCTCTGAAGATTCAGTTGTGTACATGTCTACAGATGGAAAAGTATGGTACGATATTAGAAGATACCATTTCATTCCATTTTAAGAAATAACTAGTATTTCACTCATTCTCTCTCTCTTTCCCCCACCTTCATTCTGCCATCATAAACCTTTCTGTTTCTAACCATTTCCACCACAACAAGAACAAGATTACAATGACATTTTGCTTTTCTGCCTTTCAGGAGGCAGTAGGTATCTGGAAATCAACTTAGTAATCATTAATTAGTTGCATCTCAGTAGCTATCTTCGATACCATCTTCATGTTCTGATTACATTGCTATAAGAAAAGCAATACATCTAAATATATAGCATACTTTGCATTAAGATCTAAATCAAATCTTAAGAAAAATATTAAGAAAAACAAGAGAAGTAAACTTCTAGCAAATCAAAAATTTGCTTTCAGTATGGATGAAGAAGTGAATAAATCATCACAGACAGATGCTCACAATTTTGTTTCTGTTTATTATTCTATTATTGCCTAGCAGCTTATATTCATCACTGGAAATAAGCCAATATCTGGAAAAAAAAAAAAAGCAGCACTTCTACAGCAGGTGTATAAACTGAACAATTTCTACCACCAACAGAAAAATGATATTTGGCATGACTTTTCGATTTTGGGTCTGTTACCTCTAGTCAGTTCATTAAAATTTTACTGCCTTCATTCTCTAACCCAGAAATAGCAAAGAAACTCTTCCCTTTCCCCTCAAATCACACAGCTCCTAATCATTGGTTTGTGTCCCAGAGACTCCACTGCTGCACACAAATCACCACACGATCCTTCATGTCAAAAAACCTGAAGAATGCTTCAGTGGGATTAGATGTATTTTCCAGATTTACTGCTGGAAATCCTTGGAAGCCTAGGGATGAACAGACTAACATTTCAGTTCGATTTAGTGACTCTTCGAACTGGGTAGTATAGCTGCTGGCTGAGAAATGACTGACCTGCAGCCAACACATTAAAGGTAGTATATAAATGAGTATAACACAAAGAACAAATAAGAAAAATGCCACCCCAGAATACAAGGCTTGGGCTCATTTAGACAGACCACTGTGTAACAACAAGGTCAGCTCCCTCACCAAAGCCACAGCCAGACTGTGCTTTCTGCTCACAGTAACTTGGGCATTTACTGCAGAAAGCATGCAAGGCATGTGCCATAACACTCTTAGCCATTAAAGGATATCACAGAATGGCCAGGGTTGGAAGGGACCTCAAAGATCATGAATCTCCAACCCCCCTGCCACATGAGCACCAACCTCCCCATTTCATACCAGACCAGGCTGCCCAGGGCCCCATCCAACCTGGCCTTGAACACCTCCAGGGACGGGGCATCCACAGGCTCTCTGGGCAGCTGTTCCAGCACCTCACCACTCTCCCTGTAAAGAACTTCCCCCTGACATCCAACCTAAATCTTCCCTCCCTCAACTTAAAACCATTTCCCCTTGTCCTGCAGTTATCAACCCTTTCAAAGAGTTGATTCCCCTCCTGTATGTGCACTCCCTTTAGGTACTGAAAGGCTGCAATGAGTTCACCCTACAGCCTTCTTTTCTCCAGGCTGAACAAGCCCAGCTCCCTCAGCCTGTCTTTGTAGGGAAGGTGCTCCAGTCCCCTGATCATCTTTGTGGCTCTCCTCTGGACCCTCTCCAACAGCTCCCTGTCTTTCTTGCACTGGGGGCTCCAGACCTGGACACAGTACTGCAGATCGGGCCTCACAAGAGCAGAATAGAGGGGGACAATCACCTCCCTGTCCCTGCTGGCCACCCCTCTTTTGATAGAGCCCAGGATATCATTTGCCTTCTGAGCCACAAGGGCACATTGCTGGCTTCTTTTGTACCACAAGCTTCCTTTCCTGAAAGGACACTCAGTTTTTTGACTCGGGATGATTTGTGGAATACATATCTTAATGCAGCCTGAAAAAAAACTATGACCACTCACAGTGAACTTCAAGAGGCTACAACTAGATCTGCCTTCCTCACAGTCATATTTATTGTACAACTTATAACTTTGCTCTTTCCAAATACTTAAGTCCGAATTCAAACTTCACAGTTCCTTCCCCTTGAAGTTCCAGATGTGCTTAGGAACATTCCCAAAATTTGAAAAAGCTTGGATCCAACTGAGAAACATTTCTAATGTTTGTTACAATTAACTTGAATGGAATCAGGTATATGCAGTTGTAATCTCCCTCCAACAAACAAACAAAATTATAACAGAAATTTTCATGTATCAAGCTAGCTTGAATTATACAAGGACAGAGATTTAAAACTAAACACTTTGGATACAATGAGGAGTATGCTCTCAAGATACTAATCATAATGCATCAAGAGCTCTAGGACTCAGAACAAAAATAAGTTTTGCTTCCACCTATATAAATCATTTTGTAATAACCAAATCAAAAACTACCCTGACAGTGCCAGGTCTTACTGACCTCAGCTCAGATCAGCAGTAAATATGTCTACCATAATTAACTGAGTTAACAAGTGAAGAACATGCTGCTGCATTCCACAAAAACATTTGCATTTCCCTCTATTCACACAACTGCGGCTGTGTACAGAGCTAAACAACTCCAAATTCATTATCAAACTATAAATAAAGCAGAGCAGAACACACACTTCTCTGTGCTGGTATGCTCAAGGCATTCTTGTTTGATAACCCACATAATGCTATCTGAGGTTTATCCTTGAAGAAAGATACTGGAATAAAACTAAAAGTTAGCTTGATACCTGAGTTGCATTTCAGGTTGCAGTATGGGATGTTTTTGAAAATCATCATGTGAACCACTCAGGACTTTCTGAAAGAAAATTTGGGGGCAGCTAATTGAGTTCCTGCCCTACAAGTTAAAGTCCGCTCTGCATTGAAGATGTATAACAAAATGCAAGTTTCGTTATGCAGCAGAGCCCAGCATTCCCTTATTCCAGAAAACGTAACAGTGACTTACAGTTAGGCTGTTGAAATTTACAGAATGTTAGGTGCCCCCTCCCCTCACACACATACCACACTGCCTCTTGAAGCATCTTGTGAGGAAGGAATGAAATGCTTCTCTCTATTGATATTTTATTTTTTAGAGTTTTCCAAGCTGAGTAACTTCCCAGCAACTTTCTAGCATTAAGAAAACACCTTTAGCCATTCAACACATCTACACTGCAGAATGAGTATCAGTATCTCTAAGTGAAAAAACAGAGCTCTTCACCTATATGCTGTTTCCCTAAGGATGTCTCTGCACTTCTCAACATAGCTCAGGATTCTCACGTTCTAATTCACAACACTGAGCACACAAACTGAAACTGCTCATGTTGAAAGGTATGCTGCATAAAGCAGGCATCTTCTCACAACAGCAGTCCTTTTCTGTATCCATACAAGTGAGCCCCAAATGAACACTCTAGGTGAGAACAGGAGCACAAATGGCTTCAGAGATCAGGATGGAACTGTACACTAACAAAAAGTAACAAAGACTCTACCTGAAGACTTCACAGAGCTTCCTCTCTGATGCCTGGGTAGTACTGCACTCACACAGTGTGATTAATTTGACATCTTTTTCTCCAGTTCTTTATTAGCCTTCAGTCAGTGACAGTTGAGGAGCTAGAAGTGCTTAAGCTGGGTTTGATAGCAAGCACTGAAACATTATACAAGAACAAACTCCCTTATTTTGCAGAAGACTCTGGAATCATTTTCTATAATAAGGATAGATTTAAAGAAAAAGGATACATCTTAGGATTTTGCTTGTACTCTTCCACTATCATATCAAAGAACTATACAAGGCCAAATGAAAACGTGACCAAAATCTAAGTAACTGGATTTTAAAAGGCTGTCTTGTCAGATGTAGAAAGAAAGAAGAATGGTTGTTGTACTGTCCTTTCTGCTTCTGAGCATAAGAAGTGTTGACTGCTCGGAGAACAGAGAAGCTGGGCTGCAGATACTCAGATTGTCATAAACAGTAAGGGTAACCACTGGAGAAAGAGAAAACTTAGTCTACTAACATACCTCAACAAGCAACACTGTTCACTAAAGGAAGATGCTGAAAGTGGCAAAAAGATAATAAGGTTAGAACACTGTAAAAGCTAACAAAACACAACCTCAGGTATGTCCCAAACCATATGAACGTGGAGAAGTCCTCTGAAAACAAACCAGGTTCTTGTAGCTGCTCACTGCCCTGCACCCAGCACTCCATACAAATCTGATGTATATTCTACAATGGCATTGGCATTTTGAAATCCAATCTTGCAGCTACTTCAAAATTTGGCATAAGAACAAATGGCTGTCACTTGAAAAAAGATACTTGGGGACTTGAACAAGTTAAACAGGAATTGTTTTATGGGGATCCAAAACCCAATTAATATTATCATTAGGAATTATGATAGTTTTTAATCAAAGAGTACGCAGTGTTCACTTGCTAGCATAGAAATTGTATTATGTTTGAATATTTTGAAAAAGTTTCTGAAGGACTCTGTCTAAAAATGTCAGAAGTCTAACACTGACATGTATTACTTGGTCATGCCTGAATGGATTTTTTTTTTTTAACCCATGAAGCTGTATCTTGATGCCTTTGAATTGATATCTTTGGGAAAATGAAGGAAATGCCTAGAACAACTGGTTTATTTCTTCTAGTGCAAATAGAACAATTTTTTTTTTTCCTTAAAATTTGCAGCATGCAAAAGGGTATATAGATTTTTTTTTTTTTCTAGGAGGCAAAGAAGAAGGAAAAGAGAAGGTCCCACAGAAGCTAATGACAGCATATCATGGAACTTTATCGTCATCTACAAAGTGCACGGAAAAGCCCATTGCTTTAACACAGCACAGGAATAACTTGGCTGTTACCTATTAAGGCTCATATCCAGTAGAAGGTCCTTTTTGCTGTATATGTCAGCAGAATCCCATAAATAGGGAAAAACCAACCAACAAACCAAACCAGGGAGTTGCTAACAAGTAGTGGATGTTTGCTATAAAATCTTTAACAAAAAAGCCTTTCTTTCCATGTATAAGAATTAGATTTGTTCACAAAAAAAGGAAAATTATTTCAAACAAAGAGAGCCTTAGATCCTTCAGAGGCAATGGTTTTAACTTTATCAAAACCAGAGTTAAAAGGTTGAAGAGCTACTGTTTCTACAGTCTAAAGAATGGATATTCAAAAGGAAAAGAATGTAAATTAAATAAACGTTTCTGACAAGCAAAGCACAAATGCCAAAGACACTGAAGCATTTTTGTGGTGTCCCGACATAGCAATTCTATCTCTGTGACACATTGTAAGGATAGACTAGAAGAATTAAGGACTCTAGGACTGACCAACACAAACTCAAGTCCAGTGCAAAGCAGCGTGTGAATTTAAACCATATGAAAAATCTTTATCCAAAAGGTCTAAGAGATATTGGCAAAGCTGGGTTTCAAAGTATTGCATATCTCACTCCAATAGTAAAAATGTAGCTGGCCAGCCACGTTAACAACCAAGCTATAACAAGACATATGTCACATTACATAGCCTGTCAAACTTTCATAAACAATAACCAGCTTTGTCAAATATCTGAACTAGTACATTTCTTCACCATAAAGCAGTGTTAAATTACATCACATGGCCTCAATACAGTTTGATTTGAACCAGGATGCCAGATCTGAATTTCTCTGTGCTTTTAAAGAATTTCTTGGATTCAAACTATTATGCTAGACTGTAACTACAAGATGGATCTATCAAGATTAGCCCTGCATTAGATCAAGGGAACATTTCCAAGCTGCATCACTTTTTCAGGTGGATACCTCACAGCATGGGACTTCAGGACAGCAAACACATACCCGTTTAAGTTTCTCTTTGGCAATAAAGTAACTATGCTCACTCTAAGAGCTTGCATCAGAACAAAAGAGCTGTCTTGTACTGAACATCACCTCAGGAGCAAGTTCCTATCCTACGTGCCAGTGCTGGGCCAACCTCCATTCTCTGCTTCTAGACCTGTAGTATCTTAAAAAGTTCAGAAACTCTATGAGCAACACTAAGACACTATGGCAAGATTTAATGAAGAATGAAAGTTCAGAAGTTAGCATCCCTCTCATCCTTGTTGATGGCACCATTTGCTTACCAGTCTTGAGTCTCAAGGAGGTTCCCATGGTTGCTGTCACCAGCTATCCCAAGAGTAGTCGGGCATCATATAAAGTAGTAAAATTTATATACCTCACAATATCAAAACTCATCTGACACTCTCGGAATATGGAATGAATCACAAAACGGCCTGGGTTGAAAAAAATCTTAAAGATATCCAGTTTGAACATGCCTGCTGTGGGCAGGGCTGCCAACCACCAGACCAGGCTGCCCAGAGCACTCTCCAGCCTGGCCTTGAATGCCTCCATGGATGGGGCATCCACAACCCCTCTGGGCAACCTGTTCCAGTGCATCACCACCCTTTGGAAAAACTTCCTCCTAATATCTAACCTAAACCTCCCCTGTCCCAGTTTAAAATCATTCCCCCTTGTCCTATCACTTTCAACCCATGTAAACAGCCATTCCCCCTCTTGTTTATATGCTCCCTTCAAGTACTGGAAGGCCCAATGAGGTCTCCCTGGAGCTTTCTCCAAGCTAAACAAGCCCAGTTCCCTCAACCTTTCTTCATAGGAGAGGCGGCTCCAGCCCTCTGATCATCATATTTTATTTATGTTTTACTTACAAATAATTCTAGAGATAATTAGGGAAAGAAAATCTGGAGACTGCATTATAAGTTACCTTTTTGACTTTACTCATTTGTTTTAAGTAAGAGCTGAAGGATTGGTCATTGTTCTGGGGAAGACAACAAGCAGATCCTCCTGAAAGCTATGCCAAAGCATATGGAAGAAAGGGAGGCGAGATGGGATAATCAGCCAACATGCCTGAGGGATGGGATATCATTCAGAGAGAGACCTACACAGTCTTGAGTGGTGGGCCCAAGTGAACCTCATGAGGTTCAATAAATCCATGTGCAAGGTCTTAGCCAGGGTCGTGGCAACCCTCACCATCAATGCAAGCTGGGGGTCATAAGGTTGGAACATAGTCCTGCTGAAAAGGGTTTGGGGGTTACTGGTAAATGACAAGCTGGACATGAGCCAGCAGTGTGCCTTCACAGCCCAGAAAGCCAACTGTATCCTGGGCTGCATCAAAAGAAGTATGGCCAGCAAGTCGAGGTAGGTGACCTTGCCCCTCTGCTCTGCACTGGCGAGATCTCACCCGAAGTTACTACATTCAGATGTGGAGACCTCAGTACAGGAGAGACATGGACCTGTTAGAGAGCATCCAGAGGTGGGCCACAGAAACGATCCAAGGGATAGAATGCCTCCTCTAAGAGGAAGGCAGAGAGCAATGGCTGTTTAGCCTGCAGAAGAGAAGGCTCTGAGGAGAGCTGATAGCAGTTTTCTAGTATGTAAAGGGAGTCTATAAGAAGGAAGGAGACAGACTCTTTAGCAATGTCTTTCCTGACAGGACAAGGGAAACAGCTTCAAACTAGAAGAGGGGAGATTTGGACTGGATATAAGGAAAAGTTTCTTACAAGCAGGGTGGCAAAGCACTGGAACAGATTGCACAGAGCAGTGGTGGATGTCCTGTCCTTGGAGACTTTCGAGGTCAGGCTGGACCAGGCTCTGGGCACTTGATCAAGCTGTGGGTGTTGCTGTTTACTGCAGGAGAGTTGGACGAGATGATCTTTAAAAGGGTCCCTTCCAACTCAACAGATTCTATGACTGAGGTTCCACTTAACAGAATACACATAAGCCACTTGAGCAAGATCTTAGGGTCACTCCTTTGGCTGTTCACTTGGCAGAATACCTTATTGAAAGAACTTGGTGCTCATCTTACAGACAACCAAAAGGCACCAAATATGATACACAAACTAGTTTCTGCAGTCACTGCATTAGTTAACAGCTATATTAAACTAACTGAATTTGCAAGTAATTCCTAAGTGATACATACCTTGATTACTACTTGCAACAAACTATCTCATAATTTCTTTTGTGAAATCATAATTCCATAGAATAAGAAGAAATTGCCTCTTGCAAATCCAACTGTTTCCCCTTCATTTTGTACTTAACATGCTTTATTTTTGTTCTCTTTCTCAAAAATAGTATTTTAGGAATTATGATGGTAAATATAGAGAGGACGGAAACATGGGTTCAAAATATGCTACTAAAAGGAAAGCAACTTTAATAATAACATAAAGTATTGCTTTCTATTTTACCAAAGCTCAAATTCAATTTATCACATACGATAACCTTCCTGGGGGACGAAATCTCTGCTTTGTTGAACTCAGGGTGAGTTTTCTCAAAGAGTTAAGCAGAACATAATTTTACTGCAAAAATAACAGTTCACAAATGAACAAAAAAAAACCCCAGAGAAATTAAAAGTAGACCTTTTCCTGGTCCCACACATATGACGGTCACAGTTCAGTTGCACTTTTTCTTGGATTTTGCTACCTACGACAGCAAAGTAACAGACCTATCAAACAGTATGCTAAGAAAATGGAGTACTCCGTACATTTTTACTGTTGACAATACTATTCAGGAAGTCAAGCATAAGCAAAACTAAGCACTATAATATCAAGTATATGCTTTTTATATTCATGTAATCTCTGAGAAATGTTCTGGTTGGCTACAATATTGCCTAATAGAAAGGTAAATGTTGTCTTCTGTGATTCAGCTACATCCAAAAGTACTGCTGTAATGAAAGAAAGACTTGTCTCATTTAACACAGTAGGTTTACCTGAAGACACTACACGCACCTCCTACAGGACTCAGCTGCAACATGGAATTTCTTTAATTGGTCACATACCATTGGATGGGCAACAACATGCAAAGAGATCGTCTCAACTGGCACATCACACACGTCAGTGACATAAATAATGCATTAAATGCACAGCATAGAGGGATGGTACTCTCAAGATCAGCATAGAGAAGAATACCTTATTCCTTCCTCTGAGCACAGGAGGTTCTTTGTTGATAGCGGTAACTTTGAAAAACCCTTTTCCAAGATGGCAGAAGCACAAACATAAGACATGGTCAACAACATGAAAAAAGCTGAAAGCCTAACAGTAATTGTTAGCACACTGTAATGCAAGATTAATCAGGAATCCTTGGTTGGCAGGTAAAACATCTGATCTGTGAACAGTCAGACTTCAGTACCTCATGCAACAACTACTTGCACTTGTTTTTAAAGCAAATTACAACACCCAAATATTCTCCATCACAAGAACACAATGTCCAAAGTTTATTTTACTTGACATAGCTTCAATACCTTCAGCTTCTGCACAATTTAGGTATTTTATTTTCCAGTAGAATAACTCTATTGACATGACTACACTCGGAGCTATTCCTGATTTATACTAGATCCTTTAGGGAATTGGGACTGCATGCAAAAAAATTCTATCATAATGTAGAAATTGGATGCTGAAGGTGGGCTAGTTGTACTTATTTTCTTATATGTCCATTTTTTATTTGTTTATCCTGAAGAGCTTATTTCATGCAGAGGTACATGTGGATCCAAAATGTGTAATGACCTAGTAAACAGCTGCAGGCACTTCTTGGCTCAATTCCATTTCTACAGCATATAATAGATTTTGCTAGGATTTTGCAAAGCTCCATTTGTTACAAGTTAGAGAGAAAACTACTATGAATTTGCCTTACAGTTGATAAGAGATACAGCCTATGCAGAATGCAGAATCTGTAAACGTAACAGCTTTGTGTAAATTGTACTGATAGTGGTGCAGTGAACCTTAATCACTAACCACTAAGTTATGCAGCTGGTTTTAGAGCAACAACTTGAACAGCACAATAAACCTCCTTTCTCAGGGAAGAGTTAGCTCCCCAGATCATAGCAGTTGAGTCTCAAGCCACAAATTACTTTTAAGCAGGAGGTGACACGACAAGTAGCACACAAATAAATAAATCAATCACCAAGGAACTCCTTCAAGTTAGTAGGTCCTTTGATGCATACAAGAGCTTAGAATATTTTCCCAAAACAGCTTGCAGGCTAATCATTCAGGACAGAACATTACCCTCAAAAGCACACCAATACCACATTCATAAAATAACACGTGCAAAGACCACTGCATGCTAACAGCTGCGTACTGAGCTGTTATGGTGCAAGAAAGTCTTCATGTTCTAGCAGTTAAGAGAGAACAATAATTCTAGGAACTACATCATAACAGCACTGCTCTTCAAACCCTTTAGGGCCCATGCTTACCTCTAAGAACAGCAGCTAAAATCACACATAAATTGCTGGAAGCCACACTCTGGTAACACAGCAACTTCTGTTTTCTTCTTACTCAGGGTTCAGAGGAGCTCTGCTGCATGTGAAGGCAGCCTCATCCAACAAGCCTTGACTCTGTTACACGTACTAAAGCCTGCTCTTTCCAGACTCTATCACCTTACAGATACTAAGTCAGGAACAAACACAAAGCCACACACATGGCTGCTGCTCCAGGCCCTTCTCTATCTGAAACAGTCCCAGTTACTGACACAGGTGCTACTCACATGGCCAATCTACAGCCCCTTCTTTGTTTAAATCAGCCCCACCCCAGCTACTGGCACAGGTGGCACTCATAAAGTGCCTGCTGCCCCAGCTGGGCTGTCCATGAGTGATAACTGGGCTGAGGCCCACTTTTTTTCTGTGATGAGATCCAGAACAAGTAGGAAAAAACCCCACTTGGCATAAGGAACGTATTACAGAATTGATTAGGCGCGTTTCTTTTTAACCTTTCTTTTTTGCCATGTTTGCTCAGATTAAAGCTTCTACCCATCTTTGTGGAGGTGAACAGTTTCCCTGTACTTCTACCAGGCACAGCTAGCAATCAGTCTCTATCCTCAGATGAGAGCATTTACAGCTGCAGACACTTTCATGCTGGTTAACCATTTACACTTACTCATTTGTATTGCGTTGCACATTTACAGTTGTCCTGGGCCAGCACCCCAGGGCAACTCCTCTGGTGCAATTTTATCCATTCAGAATCTGTTTCTGGCAAAGGCTTTAGTATCTGCTGTCCTCATTACAATCTTTCTTTTCTTTTTCAGAAAAACAAAGCATTAATTCAAATAACATCTACTTAAATAGTAAAATTAATGTAAAACAAACAAGTTTTCCATCTCTTAGGTTGCCCTGTCTTTTTCCTTAGAAGGAAGGGCTTCCTTGCTCCTGCAGCATAACTCAAACACATAACTCAAACCTAGATAAAAATAATCTGCTATCTTTGTCTGTGCTGGGATTGAGACTTTTAGCCTTAAATTCTTCTAAGTTCTTTGCTAGGTGGAGCAATACCAAGCAAAACGTGAGCATTTCCCAAATATTTTATGTAAAGAGCCCTCATTTTTTTCCTTTTTCCTGATTGCTGTCTTACCAGCTCTAGACTACCTCACTCTTCTGTCCCTTCTCTCCTCCCTAAATGCTAACTTGGTGTCAATGCAAGGACTAAGAGATTTAGCATCTACTTTTAGCATCTTTTATTATGCATGTGTTTATTCGTACATTTCCTGCCACAGAAACATGAAATTTGTATTTCATTAAGAAATTCAGAACTCCTAAGAAAAGATTTATAACTAACATTTATCTTTTTTAACCCAGCAGTAATTGATTCAGATGTCAGTAAATATGAGGGTTTGTTTGGTAAAGACATCTCCTTTTGCAACTACTGTCCTTTTCTTTAAAAGGGACTACAAGTTTCTTTCTTATCTCCCTTTTCCTTCAAGCTTTGCAAACCAGACTTCTAATTTTGCAAGAAAAGCTGCATGGTGTTTTAACTGTCATCTTTTTCAAGGGCTATTGATTACTTCTTCTTACAATGTCTAGTGCATTAACACTGCTTGAATCTTTAAATGGAACAGCTTTAATGCAACAAAAGTTACAGTATGCTTGGACAATTTATTGCAAATTAAAGAGAATTAAGTGCCTATACTATCTACTAAGGTTGTTTAATTATAGTACCTCTAGCACTGGTGAGTGACATATGGGCCTACTTTTGCTGGCATATCACTTCTAGCTTTTGCTTCTTTGCTTTGTGGGTAAAATAGAAACAGCACGATAGCTGCATGATTTCAAGCTTGAAAAACAAGTATACGCATCAAACATTTAATTTTAATTTTAGGTGTGCCACACAGTTTCAAATAGATGACTATGGATTCACTCATTGTTACAAAAAATAACAGTATTAGTTATAAAATAATTTAAAACAATACTGGCAGTAATTACCCTACACAGCAATGTACTAGCAATTTTTGTCAACAAACTGCTCTATTTCTCCTTCTATTCTGCCACTGACAGTATAGTTCATGATCCCTAAGCTAAAGGGAAGTGTAAGAAAATTTGCAGCCAGATTATTTTGGGTTATGCAGCAAATAAAGAAATTAATTAACCATTAAACCAAAGTCATCCATACTAGCCTACTGTAAGTATAAATTCTTGTATTATTAACTATTTAGCAATTGAGAACATACATATAACAGAAAAGTAAGTTACATCACAGAAATAATGCCCAAATTTGGAAACCGAAGCAGAGACTTGACAGTGCATCCTTTGCACCCATCTCCAGCAGCTGATAATAATTTGGCTGTCTGCTTTTGATAAACAAAGCTGTGATGTTCTACTGGAAATACACTTATAGTAGTATTAGCAATGGTATTTTCAATGACCTGAGTTCAGCATACTTGATGTTGGCTTCATGTTAACCTCGTTCTTCAGTGTTGCTCATCTAGTTCCAAAAAGTGATAATCTCATGTCAAATGCTGAGAGTGTCTGAAATCCAGGCTCAGATCCCAGTTTTTTAAGTGGCCCCTTATCCATTATGGCAGACTAATCTCAATTGCCAACACTGTATAATTACCCTCCAAAATAGGTGTACGACTTGAATTAGCCTCTAGTTTCAGGGAGCTTTATTAAACAAAGACTGTTTCCCTTTTGGCTTGCACTAGATCACAGCACCTGGAAGTACTCTAGACGCCTCTAGGGAACAAGCTAACACCAATCTCTGCTTCTCAAAAATTCCTCATCTAAATTTAGACATGATCAGACAAGCAAAGGTCAAAAACACCAAACAGAGAGTGAGATGAGCATAAAGAAAGATTTTTGGAGAACAGATAGCAATACCGCTCAGGTAAAGGAGGTTGGGAGACTTCCTTTACTACATTTTGGAGATGTAAGTTTATGGGACCCAGTTCCACAGCCTGCTTACCTGCATTTCTTATTTGCAGCATGAGCTTTCTTACACTCCCCTGTCACCTCCCCTTTTCCTCTTTGATTATCCAATGGACAAGCCAGTGCCAAGCTGCTTATATCCGCTATTCTGATCTGTTTTACACTGGCATCGACTTCTTGTTGCATTAGGTGCTGAATACCAGCCAGGGCTGGATTTGCTCCTGTGCCTTTCTATGTTTTGATCTCTATAGCCTTCATAATCTCTGTTCATCCTGACTTGGATGAAAAGAAAATACATACAAAGGTTTATCTAAAATCCTGACTTCCACTATGGACTAATCAAGGCAGAAATAGAGTTATTTGTAATTTCAAGTGCCACTGTAGGCCTCACTACACTTTCATGCAGCTCAGACTGATAGTGAACAGAGAAGGTTAAAAGAGAACAGTGGACTGGAATCCCAAGATAAACGGAAGGATCTCTGTCTATTTAGGTTGCATGTACTCATATAATAAATGAATCATCGAGCTTTCTTGGGATGCCATCATCAAATAAGAAATGCTTTCCTTACATCAAAAAAAAAAAAAAAAAAAAAAAAGGAATATCAACTCACATAACACAATTGAATTCTGTGTGCAGTATTCCTTGAATTAAAAAAATAATTCAGTGTCATGGTGAATAGCTATGTTTGTTTTTTTAGTCTGAGGCTATCCCAATTATTGCTATTTGATCAGATGCGTGATTTAACAATTGAAATGACTGGCAAAAAAGTGATTTCTCTACAGAAATTTGTGTCACTGGATAGACAAAATTTTGGAAGAACGCTGATATAGGAAGAAGAGGATACAAATCTCAGATATTTTAGGGTCAAAAACAGCTGTCTGCTGTAGCAAAATTTTAGACTTTTTAGAGATTGTAATCTAACCTTCAGGCTGTCTTGACACTGTTAACATAAGTGATACATACAGTGATCAATGACATGATTTTACGTACCATAACTAATTCCTCAATTTGTTCCTGGCTCTGGTTCATTATCACTTGATGGGATATTTTCCAGATTTCAGGTATTGCTACATGTTCATACCTGAGAAGACTGTCTGCAAGCACTTTCCTTGAATCAAGAGCCTAAGGTGGAAGAAGCCAAGATAATTTTAATTTTAACTTTCTTTTTCCTGGAAAATAGTTATAAAGAATGAATCATGTTTTGGGAACAACAAGTAGGGAAAGCATAAGTGATTTTTGAACTTAATCTCATTAAATTTAAAAGCAGTGACATAAGCTAATGAGACTAGTTTGGGGGCACTACCAAAAGGACAGATATTCTAAACAAAAACCTTTCCTGCAGATTTTAAAAGGGTATCACAAAGAGTAATATCTTACAGGTATCTCAGAGAAAACACTCTGTCCGACTTCAATACTCAGTGGTGACTGGGTTGCTAACTCTCCAACATTTTCTTCAAAATTCCAATTCCAAATCATTTGCCTTCATGAAATACTACAAAGTCCTTAATGTTTTTAGCCTGTATTTTTTTTATAGAAATAAAATGTTAGTGTAAGCATTTCATTCAGCTAACATGTTTGCCAGTGACAGAACAGCACAAATAAAAAAGCTCTAACCACTGCGGTGGCACAAAAACAATCCAATGTACACAGAACCTGAACCCATAAGCATTTAAACGTAGTGATTTTTACCTATACTATTATCTACTATATTGAACTTGATTCATATACTTATCCACAAACTTATGTAGTTACAATTTTGAACTTATTGGAGGTCTTGTATGTAAATATAATTTTGAACTCAGCAGCACTATTAATTATGACCTGCAGCCACTGTAACCTGGCAAGAAACGCAGTGCTGTCAGCATACTGTTCATTTTTTGAGATACCTGAGCATTTGTTCTTACTGAGAAAGCACTTGCACAAAACACTTTCTGGTATTAAACTCAAAATAATCCCATCTGTCCATCATGAAGCAGTGATGTTGAATCTAGCATCAATTCTGGACAATAAACAGAGATATTTAATGCAAAGGAACACTACAAGGTTTGGAGGTCTTGTTTGGTGGTAGGTTTAGGGGAACTGAAATACAAGAATCCTTACTGACTTCAACAGTGAGAGACATTCGATAAACAAAAATGAAGACAGAATATCAAGTACCATTTAACGTGTAAAAAGCCAGCTATGTTTATACCTCTTTCCAGGAAATATAATGTTATTTTTATCCTAGCTATTTCCATCTTCTATTTATTACCTACTTTGTAGACAAAATCATAGGGTAAGAATTCCCTAGAAGACATTTAAACAAAACATCCATTAAAAAAAATATGGAATGGAAACCGTAACTTTAAATTTGCCACAGTCAAGCAATATTTCCTATTCAAGAATGTGCAAAATCTGAAAAATATAAGAATCATGAACCACATTGTGCAACTTGAAATTGAGCATTAGTTTCATGCTGGATGTTGACAACAAGCAACATTTTATAGAAGCAGAGGTCAATCAGATCAGACCACCATAAAAAAGACAAATAGGACAGTACTGTGGGTAGATACCACTAGCGATCTGGAATTTTAATTCAGCTGCCACTAGTGCATCTTCTGGTTTGTAAAGTCTGCATAGAGATGAAGGTGTAAATGAACAAATGTTAGACAGACTGTCTTTAAAATACAGCTTTTACCTTCTGTTCCAAGTTTGGGTTTTCAGAATTTTCTAGAAGTAGCACACAGAACCCACATACGAAATCAAGTATCTCAGTTCAAGAAAGACTCTTCATCTTCTCAGGGATGACTCAGCTAATCATTATAATACTCCTGGCTTACTAAAAGCTGTATTATTTTACAGTTGATTATAAAATATGCCAATGAGAAATTTCAATAACTGTTAGTGGTAAGAAGGGAACCTTACCCTTAAAAGATATCTTAGTATCTGACTTTTAATTACTGGAGTGTGATTGTAGATAAAGATGGTAGACAGTTCACTACACGCATTTGCACACATGGGCAACCTTAAAGAGGGGTGGATTAAAGACACAGAATTGAAGAGTTCCTCTGGGTGATCATTCTTACCAGCTTAAACCAGAAAGGTCTAAAGCAAAAAAATAACAATAGGTTAAATTAGACCTTGAAGATTTTGTATTATGCAAGAGAAAACAAAAGCAACTCCTATCAGCAGTCTTTGTATCAGCAATTCATTCCTTTGAGAGTCTAGATGGAAGAGTAAGCAGAGAGTAAATGACATTGAATCTGGAGCATCTCTATTTGACATACAATTAAAAAAAAAGTTGCTACACATGAAAAAAACACAAAGATGAAAATTTCTTAAATGAGCATGCTTACACAGTAGCCAAAATTTGGCAAGAAACTAGACTAATACAGACAAAAACTCTAAAAGTAGATGCGACAGTGATACTCAGCATGAACTTTAGCATAACTGGGGAACTGGTGGACTCATTTCAGTTTTTTGACTCCCCAAAGCAACCACAGGATAATCATGAACAGACAAAATATTTGTATGATCACAGATATGAAAAATGAGAAATGTGGTGCAGCCACTTAAGCATACTCCAAGAATATTACAGGATGAAAAAACAAAATTACAGTATTTGGAAAAAATCACTACATTTTTGTTATGTCTGCAGTTTGCAAAGTATCAGATACTAATAATGTGTGTGGGATGTGATACAAAATTTTGAACATTTGGTCCTAGGTCTGCTAGCTGTTTGTGTATTGTTACGTAACCAGTGACCCACACATGTGGCATGTTCTGAGCTGTATTATTTAATACAATAATTCCGAAGTTCCATACAAAATACGGAATACAAAATGCTTAAGTGTTAGATAAGGAGAAATTTCTAATATACTACGCCTGTAAAACTCCTCCAAACTTAAATTCAGTTCATCCCATCACCTATTAAGAGCAGTTTGTTTCTCAACAGAAACAAAGCTAGGAAATCCATCTTCCCTTAAGTAAAGAGCCCCTGCTCTTTAGAAGGACATACTTACCTCACCCCGAACTCCTGGAAGGGTTCCTTTTCCATGGAGTATGAAGAAGATGGATCCCTTTTCACATGGAGTTTTTCCCAAACGAATTTTCTACTCTTTCTCTACTCTTGCTGCCACAACTGAAACAGGTTGAAAAACCTTGGAGCTTATGCTACTCTAACTTCTACACATTTCTTCTGAGTTTCCATCTGAATCTTTGCTTTGTATAGAAGAAACCCTAAGGCACACTACTAATTCTTTGTCTTCACACCAAGAACCTGTGTAGGCCTAGCATTCATTTGGAACCTATGTAGGCCTAGCATTCATTTGTATATTCTTTACATAAACAACACAAATATTGATATCTCATTTCAGCTTTTATTTGGATATTTTTAAGTTAAGTTGCTCAAGTCCATTTTCCATCAATACAGACACTAAAAATTGAGATCAACATTTAAGGCAACATTAGCATTCATGCCAAGCTCAATATGCAAACTCTAAGCACCACAGCATTTAAGAATTGTCACAAGTCCCCTACCTCCATCACACATTCCCTTTCCATTTTAACTCTGCTAACCCACACCACACTCAGGAATTCAATTTAGATGCTATTCTCCAATAAGATCTTGTCATTTCTTGTATTTTAATTATTTCATACTAGATTGCTTATCAATAAGGTGACATAAATGATCGAGATATGTTTCATGGTGAAAGCACGTGGCTGATTTATGTTGTGAGAGCATATGGGAAAAATCTTTTTCCCCCTTTTCTTTCCTAATATTTAACATAATTATTCAACAGCTTAGTAGAGATGTTACATATTTAGTCTTTTAATAAAGGCCATACATTGAGACTTGTTAGAATGATAATCTTGCTTTAAATTCTGATTTCTTTAGTCTTTAATGTTACTGTTGACAAGTGTTTGAGTTAAGGATGCTGAAGTGCAACTCTTGTGTAAGAATATGTACAAGTATACAAAAGACCATACAATTCTTAATACAGAGTAAATAAGGATTTGTCTTGTGCCTGTGGAAGTATTTCAACATGTGGGTCTTGCTGATTTCTCTTTTTACAGTAAAAGGAAGGGTTTTTCTTAAGAAGTGTGTTTATTACAAGATGATTATATCACAGAACATACAAGAGTTAAAATGAACCAGTTACAAAATAAGAAGTGGTATGTAAATTTTCATATAACCTAGTAGCAGGATCAGTATTTTACAAAGTACATATAAAAGTACTTCATATACAAAGAAACATACAAATGTGCAAACACCATTGTCACAGGTGGAAATTTGTCAGTTGAAAAATGCTAGAAAAATCCTTCATTTTCTTTGTTTTGAAATTGTAAATGCATTAAAAACAG
This sequence comes from Lagopus muta, assembly GCF_023343835.1. Lineage (NCBI taxonomy): Eukaryota > Metazoa > Chordata > Aves > Galliformes > Phasianidae > Lagopus > Lagopus muta. The sequence continues at coordinate 9,196,634 of NC_064438.1, read as the reverse complement.
CTGCGTTACCTATTGTGTATGTGAAGTGAGAAGTTCATATTCCTTTCTGACAAAATACATTAGTTATAAAAAACAAACAAAAAACATTAATAACTGAAAAACTGTAATAAGTATAGTCAGTTTGATTAGGCTGACATTAAGTTATAAGCAGAATGTCTGGAAAAAAAATGAGAAAATACTGAATCATATATACATTTTTTTGTAATATTAGTGTGCTATTTAACATATTAACATATCAAAATAAAAACAATGGCTTAGTTACCTACAGATTCTACTCAATGTCATCACTATTTGTAGACTGTAAAACTTTTAATAATTTGGGGTTATTAAACACATTTCTCCCAAGATTTTAAGTTGAACAAACACAATTTTATCAAATGTAAAAATCTATAAACAATCTTCCAATTTATGTGCAAAAATGTTTAAAAAGTATCAAATCACAACACATCAACCCAGATTATTTACATATTTAATATCTGTAAATGTTAACTAGCTAGTATTGTTCTGCTATAAATAACTTACCTGTCATTCAAAATGTGAGCATTTTAAAGATTTCAGTGCAAGTGCTTGCTCCACTGTTTAGTGCATTATCATCACGTTTGTTATTTTTTATTTTACAGTGAGCAGAACAGCATATAAATTAACATATACAACTCACACTTAAGAGATCTTCCTTCTACCAAATTCCTAGTTTGTTTTTTCCTGCATCTCTACGATAGTGTCAGCCAGATTTCTTTCACATATCCCATCATAATAGCAAACAGAATCTAAAAAGAAAGTGCTATGATCTTCAGATAACCCCTGGAACTTGAAATTCCATAACAACATTGCTGAAGCACTCTGTAGAGCATGAGATTAAAGACTGGCCTGCATGCTGAGAAGACACTTGAAAATCTGTTAATTTCAGAATGGCAATTTCATTTTTTGGTCTTAAAAAAATATCAACAGTTTTAATATCAGCAATCTGATATATATGTCACTGGACTCACAAGCTTTGTTTCTTTCTTTTTTTTAGGAATTGTAGACATGTTTCCTCTTAACAATGACTACCTTGGAAATAAGAATTTCTGTTTAAAAATATAAATAAGGAGAAAATAGACTTTCTGCTGTAGAGATTTTTACAAGCTACTTTGGACAGCTTTCCTTATCAGAGCAACTCTGAAATGAGAAAATGAGGATTAGAAAATAGTGCAAATACGGCTCACTTTTCTAGCTAGGAATTGTACTGAAGAAAGTGGAAATTCAGGATAAATGAATTATTATTTTTCAAAGTCCTCCCTGCAGGAAAAAAAAACCAAATGGTTACAGTGGTTATAATTATTAAACAGAAAAGAAACTTCAGCATATTATCAATGTCTATAGCTGAAATGTAAGGAAGGCTGGTTGTCAGCAACATTTCAGAACACATCTTACAAAAAGAGTTGCTTTAAACATATCTTGATAATGGAATGTTATTCCTTTCTAAGCATCTGAAATGCAGCTCTGGATTCTGTCCATCCATTGTTGAGCACTCTGTGCATCTTGGGCACAAAAATTATACACACGTTTGTTTGTCTTCAACTGCAAAAGAAAAACAAGAACGTGAAAAGTCAACACACAAAATAGAAAAAGAAACTTATATTACTTTCAGCTGTAATCTACTAATTGAGTCTGAATGTATGGGTTTTTTTTGTTTGTTTGTTTTAATTTCTGCTGTTGAGAATCATGACTAGCTAGCTCCATGAAAACTTTCTGTGTTGAGTTGGCATGGCAGCTCCATTCAAGCTCTCATCTTCCAGACAGAATGAAAGTAGTAGGTTAAACAAGGAAAGTTTCAGGTAAACATCAAATAAAAACCAGATATACTTACATCAAAAAATGCTTTTTCACTTGCATGTTTTGGGGCTCCAATAGTTGGAGAAGCAGGAATCACTGTTTCTACTTCTGCAAGGTCTATGTGACCCTTACAGCTTGTATCTTCACCAGAGTCATAGTATCGTAACTAGACCACATGAGAGAGAAAAGTTAAATCCAAATACACTATTCAGATGGACCTTTCATTTTTATTACTTTTATTGTCCTTTCCTGGATATAACTTGGGGATTCGGGGAGTGAAGGTAGGAAGAAAAAATGCTATTAACACCTGAAGCCATCAGACATAGGCAATTGCTAAGACACGGTCATTGGTCTGGTATACAAGATAGTGGGACTGTTGAGAGCCTTTTACTGGCCAGACCTCTATTTGATATCTCTGGCTAATAGCAATGTCTCCACCATCCACTCCTGTGCAGATCACTGAACTGAGAGAACGTGTTGTCATGAGAATCTCAGGGCAGAGAAGCTTCTAACAGTTAAACACTGTTTCTGTCAGAAAAACTGATAAGGACTGCTGACTCCTGAAGTCAAGATTCTGCTCGTATCCTTCACAAATCCTCTGCCCAGAAGCAATCTCTTCCCTGTTAATTTCAATGAAACTAACACAAGAACATTACTCCACCAAAGAGTTAAGAAAATATTGTCTGTATTTCAAGAATAGAAAATGATCAGCAAAAATTTAAGAATGATTTTAGATAATTATAAACACAGAAAACTTCAATTTTCCTATATTTAGTGGTTGAACAAGACTTGCTTTTTCACCTAGCAAAGATACTTTAATATGAATGCAAATCACTGTAAACTGAGTTTTGATATACAAATTGGTCCAGAAGATAAAATCTAGAGTCCACTGGAAAAAAAAAAATACAACAACCCATAAACAGATGCATTATAGTAAAGCAAACCCTCACAGCCAGAGAATTCAAGCTACGATCGACTTGTATCTGCTTCAGATTGCATATACTCTTACATCTGTGATATTCAGGAGGATATTTGGTTTACAAAAAATTTAAAAGTCTTTTTTTTTTTTTTTCTTCTGCAGAATGATGAGTCTTCTCTCTTCTGTTTCAGGAGCAACAATCACAATTAGGACATTTGCTAGTATATTACCACATAGCATAATCAGGGGATCCTCAATGAGTGGCTTAAAAATGACTGTCTTGTATTACATATTTTTTAAAGTGTCAATTACAATGCATTAATATATTTTCTAACAAAGCACACACAGGTCTCAGAAGTTATTTGAACAACCTGCACTGTGTGGCTATGTGGAACATTTTGCTCAGTAAAGATTACTTCTTCATCACTCAATATTATTTTAAGCATGGAAGATCACAAATTTCCACTGTCAAATTCTGTAAATCAGGTAAAATATTTAGGCCAACAGATGCCCTATTTTTAGTGCTTCTTGATGTACAATGATTTTTCAGAATATTTATGAATTATTTGGCTATTAAGCTTACCTCACTGTGAAGAATTTAAACTACTCCTATATATACCACCTAACATTATTGTTTAATCAGGAACTTGGCATTTGAAGACTTTAGAGGGAAAATTTGGGGGTGAAATTCTAACTCCCTTTAATTTAAAAAACTCTAACTGATCTCAGAAAGATAGCTGTTCCTATTCTTCAGATTTGAAAATACTTCCAAGGTTTCACTCACGTTAGCTGCCTCAAGTACAGATTACAGAAGAGCACCACAAATGCCAAGTGAGGTAAATGGACTTTTCCATAAAAGCAATTCAGGTGATATTTTTTCAGAGAATACAATGTTATTTCATGTAAAGAAAAATGCTCATGACAAAGTACTTGAGGAGCAAAGAGGATGTAAAATACATGCTTTGGGAGCATTAAGTACCTACTCCAGTTTTAACAATTGAAACTTGCTATCAGTTACCATATCATCTCTCAGAATCCCAACTGCAATGAAGAAATCACCTACTAAGTTTCCAGCTATTTAAAACAGATTTTGGTTCTTCTGGAAACTATAAGGTCATACTAGAATGCCTGATGATACTCAACACTTATTTGCTTAATGATCTTGTAGAGTTAAAAATGCTTTAAAAATTGCTACCTCCTCAAACTGTCCATTCAGAATGTTTTATCAGTCACACAGTACACACAGAGTCTATAACAATGTAATTTACACATTGCTTCTGAAAATAATTATTATTGCTGATTACTTGTAAAATAAAACTAAATCAATAAATAAAAATGCAGCAAACTTGACATTAAAAAAAACCAATATTGAGAAGTTTTTACCTGGTGTTTGGTCACATCCAGCACAAACCAGCGGGGCTTCCAGCCTTTCAGCAAAGCTCCTCTTTTGTACAGCGTACCTTCAAAAGATCTGGAAGATGCAGAAAATACAAACGACACATGATGATAGTGACACATGTGAATAGTGATATATAAATACATATAAAACCCAAAATGACTAAAAAAATATTTAAGCATTTCTTTTACTGTAGTGAAACAAATCATTTTTAAACAACAGCCTAGTTTGGTGACTGATACAGTGATAAACACTATTTCAGCACTCTAGACCCTTTCAGTATGCAGCTACAGTCCAGGCATGTCCAACCTGTGGCTCAAGGACTACATGCAGCCTGGTACCATTTTCAGTTGATATAAATACATTACCTGTTACTTTTCAAATGAAACATAGAGTTGCAATCAGATATCCAATCCAAAAATGTGATAAAAGTCTCGTATAGAGACATGAAAAGCCCTATCTTACCAGAGAAAAATATCCCTTGCTTCACAACCATGTCTTATTCATGTAATTGCTTTTTAGTACAACGTAAATTTGTGAACAATTGTTAAGCATGAAATATATGAAGAGTAAAATTTCATCAAAAATCTCTGATGCAACCCTTGTGACTTCACTGCAAATTGCAACTACTGCCAAGAAACGAGGCTGATGCATTAGTTTTACAAAAACAGGGTCAAATGTCCCATTAGCTTTACGTCTCTGCTGTTCACTTTTTAACATCTTAAGAAAAATATTAAAATGTCTCCCGTTTTATTATGATGGCCCACAGCATCAGAGGCAGATGGTGGTGGTCTGACAGCAGGGGCTGAACCTTCCCACTAGTATTCCCTTGTGGTTGCTGTGTGAGAGATGGTGGCAGAGGGAAGTCTGACAAAATGGCATCTGACATGGAAATGAGCATGAAGGCAAATGGGTGTAACTGAATTCCTCCATAGGGAAAAAAATTGCACCCACTGACGTTCATCAACACTTGCTGTTCCTGGAAACCTGGATGCGGGCACAGTCAGGTGGTGGTGGTGCATTTCAGCAGTGGTGACAGCAATACTGCATCACCTCTACTGGTGCAAATTGTTATAAGCGCAGCATGCAGGCTCTTGTTCACTGCTGGCAAAAATGAACAGCTAATGGTGGTGCCTATGTTGAAAAATAGTGTTTTGTAGCTGAGAATTTGCCCTACTGAACAGTGCTATTGTATTCTGTCAGAGCACCTTTGTTGACCCAAGACAACTTCACGCAGTGCAGCCCAGCCAAGCCAAAAGGTTGGACAACCATAACCAAAACCTTCCTGTTTTAGAAAGGGAAAGACTGAAAGATCTATGTATACAAAAGATTCATTTTTTTCCTAAGGCTTGTACCATTCTTATACAAGGTTCATAAATACTTTCTGACTGTTTGGTTTACCTATTTTCATCATTCTTTGAAGTGAAATGATTGTATAGCGTAGTTGCTCTCCTATCTACTCCATTGGAGGGAGAGATGCTTGCACTCTGTTCCTCACCCAGCCCATTGTCAGGCATTTCCAACAAAGATCTCTTTTGATAGGAATGTAGATTAGCTGACATCATCCCTGAGGAGCCAGAAGGATGTCTCTGAAGCTACAAAGAAGAAAACAATCTTAAACAAGATCTAGGCAAATTTAGAACTGAGAAATCTGATTGTTTGATGAACTAAAACGTTATAAATGTATTACAGTAGAAAACCAAAACATAACATTCTTTTTGAAATAAACATGACCCACAACTCCTCCTGGTAGTCTATATAGTTAATAATTTGCATTAAATACATGAATAGTGAAGAACTACAGCTGACCTATTACTAAAGATCTGTTAACATTTTATTTTTACATGCTTTTAGTCTCAATTGATCAGAATCTAGTCTATATTCATTGCTCTCATTAATGCTGCTGTGTGCAAGAGGAATCTGAAGAGAATACAGAAGTGCAATTTTAATGGAAATGCATTCCTCAATAAAGAGAGCATCTCACGGGTTTGAATTCTGGTGTAACCTCACAATTCCAGCCATCAGCTTTGTACACATCTGTGAACACTGACATCATGATTTTTCAGCTTTAATTTTATCAGTGCTTATATGATAAATGCAACCTTACCCTGGTAAGATTTGTCGATACTTGGCAAAGATTTGCTAAAATGTTTGCAGCAATTTATTTGCTCAAATGCATTTGCAGCAATTTGAACATCAACAGTTCTTTGGAATTTGGACTTTCTGTGAGGAAGTAAGGTGTGTAATCACTTTATTAAGTATTCAGCATATTGTTTTGACTTGATCTACACTTTGTTATTTGCAAAATAAAAATGTGTGTAGCAACACTCAGAACACAAAATCACTCTTCACTGCAACAAAGCAAACCTTTAACTTAATAAACGCATGGGAGAGATACATACCAGCTTGCTCTTTCTCTGTAATATTATCCCTACATCACTTCTGTTCGCTGTAGAAATTGAGTTGTTTGTCATGCATTTTGAGATGATCTCAAAATACTACACAAATAATATTTGGTACAATGTGTAAATTGTGAATTACTATGGGAGAAAAAAAATCTTCATAATACAAATCAATGTTGCCTCTGAAGAGTCATAGAGATGGCATTTCACTGCATTTCCTATGCAGGAGGATACATTCACAAAGTGTGAAAAGACATTATTTAAGAAAAGCCTTGTTTATTCCAGTGACATAAATTTGAATATTGTTCCCATTGCTTTCTCAGAATCATCAAGAAGTAGTCAGACATTTGGATACAATAAATTTCCATAAATTCATTAGTTGAAAAGAAAAAAAAAGTGAAGCTTCCAAGAGCTACTTTATAGATTTAAGTCATTTTAGTAGATTCTCAGTAACCCCTGAATTTGGTCTTAATCTGCAGAACAGCATCCTAGAGAATTCTTTGGAGCTGACTCTTAGCTACTACGTTTATCTGAGAACAAGAGACTGATGTCAGGTACATTTATACTTGCATTTTCTTTTCTGCTTCCAATTATTCAATAAAAACTTAATCCTCTGTTTTGCTCATATAAAAAACCTTCCGTTCTGGATTTGTTTAGGTACAAGGTGAACTTAAATGACTATGATAGACATAAAACTTATTGCTTTATTGAAATCAAAGGACAAATAGAGTAGTTCTGAAGACTAACAAACTCACGAAGGCTGGCAAACTTGAACAAGTTTGTCAAGCTGAAGAGTTATGGCACAGTTTTATGCCAAGTTGATAAAGAAAGCTCCCCAAAGCCATTATCTAACAAACTTCCTAGTGCACATAGAGAGAAAGAAAGAAAAGAAAAAAAAGGCTGCTTTTGAATTAGAAAATATCTGCAATGTCAGCTACTCGTTTTACTGGAGTCAAGAACTAGAAACATAGCATGAACAGTTTCTTGCCTTTACCAGAATCTACAATTCCAAAATTCCATGTAGACATGGAAATATCTTTACTTATCCTTGAACCTCTGTCATTTCCTTTCAGCTACCTTCAGGAACTGATTTTTTTTTTGTACTTGAAGACATTGAAGACAATGAATATTTTAATAATATCGAGTCATACAATTTTGTACTAGTAAAATGTTTGTGCTCATTTTGTCTACGTACCTTAATCTACTGCTGAGAAGTAATTAATTAAATGGTGTAAATAAGTATAAACATGTTTTTCTATGTGTAGAGAAACAGAGCTGGTATCCAAGGTTAGAACAACACGTTCAGTTTTTCAAAAGCAGTACTTTACTCCAAGAAACACAGTGATTTTGACAGTGTCCCAGGTATAAAGCCTGTGCTGGAAGAATTCCTTTGCTACTTACATTGTCTTGTCTAGTGTCATCCTTTAGATTCATTTTGACCCTTTCCCACAAAAGCTGCCATCTTTCTGGGCTCTGATTTAATTTACTTTCCAACCTTTCAATTTCCTGAAACAAATGACAAGGGTTAAGAAGAAACATTTTTAACTGATCACTTCCCGACAATCACTTTAATACAATCACTGCCCAAGGAGGTCGTGGATGCCCCATCCCTGGAGGCATTCAGGGCCAGACTGGATGTGGCTCTGGGAAGCCTGGTCTGGTGGTTGGTGATCCTGCTCACAGCAGGGAGGTTGAAATAGATGATTACTGTGGTCCTTTTCAACCCAGGCCATCCTACAATTTTATGATTTTCTAGTCAATATTTTTACACAGAGAACTTTTAGGCCATGTTGCCCAGTAAAGTACAAGCCAAACCAGCTATAAACTGCTATCAACTAACTCAGAAATCAATGGCAACCAAATACAGCATCAGTCATATCATTCCTCTTGCAAATCACAGGCTGAGGGAGCCATTATTCTTTCAGTTCTCCACCAGTTCTCTTGATCACACAACAGTCATCACCAACTGAATACAGAATAATAGAAACATGACAGAGATCAGGATAGAGTATATTCCATAAAAATATTTACAAAAACCTACATTGCCAATACTAAGATTTACCATGGTTTATAAAATATAATACAAAGCTGTAATAAAAGAAGGAAATGGAAGATTTATTCAGTTTGGATGTCAAACTGTAACAACATGTTCTCGTGGAACTTGGGAATATGACCTATGTTGATAACCTCCAGTTGGGGTTATTTCCTGTTAATAAGACAGTGTGTGCAAAGTTAAGTAAAAAGACACAATTTAATTAGTTCATGTTTACTTGTGGAGCGGCTTAAATACAACATTCACCATTTGCCATTACTGTGATATTTGGTTCATTTTTATCTTCTTACACTTTTACTTTCAGCACCTATATTGTCATGAAAATCTGATTCTGAACGAAATCACATTTGAAACTTAATTATGAAAATCCAATTAAGGATTGATGACAGAACAAAAATTGCCACAGGACAAAGAATTTCCATGCTATATAAAAGATAAATAAACCCAAAGACATTATTTTCAAAGAAGAGACAATTAGACTTTGACCTTATTTCCACTATACCACATAACTAGTGTAGCTTTCATCATATTCTAGGGGTATATTAGAATAACAGGAAATCATTGATGATTGAAACTTAGAGAAAAATACTATTTTTTAAGGTAAGGAAACATTTGGTAAGGAAACAATTAACTGCTCAACTAAATTTGGAACACTGAACTGAAAATAAATAAGCCTATATGACAGAGTCTAACAAAAACAAAACATATCTACAGATTCTTCCTTGCTGAAGGTAAATTAGAAAGTTGAAAAGTATAACTAAATAGAAGAGACGTGACTTAACACAAAGAATCAAACTACTTGAAAAGATACATATATATTTACTATTACAGGGCTCTTTTCCTGCCAAGAAATAAAACTAGAATAGCTTTGTTTGGATTATCCTCACTGGTAGATACAAAAACAAGGAATGGCGAACAAGCCAGACCAAAGGCTTCTTTAGACCAGTTGTCCCTCTTTCAAAATTCTTTCTGTGAAGTGTTCCTGATAGTATACATAGGACTGAATATATTTACCACAGGCATTTCATGTAAAAGGCTTCTCAAACTGCTGTAAAAGCAATACAAACTCTTTAGTGCTAAAGGTTATTCAGGTTTTAATTTCAGCATTCTCTTTCTGCCACAGTTTTGACTTTTGAGTACAAGTCCTTCTCTGCAGAATCTGGAATTAACTGAAGCTTGTTACTTAGCAACTGGGTCACATTCCTTTTTTTTTTTTTTTTTTTTTTGGCTCCACAATGAGCAGTGCTTCCAGAATTTTAAATGAAAAACTTTCAACAACCTCCCATATATAACTTGAAAAGTTAGGAATAAATTCTCTTAATAAAGTCTTTGTAAAAAAAAAAAACAAAAAAACTTACATGACAATAAATCAGTAAGATTTACTCTTGCTCCTTCAGTTTTAAATTCTACAGAGAACATCAGATTTTTTTCCTTGCCAATAGCTGCACTTGAAAGAAAATTGCACAGAATCACAAAAGTGATGAGGTTGAAAGGGCCCTCTGTCATCTCAAGGTGGGCCACCTAGAGGCAGTTGCCCCAGACCATGCCTAGGTGGCTTTGCAATAGCTCCAAGACAGCAACTTGTGCCAGCGTTCAAACACACTCGCAGTAAAGAACTGTTCCTTCATGTTCAGATGGAACACCTCTTGTCCTGTTACTGGGCACCACCAGAAAGAGCTCATGACACCACCAGCCTTCTTTGTGGCACGGAAGCACTGCCCTTAAGGAACACAGCTGATGCAACTGAGCATCCACCAGGATTTGCAGCACCTTTCTGCAGAATATTGGTGCATATACCAATGTCTGGGCTTGCTCCTGCCAAGGTGCACTTCTTCACTCAGACCAGTTAGCTCATTTACAGTGAATCACAACTCAAATCGAAGGGTCGTTGGAAGACCTACTCTTGACCAGAAACATTTAAACCCAAATTTTATTCTCTACTGAAGACATGCTATGCTATACTTGGATGTGTCACACTGTGGTATCATCTTCATGAATTTTAAAAGCAAAGGAGGAAGTGTTTTCAAAAATGCAGTTGGAATCTCTTACCAAATGAGCTGGTTTTGAGTTTTGTGGAGAAATCTGCCTTTTTATTTTTTTTTAAACTATTTGCAACTACTCTGAAAGAAAAAAAAACGACAAAAGCAGTAGTTGTTCCCTGTTTCATGATCCTGTTTCATTTTACTTAACAAATGGGTGGGTAATTACTCTTACTATCAGTGTATACTTTGGTTCTGATTTCTATGATGTAAAAAGACCATCAGAGAATGGTCTTAATTGAAAATACCTTTATCTGGATCTACTTTTGAACATTTATATCTACAAGTTCTTTTTCCAGAATTTAAGGTTCGAACAAACCAGCTCATATTTTTTGGCTGGTGTGGTAGAAGTGAATTGGGAAGCTTTACACAAAAATCTGTATTTTGAAGTACATTATTATCATTCAATTAGGCTTAAATGAATGAAATGTGTAGTAGATTGCTTAACTTCCTAAAGCTTGTAAACACGAAGACTTATGGAAAATATAGAGCTGTCACACACATCTCCTTAAAGGTGTCAAGTACACAAAACACATTAGGACATTTACCACTAAAAAATCACACCTTTTGCTCCTCATAGAAAAGCACTGCATTGTAACAAGGAATACTGTGAACTAAGACATTCTGTAACTTCTCCGTTCCAGATTCACATCCTGATGAGTATTATCTAGTTTTCTGTTCAAAAAATACCTTTAGTTTGAACATATTTGGTATTATCATTATAAACAAAGAGAAAAATCAACCTTCCCTAACAGTTTATCATTACTAGAATATGTTCTCAGTTCAAACATTTCTTGGATACCAACACATTCTCACTGGATTTATGATTAAAGAGAGGTCTTTTTCCCCCATCAGCAATAGCCCTAAATTAACAACTTGTTTTAAAAGAAAGTTCACTTTGCTTTTTAAACTTAGAAGAATATTTTTGTAACCTTTATACAACCTCTTCAAAGTTTTCCAAACGTTCCTCTCCTCTGCTATCTTTTATTACTATAATCTAATTCACAAATAACATTTAAACTCTATAAAATCTGACCCACATATCTCTGGAATATAATATGGCTAATTTCCCTGTTATATGGTGTTTCTCACAGCTGTGGCTAGGATAAGCTTGGCATTTACTCCATGAAGAAATGCAGAGGAACACTGTTGCTATATTTCGAATGTAGTTCTGCCTATAGTTACAAAAGCTCTGTTTTTGTTTTGGCTTGGGCTTTTTTTTGTGAAAGAATTCTTGCTATGACCCCTGTTGAGGAACGGATAAGCTCTCTTTCATTGAATTTGTGAAGTTAGAAGCTTTGAGCGCTTCTGGCTTTCAGTATCAAGAAGAGTTTCACTGCTGAATTTTATTTTTGAAAATCGGACATTTTTCCTCTTTTTCATCAATAGTGATTGTATGAAATGGACTACAGGAGACAGCAGTTGTGTTCCTGAATTAAGCTAGCTCTCTGACGCAAGCAAGTCTATTCTGAATTATTGATATACATTCAGAATCTTCCAACCCTAAGACTTTGTTAAGAGCTATTTAATTTCAGCGATTTCAGGATTCCAAAGCATAACCCAGCTTTCCAAGAACTGCTTCACTAGGCTTCACAATCTCAATTCTAATGAAAGTTAATGAAAGTTAAATATTTTGTATATGCAGCTGAATATGCACACAGCTTGAAACAATACCTCTAGGAAATGAAGAATGACCACATCATTTCTTTCTTTTAATCCAGAAGATACTGTAAACATTAGGACTGATAGCCAATTACAATCAAACAACAAACATCCAAGAAAATACAGCTACTGCCATGCTAAATGGGATCCTTATTCATTTTCTAATTATGAAACAACAAAACCTGAGGAGCCTACTTGGGCCCACAGGAAAAAAATCATTGCCCAAATCAAGCATCCACATAACGTACTGAAATATTCTGAAGCGTTTCAGAATTTGAGTTAGGTCCTACTAAAAATAAATATACTAGGAGTAACAACGGAAAGTTTTGTTGATAAATTTGGGCCAAGACGCTCAGGGATACGTATATATATATATATATCTGCATATGAAATCTACCTTTCACTGAAACCATCAATTGTTGGATTCTGTTTCCCGAACTTGCAGGAATTTGGATCTTTACTACACGCATTAAACTGAGTAGAAAAAGGGCAAGAAAAACAGATTCAACCATTGTATCAATTAAAAGAACAATCAGTGCATTTCTTACAGAAGGCAATCAGTTGGTTATACTAAATAACTACTCTGACTGGCTTTAATAATAATTTTATATAATATCCATAAGGCAATAACATACAGGGCAATAACTAAAAATAAAAATTGGGAAATAACATAAATGAAGGGTAAAGATGATACGTGATAACCAAAATAACTTATTTTTTTCTGTTTAACATATGTACTTACATTTAAAAGGCTGCTGATGGCATCAGGTTGTATTTTCTTAACATCATCGTAACATGGCCACACTATTTTCCTCTTTTTCTGAGAGACTGAACCATCTGTTTGGTCAGCTTCCTCTAAAGCACTGCATTTTGCAGCCCCCATATTCCAGTCATAGGAAGGACCTGTAGCCAAAATCTCTTCTACATAGTAATCCCACTTTTTGAGGCTGGACATGCTTACATTTGGTTTCAGGGCCTATTAGAAAGAAAGTTTTATTATAATAACAGAAAGGAATTGTCTGTGTTTCAGTCTGAAAAATGCAATTCTTATATTTTATGGATTGTTCTAAATGTAACAGTTTCTTGTGTTGGGTAATACTGCGCTTTGATCATTTTCACAGCAGGATTCTGGCATATGGGTCAGATCAAAAAGTCAAACTAATACTAGCTTTGGGGATATACTGTTCAGAATTATCCTTCTACTAAACAAATTGTTTCCCAAGAACTCTAATTCAATATACAGTTGCAACCCTCACAGTCTTTGTGACCCCTGTTAAAGATAGAAAAGGTACTTGACAGCAATCACCCTTAAATTCTCCTCAGCAGAAAATCCAAGACCTTCTACTATCAGGGAAAGGAGAAGGGCTGCATAACTTAAGTGGACAAACACTTGGAATAACCATAATAACATGAGCAAATGAGCCAGAGACTATTAAAGCTTTCACAGAACAGATGACTTTGTATTAAGGACATACCTTTTTTTTTTTTCTTTTTTTTTTTTCCCTTTAAAATATAAGGTAATAGTATATAAATATAAGGTAATCAGTATATTTTATTTACAGGGAATTATTTCCCCAGGTCAATGGGCAATTTTAAAGTCTTAAGAGTGATGTTCAGTCACAATCATTAAATTCTGCTATTACAACACGATTTCACATGAGGAAAAACAGTTTGTAATAAAAACGAGAAAAAAGACACTACCAAAACACTGAAAGCAAATCTTAATTGCTTACTTGTCAGGCTTACAGTAAAATGGATAGAATATAAAGTGAATAACATGGCCATCAACTTACAAATTCATCACAGTGATGGTTCTACAGGAAAAGTATGTTCCTCTGAATCAGACAAGTGAAGAACTTCCTATCTATTCAATATCGCTCTCTTGTTTTCTCCATCTTCTCTCTCCCATACTGATTTAATGAAGCATAGGAGTATGTATGCATGGGGGGTCATGGGGCCTGCGTTGTTGACTACCAAAATCATATTAGGTAAGTTTATATAGCTGATTTGAGCTGTAGGTGCTATGCATTCTAAAATACAATGTGGTAAAAAAATCTTTGAGGAAAAAGGAAAGCTAAGAAACACCAATAAAAGTGTTAGTGAAAACAAGGCTTCCAACACATTGGAGCACGTAACACCCTGTCATTATCTGGTCACCAGCAGTGGACAGGCATGCAGATAAATTATTTGTCAGGGTGAAGCTCATTGGCAAAGCAGGAGAGAGAAGCACATCAGTGGGACAGGGGGGGAAGCTGAACTACCTTAAACCAGTCTGACCCCCAGAACTACAGTATGAACATTGCTCTTTTCTTTCAGTTCCTTAGATGTCTTGATGTCTATCATTTTAGACATTCCATTGTGGCTGGAATGGACTTCAAGCTCATTTCCCCATAACTGTGAATTATGGTATATAAACAAATATTTTAAAATAACTATGCAGATTTTAGGACCATTTTTATAGTAAGTCATATAACTATAGAAATTAAACAAGTAACCTTTTTTTCCTCAATGGCATGCATATGTACATTTCCAGAATTCATCCCTTTAATGAAATTTCCAAAACTAAGATGACTGAAAGTATAAGCTTTAAGACATTATAGCAATCAATTAAGAAGGATTAATTTTGTCCACCAAATGCTTTGTCCAGCTAGGCAAATCAAGATATCAAAATGGACTCAGAATAGCAAACAACCTGATCTTTGTTTGTTTGAGGGTTTTGTTTTTCTTAAAAAAAATGAATAAAAAGACCCACCCCACAACAACAAAACACACATACCTCTATTTCAGTGGGAGCATAGAGGTAATTGAAGAAAATAGGGCTCCTCTTGTGCATCTTTTCAATACAATCCCAAATACAAATTCCTTTTTTGGTGTGTTTATCTCCTTTATCTTCAAAAAGTGTCCCTAGAGAAAATAAATAGCAGCAAATGATAGCTTTATGATAAAACGTAGCAAACATTAAAGCACAGCCAAAAGGAATTTCACAAAGTGAATTTACAGTAAAATCTACTATAAAGTGAAATTGCTGCAAAAGACAGTTTGTTGAAACAAACGCTGTGCTTTGTAACTGCCGCTCTGCCACAAGTTGAACGTGACTTTTATATTAAAAAAATAAATAAATCAATAGCATTATATTTATAATTCTGTTCTGAAATTGATTGAAATAGGGTACTTATGAATGTCCCTTTCTGTCTCCAGCTATACTGGCTCAACAGATCATTGAGCCATGCTAGCTGATTCTGTCCCCTAATATGAGAGGTTACGAGGCCTTCAATCCACTGGAAACAGGACTTTATATTGCATAAGATGGCATTTGAAAATGTAGCCACACAAAATAAACAAATGTGGTTTAAAAAAAAAAAAAAGGACATGCTGTAGAACCATGTAAAAATACAGGTTGAAAGGACAGAAAGAAATTGACTCCAATCTTTCGTTCAGAGCAAGGTAAATAATAAAAATATTTCTTTCTTGTTGAAATAAAATGGCTTCTGAAGTTCAATATGTTCCACAGTTAGTACAGTTTTAAAGAAAAGCATTAAAATTGACCATATGCCATGAGAAACAGTGAAATTCAGAACATGTAAGTATTTTGTTTGATGAACAAGCTCCAGGAACAGCCTCGGCTGTGGTTGTAAAGTCTTATGTGAACTGTGAAGGCAGATAAGGTCTTGTAGGGAGCAAATGAGCTTTTGCACATGACAGATGTAGGGAGTAAAAAAAGGAGAAACACTAAAAAGAGAGTTCAAAAGAAAAGAGTGAGAGACAGTGGATGGAAAAGCTTCCCTTTCCTGAAATGTCATGTGCTCTCTGAAGGTTTCTTAAGGACTTTGTTTCTATTAAAACAAGCACTTAATAGGGGAAACTGAAGTAAGTCAGTAAGTTGCTAAAAAAAAAAAGAAAATGACAAAGAAAACAAACCAAGAAGGCAAAACAAAACCCAAGGCATGACAATCATTCATTCAGAAAATTCAGTGTGTTTGTCACCTATATTTTAGTTTCTATTCCTGAACTGAAATTGACTAGAGTATTACCATGCAATTACTAGATCATCTCAAACAAGGCAAATATTGTAGACCAAATACAGGACAGAAAAATGGGGACAAAACCAGAAAAAATATGCGATAAAAAAACATTACACATACCATGTTCTAGTCTTTCATAGTCTGAATCCAGAAGAAATGTTTTAAATCGATTTGATATGTGATGAAAAGCTAGGAACTTCAGATAATACTGATTGAACTCAAACTCTGTTGGATATTGGTTATGAATCTAAAAATAAAGAGGAAAAAAAAAAGGATTTTGAGGTAATAAGACAGGAAAATAATTATCTTGTCAAATCAGACAACAAATACATTCATAAGAAACTGCACACAAATCCTTCTACAATTTGTCTAAAATATTTAATTCATTGAAATTCACACATTGTCCATGATGCAAAAGTGTACTTTTATACTCAAATGTTGCACTCTGCACAAAATGCTGGATTCTTCAAAGTCATCAAACTGGGTATCATTTTACTTTAACTCATAAGACACCATGCAAACTCATATGCAAAGACGCTGCTCCTCGATGTATCATTTCCTGCAAATCAAATTTTAATTGGCAGGTTTTGCAGCAGAGTTCTAGGTATTGCTCAGGACCCAAACAAGACAACATGTACATAAGTAACTCTGGAAAACAATATTCTATCTGCCATTACTGGAACGGCTCATTTCTGAAGTGCCCTCTAGTCAACACATATTCCTTTGCTCTCAAAATATGAACCAAAATATTGAAGTGTGAAAAACGAATCAAAACAACATATTGAGGTGCTTTGCCATTATTCATATGCATATATTTAATAGAGAACTACTTATTTTTTATGAATTTTTTATTAATATTTTCATGTGTTATAATTCATTGAATGTCTCCAGCAAGAGTCAAATGTTTAAGAAAACAACACAAGATCATCAGAGCACAGCAATGGGGAAGAGCTGGCTCTTAGAATTTCTTCATCTTGAACTTCCTCAGAAAGAGCCTGATTTGTAGTTTTAGGCATTTAGTTTAATATTCATGGCTCAATTTGCTTCATTAATTATTAATAAGTACTCAATGCCCATATAAAATTTAAATCTAAATTTTATTTTCATGAGATATTACTTTCAAAGCCCTCAGGTGTTAAATGTAAATTTTACTCTTTAAGTCAATGCAGTATTTATTTTCAGAATTAAGGATGATAGTGAACTGAAAATCCTCAATTACAATGGAAACAGCTTTCTCAATCAGAAAGAAACTGCTGATTGAATTTAACTTTTCAAATATGTGATTTGTGTAGTTTCACCTCAAACATGTAAAATACCTTTATTTTGGCACTTTTCCCACATATTGTCTTTTTTTATTCCCAGCACTCCTATTTTCCCATTGTACCTTTTTTCTCTAATCTCTATGCAACTAAGTCCTAAAAAAGAGACATGTTTATTTAGCATTAAGGAAACCAGAGCCAGGCTATTTGAAGCAACTTGATGTTTAACATCTCACATGTGCTATTTGAAAAAAAAGCAAAGAAACAATAAAAAAAAACAACACAACAGCAGAACCCACAACCAAGTGTGCATTCAGCAGGAAAGATTAACCACTAATTTACAACAGTGACAGGGAAATCCCTTGAAAGACCCCTTAAATACATATACAGCAGTGCAGTCACAGGATTTCTTGTTATATGTCGATATTAGCTTATGGTGAGGTATTTAAAATGCTAAGCTATTATGAGTTGTCTCAGTTTAACATCCTCACTCTTACTTTATCCCCGTGTTTTCCCAGATAAAAATGACTGTATTCCTGCACTGTTTTGTAAGAATAATGCTAAGCAAAATTGTTTTTCTATAATAAATTCAAGGTCAATTACAAAGACAATGTAACTTTTTAGTTCCCTTTACGAAGAAGAAAGTAATTTTTCTAGCAAACAATAGATTTAAATATAACCAGAGCACCCTACTTCTGTTAAAAAATGACTTAATGCACTTTTGGATTGAGATCCCAAAATGGTCTGTGTGTGTTCCAATACATATCCAGGCATATACAAATAGTTTATAGTTCCCACCTTGTTTAGGAAAAGTATTATTTGGAATATAGCAAGAAAGGAAGTTTTTTTGATAAACTGGTTATTTTGGTAATCTGTTATATGACATGGTCCAAACTTCTACTTGTGGTCCAGTAATTATTTTAGTAAATTTCAAGAGCTAGAACAAGAAACAGGTACTGAAGTCCTGTTACACATTCAGATATTGTAAGTGATCCAAATTCTGAGATTTCTGAAACTGCAAGTAACTAGAAATAATAAGATTTACATTTTAGAGTAAGAACAACTATCATCTCAAGCATTTATTTAAGGTGAATAACATAGTGTGTCTGCTTGTTTTCTATTGTATATGGCAGATTTCAGCACGCTTGGAGATGGGAAAGAAACGACTACCCATGATTTGTTTAGACGTGCTGCAGTATGTGGAAATTCAAAATATGGCTGAACTACCAGGGAAAAAAGTTCTGATAAAATACAGCTCTAATATCACAAATGATACAATATAAATGTGACATTGGAAAAAATAACCGGATTAACTTAAGCAATTAAAAATAAACATAAAATAGAGACTATTAATTACCGTAAGCAATGTAACCACTTAGGCAAATTTCTACAGGTTTTTTTTTTTTCTCTTTGGTAACTCTTTGGTCCAATTTTAGTTAATTCATTGACTTCAGAGACATACTCAAAACTTGCATGCAAGTTAAAAGCATTTTAACATGCAAGTTAAAAGCATTTAAGCTTCCTGCAGTGACATCACTTTCCAATTCAGCCTTCCAGAAGCAGTGAGTATCTACCAGATGCTGCTGTTGTGAAAGAATGATTTTGCATTAATAATTCAGCTGACACCTGGAGAATTTTGGCATAAACAATGACTTCTTACAAGATGACGCAGTTCTAATTTAGGAATCACTGCTTCATTTGTTTTCTCTGTATTGTTAGTTTAACAAATGATATTTAATGCACACTGGCTCAACAGAGGTTTATTACCTATTATGTCGAGACTACAAGGGCTGCTCCGAAAGTAATGCCTCCTATTTTATTATGTTGGCCCACAATGTCAGAAGCAGATGTTGGTAACATGGAAATAGAGGTCTAACTTTCCCACCAATATTCTGTTACATTTTGTTGCTGTGTAACAGACAGTAGCAGAGTGGCAGTCTGACAAAATGGCACCTGACATAGAAGTGCACTGGAAGCGAAGGCGTGGAATTGAATTCCTTCATGTGGAAAACACTGCACCAGTGCACTGCACTGACATTTGTCAACGCGTGCTGAAACATTCATGGAGATCAAAGAGTGGCACGTGCACAGAGAGGTGGTGGGGGATGTATTTCAGCAGTGGTGATGGTGAGATGAAACACAATCCATGTTCTGGATGGCCATGAACAGCTGAAATGAAGAGTGCCTCAATCAGCTCATCCACACAAATTGGCGAATGGTGGAGACTATGTTGAAAAATAGTGTTTTACAGCTCAGAATTTGCTCAGTCAGTGTTTTTTGTATCTGCAGTAGTTGCCGTGAAAATGAATTGGAGGCTTTACCTTTGGTGCAACCAAGTATAACACTGGTTACACAAAGCTGTGTTCCTATGTCCTTTCTTGGATGAAGACTACAAGCCCTACACAGCCCTATCATTCCTCACAAGAAGATACTGACTACTTCAGATTGATTGGCTGAACTGCTTCTGAACCCACATCCATCAAAATAAGATATTTACAGTTATTTCTACCCATTTCCTTTCTATCATTTTGGTAGAAAAGGCACGTAGATCCACACAAACCCCTTAGCTAACAGACTGGAAGTGTAATATCTCCACCAGAGGGGAGGTAATTAATAGCTCCAGATGGCCTATATCAAGTAACCTTTCTGCTGACACAGCTGCAGCCTGGGCACATGGACACAGTTTAATACCAAAAAACCAGGAGATACTGATCATTATGTAAAATGCACCTGCTAATAACACGTATACTTTATACTGCCTCTTAATGATGATTCAGATACTACCAAATCTCCTACCTGAGATGAATTATATTCCTCTATCATGCAGGAGAACCAAATCAAATTGAAAATGGATAATGTAAACATTTTCTAAAAGGAACATTATATATTTTTTATTTCAGGATTAGTCTTAGAAAAACAAAAAAATAATGTTTAGAGTACAATGGAAATTATGAAATTGCTCCACTACCCAACTTGCCCCCCAAGAAAGTACAAAGATTAGAGACGATTCACAAGCGCTTCTGTTGGAAGTTCTCATGACAGAGACCAAATTTCCTTAAGAGGTTCATATACAGAGTAGGAATAATTTAGGCACCTTGCAGCATAAAGCAGAATCATACCTATCAGCTGTTAACAGCAGGGATTTATCCCACTTCATGTTTCATTGTAAATTCTAACGTCAGGAAAATTACACTCCATTATTCTATGAACTTCTGACTGTTTTAAATCTAACAGGAATTTTGCCACGAAGAAAACATGGAACATCCTATTCTCACCACAATTAAAAATATCCTTTAAATGCTAACTTTCATCTTTGCTCTGTATAACCCATTTGTTTCCAAAGTTTGTGTGACCGTGACCTCTGGACTTGAGGAAAAATCTACTCTACAGGTGTGCATGGTTAAGTTTCTTGTTGTTCTTTATGTCAGCTTCCTAAGATTTATTACCGTAAGACCGAAGCAAAGTGCCTCCACGGTTAGGAAAAGAATGTTTAAAATGATGTAGGCTATATCTACAATAGCAAATAGTTCACAGCTGTTGCTGAGGTTCTATACACCTTTTTTTCCCCCCCTTGAGGTCTATTACTATATAGTTTTAACTTGAGTGATGAATCATTGCTTTAGACCCTTTTAAGAAGTATTGATTAATTAGCATACACCTGAAGCAGAACTTCTAGGTAAATCCCTCCAAGAATCTAGTTCATATTTTCTAAAAATTATCAAAATGGCAAGGGGAAATGCTTGAGGGAATCTCTTCAAAATTACATTACTGTTTCAAATCAAATGCCAATTCACTCCATTCTAACAAGAGACAGTGCAATCCAGTCGTCAGCTCAGTAAAAACAGAAGATGTCTGACAACAGTGAGAATACAGCATCAGACAAGTGATTTTCAAAGAGCCGAATGAACCACTCAACAGGCAGGCCTCAGGATTTCAATAGCTACAACAGGACAGCTATTTTGTCCTGCTGTAGCCGCTGCAACTAAGAATTTGCTGTTGTTGATGTTTTTCCCCTTCTACTTCAACAAACAAGAAATAACCTTAAGGTACCCCAAAGGACAGTTTATGTCACAACTGGCGGTGGATTAATTTGTTTGAATGAAAAATGCCAGTACTCATGCTCATCAATCTCTCCATTTTGAATAAAAATTAACCTGAGGACCACAGCCACTGGGAAACAGATTGATAAGAAAGGAGACATGACAAATATCTGTAAGGTTTTCTTATGCTAGAACAGACCCAAGTTACAAGGATATCACTTATTCACTTTCAAGACAGCAACAATGGATGGGAGATAATGCTCAATGTCGCAATACATAAAAAATGATCCTTTTCTGCAACATGTTCATCAGTAAGTCTTCACTCATTTTCTTATAAACTCATTCATAACCATTCCTCCATATCTAAAGATTTTCTTTGTTTGTAGGCTTAGTATGTTTTTTAATTAGTGGACTTTGCTTTGGGCAATCGACTAAGTCTACTTGCTGACTTCTCTTTCAGGGTCTACTCCATGTATGTATTCACTATGATCATCTATTGCTAGACAGAAGGTTGGTGCTTTAACAGTCTTCTTCTATGAGGAGGAATCATCCACACAATTTACATGCAGGTTAATAATATCTAGAAGCCAAGACTTTTCAGTGAGAAAAATGAGAAGTGGAAAAAGAAAGGCATCTACAAGAAGAGCTATACACAAGCTCCTACCTTGTGTCTCCATATGCAGAGAATCTGCAAAGCATTATATTTACTGTTAAGCAGTTAAGCAGAAATGAGCAAGAAATGCTTACTCTGCTGTACCATGTAACTGATGGTGTTCATCTTCTTGCACACATGCAGAATATATAAAAATAAGAACAACTTAGGTGATTATTTCCAAGTTTTCTAGAGTTTGTTTCTTTTTTGGGTACTGCTACTGGACCCCTAGAAACCTGCTTGTTTTTTCAACTACAGAAGTGGAAAATTGCATTACTTAGGTACGAACTCTTGAGCAGAGAACTTTAACAGCATGAGAAAAGCAGAATTCCAAGAACCGCAAAATTTTCTTTCCATGCTACCACTTGTTTTCCATTAAAACCATCCGGTATATTTGGAAATGTGCTCCTAAGAGTATACTTCCTAAGTAGTAATGTACTTGATGATCAAGTCTGCAATTAAATTCCTGGAAAAAGATCATGTCTTGCATCCAAAATGCCTCCGAAACTCCATTGTTGTCCCTTAACACTGTTTGTATATAAGACCAAGATCTAAAAAATGAACAAGAGGACTTATGGACTGCAGTACTGTTGTTGAAGTGATCCTGGAAGCAGATCAAGTATCTTGGACAAATCAACTGGCAATGGGAAAAGTGACCTGTTGTTATTTATGTAGTAATGGTCACTTCGTTCTTCCAGCTCTTACTGGGAGTACAACATGTGTCAGGCTGTTGATATACGTCCAGTGGTTGCTCTTGTTGGTTGCCCCACAAGAAGCCCTCTCTTTAGAAGAAAGGTACTAGGTTGGGGCCCAATAATGTATAGCTCAAAAGCTAATTTATTCTGGGAATAGGCCTACAGCAATTATCTTTTAAGAAACCTACCTCAAGAAATCATCATTTATTTCTACAGGCATAGTTTGGTCCTTATAGTCTGCAATAAACTACAAATGAGAATGGGGAATGGAGCTGAAATGGAGTTACCAAAAGCCAACCCAATTTTTAGATGGAGTTGATCATTCTACTAAATATGTTACAATATCAAAAATAAAGGTTGAATTATCCTCAGTAGTACAGATTATTCACCAGAGTGTAAGCAGTGCATAAATGTCCTTCCACTGAATTTTTGCTGCTGCTAGCAACATGTTTCTGC
The DNA here is from genome assembly GCF_023343835.1 of Lagopus muta. Lineage (NCBI taxonomy): Eukaryota > Metazoa > Chordata > Aves > Galliformes > Phasianidae > Lagopus > Lagopus muta. The sequence continues at coordinate 9,173,224 of NC_064438.1, read as the reverse complement.
TTATCTAAAAGTAATAGCAACAGACTTTGGAATGCATTGAGTAGAAAGAACATAATTTCAATCCATAATTCCTCTGCATACGAGTTTGAAACAGACCACTACAGAGAGGCTAAACATACTTCTGTCTCCAGAATTGGCTGGGTACAAGGTGTCTCGAGAGGGCATAGTCAAGCACAAGGAGTTAAAAGCCTTCTACCTACTGTATGAAAAATCTGTTGATCTCTTCTTCTAATGTGAAGTATTCCAAACTGCCAGAAGCCAGTCTTAAGCTTAAAAAACTTCAAATTGAAATCTCTGCATAAATCACACTAAAATACCCATTAAGGTCAACCATTCCCTTAGAAGGTCTGTTTTGTATGGATGCTCATTTTCTAGCTTTTCTTCATGTGAAACATAGTCCCTTTATTAAAACTTGGAGAAGAAGGTTATTAATCTTCCCTCAAAGCATTATCTATGACTGATGAAATAACAGCATCTATACATAGATATAGATGGACTTACCTGATGCACACAGTCCAAGAACTGCAAGAAAATAGGCGCAAATCCACTACCCTGACAATTTAGAGACAAATTACTTCTTTGACTGAATTTATGACCAAAAGAGAGCCATTCTTTTTCCACCAGCATTCGGAAGCCTTCAAGTGTTCTATAGAAGGGATCGCTGAGTAACTGTACCAGAGATACTACCTAGATCACAAAACAGGACAGATTATGTTAAGAATGACATAAGTTAAAATGAAACCACTTTATGTAACTTACATAAATATTCCATCATATGCTTCCAGTTCAAAGGAACAAAAGCCTTCATATAAATTCAATTAAAGTACTTTACCAGGTAGGCTACATATTTTTATAACACAATACAAATATGATCGCACATGAAAGAGCCTTAATTAAATTGGGTCTTAATGATAATCATAAAAGCCAATCCTGTGCAACTAAAGAATTCAGAAATCATGAAAATGCTTAACAATTTTGAATTACATTTGAAATAAAACCACTTTTATTAATAAAATAAACAACAGAAAATAATAATAATTAATAAAATACTATTTATAAAATAGTACTGGCTACTTCAGCAAAGAAAGCATTAAAGAATTGATCCTAAGGATGACTCTACAGCTTTGGTAGTGTTGCCAAACTATCGTCCTCGCCAGACAACTTCAGCCTGTTCTTGTAGACAGCATCTCTGAAGATGTTAAAACACAGCACAGACATCTCCCACCTCCAGCTATGTATGTGCCTTTCTCTATTCTTCACTGTTTGACAATGATTATTACATTCATACATGGCAAGATTATTACATTCCCTTATGATTTTGTTTACCTAGTATCAGGATGCTGGCTGTACATGATATTTTTATTTACTAGAATTATTGTCATCTATGTTTATCTTCTGGATTATGAAGTTATGAACACAGTGCACTTTAAGTGAGCTATCAATTGTGTAATTTATAGCATATTTCACAAAATTATCTGTTCCAGTAATCTGTCCTTGTAACAGGTGTATTACTGTCACTTTCACACGGTTGGTTTTCTCTCTGTATGTGTTCCATTTCTGGAAAGCAAATAACAAAGAAGGAATTCCTCTCCTTCCCTTCTGTGTTAAAGTGTACTGTGCTTAAAAAGGTAAATAACCTGTAGTGACAACTTTCAGCTTTCATTCTTACATATGATCAGGTACTGAAACTCAGATCTTGTAGATAAGCCCTAGAATTCTAAGTCCAACAGGGCCTCTGGAACATTTTAATGAACTCTTCTGTGAAGTAAATTGCAAACACAAGAATTCATATATTCCAGTCTCTTCTTTGTTGCCACAACAGAGTTTTATTAATCTTACATCAAATTATCAGTCTCACACGTAAAAAAGTCTTGCCCAGTGTTTTTCTTACTATTTAATTATTTCAAGTTTTAATAACAGCTTACTTGTGCAGTAATATCCCAGCCATCTTCCAAACAGACCATAACAGAAGAACCATTTTCTAGGAGCTCTGAGATGATCACACCCAACTGCATTATCCTGTGAAGCTACATAATATTACAAATTGAAGAATGAGAGAAATGTCTAGATATTATCAATAAATGCAATCTCTTCATATTTAATATTAAACTTGTATAATGAAATCTACATATGTAGTATAGATAAATTATTGATAAAACAGACCAGAAAACTAAAAAACAATCTCAGAACTACACAAAACCATGCAAATATTTGAGATAGGAACCATTACAACCAATGAACACTGCAATAAATAGTTGTCATAAAAAGGAGCATGGCAACAACTCAGTTGATAGATTTATGGTAGAGAAATTTCACCCTGGGATTAACACTACAGTCTTTTCCTGTGAAAAGTTATGGTCACATAAAGTCACTCAATACTTTGATGGGGGAACAAATGTAAGATACATAGAAGAAAATATTTCTAATGTTCATTCTCTTAGAAGTCGGAAATTAATGAAAAAAGAAAAGCAAGAACATTCTATTATCTGGAAACACTTTCAGATAGATTAAATCTTTTTTCTCACACTGTTTTTGGTCAGACTGGCTAAAACGTGTGAAAAGAGGACAGGTTCATTATTTGCATTCTGATAAATGCTATTTAGTGGTATTAAAATTCTATAAGCAGATGAGTTAGTAATTTCTCTGGGAAAGGTTATATACTTGAATGAGATTTAAAACATATTGGTTATAAGCAAATTGAAATAATTAAGTGAATTTGAATGTTTTTACCTTACAGAGAAGTGTTCACATCATTACTATTAAAACGAGAACCTACAGTGTTTCTACCATATCTTTCATACTTTGAATGCATTCTTGGTAAGTAACATAATATCCTATATGTAGGCAGTAATTTTTTCCCCTTTTTTATAGTAGAATCAAACTGCTCTTTCCAGTGCACTGAATACAATCCAATAGCAACATAGAAAATATGAAAGCCTAAGGAAAGGGAGAAAGCAAAAATGGCAAAAGACATCTAAGACCATTTATGCACGGAAAAAAGTAAGTTCACATGAAAGAAACTCAGGGAGAACAGTATTAAATTGGAGAAAATAAGAAAAAAGATCAAGAAACACTAGAAATAGGATGGATTTTTACTTTGCTAAAAAAAAACAACACCCCAATCCTATGAACATTACCATGAAAACTTAACAGAAGACATTTAACAACTCTGAACATTCACACAGTCATTACTAGAAACTAAAAGTGAACTATTTTCTTGCAATTTTTAATAGGAAAAGACTATTTATAAAAAGCATAATGCACTGAAAATCAAATAGTTCATTTATTGTTCTATGCTTTCGTAGGCAATAGACTAGAAGAAAGACTATTTTTTTTGCTGTCCTTAAGGAAAGAAATTGGTATGCAATCTGGTTACATAGATTCAATAAATCTGGTTACATAGATTCAATATACAGAAAGGGAAGAACACTATTTTTTATTAGTAGTACTCAGAATATACTTTGAATTTCTTCCATATTCAAATCCTCATAAAGAACTATTTAGCCTACACAGTGTTAAAACCAATATGGCACAACTCCTGTTACCTAGAGAGGAAAGATACAACAAAAAGAAGTTTCCAGATGACAGATCTATGTTCGTTCACAGGATTAGCAGAAAATGGGAAAACTCAGTCATAAATCAAGTTTATTGCATAAGTCACCTACCCTGGAATTTTCACCACAGAAATGTCGTGGTAATGAATCACAGTTAGTACTGTCATCTAATCTTGAGCAAAGACTTACACTGTTACTTTTCCTCTCAAATACACTTGAGTGTATCTCCAATGTGATAACCTCTTCTTAATCTCTGTGCTGCTATAGAGACGTGTCTATTTCATCACAGTGATATTCATTTCGTCTATCTACACCTATTAGCTTGCTCAATTGCTCTGTGACTGGAAATGGTCACATGGTGGGGTCATCATGACCTTAATGTCTCCAGACTTCTCCCTTTCATTGACAAAGCAGGGGTCAGACATTTCAATGATGAGCTCCTATGTTCCGTAAGGAAAGACCATACCTTAAATGTGAGGAGTCAAGTCATTCCTTGCAATGAAGCATGTTCCAGCCAGAAGTACATTTTATGATGCATAATCACTGAAATCACTAAATTACCTGCATGTACTCTGCCTATTCTGTTTTCAAAGATTATTTGCTGTTGAGGAGTATTTATGCAGCAAAACGTGGTAATTCAAGGTAGGAACATATATTAAGGGTAGCATATCAACTTTAAAATCAAAGGTGCATTTATTGTCTGTTATTTTTTCTAATTTTTGTAATATATAGAATAAGAAAAAAACTGTTAAAAAAACCAAGACCATAAATAAAAATGATCATCTCTACTTGTTTATATGTTCCATATAGAGAGACAGTCTATATAAACAATGCTATAAAAATTACCTCCCACATCTGTAAATGTTATGGTAGCATTAAAATTAACACCTGTGTAATGACAGAATTGATAGCATGCAAAGTAATTACAAAGAGCAAAGAACAGCTGTTTAAAATACAACAGTTCTCTGTCAGAAGAGTCTTAAATTTATTTGGTGCAAGCAGTACTGCATGTAGAAGTACCTGTCATATAAATTACCTGTGGGAACCATTCTGACTCCCCAAGAGCTTTCAGGAATGTTGCCTCAGAATCTGTAGGAATAGTGCTGGGAACACAAGCTCTCAACAGCTTTTTAAAGCTTGCCTTTGTCTGTCGGATATCACTGAATTCAACAGGAACAAATTCACAATTCAAAGCAAAATCAAGTTTGAAGCCCTGTGTGAGAAGGACAACAGCAGATGCAATTTAAAAGTATACTTGTCAGCACAAGTCTTGTCAAGTCTCCAAGTCTTGCCAACTTGGTTGTTAAATACTTCAAATCCTAATTCAAATTCGAGTAGTTCAGCAGGACAAATTCTAGTAGTTCAGTAACACATAAAAAAATGTAACTTTCAAACCAAAAAAGAACCCTCATAACTGCAAATAACGTGATTCATTTCAGCAGTCACTGCAAAGTGAGGCATTTGCTGATTTAAAGCACCTATTTCAACTCAGAATAGCATTCAGGGAATACCTGATGCAATTTCCACGATTTATGTGTGGTTTTCCTAGCTGAATTTCTCATGTTTCACTCTACTTCACGGAAGCCCTGCTTTGCCAGAACCCTCTGAGGCTTATAGTTAAAAAAGATATCATGCAATGATGAAAAATTGATATGAGAAGACCTGACTGAAAATTTCAGTAAGAACATTCACTTGGAAATCAGATGTAAATGGCAATCCAAAAGAACAGAAAACTTCTGTTGGAAAATAAACTGCTTTCTTAGTAAGAGCAATTTATTCTAATAATGGTGAATTATGTTTAATCTGGAAATTTCTGTTTTGTCTCTTATATTATTATGCTGCGTCATACGAAGTTAGGATACTTCATTTAGGTACTTAATAGGGTACCTCTGTAAATTACTGGTATATTAATTATATTATAAAGTCATTGAATTTCAAATTAAATATGAATAAAATACCTAATAAAAAGAACCATTTTAATGTACTGTCTGATGAAAGAAAAAAAGGAAAATGAATTTACCAATCAGTTGTAGCAGATGAAATAAAAGTGATACAAAGTGATATGCTATGATACATATGCAATATAATTTAGAGTAAAATAAGATATAAAAAGATTTCAAAGTACAGAAGAAAATTAGAAAGACGGTCTGTAGAAAATTTTAGCTTTTTGATTTATTGTTCTGATACAGCACGGTTCTTCCATCTCCAGAAATAACATAAATTCAGAAAGAACTGAGTACTGATACATTTACCTAGCAATTACTGCTTTTCTATACTATATATTTCACAAAATGCATTGGATGTTGTCTGTGTTCGTACTTGGAAAAAAAAAAAGTGTTTTTTTCAATTTTTAAATGTAGAGATTAAAAAAAAAAAATCTATAAATATAAAAAAATAGATGTAAAGACTTCATATAGGGGACACGTGTTTCCTGTTTCTTAAACAATTGCATCCAAAATATTAGAATTTATAAAAAAGTTCAAAAAGATATACAAAACTGCAGACATTGTGGACTTCTTCATGTAAGCAAATCCAGATGGGCAGACTTGTGAGTTAGTCTTACTTACATCAGTTTGGTTTCATGTGAGTTTAAGCACTACCCACAGTAACAATGCTTTCCTGACTAACTGCTTTTCCTCACTAATAAAAGTCCATTTGCTTCATAATATATTCCAATACATGAGGAAAAACTATAAATAAGTCTGGATTTTGTTTCCCAAACTAGACATCATAGTGAGATCACTCAGCTGAAAATCAGATGAGCAGCTAGTGATATGATATGAAATGACAGTATGCATTTACGTGCATTTAACTGTGGCTCTGCAAGCAGGATCATATAGATAGAGAACTGTAACTGCCCTGGAATAATTCTGAAGAGCCTCTGAAAGGGGTAGCTGCCAGGGTCCTTATCTCAGCAGCTACACTTAACAGAGCTAAAGTCTGCTGCTGCTTCTTCCTGCTAAGCCAATAATGTTGAAACAGTGAAGACAAAGCGATTTTCAAATAGGAAGGTGTTGCTGGACATTTTGTTGCCTTGCAAAACATTTCCTTCCTAGTTATGTCTTTTCCAGTTTGAAAATACTTTATCTTGTAGGAAAGCCATTCCATTCCTCTCATTATATTACACATATCTCTTATTCATATCTCTTAGATCTCTTAGAGCACTTTGTGAAAAGTGACAAGCAGGACTCTAGTGACAGAACTTACATGAGTTTGTACCTGTTGTATAGCTCTTTAAAAAAATATAGTAAGTTTTTATTCACATTAACTTTGCTGTATTATGTAACTGCAAAGTATGATTTCTAACCCCCAGCATGTTTTAGGGCGTTAATTGTTACTATTTGTATAGCAATATAGATCACAGCAAAATGGAACTAAAAGGAGAACACGTCCGTGTTGAGAACAGTACCTAAAATAGCCATGAAAATTTACACCTTAAGGAGTGCTATCCATCCATCTTATCTAGAATATTGTTTGTTAAAATAAGTTAGGGTTATCAAAATCAAGCCAAATGAAAACTATGTAAAGAAAAATAAAACTGCCATTACCCGTAACTGAGATTTTTCTCCAAATATATACAGGGCTGCTTGACGTCTCAAAAGCTGACTTTGCAAAAAACTGCTACTGTAGGAAGTGGCATTATCTTTCCCTGCAAGTCTTGCACCAACATCAATGAATGGAGTCTGAGCGTTGATAAATCGGTTGCTTGAACGAAGACTGGCCCATACACCTTCATTAAGATAAAAAATACTTTAGAAACAATTTGTATAAGGCAAGAGATGCATACGCAACAACATAATTTAGAAAATACAGTGTTTAAATATGTCACTCACATTCATCATAGGATGCAATGAACGACATGCACTTGAAAGAAATCATATCAAAAATAGCCAAAATCATCCTACTGGACTGTCATTCTAATCAAACAATGCTTTCTACTGTAGAGAAATTGGTAAGTGATAACATAAGTCACAGTTAGCAAGAAACTAATTACACGAAAATGAAATTGCTGGGTACTTTTCATAAGTACAGACAAAAAATTCTCCTATTTCCTTGTTATTTTCCTTATTATTTTGGATGTCCAACTATATTATATAATCACGTCCCTCAAAAATGGAGATACTATCACTTAAAATACCCTTCTTTATAGAATACATGTTTTCCCTTCACCATACATAATCTAGTAACAATCTCAGTAACCTATTATAATGGGAAACAAATATACAATGATCAATTCGAATATTACACTTGAGGATAAAGTATTCCATATCTGCCCTTCAGCTAAGGTGATTAAAATGTAGAATGCCATGGTTTTTCTTTTTCATTTTACCATGTCTAATGGTTCATTAAAAATAGAAATGAACGTAAGGTACTTTCTTACATTTAAAAATCATGTTATTCAGAACTGTATTGTAGCAGATGTGATTACAGTACAGTTGTCAGAGCAGAGAGAAGGTTGTCTACCTAGAAGATCACAGTTCTACAGTTTTATTCTGGCACTAAGATCTCTATTACTCTGGCAGCAGGGCATGGTATAGAAGTCTCACAGATAGTAACAGTGTGATCTTGAATACACATAAGGAACAGCGGAGTGGGACATGGAACCACAGGTTTGCATCTGAAAGCAGCACAGCTGCATTTGAATGGCATTATGTTAACCTAATAAGCTCAGCCTCTCAACATTTTAAGTTGCATATTGTTGCTGATGCAGCTACATGATTATTTCCAGAGGGAATTCCTACGACACAGACGTGCTCTGATCTCTTTATGCTTCCATAAGTTCTGTGATTTCAACTTCGGATAAAATAGTAACAAACCAGACTGTCAAGGCCTACTGATCCTCTGAAGAAGAGATCAGTAGGTATTTTCTGGATTTTGTATGACCGTTTTTGCAAGTCCAGTGTGATATGTGCAAGGTACTGCATTTTAAGAATAACTCTACACAGTAATCACAGTAATACAGAGTTTAGTTTGTCTGCCTGACTGGCTCCCGGTATCAGATGTGATCAAATGAATAGGAGTAACTAAGGATGACTGGTTAGAAACTTAAGAATTGGTTAATAGTTCTGAACAGTTTCAATCTCATGGACACCCAATTTTATAAAACACCTCATATAGCAGTGTGTTTACTGCAAAGTTTTGTTCCACTGGACTAAAACAATCAACAGAAAGAAGATTTTATCACACTAACAGAATTCACAGCAAGCATTTAATAAAAGAATTAAGGTCCTGTTCATCTGATTTGAAAAAACATTAGTTCCAGCAGACAGTGCATACATTTCTAACATTCTACCAATGCCTGTAGCACAACAAAAACAACAAAACTAGCTACAAATACATACAGATGAACATATGTACCACTGATGGATAACTATTTTCTAACTTTGCCTAGTATGCCATTTTTTGTTACCATCATCTAGTTTTCATTTTATTTAGTCTTTCATTTTCATTACATTATCATAAGTTCCTAATCTGGCATAATCAATTTTTCCCTGGTCAGGAAAAATACCAATAATTCTGGAAAGGAAGTTCACTGATTGGGTAATGGTATTTGTTAAGTGTTCTACTTAAGCAGTAGGAGTATTAAATGCTTTTTTGCTGCTCTTTTTTGTTTTTGCGCAGAAAAATGTTCTTTTGAAAGAACTTAAAAATTGTGTTCTTTTGCATGAGATCATAATATTACTAAGTCATAAAATACTGAAGTGTGTGGCTATTAACCGTCTTTTCATCATGCATTCAATGTCCAAAAGAAACCAGAAAACCCAAAACATAACAAAACCATAATGTAAAAATCTGATAAGCCTAAAAACCCTCAAAGTTTGTTAATGCTTTTAGAGTTAAGGTTCTGTGACAGCATTGCTTTAGCATATATTAAAATATAGTAGTGGTTATGGACACAGTAAATAAGAATGTGCATCCAGGACACAGAGTACAGTACCTTGATGGACTCTTCCCTTAGTTGCTGATTTGGGATTGGAATGAGTGAAACATTTATCTCTGTACCCAAGCACTGGCAGATAAACAGTAAAGACAGAAGGAGGAGGAATGGAATGCACATTGCAGCAAGGCACATTGCAGCAAGACACAATGCAGGAGAAAAGAAAAGGGTTACGTATTAATTTCCAAAGATCTAGTACATACTGGATTCCTTTACAGTACATTATACATCAGATAGTACACATCTTAGTCATCACAAGACAAAACATCAGTCAAGATAGAAAACCAGCATAAAGTGGGAAGGAAGGATCTGTTTATCAAAAAGGAGTATTTTTCATTGCAATTGCAGTGGTTTTAAACACATAACACAGCCATCAGGTGTTTTTTTAATAATCTATAATAACAAAGGATACTCAATAATTACATAATTCAGCTGAATCCTTTATTGGAAGCTTCCCACCAGCTGAAATAGCTTAATTAAAAATCCCGCACTGCAGCACACTTTCTAAAAGCTGTTTCAGTCTATTGTAAGTAGGTAACTTAAAGGACCTTAAAATCAAATTGGAATGTAAGATGTTAGTTCTATACACCTACACAAATTCTTAAAGGACTGTGTAAGACCATATAATTTAGAGAACTTCTAATATCTATCAGACAAAAAAATCCCCCCCACATCCCTTGCATAAATACTCATATTCAGTGGAAATCTTATCAGAGCATACAAGGATCTTTTTGGCTCTAAAGCCACGTCTACGTGGTCAACTTCCTTTTATATAAACGTTCTATTAAAACATACTCAAAGACAACGTATCCTGCTTTTAAAACAAATGACTCAGTCTATATTTATTCATTATAAATATGCTAGTATTTTCCAGCAAATCATACAGAGAAAGCATTTTAGCCTATTAATTACACACCAGTGCCAGGTAACAATTGTTGCTCTTTAGAACCATGCTATTGTTATCAAGTAATGTAAGGAAAGATATACAGTTTTGAGTAAAGTTCCCACTTTCATGAAGGATATTAACAAGCTGCTTGCTATGATAAAGTAATTAGCTCTTCTCACTGCTTTTGTTTTCTTTTTTATTTGGTGATGAGCATTTGGTGGCATTTTTTTGTTTATTTGTTTGTTGCTTTTTGAGTTATTCTGAGGAATACAAAGAAAAATCACTTTAGATTGTCTGCATAAAACAAGTTTGTTCCCATAACTTCACATGCACAGTGTAAGTAACTTGCAAAAGCAGCAAAAATCCTTGTGATAATAGAGCATGTGATTTCACTTATTTGAGATGAACAATTTTAGGTTTAATATTTAGCTTGTACTGTATAGTTTCCTCTTAAATAATTCTGTTAGCTAACCTAAAAAAAAACCCTCATGTTTGCTTCTTTAAAGGAAAATATTCCCTTTCCCTTTTCTTGTCATTTTCTCACCCTCACTAGAGCTCCCGCTGTCCTTGTTAAGCATTCTTATGTTTCAGCAAAGTACTCCTGCTAAACTGTGAACAGACTGCAGATACTGGTCTATAGTTACATCTTTGGGATACACAGAGCAGGTGTGGCATTAGTCCAGCAAGATATAAGGTGACTTTCCTGCCCTTGTCCTGATTACTGCTGAAATCTAGCCAAGAGACAATCTCCAACAAAAAACATCTGACTTGAGACTCCTTTTCCCTCACTGAGAAGCTCACCGTATCACATTAACAACAAACTCTAAACCCAGAAACAGGTAATTTCAGTAATCCTTTCTGTCTTTTTTTCATCTGGGGCATCTTCATGGGTTCTCACTGGCACTTTGCTGTTGGCACTTCTGCCTCAATGCGAGCAAATGGAAAACAACCAAACATCTGCTGTCAGCTACCCAACATTTTCACTATTACATTATTGACAGAAGCAGTGCACAGCCACCAATTTCTCTAACAATTCCAGACACTACTAAGCTCCTCTCTGGTTCCCAGGCATTTTACCTATTTGATTGCTATCTCTCTGTTTTTTCACCTCCATGAACTCTAGTAGATTCATAAAGGAAGAAAAGCAACTTTTATATATGTAAAAATACTTCTTCAGTAGCCTTCAGCTCTAACGAATACATGATGTACCTAGGGAATTCACCACACTGATTTAGGTACGTAAGTGCACAAAGATGATCATAAATTCATCAGACTAGAAAAGCAGCTGGAAATCACAGGGGGAGTTTCCTGTAAAAATGACACCTTCCCAAAGAAGGCACGGCAATGTAACTCCTTCCTTTACTTAAATTGTTTAGATTATTTGTAACTTGCTGAAGTGTCAGCTAACCTTCAGTCAAATGCCAGGCTGCTACAAATTACAGGATTGTAGGTTCTAAAGTCCATTCACTTCGAATGTAAAATGTGTCTTTTTAGGTCATACAATCAAGTAAATTAAAACTATGGATAAATCACAAGGTATTTAAAAATGTAACTCCCGAGTGATTATTTTTCCACTGATTTCCATCACGAAATGAAACCTTTATTTCAATGGTAAGTGAAGGACTAAAACGGAAATTAGATACTTATATCATATTATGGATTGAGGCTAATCTGTAATTTCTGTTTTGTTGTTTTATAATGTAATAAATTTGTAAGCAGTTAATTACTTTTAATTTCACTAACATTTTCTTATCACTTATTATTTCAAATAACAAAGGTGCTAAGACTTTGAGCTAGTCTTACTAACCTCCTCGAGCAAAGCTATTGGATAGATTTACATCCAAATGTCCTGGCACTACCTGCTTAAACACAGTAGACATTCTTGAAGCCCTCCTTTCAGTGCCTAAAGTCAGCCAAAAAAAGAATAGAAGATTAAAAACACTACAGTGTTACTCAGACTAAACTTAATATAAATGATGAAAACATTTTTTTCCACCCTTAATACAGATAATTCTTGCCAATTTTCTACTTCTGATACATTTTTTTAAAGACAGATGTATACACTGGCAACAGAATGAAGATGTTAGATACAAATAAGCAATCAACATATTTTATAATACATGAAGCAAAGCATCCACACTTTGGAAACAGTGTCATTTCACAAGAGAAGCCACTGTTTGGGTCTATTACACAAATTTCCACCAATTGGATATGGCAAGACAGGCACAATTTCAAGTTGCATTCTTTTCTTTTTAAGACTGTGGGGATACTTTCACATAAACCTTATCAAGTTTCATCATATAATAATTGAAATAAAATATTTACCTAAGTAATGTCTTTTGAAAGGGTTTTCATTGCAAGTAAAGTTCTATGCAGAAATGGCATTAAAATACTACATGTAACACATGAAAATGCCCATATGCCTCCCATTGCTGCTGTAGTACTTTTCTTTATGTAGAATCCAACATTGTAATCTTGTATTTTCTAATTATGTAGTATAAAAATAGATACAGAGTATAAAAATAAAAATATATAAAAATATAAAAAATAGAGTAGCATTCCACAGTCTCTTCAGGGTGGCAGTCTCTTATTCCATAGAGTTTTCAAGATGTTTAGTTTGTTATATAGCACATTGAAGTGCATTTTTGTCTTATGTTATATATAAAGAAATTGTTTCATGTGATAATGTAAAAAAAACAACCCACCAATTTGGATAGTTCTTACATCTTGATATTCTGAAGGACTGAGGCTGCGAATCACTTACTGTCAGATTAAGAATATAGAAGAATACTTTGGGAAAATTTAAAAACATCCTTTACATACAGAGAACACATTCACTAAAATGAAGAGTGAATAAACTACCTGAGAAGTGTAGCAATAAAAGAAACAACAGAATTCATATGAGACAAATTGAACTAACACCAAATCCAAGAAGATTCCCTTCTTACTTTTTGACTTAACACAAAAACAGTACACAAAACAATTTTACCTGGTGACAGAGCAATTGTTGGTCTAACAGTGAGAGTATTACTGCTATTCATTTTGCAGTGGACGGATATCACATTCAATAAGGCTTGAAGGTATTTTTCCTGTTCTATACTGCTTGAAGATTCTAAAGAAGCAGGAGCTAAATAGAGTCACAGGAAGAACAGAATACATTAAAACACATGTACATTTATAAGTACACAGAATAGAAAAAGAAAACGCTTACTATGTAAAACAGTTCATTGAAAATTTCATGGTTTGTTCATCGTATGTTCAAAAAGCCATTTCTTTGATAACAAAGAATGCCCAGATGTTCATCACCTGGCTGTAGAGCACACCCAGCAATGTTGTCTTGCATTCCACTTCACAAAGCTAAGCTTCTAAAAGAGTCTGTTACCCTGTGGTAACCATTTAAAACATTCATCATTCAGCAACGGTCAACAAAAACAGAATGAAACTTTTTCTTCCCTCTCAGAATAAAGAGCAACATTTGTACATTTGTGATACGGCTCAGTAAATGTCAGCCTTAAAAAAAAAAAAAAAAAAAGTGTAGTGAACAGGCAGAACAGTTTTTTTTCTATGAAAGTGAAAATCATACTCAGTAAAGGCAGGTTATTTAACTACAAGTGGAGGTTCTTCAAGATTTGTTGCCTACCCACTCAAAGTACACTTGTATTAAAAGACATCACTGTTTATGCTTTTACTGCATTACAGACATAAGTGGGCACAACCCTTGCTTGTATCAAGAAAGCTCTTCTCTTGAACAGTGCTTCTACCTACAACAAACAGAAGTGGTCTTCCTACATGGCAGAAGACCAACACTTGGTATTTAGGTGTAGAATGTCATGCTTGGAACTACAGCACTGCAGCACTCTGCAAATTAATTTCCAAAACAGGTAAAGTGGAATTCAGAAAACACTCTACAAGTTTAAAGGAACTTCTGAAAAGACCAATATATTCTCTATGCCATATTCAGACATCTGTTAATAATTTTTTATGAACAGAAGTTAGAAAAATACAATTCTGTTGCATATGGTTTAGTTCCATAGAACAATTCACTACCGTGCATAGTTTCTCCAGAAGATAAATTCTGGGCTTCTAATAAAAACAATTGATCTCAATTGCCTTTTAAAGATGAAAAATTGCTTAACATACAATGTAACAGAAGGCCATAAACATTAATTGGCAGCAAGTCCATTTCATTTCTGTCAATCAATCCAGAACTGCTGGACAAAAAATCTTTTACAGAATCTCTGCTAAGGAATGTATGTACGTACCAACTTGAATTTAACTTTATCTTTGTTGTCTTAGGTTGTGTTACAGTGCATTTCCAGTACAGACCCTGCACTGTACGCAACTCCTGCTGAAGCAAATACATTCACCTGTGCATAACTATCCCTAGTGATCAGTTTCTCAAAATGTTTTATTTCACCAAGCTTCAACTTCATTAAAAATAAGTATCCTATAAACATTTTTTATTACCCTCACAGTAACATCCTGAGGAGTCTCCAATTCCTCTTCTAAAGGAAGTGGAAACTAACATCTGACATATCAGACACTGTGTCAAACAGACTGCTTCCTAACATACTACCAGAAATATGAGGGTGACATGCTAATATAAAAAACTACGTAAAATTAAAAAGAGAAAACTGAAAAAAAA
Source organism: Lagopus muta (assembly GCF_023343835.1). Classification (NCBI taxonomy): domain Eukaryota; kingdom Metazoa; phylum Chordata; class Aves; order Galliformes; family Phasianidae; genus Lagopus; species Lagopus muta. Next base: position 9,158,201 of record NC_064438.1, on the reverse strand, counting down.
ACACCAAAAACAACAAGACTACAGATAAGAAATGCACTGAAAGACACTGTGATCTTGTTTTGGAAGACTCTTCCACACTCATGCAAACAGAAATGTAACCTACTGCAGAGAATATGGAAGTATTTGTCTTTATATAACTTGCAGACTATCTCTGCAAAATTGTTGCAATTGAGTCTATTTATGCCAGGTTAAAGATGGCTGGCCAGTTTTTTTACCTAAGACTACCAGTAAAGAGCCAGCTGATAAGACCAGCATTTGAATTATCATGCTTCAGATTCACATCTGAAGCCTGTGGAGTGACTGGCAAAGCTCAAGTGTGGCAATTACTACTTTACTACTGGTAGTACTTCACTGGCACATTTTAAGAATCTTTTCAAGATAAAAAAAAAGTATTATATAAAACTCAGTGTATTACCTTCCAATTAAAATACATTCAGGCAGACCAGAAAAGAGATGCACTAAATTAAAGCTATACTACTGAATGTTTGGACTAATGATTCAAAAGTTAACATTAACAGCCAGTCAAGACTGAAGGGAAAAAAAAAAAACAAAAAACAACAACAACAACAAAAAAAAACCCAGAAGATTTTCTTGTAATATGTCTGAGATTTTGTGATTTTTAAGGTGAATTTGATACACACAAAAAAAGATGCAGCTAAATACTGTGTCAGACAATAACTATTCTTCAAAAATAATGAAAATGATGATTTCACAAAGATATTTAAAAAAGCAAAATTTCACCTGAAGGACTTTGTAAATCAAGCTATCTTCTGTCATGAGTCTTCAATCTACCTATATCCAACTTGCATTTATTTGCATAGCATGCTTGTTAAGTTTTTGAAAATTTCCTTAAGGCAAACTATACAATACATAACAAATTCACTTTTGGAATGAAATTAACTCCCAAGCAACCATCAGCATAAGACACAGAAATTCAGGCAGTCACAAGAAATGTCCTTCATATTGCAGGTTAATGATGAAAGTTGACTCATGCCCTTTCCAAAACTAAATTTGCCCGAATATGCTATATTCTTCTGAAAATTTAACCAGTCTGACAAATATTTAATTAATAAAAAGACCCAAAGAGAATCTTTCAGATCTATGCTTTACAAAAGAAAGATACAAATAAAACTAATATTACACTGAAAGACATCAGAAAATCTAATGGATAACGTTTATTCTAGTATTTTATATAATAGTTAATGGTATCCTGGGGTGGCCAGCAGGGACAGGGAGGTGATTGTCCCCCTCTACTCTGCTCTTGTGAGGCCCCATCTGGAGTACTGTGACCAGGTCTGGAGCCCCCAGTACAAGAAAGACAGGGAGCTGCTGGAGAGGGTCCAGAGGAGAGTCACAAAGATGATCAGGGGAATGGAGCACCTCCCCTATAAGGATAGGCTGAGGGAGCTGGGCTTGTTCAGCCTGGAGAAAAGAAGGCTGTGGGGTGACCTCATTGCAGCCTTTCAGTACCTAAAGGGAGCCTACAAACGAGAGGGGAATCAACTCTTTGAAAGGGTTGATAACAGCAGGACAAGGGGAAATGGTTTTAAGTTGAGGGAGGGAAGATTTAGGTTGGATGCCAGGGGGAAGTTCTTTACAGGGAGAGTGGTGAGGTGCTGGAACAGCTGCCCAGAGAGGCTGTGGATGCCCCGTCCCTGGAGGTGTTCAAGGCCAGGTTGGATGGGGCCCTGGGCAGCCTGGTCTGGTATGAAATGGGGAGGCTGGTGGCCCCGCATGTGGCAGGGGGGTTGGAGATTCATGATCCTTGAGGTCCCTTCCAACCCTGGCCATTCTGTGATTCTGTAATTAAAATTTACTACATACACTCATTAGATCTAACAGGCAGACAGAGAATTATTAGAAAATAAGATACTTTATTCTCTGAGACACTGCATTTGGCAGGCGGCAGCTTTTACTGAACACTATCTAGTTTATACATAATCTCTGTTTAGCTTTCAACTGACATTTTCGAACTACCTTCATACTATTCATGGTCTGATTTTTGACATAAGTTATACTGTACTATTATAGTATCAGAAAAACATCCATATCCTGGGACTTTTGATTAAATCATCTCCCTGATTTCCTCCAGGAATAAATAAACTAATAAAAATTTCTCAATATATACATATATATATGCACACAAACGTTATTTAGTTTAGAAATATATATATATAAATAAAACCTGGCTGCATCAGCTCACCTGTAGTATGTGTGTTTTGGGATTTGAAGAGGCCAACAACACCTTTGCCATGAAAGCCCCCAGATCTAAGTAGAAGAGAACCGTTTTTTGTGTTTTTCCAACACACCACTGGTAGGCGATTGTGACGGTAACAGCGAGCAACTCTCTGCAAACTGCTGTCTTGAACAGACTGAGGTACTACCAGAAGCCCAGGGTAACTGTATTGACAAGTGGAAAAAAAAAAACCAAACAGAACAACAATTAAATCTGCTCTCAAATTTGTAAGCAATTAAAAAAAAAATCCTATAATTTCAGGCCGAACGTATCTAGATTGCTCCAAAAGTAATGCCTCCTACATTTATACGGAAACTGCAACATTTACATTGACACTATTTGACAGAGAAAATTCTCAGCTACCAAGTACCATTTTTTCAACATAGTCACCACCATTAGCTATATGTTTTCATCAGCTAAAAACAACAGCCTTCATGACACTCTTGTAACAACCTGGACCAGTGGAGATGACCCACTGTCATTGTCATCACTGCTGAAGCACACCACCTACCACCTCACTGTGCTCACACCACCTTTATTTCCAAACGCTTGTCTGAATTGGTAAACTTACCTTCTGCAAAGTGAATACATTCTGTTCAGTGCAGTTATTCTCAAGTATTCCATTTTTGAGCGAGAAGTATTACTACTGATGGTCCCTAGTCCCAAACGTTGATAGTCTCTGAAACAGGCTCTTTCTACCAACTGCTCCATTGTTGACTTCTCCGATGCTTTTAGGGTACCACTTGTGTGCAGCTCACTGTCATCTGAAACTGAAGTTGAAGATCTTTGAGTTCGCTATTGTGAAGGTCAGCCGTTGCAAAAAACAGCGCTGTTTTATGAACTTATTATTAGTTTGTCTTATTATTAATGATAAATAAATATAAACTACAGCTTACAGGAATTATAAGCAACAAAATAATACTTCAGTCAAGAAACTTAAATTCATCTCACAGCTACCTACTGCCCTAACAGTCAGCATGGCTGACACCTCACTCATGTTAAAATTCCAGAAAAAGGTCTCCTGTACGATCACTTGAACAGACTGAGGCAGTATTTCCTGCACTAGTATATTTGTTCAAACAAGCCAAACTCAACAACAGCGGTACAAAGATGTACAAAAGACAGAATAATTAAAAATGAGCACAAATTCATGAAACATCCAAGATAAAATTGATCTCCTAATGTTTCTAAACTGTCTTCAAAAGATAAAACAACCTTTTTAAAGCTTGGTTAAAATAAAAATATTTCTTTCACAAGTAGGTGAATGTTGGCTTCTTAATGCTTCGGTTTCAATGTTGAACAGCAACTTTCTTCAGCCATGCACATCAGTTTCATATTCCAAAGCAGAAAAACCTCTAATCATGAGATAAAAACCATGCCACAAGTTCAAACTACACTGAAATTCAAGTCAAGCAAGGTCTTCGTACAAAATCTGCCACCTGCCTGTTGTCAACACTTCACTATTTCCAAATACTGAAAGCAGATTTACTGTCTGCAGTACGTATCAGTTGCTATCATTTCATCTCAAGCATTAAAGTATGCACATCTGAGAGGAAGCATTTCTTTAACAATTTGGCACTGAGAAGTACATAAAGATTTAAACTTTAAACAGGATTTTATAAAATTGAAAATTAAAATTATGTTTGAAAACTAAAATTAAGACACAAAACCTGTCACCAGATAACAGTCAGAATTTACAGAAGTACATTTTAGATACCTCAGCTTTTTGTGCATATTATCATAAAAGCTACCTGAATAACTTTATTGTCCTCATGGTGCATCGTGCAAAAACAACTATTCCCTATCTGAGCTAAACAATGAAGACTTCAATGCTATGGATATCTCCTCTTTTTCTATATTTTCATATTTGTCCTGAAGGAGAAGAAAGACGTTACAAAGTACGTAAAGCTATGAAGTGCACTCGGAGAAAAGAATTAAACAAGATTTTGAAATAATTTTATTTTAGGGAATACAGAAGCTCGGTATTTAAAAGTTCTGAATGCTGTATTGTCTTAGACAAAAGAGGGTGCATTTTTCAATTTTTTTTCCCTCAAAATGCACTTTTGTGAAATAAAGCAGCTAGGTTGGATATTACAATTTACAAATCATTTCCCTGTAGGTGTAAAAAGCTAGAGATTATAAGACCCCATATCAGTGTTGTTAACTTGAAAAGGGAAGATGCTGTTCTATCTCAAGTTCTAAATGCCTTTTGTTTTCATTTAATTTTGAAAACATGAGGAAGAGACCCTTTATTTAACTCTTTTTGAGATATGACTGATTGTATAAGCACACTTTACAGATGGCCTCCTATTTTCTGGAATATATCACTATGATCACCCACAGAAAACAGATTTTAGCAATAGTGTCATTCAAAACTCTCAGAAAATATGAAGATTAGGAGGCATTGGAGGGGGGAAAAAACCCAGGTGTTCATTAGCAATAATTTTTATCTAGAGTGCCCAATTCTGGAAATGAAACTGAAATTATATGTGGATTAGTTAAAGACAATCTAGAGAAGAGAGATGAAGATACTCAGAATTCTATGAAGTCTGACTGAGAAGAACTACAGATAATATCCAGAAAAGAAAAGAGAAAGGAAACATTATAATATTCCAAAAAAACTGCAATTCAAATTAAGGCAGTTATCCCTTTTACATGTACATATTCACAGAATAAAAAGTGAATGATATAAAATGTGTCAAGGAGAAGTTTAGGTCAGAACATCAGAAAGTTGCTTGCTTTCCTCCAGCATTAAGGGTGGTTAAAGCATCAGAATAAATAGCCTGGAGTTATGGAATCTTCATCTTTGAAAGCTAAGAAAAAGTTAGGTTAGCATTTATGAAGAACATGTTGCTCCTGCCTTGGATCAGAAAGATGGAGTAGATGATCTCCTGAAGTTCCTTCTGACCCCATCTTTAATGCTTCTTTTTGCAAGACAGTGCATCACCTGCTGCAGACAGTTCTGTTTGTTTCACTGTTGATATAGCTGCATAATTCCCTAAACTTCAGTTTTTAAGGCTTGCAAACACAGAGGAATTTGCAGCAATCAATACAAAACAAATTGCACTGATTAACAGAAAATTTTCTATGGCTATTTGTACTTTGTCTGAAATGAGGAGTACTACAGCTCGAATGACAGTGCAGTGCAGGGAAAAAAAGCAAGCTGTCAGACTTTAATAGCCTTACACATACCTAGTCACAGCATCTGGAAAGCAGCAGGTAGGAAGCCTCGCAATTTATCTTTTTGTGTTTTTGTCAGGTGAGGGGAAGAAGAAACTGTCATTAATAGTTACGTGCTCACAGAAGAATATAGTTGTTTCGTACACAGGCAATGCAGAAACTCTTAGGATTTCTTCATTGTCATGAGAAGTACGAACATACAGGCTTGCTTATACTTGGTCTCTCTGAGTGATGGACACAAAATCACACCCAGGACAGGCTTAGTTTGCAGAATTCCTTCTGAGCTGAAGATTCCACAACATTAGAACACATAGTAACTCAGTACTTAAGGAAGAGGCTGGAAATTCAATTAAGAATGTAACTTCTCAGCTGTGTAAAGACATTCTGTATTTCATAACCTTTCTTTTTCCTGCCTTTTCTTCTACCATATTTATCTGGAATGAAAGAAGAGGATCAGTATTTTTCAGCTTTCCTGGAATGGCCCTTTTTACTCTGGGAGAGAACAGAGAATGTGCAGCAACATAGCTTGGTGTCAGACAACTTTTATTTATCTGCACATAAATCATGTAAGTCACCTTGATCTCTGACCAAATATCCGGAAGGTAAATTTGGTTTGTTTGATGTTTCATAAACACTTAATTATCTGAAATGCTACTTTTTTTTTTTCTTTTTTAAAGAAAGAATGGTACGACAAAACAATACCTGTTAATGTACAGGAGAATCTGGCTCCCTCTAGTGGCTTATTATAAATTAGCACTGGTCCAGATAAGGATATACTGACAGCAGCACATGGTAGGAAAAGAAGTATTTGGAAGAAAGTCAAAGTCCACACCATTGCACTATACAAAGTGTCCAAATCATTTCTAACTTATCTCCCCAATTCCTTCCAACCAAAGTTTGGAAAAATGGTATTTTCAGTCATTAAGTCTTCAGCTGTCTTCAGAAATCACTGATCACTTCCACATAGACAAAATTTGTCCATAAAATACTTCCAGTTCCTTGAACCTCACCAATTACTGCTTTCTCATTACAGACAAAGCAATGTCAGGCTTTCTAAAGATATTATGTGAAAATAGTTTGGTAATTGGAAAAAATGCCTCTTTTGCTTTACCACTGAATGAAGACGGCTTCCTCTTTCACCCTGTATGTTCAGTTGTCACAAAACGTTTAATCAGTGCACTATTTGAAACCTTTCGCCTTCCTGTCCAGGAAGACTGCAATTTCTTCTTGAAGATACTACTCACCTAACATATTGAAATTGAAGCATGACAGGATAGACATATCAACAAAAATGGAAATTGTTTTACTATTACCAGAGACATCGTCATCTTCATTCCAGCCTGGACGATTCCCTCTTTCTTCCATTATTGTGCCCGTCTTCTTCTTTAACAAATACTGGCGACCAATTGTCATCTTCCCAGCACGTTTTGCTCCTTTCACAATGCTTTTTGAGAAGGTACTATAAATTCATAGAAAAAAAAAATCTTTTAAAAGATAGATATGTTCTTCTCAATAGCATGTACAGATTTTTACGACAAACTTCCTTACTCGAAGAAAACACATTTCTATTTCTTGTTTTACATCAAAATAAAAACCAACAGAAAAATGACTTCCTATGCCAACTTTTAAATGCTATTTTTATTACTTCGAGAGCAATTTATGCCTATTACGTGTAATATAATGAATAGGCAGCCATAATATCTGTTCAGGTATTCATATTTTGCTAGCAATGTAACAGATCTATGAAACTGACAGTGTGAGGCAAGAAAGACAGAAATTACCTTAAAGTTTTAAGTTTCTATGACTAGCTTGGGATTCTACTTCTATATGTCAGCAATGCAATAATCAACATAGAATCACTGAAAGTACCACTTTCAGGGGTACTAAACAATGATCAGTCTAGTCTAGTAAAAATTAATGTATAACATGAAATTTAAGAGAGGACCCAAAGCTGAAACTCTAGATGATAAAAGAACACTGGGACAACTATACAGAGTCTACTAAGGGAAAAATGAATTCTACTCTACAGTCCACTAATACATAATTTAACACACAAGAACTCTGTTTTTATGTTGGCATAGTTCACACAATTGAATATGTTATTAATATTGTATGTATTCAAAAATGTAATTAGATACTTGTTCAAAATTGCTGCAGCAATAAGTTAGGATAAATAATACATTCTTATATCAACATTTATTTCATACCAACCTCCCTTTTATTCTGTAAACATTAAAAGACAGGGAATATCATTTTGTCAGTTCTCTGGAATGTCAAGCTAACTAGATGCTCGAAGTTCTGAAAACCTGTCTGATTATTTAAGGAATTTGACTAGAAGTAAACAAGAACATCAGTGATAGAAGAATACCGGAATGAAGTGTTCTTTTCTTTTTGCTTTGGTAAAATTATCTGTGGTGCTGTTTGTCCAGCTGCAAATGCAAAAGTGCTGAAGATAGACTGAGGATAACGGAACTTCATTAGCTGTTTCTTAAATATTTCCACCACTTCAGGACTTACTTCTTCATCAAACGCTACTTTAATTAACTGCATATTAAAGACAGAGCACGTTAGGAACTTACAAAATAAATAAATTTCCAGGATTCAACAAATCAAAAGATTCTAAAACATATTAGCATATTCTTCATACTTAGGCAGTACAATGCACATCAGAAAATACAAATGTATGTATGTAGGTATATCTGATTGGTTTTGAGGGCTATTATACAGCTCATTCAATTTTTTACTCGCTTTTAGTATTGATGTTGTAATAGTAAGATATTTTCACCATGAAACATCTGGAATTCTCATAACACCAAACACAAAATATTTTGGGTAATCTACGTGGATGTACTGGCACTACAATATCCACAACAGTTAAAGTGCTAGTCACATGGGATAGCTCAGATCAGAAATATTTTATCAGATTTGCTATATATAGGGAAGCAAAATAGGTAATTTACTCTAATAAAGGCAGTAAATTCAGATTTCATATATCAAAACCATTATACTTCCAATATTTAGTTATTCCAATTTTTGCCTCACCTCCAAAAGCATAAAAACAGCTAGTAACAAACAGCTAGTAACAGTGAAATCAGATCCTTGGAAAGTAACTAATCCTGTGCTATTCAACACCGATCTATTTATCCCATTAAAAATGCTTTTTGAAAAGTTATTTAAATACACATATATATATTTATATCACCCTTAGTCAAAAGATGAGTCAGCTCTGTTGTGAAAAGGAAATTAAAAAAATTAAGAGAGAAAATTGGGAATCTGGAAGATGGCATGAAAGAGCTTGAAGAACACGGAAAAAGTAAACAAAGATATATTCTAGTCCTTTATTTTTGACTGCCTACCTATACACCTTTTGACTGTCTTGTTTGTCTTTGTCACCTAGAAGGTGGATTTCTCCATGTTTGTTTGTTTGTTTTTAATTTCACTTGTTCTGTTCTGTAATTATTTTCCAAATGAAAAAGAATTCCAAATGAGTATGTTGCTCAAAGACCTCCTTAAGAGGAATGCTCGAATGTTCAGGGGTTACACTGATACAAAGTTTCAAAGACATTAAATAGCATCACTGCAGCCAAAACACTCTGAAAGTCTTAATTAATAAACAAAGATAGGGATTGCTATTTCATACTACATTGAACTCTAGCACTTAGAAAAGGAACAGAAGTAAACTGTTTCCTGATCGTTTTTGTTTTCATAACCTAACACAAAACTATGCTAAACAAAAGCAGGGATGATGTTTGACCAGAATCCAGCACTGAAAGCATTGAGCTATGCCTGCATTTAGCACATCATTGAAGTATGCTAACTATCCTGGTAAAAAAAATTCTGGAAAATAAAAGTTCTCAGTAAGTCCAGTCAAAAGTCCACAAGAACTTTTTTTTTTTTGAGTTGTTTTACTTATTTGTTATTCTGAGTCCTATGCTCTTGAATACAACATTGAAGGATGACTAAATAAATACTGTTTGCTATCTAAGGAACCAGTAAAATACTGACTATGTATTTCATTTTCAGACATTGAAAAGAGATTGTTGTTCTCAATGAAAACACGTCTCTAAAGTTAGCTAACCTGAGGATATATTTCACTTCTTAAGCTCTAAAGTCAGCTTTCGGTCTGTGATATTAAATCCTTTGTTTTCAACTTTCAATCTCTTAGGATTTGACCAACGTTAGACTACCACCAATAAGAAACATTTAGGGAAGGCTTAAGAGAATTAATGACCCCTCACTCTTACAAGTCCATCTCTGTCAACTGCTCCACAGCAGATTCTGAGCATTCTGAACACGCTGAGGAAGCCTCTAAAGACAGAATACCTGAACCTGTGCAAAAGTCAAGAGGTTTCACGCAGAAGCCCTTTGGATCTGGCTACTAATGGCTACATTAAAGATTTCTGGAAGGGCAGATTCCAAATGAGACGTACTATGACCCTCCATCACACATTTTTCCAGAAAGCTAGTAAAGTGAGAAGTCTTCCACTGGCCTGCCTGGCCTCTGCTTACCCACATGAACACATTCTGGACTCAGAATAGCCCTCTACTGGATCCACAGCAGAAAGGAGAGAAAGAAATCAAACACGAAAACAGTAACACTGTTTCAAATGAGCCAAAAAACCAAAAGGAATTTCTACGACTACACGTTCTCTACTGACTTTACAGAGCAGGATACTGAACTCTTCACCATTATCAGGGCAAAGTACTACTCGTAAGTATTTTGAGCTGGCTACCTCACACAATTTCACAAAACTTCCTTTTACCTGGAAGGTAGCTGAAGTGATCTGCAAGCCTTCCTGCATACTTTGCTGCAGCTGGTTTTGTATAGTGATTTTCTTCTCCTTTGTAACAGATGCAATAGGAAAGCTCCGGATCACCGTCTGCTCTCCCACTGAGAACCACAGAATTATAGTATTTATGGATACTTGTTTGATCACAGAATCAGATCTGTTCTGGTCACACTGTACTCTGAGCAGACAGGATTTACAATACACAAAGCAATAGGAAAATAACTGCACATAATTAATTTCACAGAAAATGCTTGAGAAGTTGATAAATCCCCAAGTACCATCTATAATCTGAAGCATTTACTTTTTCGACTTCCTTTCAGTTTGGATGGTTGGAAAAATATTCTCTGAGTTTTTCTGAGTGTTGGAAATGCACCCCAAAAACACAGTTTGGAAAGGGGTCAATGAACATTTCCAAACGTAATTCATGTTCATATTCCATTATGCACCTTATAAACAACGAAAGTTTTATACTGACTTCTTTTCAAATGACAATAAACTTTGAAAGATAAATTTATACTTCTGACAGACAGTTTAATTTGCTTAGAAATGGCAGGTGTCAAAAGATGAAAAACTACCACTTAAAACATATTAAAAGCAATTCTTAATTTATTAATAATAATTTTAAGGACATTACTAACTTATGATTTTTTTTTTTTTTTCCATTTTACACACTTCCAGCAATTGAAAAAAAATTGAAAGTGAAAAAAACTGTCAAATGAAAAGAAGTAAGTACTGGAAGTCACAGATCACAGACAGTACATATGTTGTCTTACTCGAAGAAATAAATTCTAGTTAGGTTAAACTCAAAATGAACATAAAATATTGTCATATCTAGAGTAAAAACCTAACAAAAGATCATACCAATGTGATGACCATGAAAAATAACTCGCAGAGGTAGATGCATTTTGATGCTGATGCTTACATAGATGGACAGGTCAGCTCAAAGTTTTATCTATTCAAAGTGACACAGTTTTGTCACTGTTGAGTTCTGCTTACCCAGCTGATCATGAGGAGTGCCTTTAAATATAATTCTGTAGGTAGTAAGGAACAAAGCTCCTTCAGCAGGGAGGATATGAGGACCTCCAAGCAGTCCTCCTGTAGCTTCTTCTCTGCCATCAGGATCCAGTAGCACACGGAGACCTTCACAAACAAATTCTTCTCCAGGCAGTAAAGTTGGTCGTAGAATTTTGGGCTAATGCAAGTAAAATAGTGTAAGTATGATAGGAATACCAGTGTTATACCTCAGCCTAATTATATTTGGTGTAGAAAGATTCAAAACAAAATTGTTATGAGACTAATTCCAAAGAAAGGAGATGGAGTTTGGACTCAACGAAGAGAACTGGGTCTCAAAAAACAGCGGGTATGCAATAGCTTGTTTATGATCAAAAATTTGGCTCTAATAGCTTTCTAAGTTCATATTTCATGAGACCAAAGCCAAGCACTTTATTTATCACTTGTGGAATTTTTCTTACAATGTTCTGATGTTTCCTTCTAACTTTCTGAAGAGGAAAATAAAAGAAAACAAAAAAGATGACTAAACAGCATGATTCTAATACTTTTAAAGAATACAAACATGTTTCATAATACTTGCCTTCTGTATTGGTGGAAGCCTTCTACTCTCACGATGGACAGCCTCCAAAGTCTCTATGTGCATTGCTACAATGCCTGAAAATCAGTAATATCACAAATGAAGTCTGGCATAACATGAAAGAAAAAGTTGCAATCTAATTGGAAATCCAATATTCCAAAATTCTTAAATGTAACCATCAAGGAAATAGTTAGTTGAAATTCAACAGCAATTATAGTCTAGAAAAAAATCTGATCTTCTATGTCTACGGAAGTTGACTGTAACTAAAACGTGTATTTCTTCCATCAGGAAAAAAAAACTAAAACCAAAGGAAAAATGAAAGATTATGAATGCACATTTTCATCACAATTCTTACCTGGTATCATGCAATGAAGACCCTTGATGTGATCCTGCGTAACTCCGCTCTCTGTGCAAACCTTGTCAATAAATCTGGTGATGAAGCGTACAACTGCATTTGCAACGTCGTTGTTCTCAGAGTCCTCAAACCCACTTTCAGTGTCATAACTCTCTGCAACACTGCCTGCAATACTATGGACATAAAAAAAAAAAAAAGAAATTTCAGAAGTGAACAATTCAGCTAGTAAATGTATCTGATACCTGGGTAGGACACATCTAAACGGTATCTTTTTCTGAAAACATACAATGGTGCCAAAAATTACACTGTATTCCCTCCACCATTAACAATATCAGACTGCATGACAATAAAGGAGACTTTTTACTCCATGAATCTAGTGCAGTGCAGTCAACAATTAAAAAAAAGGCATCACTTGCCTAGAAGCTTTTCTGTCTTCTCTTTGTCATTAAGTTAGGTAAGCTATTTACAACCCATGATAAAACAGAAATAGATACTTTGGTTACATACACAAGGATAAATTCAATGAGCATTACTGTTGAAGAATAAAGCATTCAAAAGCAAAAATAACCTCAGTGTTTTTGTGCATCAGCTAGAAAATACAAGCAAGTCAGTAGGAGATGTACTTTGACCATCTGAAAATACTCCCCAAAAACAGTAGTGCCAGTCAAATCCATACATTGTAACATATGCCACATACATACTATACATACATACACAGTCTACATACTGATCAGATCCTAATGCTTGATTTTAGAAGTGCTTCGTCAGCAGAAAAATTTGCAATAGGGAGTTTGAGACCCATAGCCTATTTACATCATGTCAGAGGCCTCATGCAGCGTTCTATAAGTTCATCAAGTGGGAAACTTGACTGATCATAGTTGATAATAAAGACAGTAAATAGAAAGGGAAGAAGTCTTGCTATGAAATCCAGATTTGTATGCTAAGTAAAGTAATTCTCTTTATACTCCTCCTGCCTCCTTAGTATTCTAACATTTTCTCCAGTGATATAGCCATCTTTCTGACCAAATGTCTTTCCTGAAGCTGCAACAGCACAAAAACTGTAACCTTGAGGATGTTATACATCTGCTTTCTTGAGCGCAGGTTCATGAGGGTTTTTTTTTTTCAAGTTACAGAAAAACAAACGATCTCTCTCATCACACACTAGTGTCTGCCTTCAACAGTCACATTAGTAGACTAAAATTCTTACTGAAGTGATAACATTCTTACATTCCCTTAAAAGGCAGCAATTTAGTCTAGATAGAGTTCTATCATTCGAGAGGAATCATGTTAGGTTTCTACTCTCCTTAATTAATTATCTAGAAATAATAATCTTGAAGAGATTGTATGCAGGGTATGTCCTGAAAACTAGTATGTTCTCAAAAATAGTGCCCCATCATGGTGGATTACCAGTGAATGTGTGTACCCACCTGTTTGTGACAATACTGTTGCTTCCACTCTCCCAGTCACCAGTAGCTGATGCTCTCAATAACTTGTTCTTACTTGTATCTAGTGGCACTAGCAGGTAGACCATGAGGTTAGCAAAATGAATTGCCTGACTGAAAACTGTACTTTCCTCATTCTGGACTAGCTCCTGTTGAGTTTGTTTATTAAGAGTTGGCCACAGTCGCAACTGCTCCGCAGCCAGATCCATTGCTGTCTTATCGTGGTCTGGACCTACAGAATTTTTCTCCTAGAAAACATACAAATACACACTAAGCTAAGACTCAGAAACAACATTTAGTAAAAAAATTTTAAATTAAATTGTTCATTTAAATTCTTCTATTATTTAAATTACATATTTATTTATAAAGAAAAAGCAAGTAGCAACATGCAATAGGATTTAACACAGGTATAATTACAGCATTGTGAAGAACTAAAGGTAGCTTACTGAAATGCAGAACTAGCATAGCGTGATGTGAACATGTATAACTCAGTAACATAATCTCTTTCTAGATTTTTTAATACTACACGATCTTTCATGTTTCTTCAGAGTAGTTTAATGATTTTAATATAACCACTCTCCTTAATGTTTCTACTTAGCTCATATAACAATCAACATTAATCAGATGCATCTGATTACTGGATGCGTGTGATATTCTCCCAATTTTGAGGATGTCCAGGGTGAGACAAGCTTTTACATGAACAGTTTCCAGATCAGCTGAAACATTCATGCTTTTGCAGGTTGGAGACCAATTCTAGCATTTGCTTGGAGCCAAGTAGGTAGATAGCATGTATCCAAACTACAATGCAGCCTGACAGAACTAGAATTAAAAAATCTGGCTGCTGATACAAATGAAATAACACCTGCTCTTAATTATTAAAGAACACAGTATACTACTAATGTTTTTTCTTCATACTAGGTAAAGTTCAGCTAATTTAACAGACAAACACATGAGCGAGTTTAAGAAAAAAGTTCTTAAAAAGCAGACAAAGGTCCATCAACAGACACCAGTCTAGGGTTTGGTAACAATCTAATGCTACACCTTTAAGTGTGGTAAAAATGATAAAAAAAGTGGTGGTACATAAAAATCATAAAGGCAACAAGGGGAGATTCAGGTGTTTGCATATTAGCAAAATAAAGCATCTTTTTTCTTCAGAAAATTATGTGCAAACAACATATTTACATTAAAGTTCATAGAATCATAGAATCACAAGGTTGGAAAAGACCTATAAGATCATTTAGTCCAAGCTGATATTCTAAAAGTGAAATATTTATTTTCAGAAGAGTATAAGTAAATATTTAGATATATTCTTCATCCACATTGAGACTTTCCAGGTCAAAATAGGTTTAACTGGGACATTAACTAATAGTACAGCTTTTTATGCCTTGATATTTAATATATTCTCCTACCTTTTGTCTAGGTTGTACGGCATGGTTGTCTTCTTTGGCTGTAAGGTAGAGGGAACGAACTTGATTTTGCACATTGCTATAAAAGGTGGTTTCCCAAAACTGCTGGTTAGTCCAGATCGGATGGTCCTGTACACATGTGTAAGCAAACTGACTAACTCCAGGTGCTAATTTCTGAAAGACAGAAAGACAGACAAAATACTCCTATTATTTTGTTTTGTTTAATGCCTATGACATGAGTACTGAAAAATTCATCAGATCAGTTGCACACAGTGAAACATGCAGCACATCTCATCTTGTGTACTACAGTATAGGAATGAGAAATTATATCCATTTTTGTGCCCTTGAAGAAATTAATGTACAGGAAGCTTGTATATAAGCCTAATGCATGGTGATTCACAGTAGAAAAATGAGACTGGCGGGGGGAAGGGGGATTATGCGATAATAATACAGAACACAATTCTAATATATTTTCCTAATCAGTTAATTACACCACTGTAGTCCTACGCCAAATAACTTAGTATTAAAACATACGAAAATTGCTTATCATTTTATCTAAAAGTTGGAATTACACCAATGAAACTTTAAGCGTGCAGGGCAGCTGAGTCCTTCCAATAAGGCTGCATTGGTTGCAACAGCAAAAGATCAGATAAATCATTAATTACCGCAATGCCTGACACCAATTCAGTTCCTGAAAGAGTACTAAGGGGAGACATTCCTGAAGTCACAGGTGTCTGGATCCTACACTAAGGCTTCAAACAAAAGCAGAATTGTTACACTATCAATACTCAGTATGAGCACATCCTTTTTTCAAGTAGGTCTGTTTAATTAAGTGGTGCCGGTCTTTCAGCAAGTTGCTTAATATTACTGACAACCATATACAAGGAAAGGAAACTTATTTCAAGGACTCCAGTTATGAAGAATGCAATCTTATACAGCATGTTCTTTCTCTCTGATAAAGTCCACGTAATTGAGTTGTATACTGCGCATAGGAAAGAAGCATGTAATGTAAATATCTGCTTCTTTCTACAGTAGAACTGAAGAATTTAGTTCATTACTGGACATTAAACTTAATGACCTTCACTCTCAAAATACTACACATACCAAAGCGTACTCTAGAAGTAGAATTGACTTTAATGTTCACATTGTAATACAATCTATTCTAGAGCATAAATACTACTTCATTTCACATTTATAACTGTACAATTGTACATCAGCCACTACATATGATCCTTCTTAGTAAGCCCTGGGAACACTCAGGTGGAAGGCTAGAAAATTGTTACTGAAAATTTCAAAAGTCTGGTTTACAGATTTCTGGTTTTGCAATTCTTTGAACTGTTTTCCACGCTATGCTTTTCCAAGTACAACATGAACTGAAAGTCCTGATCATGTGCCATTTATTCATTCCCAATTGAAGACAAGGCCCTTTGAAATGGTATGTTTGAAGAAATGATTTGTTACATGCTATTAAAAATTAGCCAATTGAAATATATTCTTGGAATTAATCAGCAAAAACTGATAAATTTTATTTCATCAAGTACAATTGCATCAAAATTCCATGACAACTTCTTCAAAAAAACTGCCTATGTGGAAGATGCAAATCACATTAAATGAGGTTTTTGTTATTCCATACAGGTTGAAACATAAGATGTTTGTTTAGACTGGACTCCCAGGTTTCAGTTGTGATGCAGCTCATGGCAGCTCACAGGAAATGGAATCACATGGTACAGTAATAGCTCCCAGCTTTGAAGTAGCTGTTAAATCACAGAACAGAACAGCACAGATAGTCTCCTAGTGATCACAGTGTGGTTGAGGTAGGAAGGGCTCTCTGCAGTTTGTCTGGCCCAGCCCCCTGCTTAAGCAGGACCACACAGAACAGGCTGCCCAGGCCCACGTCCAGGTGGCTTCTGAAGATCTCTAGCAGTGGAGACTCCACAACCCCTCGGGCATCCCGTGCAGTGCCCTGTCACTACCAACCCCTGCAGTAAAGAAGCATTCCACAGTGTTCAGAGAGAACCTCCTGTCTTCCAGTTTGTGCCCGCTGCCTCTTGCTCTGGCACAAGGAACCACCAAAAAGAGCCTGGCTCTGTCCTCTCTGCACCCTCTCTACAGCTACTTACACACTTTGATGAGATCCATCATCCCCCCCCCCTACAAACACCAAGCTTCCTCGTCTCCAGACTGAACAGCCCCAGCTCCCTCAGCCCTCTTCCAAGTGTGAGATACTCCAGCCCCTTCATCATCTCTGTGCCCCTTCACAGGGCATCCTCCAGTAGTTTCCTGTCTCTTCTTAGGCTGAGGAGCCCAGAACTGAACACAGTACTCCAAGCCTGGCCTTGCTGTATCTGAAAGTTTGAATGGAAGTTCAAAGTCATAACTGTAGGTCAATATGAAGTGCTCCAGAAATAAAAATGAAGCAAATGATTTTCACATAGGTCTGAATATGACAGAAAAGCTAAGGGCTTCTTAGATGCTCCTCCTTCATTCATGATTTAAAACCACTAACAGCCATGTATAAATCACAATTTTTAAAGGACGGAGATTTATGTTCAAGTATAGTGACATAAATCAGTACTGACAGTTAACTTCTAGACATAAAAATAGTCAGTTTACAAAAGGATGAAAGAAAATCCATTAAAAGGCTAAATTGTCATAAATAATATGATGACGAGAGGGATCTCATCACCTGCTGAAAGTGTTGAAACAAATGGCAAAACCTAGTAGTGGCCAGAACACTGAATCAAAGTCAGCTCAGCTCTGCCAATTATTTTGGGCAAAATTGCTTTGGATTTTCACCATGTTTCCATTAATTTATTTGTGAAAAAGCAGTATGAATACCAACCTTAAGAAGTACATGGCTGCTCCTAGGCAGTCAAAATCCCTGCATTGAAATATTCTTGGTACAAATAGAAGCATTCCATGAAGCTTTAAGCATGTATAATACTCTCTACTCTGAGAGTGCTTAGTCAGCCTAGAATGGAAACTACTCTACGATGTCAGACAGGCCCCAATGTTTACTGTTGCATTGAAATAAATTTGCACAGGACTTCTCTGATTAAAGTAAGACAGAATTTCAGTGTTTTCTATCAAGCAATGCTAAATACATAACATGAATCTTCACCTGCCTTTCCATTGGACAACTGAGCTATACTGGCATGTATAGTTACTTTCTCCCTATCCTAATAATTAATTGCTGCCAGACAGGATGAATGTATGAGGCAGGAAAAAAATTTCCTACTTGTAAAGGAGTACTTAAGGACTTAAAGTAAAAAACTTCCCAGAAGAAATAATAAAAAAAAAAAATAGTTCTGAACAGAAAAAGTCCTTTATCTAAAGCAGTCTGTGTCATAGCATGAGCATTGAAGTGTAAGTTGCAATAGCACCCAGAAAACGAGTTATATTCTTCTAAGTACTCCGACTTCGCTCAAAAGACTAAAGGTACTTAAACAACAACAACAAAAGCCCACCCCTCCCAGCTGCAATACATATGAAACAAATGTCACACATATAAAAATAATGAATTACATCCTGCAGTCTGAGGAAATACAAGATAGACTTGGGACTTTCTATGTGTGACTATATGCAACTTCCTGCCATCAGGCATTATATCTGCATTACTCCCAGAAGCAAGATAGTATCTGCCTAGATGTTTTTCTCCATTTCCTGGCACTGGATACTTCTAGTTCAGAAAATGATACTCGCAGAGCTCCCAGAAGAACTGTGAGGTTCAGGTGCCCAAACAGCTTGTTTATGACATTACACTATTTAGATTGACTGTTTCTGGGAGGAAAAAAAGAAAAAAGAAAAAAGAAAAGAAAAGCATACTTTACACTGACAATAGTTCATCCATCACTATCTGCTACATCACACAAGATTAAAGAAGAAAGCATGTTTATTCTAGCACAGCAAAGGATAGAGTTCTTCATTACAAAATTGGAAAAAGTGTTAAAAAATCAGAAGACAAAAACAGACTACGAATATACCTGAGACTGCTCTTTTCTCACAGGTATTCCCTAAGATTTCACTGCCTATCTCTTGATGGAGCAAACTCAAGAGCACAGTATTTCCAGAATACTGACCTTTAGAAGTAAACACCATTTCCAACTCGTTTGTATTTTGGGCTATCAATTTAGATATTTTTGATGAGCAAAGGAAGGGAGATTGGAAAAGAGTTTGCTGATCATTGTAAATAAAAACTCCCTCCTCTGCTCTTCAAGGAGTACAGTTTATGTGCCTGACTTCAGGGAGAAAGATATTGCAATCACTAGCCAATCTTCTGTGCATACCACAGGAAAGCACTCTCTCTATATCGTAGGTAGTATTCTTCCTGGAAATCTGCAAGTGTAATTTTTTATAGATCATTCAGGATACAGCAAGACAGCTATTTGGAAGTGTTACTCCGCATCTCAGAGCTGTTTATTCAGTCAATTACCATGCCATGATTAGGTACCACTAACCGCAGGCAACACGATGCCCCTCCTCAAGATGACATTAACAAGTTCTGCATATAAACAGATTCTACAACCCAGACTGATATTCACATGTCTGCTGTACTCACACAGACACCTGACTCATTCCAAAGACTTCTAACAAGCGCAGAGGACCACACTACATAGTCTGACCTGTAGGAGTGAGGTTTATTTATATATTAACTTCGCTTACAACACTGCACCACATCATGCATGTATCAACATTCAACACAGCATACAAATATCAAAGCCAGCATCAGTGCACATAATTATGTCTTCAAGCGTGACTGAGTGCTACATGAGTAATAGTAAAAAATACATATTTCAATTCAATAAATGGTTTTCTCACTTGGTCTAAAATATAAAACGAAATATATAAAAAAAAATCAAACTAAAATGTGGGGAAAGGACACAAAAAGCATAAGTAAGAATTATTATGTTTACTTTCTTTTTATTACCTTGGAAAACAAAGACATAAAATGTCAGATCAAGCATCTTCTCCAATTCCCCAATCTCAGAAACATCAAATAAAACAATCTGCCACCTCTCCCACCTTCAGAATGTCCCCAAACCGGATTGTACACTTATTAATTTCTACTTTAAAATATGAGTGAGCAGCAAGTGATTCATCAGACTACTAATCTACTATTTCACCACGAAAAATAAAGGAAGTCCAGTTCACTTGTAACTCAGTGCTACCTAATCACATGTGGGCACAGTGAACCAGCAGAGGGCAATAGAATTCTAGAATTTTGCTAAATTGGGATGTAATTCTGGATGGAGTTTTACTTATTGCATACGTTTTCTGGTAAAAGTGACTTAAGCATCTAAAAGTATATTGTCCTTAATCAGAAGCTGCTAAAGATTACATATAATTTACTATATATTACTTAAAGCCAAACAGAGTATTTCAAATTATCTATATGGATGTATCAAGACAGACGTATGCTACCACCAAGGTACATGTAAAACTGAATAATATACAGTAACATACTTCTTTCTCCAAAGAGGCAACAGTGAGATTTACAAAGTTCTGCTATACAGAGATCACAAAAAATAAAACCATCAAAAAGTATGGATGTTCAGAAGGTGTAAAAAAACCCAAAAACACCCAAAACCAAACAAACTAAAACCATCCAACCACATCATTTTGGAATTTCACCATTCTGAGTAAGGTACGATTCCAAGCGGATAACATGCTGATTCATTTTCTTTGCCAACAGAGGACATATCACATTACTTTTTTTCTTAATTCTGATTTCATAACAGAGATTACGATGATTTTGTTCTCCAAGGTTTAGTTCTATTACATAAATGACAGATTTCACAAATTCACAGCTGCAGTGTTGAATCTTGAATCAGTCTTCAGAGTTTTTCAAATTGTGACATAGCTTTTTGAAATTGATTAAAATTTCACCATAGTCCTTTGGCATCAGGTGACTCAACAGACAGTCTGAATCCGTGTGACTGCATTTATCACCCCGGGAAATCCCAAATCCTCTCTAAAGAATCTGAATTATTGGTGTCCTGACATGAAACTTAAAGCCCAGTTAACAGAGCATCTATTTATACTGAGAGGGGGAATAAAGTAATCAATTTTAAATCCTTTTAGCCACATCCACTTTAAAGTGTTGATGTCTAGTACAGAAAAATTCACAGCACAACAGACAATGTACAGAAATGTATGAGCATTTATCTCCCTCACCACCTGTAAGCATTTGCTGTTTTCTGGAAATATAAAATACTACTATCTGAGCCACAACAAATAATTATGCCCTAATGAAATTGATATCACTAAAATCAAGGAATTGTATTTTCATGTAAGAATGCAGGTTTCGTTCTCCTGGACATTAGTTACAGAGAACTGAAAGGGAACTTGCAGATATAGAAAAAGAATGGGACTCAGTTACTTCAGACTGATGTTTCTTCAAGATCCGAAACTTTAATGGAGATTTTAATTAAACTACCAGAAATTCTTCTGCAGTGAAAATTCTAAACGAAGAAATATTTATATAAGGCTATAATATCTCCTGGAATTAACAATAATGTAAAGGGATGTGCTATGACTAATATTGTTATGGGCAAACCAAACCAGAATTCCGTGTCGTTGGTAGAAAATGACTTCAAGTGGAATCAGAAACAGTTATAAATTATGTAAGCCAATGCTTGTGACGTTGCAACGGAAAGGCTCCTGTTTGTCTGTTTGTTCTAAGAGATAGTAGATCAGTTCCCCAGTAACAGAACTAAGCACTTACTGCAATATTTATCTTCACTTTTTATTTTATTTAGGGGAAGGGGAAGGAATGTTTTTTTCCTTCATTTTTTTTTTCTTTTTTTTTTTTCTTTTTTTTTTTTTCCGACCAACTACTTCCTGCCACAAACCACTGAGGAAGACAGCAAAGTTCCCTTCATGTTGGTCATGATGTTATCATACTGGGAAAGCAAGCTTCTTCAAGAGAGAGAAGTTGAAGTAATTCAGTAATTCTCTTCCAAAATTCCTTATAAAGACAAACTTAAAAAAAAATAAAAATTGTGCAGCTTCTCCCATAAATGTGCTGAAGAATCACATTACATTTTCCTGTTTTACATTTTCCAGGTTTTTTTTCACATATAAATAGCTATGAACTTCAGATATGTGCTACCTGTAAAGACAAAAAAGTCTGTTCTGCAAATATCTATCCATTCAAAAACAAAGTATCCAAAGTAAAATATTAAGGGTCAGCGACATGTTGACATTAATGATACTGCAAAACCAGTTAACCACGGCTAAGAAGAGCCCCTAGATTCCTGCCTTAATTTAAAAATAATGATTGCTTTTTACACAACTAATTGGCTGAATTATAATCTTTACATGCAAGGATCTTCTTACGAACGTAATAAGAACACTTGGCTGGGAGAGTGTTTGGAAACATTGACAGAACTTTGACCACCATGTCCCACTTTCTTCAAGGATCACACTCAAATTCATGAGCACCTACCAAGCACATACATTATAATCCTTCAAAATTCAGTAAAATACTGCTTTTGTGTCACATCCATAAACTAATATAGTACTACATCTTCCTTGCTGTACCTTAAGCCATTTGACTTCATGTATTAATACTTACTTCAAATTTGCATCATAAACCCATAAGGATCCTCTTAAGGATCATTATCTTTGTGTTATTTGGCATGAAAGACCAGTTAGGGCTCCTAGATTTTCCAGCAATGCAAATGATTCTAATATACACATTCAATAATATTGTAGACAGCTCTTAATATTTTGCCTGTCAGCTTATGTGCAAGATGACTAATATCTCTGAATGAAGATTTGTTATACAAGATGATAGATGGAAAAGCAATTGACATATTTAATTCAGATTTTTAAACACAGCTTATATTGCAAACATACTGCATGGTGGTTTTGCTCAAATCCAGAAGTCTAGGAACTGACCTGATCCTAACGCTTAAACAGCTATTTCCTCCTTACAAAATATACATCACCTGAAAGGAATAAAACCCACTTCTAGTTCTGCAAAACAATGCCTGTATATCATGACATTGTACATTTTCCCCTTTCATTACCACTGTCTCTCCTTACAAGCCATATTGGTATAAGGAGCTGAAACATTGTAGTGTTTGCTCATACGAAGAAGCTCTGTTAATAAGATAGCTTTCACTTTTGGATTTTGCTGTTAATACATAGTTCTTTTGACACATCTTCATTAGAAGTACTGCAGAAAAAGATTTCTTCTATCTCATGTGATTAATTACACTACTGTCTGCATACATTTTCTTCTTTGTGGTTCTGTCTCTTACATAGAATCTGCTATATCATACAGGTACGTTCTAGCTGTTTTTAAACGAGACTTAAAATATATTTTCATTTAAGTAATCACTAATAGAAATCATGAGAATGGATTAAAAAAGAGTAAGGACTCTACTAAAAATGATGTTATTTAATACAGTTTCAGTCATGAAAAAATTCACATGGACTAAGATACCATCAGAACTGGCAGAACAGAGACAGAAGAGGAAAATTAATGGAAGATGACAAAACTTCTTGCCAGAATAATAAAGGAGGTCTTAGGGAGTTTCCTAAACTAAAGCCAGCACAATTCAAGAGTGGAGAACGCTAAAGTAAAAGTGGTTTCACCCCAAGCACATCAGAGTAAGATGTAGAAGGAAAAACAGCAGTTAGAAGTAAGGATGAAAATCTATCAAGTATTGAAAGCTAACACCCTACAGAAATTTTTTAGCCTTGTAGAAAGCTAAGCAGTAATTACTGCTACTTGTAAGTATTACCTGGGCCAACTACAGATGAGCAAGAACACAAGTTAAGAATGACAACTCATGATAAGTGTTAAAAAAAAAAAAAAGAACACAAGAATTTTGCTTTTCAAAATCAACTATCATCCACTAACCATACACAATTTCATGGTATTTATACAAATCCTAAAATAAAAATTTATATATATATAATTTAGTGTAATGTAACAAATACTATTACCAAATTTTACACGTTCTTTTTTTTTTAAGCATACCATTGGGTCAATACTCCCCAGACTCTTCCAGCTGATACCCACTGTAAGATTTGCCTGATAAAGACACAAAAATGGAACTGATTCCCACACCAGCCTTTCATCATGCAGTTTCTCTGACTTTGTAGCTGATGCTGAACAAGAGAGAGAACATTCCCAATTATGATGCTTCTGTTACATAATTAACTTGGAATCAAGTGTCTCTTGGAAAGAGTTTGATTGCAAAATGCAGAATATGATAAACTACTCTGAAGTTCTCTAGTACTGCTTCTTCCATCTTTACAGAATGCTCTTGCAACTGATAGATTTTTTAGAAGTAATTCTATCAATTCTACTTTCTTCTCTATAGGGAAAGGCGTAGGTATATGGAGTACAAACGCTAAATGGGCAGACATGCCTGAGAACATTTAAGCCAAAACCTGCAGATTTCACTGAGCCCTGTTCCACACAGTATTCCTCTATTGTATATTGTAGGATGTAATTAGCATCCATAACCAATTGAAATTTTACTCAAAATCTGGCAATTTACAAGCATAAAAAAAAAAAAAAAAAGAAAAATCAATCCTAGTCTCCAACACTTCCCAGAAGGATCAGACTGGAGAACATCACTTCAGTTGAAAAGGAAGGGATCACAGGAGAAGCAGGCTGACTGAGGCTTGGAATAGTACTGGGGAAGAGACACTTTGCTCACTCTTCCTGCTCTCCAGTGGACAGGGTGAAACCGGTGCTTACAAAAAATCATTGCTCTTGCAGCATACCGAACCTTCATGAAATACAGCACGGTCTGCTCTACAACTGGCCACCCTACAAAGAGACATAACTGAAATGGCATATCCAAATTTTGTGAATTTGACAAGGCCAATTATACAAGGCCAAGCTGTATTCCTTCAGGCAGCAACAAAATGAAATCAAAATTAAGATATATCCTTTTCGTCTTGCCACACAGAGAAAAAGAACTCTTTACTGTAGCAATACAGAATAGTACATTTCTATCTTATTACACACAGAGAGAAATGAGTGCATGCCAAACAAGCATGGGCCATCTGTACCCCAAACGTACATGGAAAAATTCATGTATAAGTACATTTTATTTATATTGTTTCAATTTTAAACAAAATTCCAACAGTATTACTAATAGTAAACTAAAACCTTTCTCTAACCCAGAAGAAAAAATGTTTGTTTTTGTGACATTAACAGTACACATTAAAAAGTCCACTGTCACTGATGAGTCACATTTTGCTCATGTCTAATATTTAAAACATTTTTAAAGAGCATTGTGACCATTTTTTGTAGAAAAATTCAAGTCTTTCTAGTGACCAAAAAAATGTAACAGTCCTGATTTCTTGTCTATTTAACCCTGACAGCTCTGAGTTAGACTACTTCTGTGATCGAATCCTATCTCATCAAGCTTTACAACAGGTCAATCACCAGGCTTCAAGAGTAGGAATCCTGAAATTTCAGTAGACATCCCAAGAGTTGACTGGATGCTGCATGAAGTAACGTTTCTCGTTGTTTTGATTAGATACATGTAGAAACACCCCAAACTAACCTCTGTGTAAGCAAAACCATCAGGATATGGATAAAACCTGACAAGTGACACAAGCATGTTCCTTACTTTATACATTTAATTCTTTATTTATAGCTACATTTCATTCTTTATTATATATATTTTTACTGTTTTCCCAAGAATATTTTTAAATATCTGAAGGCTAGAGCTTTACTACTTCATCACAGCCTTCTAGAACCTTAAAGCATCACCTCTAGGAATATATTTCCTTTTCTACTCAGTTTCTTGGTTTCATTTGCTGCACTCACATGGAAACACATCTCTCTTTTCATTTAGGCCTCTCAAACAGTTGGTGTCTGCACTGTGTGCACCCATGTAAGTAAACCTACTTAGGAAGAACAAGTAATTGTTGCATTGGTGCTTTCTTTTATGTCAGGTAACAAAATGAATGCATATTTTGAAACTTAACATTCCAGATGCACAACAGCCCTCAATCAACAGAATTGTGACACTGTGGAACTTCCTTTTATTATTTTAAGTGACAGGAATTACATTAACAATTAAATGTTGTAACAGAACCCCATCATGATTTCCCATAATAATTCATTATAATAGCAAATAGGGATGATGATATAACTATTTAATTGATATAAATCTACATATGTGTCCTTAGGCTTTCTTAATGCTAACTTTAACTGGAATCCAGTTGAGAAGTAACATCAATGAAACACAATAAATCTACCCCTGGCTACCAAGAACACTGTGTATTTTCAATGTGGCCATATGAAATAATATTTAATACGCTTCTGGCACTAAGCATGGTGTTCTGATAACAAGAACATCAGTAAAAACAAGTGCATACTTCCAAGCACTACTTCACAATTTTTGGAAAGGATGAAAACAATTGCACTTACAACAGAAGCAAGACATTTTTGCATATTGAAGCAGAAGTATTGTAAAACCTGTACTTTGCCTATAGAAAAATGAAATACAGCTTAAGCATGTATGATGAATGTATGTATAAACAACACTGTACATGCTAATTTAGTGAAATAGACAAGCAATTCATTAGAAAAAGCCATGGCATAGTTTGATTATGCGTATGTACCAGCTTTGTCAGAATGTTCTTTTAATAAAAAACAATTAATTCCCCTCAAATGATTTGAATTTCAGTTTGGATCTTCCTATGGACTTATCACTTATCAGACAGAACAGTAATATGCCATGTTAAACAGCTTTTACCAGTGTAGGATTTCTATTTAAAAAAAAATCCAGCAAACAGAAGACTATAAACTGTTTAGCAATATGTTACAAAGCAGGAAGGCCAAGGGAAAAAAGATGCAGCAGGATTTGATAGGATTTATTCCAGAAATAGGGAAAGAGGAACATTAGTTTCATTTAACTGTAGAATGAGAATCCCTCCAAAAGACCATAAAGGGAAATTTGAAGGGGGTTAAAGAATGTTACTCATTTTTCTTAATATAAGAATATTCATACAGATCATTGCTTCTATGCAGCTTCATCTCAGGTATAACATACTCATACTCAAGGATGAAATACTGAAAACCTCTGCAGAAACTGAAAAATGCTTCCAAAAGTTTTGCTTTGACTCAAATTCCAAATAAAACATGTAAACCGTTAATTCTAACTAGCCACTATAAAGTTTGTCTACAGATCTTATGCTTTGAAAAACACATCAGTTTGTGTTTAGTATGAATAACTTAGTTTTATACCAAAATAAGTACTTCTGCCAAACAATTGTATCTAATGGGACATACCAAAGGGGACCATCACTGAACCTGAGGATTAGATCTGGGAAAAACAAAATTCTTTTTCTATTATGCATTAACAGCTGGCTTTTGCAAGCAACAGTCAGGTTACTTTATTTTTTCAGTTCAGGTCTGGAACATTAAAAAATCATCATGCTATTTACATCCGGGGTCTCACAACTTCTGAAAGTATAATTTCAGTTAAACAGTAAGTAGGGGACTAGTTCATTACAAGGAAGGTTTCAGTGAACTTTTTGTGAGAGAAGTTGTGCAAGATCTCAGTACTTCTACTGAAACTTAGAAGCATACAGAAGAAATCATTCTACATTCAATGCAGCTTGCCTTCTCCTTGATTATGAGATTAAAACTTGACTAATTTTATTTCAGTATCCATGTAAGCATGCATCTCTCATTTTTACTTCCCTCCATTTAACAATATAAAAACATAAAAAAACAGGAGCACTTTTTAATGAAGTTACTGAGAACTTACCCTATAGAAAGCAGTTGTCAGGGGTAGCAAGGCTGCAGCAACGCTATATTCTTCTGATGATGAGCAATCCTTCAAGAGAAACATATGAAGAAAATAAGCAAAATCATTTTCAATTTCATGTGTAGCATAAGTTCATTTCAGCCTTAGGTAGTCCCTCCATTTTTCTTAGGTGTAATTAATACTTTAATCAGTTGGTATAACATAAGACAAACATAGATGGGTGTGTGTGTGTATGCATACATATTGTGCCTCTTCTAGATGGCTACTGCCAAGATTTTTCAAATTTAAGGAATTTATTAGCAGTGTTCTCCGTTCCCATGCCTGAAAGACAAGTTCATCAACAAAATTTACATATAGACATATTATTCATTCAGGAAACAATAAAAACGTAGCTTGCTTCCATTCTGGTCCACAGAACATCTGTACATTTTGTAAAAGAGAAGTGATGCGACGACCAAAGAACGTACTTCCAAAAAGTGTGTACGAAGAAAGGAACATTTAATAAATATGAAATAATCACCTCTGCAGACTCTACAGAAGCTTGGCATAACATAAACTCTAAAAGAAGATGAAAACCTACTCTGTTCACAATCTCAGAATGCCTCATTCAACATCCAAGTGTGCCATTCGTGCCCCTCTAGGCTGAAAGTGGCATGCCAAAGTAAATCAGCTAGTAATTGCACTGATAAAAATAGTGATCTTATGACGGAAGTCTTTTAAGAAATTAGATTTGGAATGCAATCTAATATTTTGAAAAACAAACTGCTTGATTTTTTAAGACTTTAAAAACAGAACAAAAATATTCAGTAAGTTAGAAAAAATATACTACTTTTTCTTTTTTTTCTTTACTAATTTTTTTTTTAATTAGCTTTTTTTGCCAACCCTGAGAAACACAACAACACACGTACTTTTACATGACAAATGTAGCACCACTGTGCCCCTGAACGATGAATGGGAAAACAACATTTCCATTTGAACAACTCGTGAATATTTTGAATATTCCCTCCTGCCGTGGGTACTGTTCAACACAAATTACTCTTCTATTAGTTCTATGTAACATCTGATAAAATTACAAAATTGAAATATCGCACTTTTTCCTCTGTCAGAGTTTTCATTTATGCCTTCATCTCACCATATTCACTCCCTGGAGTTCTTTAAAAAGAAAAACCTGGCAACTCCGATAGCAGAAATATAAAATACACGTTGCAGGAACAATCATAAGTGGTTGGCGACCCTGCACATAGCAAGGGGGTTGAAACTAGATGATCATTGTGGTCCATTTCAACCCAGGCCATTCTATGACTCTATGATCATTAGGATGTTACTTTTAGTCCCCTCAGCGCTACTTTTCAAAAGGCTAGTGAGTGATCATGGAATGCAGGTTTAAAACAATAAACTCACAACTAGACTGTTCTTAATTTACTGTTCTTACTTTACTGTTCATTACTTTAGAAGTCCATTTCGTCCTTTCCAGTAACAAATACTTAATATTTTGTTGATAAAGCTAGCCTAAGCAAAGTATCACTGGCCATACACAAATACAGGAACCGTTAGAATATTACTTACATATCTGTTTAGAAAAAGCATACAATAGATTCATAGATGAGAAGCTTTATTTCTGTACAGACTCATTGAAGGCTTTATCTTGTCTAACTTGGTATGAATGGATACATGCTAACTGTGCATGGAAAACAAACGGTGTGCAGACTTTATAACTCATTCCAGTCCGGTAGAGAAAAACAGTAAGAAAAGTGGACACTGAGAAATGCGATGTATGTTTTAACAGTGCTTGTCAGTATTCTGTAAATACCCCAAATCTGTTTATAGACTCTTTTTAATTAGATGTCCAAACAGCAACAATGAAGGACATTGCCGCAGCTGCATTTCATTCTCAATTTCTGCATTATTTTCTATTGCTAAAGATAGGCCCAATCCGCACATGAAACTTGTAGGTTAACATAAGGATACGTTAGAATTAGGGTGAAAATGCCAAATCTAAAATCAGACTTTACAGCATTCAAAAGTACTCCAAAATTTTTAAGGAAATACATTACCCTATTTCTGTAAGTGCTCTGTCATAACCAGTTACCAAACAATCCATCCTGATTGTTTCAAGATATCTACTTAATCCTTCAGCTCAAATTATTTGTAAGGGCTTTGGCTTTTACCCAAAACATACATAAAAATATTTTTATTAAAACTGAACAATGCATCTTCACCTAGAGAGCATCCAATATTCCAAGAGCTAACATATGTCTCAAAGATATATATCACCACCACACAAACAACATCGTGTATTATTTTTCCATTCCTTCTTGCAAGTATGAAATTCTCCACATACTCCGTGTCAGCAGTACCCCCTGGACTTGTAGTATGGAGGTATTATCTACATATATTTTCATCTGTAGCGCATGACAAAACCTGTAAGATGATCTCATTTTGGAATTAAGTACAATGCTGTTGTTTTGAGAATAGTGAAAGTAACCAACTATTTGTCTTCCTTCTAGTAGCATGACAGAACACAACAGCTAATGAAGCTATTATAGCAAAATTGTAGCCTCTCAATTTACATGCAAACCAAAGTACTCGAAATGTCATATATGTATTGTATTTAATGAATTTTGGCTCTTGGAAAAAAGAAACACAGATGTTTTACATCTAACAATGTCTACCAATCGTGAAAAATATCTCTTACAGAAGTATGCAAATCAAATATAAAAATAATTAGAGCTGTTTCTTACACTGCAACACAATAAAGTTGAAACACAAAGGGTAGTAATGAGGAGGAACAAGTATTCTCAATAATGAATTTTTAAGAATCAATACCTTATGACAATGAATTTTGGAATTCCACGTGTGCCAATGCAGAGTGCTTTGAATCCACACTTTAGTGGGGTGAAGATATGACTTGATTTCAGAACAAGTACTGACCTGAACTTCTATTTGGAAAAGGTAGTTTGTCATCATCAAATTGAGAACTCCTCCACAGTCCAATCCTAGCAATGAACAGCAAACAAAAGCCCCCCCAAGTAAAATTTTTCCTTGAGGTGCATGCCTGAATTCAAAACCTCCTTTAAGTACCCAATGAACTTCCACTGGCTGCAAGAGCAAGTTCAAGGGAGCAGAACAGTGGTAGTTAGGCACAGGCTTACACACTTTCTTGAACAGGCCACAGTAAATATCTGATATTTAGAGACTTCTGCTTTCCTTTAGTCACATGATAAAAATCCGGGAGAGACACATTAAACGTCTCTTTAAACCTGATAACATTTGAAAAACCTGATAACATTTATTAAACCTGACAACATTTGAAGTTTTCTACTCAGGTACAATTTTCCTCATAAATCAATCCAGCAGTCTCTCTCATTATGTACTAGTTGATAAAGAACGTAGTTATATTAAACTGCATGCTGCTTTGGACAATAAGCTTTCTGAAAGGAAACCACATTTTTAATGATCTATAGCAATCCGAATACTGAAAACCTAGGACCCAATTCTGCTTTACATCCAACAGCCCTATAAATAAATAGAATAATTCATAAGCCTATCACATGAATTGAACATGCAATGAATGCCTTCAACCTAGTAAGCTACACATGGTGGCTCTTAACTACGTGTGGGACTTTTTGCCAGTACAGTCTGGTTATGTACACTTCATTAAAAATACTGAAGGAATCATCACTACTGCACTGTAATTCCTAAGAAGTACTGGATGCTGCCCATCTTCATGAAGACCAAGAGCATTCATCACAGTGCAGGACTGTGCTCATAAACAATCAAGAAAAAAGCCAGAAATGTCAGAATTGCATGTTTTTTAATGTGCTAAGATAAGACTTGCTAACTTAGCATGTGTAAGGTCACAAGTCATGTGAACAGTAAGAGCATTAGCTAAAAATTACAGGTGAAATACTTGTTTCAAATTCCCAGATAACCTCATTGGTGCTTGCATTTAATTTTTGTTGTTATGGATGTACTATGCAGGTAGGTTTTTACTGAAACCTAATGAAATTAAAGATGTTCTAGCACCTCAGAAATACCCACAGTGCTGTTACAGATGTAATCTACCACAATCATTAATATTTAATTTCCTTAATAGAAAAAAGGAAGATCTTCATTCAAATACAGGTTATTGCCGAGTCTCACTCTGATTTGAAAGAAGCACCTAAAACACCACAGGATTTCAAAAGGAATACTTATTCCACGTTGATCAATGTTATGACCAACATTCTTCATATTCAGCCTCAGCAGTTAAAAATCCAAGGAAATAAATTACCAGTTTTACGCCGTACTCATTACATCTAACGTAATTATATGTTGCCTTGAATGAAAGCAGACAAAAAATAGTTGTATTTGGAACAGGCATTCATTTTAGAAGCATTTAAATTGCAGGATTTAACCCTACAGCCAAATCCATCCTCTGGAACAATACTCAGAATTTGCTGAAATAAATGCAAGTACAACACTAATTGATTATATTACTTATTATCAACAGCTTATAATAATCTTCAAAAGAAACTCTGGAATCTGATTTTTCTGACATTTTGGATAAAGTTCTCTTACTGAAATAAGCAAAACAGTCTTTCCAGTGAAAGTTAGTGGATGGTAGCTTTCTGGCATTCCTATGCAGTTTGCCTAGTAAAATTAGCAGCACTGCTAACTTCTGCTTCTTTATAATGGGATCAGAAGTTCTTATTTTTCTTGTCACCAAAGATGAAATCCAACTTTACTGATTTTTTTTTTTAAACTAGATACAATTCTTCTGGGACTTGAGAGACAGGATATGAAGACATACTTGGAAGACACATATAGCTGATAACTTGTAGACTAATCTATTAACAGAACTGTGAGAATATACATGAAACATGGAAGATACTATCATACATTAATGGTTACTGACTATTTAATTCTCATTGCTTCTAAAGCTTCACATTTTGGTAAGGATTTAGACTGTTTCAAAATTATTAACTCACAAATCACAGAATGGCTTGGGTTGGAAGGGACTTCAAGGATCATGAATCTCTGACCCTCCCCGCCACAGGCAGGGCCACCAACCTCCACATTTAATACCAGACCAGGCTGCCCAGGGCCTTTCTTCATAAGTGACCGCATCACATTTTACATCAGTTACTCCTCACTTCAAGTTTTTAATTTAACTTTTGTTCCATTTATGTACTGTTGCACTGATTCTTGATAGACAAACGAAAAACTTGAAGCTCTTACTACTTCTTGTTTTCAGCTTTAACATTCACTACAGATTGCTACTTGGTGACTGTTTGACAGCAGAGGAAGTCCATACTGGACAGACTTCACCTGTGCTCTGATTTAGGCCAGATGTAAAACTTCACTTTCTATGGCCATTACAAAACAGTGAGATTGCTGTGTATTAATACAAGTGCCAAAGGTGATGACAAAGGGATAGCACCCAATTCAGAAGAATCCTCACCGATTTGTTTAGACAGTGTGGTCATCCTGCCTGACCATGAGCCTTCATAAGAACTTCATTAAGAAACCTCAGATGTCAGCAATAAGATGCTAAATGTTGCAAACCTGCCTTTCAGGGCAGTAGGAGATCCCATTCCATATTGGAAGGATTTTATTTCATCAAGAACTTCATATTTGTCTTTACCTGACCCTGAATTCTCACAGGTTTGTCTGCCCTTACAAAAGACAGAATTTAATCGATGCAATTCAGATGGAATCACACAAGCATATCATTTTCATTCATTTTCTAAACGTTTCCTTTTGCTTTATTTCATATATTCAGAAGTTAACAGTGCAGCATATTTTCTCCACACAACTTCATCATATTTTTGATCTCTCAGCAAGCCAACGACATTTTACTCAGAGCCGTTGAGTTTTTCTCTCCATGTCTCCACTCCTTTTTCTTTCTCAAATACATTTCTGTCTAGGATTCAGTAATTTCCTCTTTTTATTTTTTTGCAACAAATTATGTTTAGGGAATCAGGAACCTCAATTTTTATGTGCATAAATTACACATTCTTCAATGAATTTTTACTGTACCCTGAAAGAATGAAAAAGCACTACTTTTTTCTTCTTTTTTTTTTTTTTTTTTTTTTAAGATACTGATAAACACAAGAATGCCATCCCTTGCGTCTAAGCACATCTGAGTTTCTTTAACAGAAATGCCATGCATGTTTCTGAATACTGTCATGAGGCCCATGGCAATAAAGTTCAACATACTCAGGCTGTAATCTTCTCCCAAGGAAATGGTTGGGATGCCAAGATGCCTTTTGACTTTTATTTCACAGCAGGGCTTCATTCACAGTGACTCTGTCCAAACCTTAAGCTACACCAGCTGTGATAAAAGGTCCTGCATAGTAATTTGTAAAAAGTATTTGACAAACAACACTCAAGTGATACAATGCATTGTAATTCATGATTGAATTGTGATCAATATTTGTTAACTATTCAGTTTGAAAAGGGTGATTCACAATACATATACAGACTGCAGAGTAAGTCTAGCGTCCCAGGCTGCGAAACAGCTACTGGATACTTTATAAATCACTTCACAGACAGCCTGTTCAATTGAGCTAGTTAACAACAACAAACAAATGTTTAAAGTAATAGAAAAACTATTAAAATAGGTGCAATATTCCAGTGTAGTCCAATTATTGCTTAGCAAATTGGTTCATAAGCAAATACTACACATACCTATGCACTCTAGCATCCATTTGGAGCACAGCAGCATCTCTAATAACTCATTAGCAAAGTCACAAACTTTCAAATATGCATGTTCACATTCCTTAATTTTATTCTTCTTTGTTAAGCTTCATGGGATTTTTCTAATTTTAAAACTTGCAATAAAAATGCATCACACATCATTAGTGCACATTACACATGAGTTTTTAAACTCATTATGAATTAACACCTTTTTAGTATTAGATTTCTATGGGTATAAAAAGTGATTCATTGAGAAATCATTCTTTCATTTTAGGAAAATATTATTTGCTCTCAATAAAAACAAAATATTTCTTCTATCAAGATGAAACCTTTACTAGTGCAAAAAAGTTTAGATACTTAGGAATGAAAACTATAAAGGAGACTATTTTTGATGGTATGGCAATTTTTAATTATGCTAAAAATCCTCCCTGAAAACTTCTAAGCTCTGAAGTTTCTTATAGGTACTGTGTTTATTATGACCGACTTTTTGGCGAAACAGAAATTAAAATATTGGACAAGACCTTCATGAAGGCAAGGAAAAGGTCTGGGAGATCTAGACTAGACTATCTCACCTTAGGGAGCAAGTCCTCATAGAAAGCATTTTCAGATACATGAGAAACAAGAAATTGATTGAGGACAGAAAGCACATGCTGACGAGGGGAAAACAGTTCGAACAACATCTCTGATGAAATAACAAGCTCTGCAGCTGAGTGATGCACAGTATGCTACCATGGCTTTAGCAGGGCTGTTGACACGGACTCCTTTGGTATAGTAGACAGGTTGAGGAGAGATGTTTCACATGGGTGAGTGGACAACTGACTGGACTGTCACTGAAAAGACAGTGATCAATGGTTTAAAGTTAAATAGGAGATCTAGTCGTGAGTGATGTTTTTAGGAGTTGATATTGTGGCAAATACTGTCTAATGTTTACATTAACAAAGTGGCATGAAGTACATCTTCATCAAATTTACCAATGACACCAAATCTGAGGGAGCAGTAAATAGCTGAATGGAAAGACTGCTATTAACCAGCATCACACCCTGCTGGAGAATGGGACTGTCAAGAACGTACCAAGTTCAACAAAGACAAGTGCAAAGTCTTGAGTATGGGATATGCTAACTGTGCAAAAGTGGAGGCTATGTATGAACAGCACCTGGAATCATGTGCTGTGTTAAACCTGTCAAAGTAAGATCATGCTCTAAGATTCAGAAAAAGGTGCAAAATGAATTACCTTGCTTTATTGCTGCAGACTCTCTAGAGTACAGAAAGTTCCAAGGAATAGGCAAACTAGATAATATTGAAGCTGAATGGAACAGATGCTCAAAATGATAGGAAATGTAAAAATTATGAAGTACCTTGACATCAGGAAAGAAAAGCATTATAAGAAAATCAACTTACAACTAGAAGAAGTAAAAGAAGTTAACAAACCTATAATATTGAATTTCTTAAAGAAATATAGGAGATAAACAGTAGAAAGTTGAATACAACAGGTAAGACTTATGGAAGAAAGGAAGAGGAAGAATCTAGCACTAAGTCAAAAGTACTAAAAATTCTCATCTTACTGAAAAATATACTCATAGAAGGGGCAAAAGAACAAAATAATTGTAGAGTTTAAGGATTTTGTCCATGAGATGGGAACAGTCAGGAGAATGCAGAACTGAAAATCACCCAGAAAAACTAAGTAAATACATAAAGGTAAATAATTATGTGCAACAGGAAAAAATCATCAAGGAGTAAGCTGGTGTGAATTACATATATATATATATAACTGTATGTTTATATGTGTGTGTGTATATATATATATATATATATATGTATACACACACACATATAAACATACAGTTAAGCACACAAACATATGCACATCCCAATTGCATCCACGGGTTTTTGGCAGGTGTTTCTGGGAACACACGTACATGTCTGCCATGCTTCTGCAAACTGCGAGAAGTGGAGTTTCTTTTTGAGGTGCATTTGTTTTTGACATCTTGTTGCTAGACAGCCTCAGCTTTTCTACACCAACCTTGATAGTACTGAGACACTTTGCTACAGTTTTGGCAGAGATATCAGTCTATACACAGCTGCACTAAAGGACAACAAGAATGACAATGACCAGCTGCTTCTGGAAGAAGTTTTTTTGGATCAGCTTCATTGGTGCAGCTCCATTTCTGATTCACAAAACAAGTGTCAGCTGCTGGAAGCAGATCTTTTTTTGTCGTAATTCTGCCTCATACAAGGCTGTGAATCTTCAGAAAGTCAGTAAGGTCTTAGGCACATGCTTAGGCACAAATGACATTTCCTTAGTTGCACTGGTGAATTTGATGAAACCTAGATTTCTCGCTGCCAACCCTGCAGCCAGACCTATCGGCTCCTTAACAGACTACAATGTAAGTTTTCTTTTGCATTTCAGAAAGTAGCTACAATTTTAACAACTTTAATAAAAGTTATTGTAGAAGCTGTTCAATTCAAAACTCAAACTTAAGGCAAAAAAGAAACCAACAACAAATTTATGGTTATATAACTCTGGTCACGAAAGGTTGTTTAAATGGCTCACAAACAAGAATAACTACAGCAAACTAAAGGACATATGTTGGGCACGGTAATGTAGCCTGTTGCTGAGCAATGTCCACCTTGATTAAGACATCAAATCTGTGTGAGCAAGGAAGAATGTTTTTGAAAAGCTTGGAAAGCGCAAGAGATTCAGGCATTTTAAGAGCTGCTTGATTTAGTGCAGTGCTGCTGCTTCTAAGATAACATTCAGTCAGTGAAATATATACATTCTAATAGAAGTGTTTAAGCTAAAGGAAAGAAATCTTAGGAGAATATAGATGTTTCGTTTAACTGACTGTGAAGTGCTTTAAGTGTACAGGTTGTACTTTCCACTGCACGTGCTGCAGCTTTCATATGGATACAGGCTTTATTTGAAATCTTAGGCTTTTGTGGTTCAATATAACAAGTATGGCAAGTGGGAAGTGTTCCTATGAAACCTTTATTAAAATTTAGTTATTAGCATTTCTTGTGAGAGAGAAATAAAGACAATGGAATAAACTGTAAAACAATTTTGAACTGGCAATTGCGAACGCATTTTCCAGTATTAAAATTTCTTATATTAATACTTCTCTCTGGGATTTTCAAATGGCAACAGGAAATCCAAAGTTTAGAATGCTGTGAAACATTCATCTTCCACTTCAGTTACAGAAATGAAAAAGCAAGCTCAAAAAATATATTGGTTTGCACATCTAGTTGAAGAGATATGCTTGGATGTTCTTGAAACAAATTACCGCTCTTTTTTTCTAGAAAGAGTTCTGTGGTGCAAACACTTTGAGAAGACAGAAGTAATCCCTGAGCTTGCTGCATGGACCAAAGAAGCAAAAGTGTGGTAGGGAAACATCAACACAGATCAGCCTTTCAGTAAAACTGTCTGATTCAAACTGCATGAAATCTTGGCATGATCCTTTTCCTTTCCTGTTCCACAGCTTTCCAAAATCACTGCTAGTAAAGGTATCCAGCTGACTAATCACAAAGAACTTCTTTGCAAGCTTTTGAGTTGCCAACTATTTATTTATTGTTTTATTTCTGACAGATCATCTCCTAGGCTATCTTATTTTCCTTCCTGAAGGGTTTATTCAAAATGTTTTTCTGTTTTATTCCTATCTTCTTGAAAGAATGGGGGGGGGGGGGGGGGGGGGGAAGCATATATGGAAAGGGGAGTCCTGCTATAGAAGCACAGTAGAAGGCAATGAAATGTTCAGAGAAGGCAAACAGGGGTACAGCCAGAATGCAGTGGTTGAAAAATAGGAGCACATAGCAAAGAGTTACTGAAGGACTAATCTCATTCTATGGTGTTTTGAAAGGAGATTTAAAATCAGGTTTTGATTAAGTACTGTAAGACATCCTGTTGAGCCATCTTAGTCAACTTCAAAATACTCTTATTTGCCATTCCTCTCTTACAGTTCTTGAACCTTCTCCTTTTCACAGAAAATAAAATAATAAATGATTTGTGCTTTCTACGTAACCACAAAGTGAGAGAGATGGATGCAAAAGCACATTACAATGTGCTCACGCAGTATATTGATGCAGATTTGAGCAGTGAGACACATGAATGTGATAATGCAGTGGCATTCTAGCATACAGACAGTAGAAACATGCAGTTCAAGCTGTTCTGAGAGCATGCAGTACATAAACAGGTTAATCAGCCTAGAAAGGTACCAGACAGCATAACACAGCAATTGTAGCAGTACCTCTGGATCTACTTGAATATGGGCACAAGAACTGAACAGCATACATTTTCACTGCTGTCTTCAAAGTATATGACTCTTACAACTGATTTCAAATATGACAGCCAAGTGTCTGCCAAAATTTACCATCACTGCAGCAATAACACGGGGGTGCTGCACATCCTATTTAAATGAAAATCTCTAGAAAATACCTAAACATTAAATGTTGGATTCAGATCCTTTATGAATGAATTAAATACAGGAATACCCTATGTGCTGCATTTTTATTTTGTTAGCATCCCTTCAGCCAACACAATTGTTTTCAGCAGACAACAAAAACATGGGTTACGCTATCTTATAGTAATAACAAACTTATAACAAGATCAAACAAATGGAAGCTTTTATCAATACCTAAAACAATATGATTATTTCATCTGGGTGCACACACATTGATAGAAATACATATATATTTAAAGATACAGCATGCCTGATTTTGGAAGAGAGTCCAGTGCAGGGCCGCAAAGATGATGAAGGGACTGGACTGGAGCACCTCACACGTGAGGGAGGGCTGAGAGAGTTGGGGCTGTTCAGTCTGGAGAAGAGGAAGCTCAGGGTGTGTGGGAGGAGGCAGGAGGATTGGAACAGATAAAGTACTGGGAAAAGCATAACACCTGTCAACTTTTGCTAGCTTACCAATAATCACAAAGTAAATCTACAGAGTAATACCATAATACTGGTAATCATTAGATGATTACTGCAGAACTTTACAGTACTGCAAACACTGCTGTAAGACATATGCATCTAATAAGTAAATAGTGACACAAAACAAGATATGAAGAAATGTTAATTTAATGTAAATTGCAGAAAGTTACAGCAGACTTCTAGGTTATGTTATACTTACGCAGTGATTTCCTAAACATAGGCAACATTCTCGTGTCATTAGTAATAGGACCAGAGGGAATGGTTTCAAGCTACAGCAGGGGAGATTCAGGCTGGACATGAGGAAGTATTACTTTTCAGAAAGGGTGGTCAGGCACTGGAATAGACTGCCCAGGGAGGTGGTGGAGTCACCGAGCCTGGGGGTGTTCAAGGAAAGGCTGGATGTTGTGTTGAGGGACATGGTTTAGTGGGAGCTATTGGGAATAGGTGAACGGTTGGACTGGGTGATCTTTTAGGTCTTTTCCAACCTTGGTGATTCTATGATTCTATGATTCTAAAGGTACAACTATTTTGTAATAACAATTTGAAATTTGGTTGGCAGTCATGAGAAAAAAATTAAGTTGGAGAAATCACTACAGACTGATAATAAAATAAATGCAAGAGATTTAATATTAATTTTTAAATGGCTGCCAAACGGTGAATGCTAATCGTAGTAAGAATACAGAACAGCTGAAATGTGAAGAAGAGCAAGTTGTTGAACGTATAAAAGTGTGCCCTGGCTCCTCAGACCCTCAGAGCAAAGCTCAGAAATGTACACCCTCAAAATGCTTTCCTGCACTTGCCTGGAAAACTGAAAATAGACCAACCTCCCTTGTCCTTCACCCCCGCTTGGTGGGAGAACGTACCTGGTGTCTTGATCTCACACACAGAATATCAACATCCTCAGTTGCAGGTTGGACCTGATGACCTTTTGATGTCCCTCCCAATCAGGGCTATTATAAGATTCTACACTACATATGAGAAAGTAAATAACAAGAAGGGCAACAAACAAACAAACAAACAAACACAACAACAGAGGAACTCTCGTGCTGAAACAAATGGTAGAGAAAAAGAAATAGGAGACGAAGAAAGCTATACAGAGCAAGCTTCCACAGGCATCTCTTCCTGAACTCAAAACTGCCAGCCAAACTAATTTTTACTCAAGTATTTCAGTTTTTATTTCTAAATACTTATGTATTTATACAAAATTGTGATAGAGTCAAGTTTTTACAGTGGTATGGTACAAGAAGGTTTAGCACCTCATATAATGTCCACGATCAAGTGTAGTATTGAGTCTTCCCATTAATTTTTGGAAAGGTTTCTCTCAGGAAAATTTTTACTAGAGATTTTTTAGCATATTTAGGTTATGACTTAAAACGACTTCATCGGAAACTAATTTGTTCAAGATTACTTTCTTATTAGGCTGTTGCCTGAGTAGCCAATGACATTTAATCACTACCATGGAGATTACAGGCTCCACCAGAATTTCAGCTACCCCCAAGGACCTCTAAGGTCAATCTCTTATTGACAAGAAAGCTAACAAACACACTCATTGTATTTTTCTTTTGTTTTTTAATCTTGAAAATCAGGTAAGAATAGATTTAGGGGATTTAAGCAGTTTGCTGTTCTTTGATTGGTTGCTTTTTCTAAAATAGAAGAGTCTCTTTACCAAGAGGTAACTGCGAGCAGATGATTCTCCCTCCCTCTCTATGCAAACATCCTTATTTCTCCTGACATTCCCTTAAATGTATATATCTGTAAGTGAAGCTAGAAGTTTTAAAACTATTGTGGAAGAAACATACATCTAGAAAACACGTTGACTTAGGTGCATTCATTAAATATGACTTGGTTTAACCAGACATAGCAAAAAAAGATCTCTCCCTAATAAGTCCTAACTCTCAGCTCTAAAACAATCACAATATTTAATAGTATTAGTAGAGAATGATAAGTCTGAATAGATAGTGACATCCAAAAGAATTTATTTCTGCACCCAGAAGCTTTTTGAGTGGTTCACTATTTTTCCCAAGTTCTTGTGGAAAAACATATTGAAGAACAGGCAGTTCTCTGCCGAGTTTCCAAAGTGACCTCAAAAGAGACGAATTTCAAATAGGCTACTGAAAGTGAATTTTTGGATAATCAGAATATCATTTATTTTAGTACACCTGTTCTTACTTGAAAGCCCAGGATGCCCCCAGATGCGAAGCCAGGAATGAATAAGGGCACGACAATTAGACTTCAGGTAGGATCTTTCACGTGTCCGTAAGACAAGTTTTCACGAGCAGTCAATTATGGTTTCCTCGACTGATTTTAAGTGAATCAATTCTGATGCCTACTGTTTTCATATGTACATTTTGCCTTCATTATGGTACTAGAAGTTACATAAAATTAATATCTTTGCTATATGGTATTTTATACCAAATCATCCTTGAGCAATTCTTTGCAATGAACATGCATAATATGCAAATGGCAGCCTGAATCTCTTTTATAAAGTTCATTGGAATATAAAGTTGAATACATCTCAGCATCCTGTTTTTGATGCTCTGTAATTATGGCTTTCACGTCTTTGATCCATGCAACACTGCTGGCCCACTACACCCAAGAGGTTGTGAAAAATAAAACACTGCAAGCCTACTGTCAATTTTCTTCACAGAAGCTATGTTTTACATACCAATCAGCTCAGTAGGGGCTGAGGTGAAATGGATAGGAGATTCTGAAGGTAACAGCCATCTATCATAATCAAGCTAGGACCTAAATCTATGACTTAAACATATAATTCAGAGGCTAAGTAACAAATTGTGTT
This sequence comes from Lagopus muta, assembly GCF_023343835.1. NCBI lineage: Eukaryota > Metazoa > Chordata > Aves > Galliformes > Phasianidae > Lagopus > Lagopus muta. Next base: position 9,116,055 of record NC_064438.1, on the reverse strand, counting down.
AACAGGACTGTAGTTGTGGTCTGTGGCTTTTAAACAGAACCACATATGGTTACTATTTCAGCTATTCCCTAACGACAAAGGCAAGGCTCCAAAATAGTCAATTAAAATAAGTATTCTCCTTTAAATTGTGGGTTGGTTTTTTTGTTGTTTAAGTTCATAAATAAAATGGAATAAATTCCAGTGAAATCAATTAGAATCCTTAGCTTGGCCCAAAAACAGTAAATTAGAGGCTATTTTAGTCCACGGGTTTTGCCTACGTTAACATATGTTCACTTACAAATAAAAAGTGCTCCCTTGCAAAAAAAACCCTTTTTCCTCTGTTCCATACACCTGGAAGGAATAGAGAGTATTATATATCAATTCTATGCAACTTATTTAGGCATATGCATTCTCTGTATTGATATTTGCTCAATTAACAGCAAAAGCAAGGGTTTTTCACTATGTTTATACAATCAGGGAAATTTGCATTAATTTCAAAGTAAGTTAATTTTGTCCTCTAAAGACAAGTAATCTTCATAGGAAACTAATTTTATTTCTACTCTCATAAACACTGTAAAATTTTAGACTGTTAAATGTGTCACTGAAATTTCAATCCCCAGCTCCCAAGTGGAGTTTTGGAGTTAAGAGCTGAAGAATCTGCCTGGGGGGAGTGGAGCAAAGTTGTTTGTTTCTTTTAGACTATAACCTGAAGTTACTTCTAAATACTTCATTGCCTCAGTACATACTAAAGCTTCTTCTCCCTACTCCTCATCTGCTTATGGCAAGAAATTACTAATCTTCACCAAACCTTACATAAGTGGTATTTTTGCACGCATCTTAAAAACCAATTCACATAGGTCATAAATCCGGCCTAAAATTTGTTGTTGTTGTTGTTCTAAAACTTTGCACAGATTTCTTTTTATACGTAACGGTAAAGATACACCTATTACTGTAATGAAATTTACTCCTTAAGCCTTTTTTTTTTTTACTTTAAATAAATAAATAAATAAATTCTAAAATGCCACATATGTTCATTACTTTGTGTCACATTAATGCATTTGTGAAAGTTTACACAAAATATTGACAAAACCCAGAACTCGGCTGTACTTTATGGTATTTATCTCAACATCACACTTCAGTTTTTGAACACAAGCAGCCAACATTTCAATTGTTTAAACCAAAGGTTATACAAACATCATAGCAACCAAATGATTAGAAGACTTCTAATACATTATAATGTTCTGTTTTAGAAATGACAGCATGTGACAAATAAATAACATATGATTATTTTATAGCAGACTGGCAACTTTCTGATGCAAATTTCCAAGAAAGAATGCGATGTGTGGAAGACCAGAGAGACCTTGTTAGACAGAAGAACTCTTGCCCTTCACTTCAGTAACAAAAGACTGAACTAAAGCCACTGCACACGTCCATATGGGATGCCACAGAAGTATTTTCAATGATTGGGTACTGAACATCAATACTACATCGTATTTTCTTTCTTACTGTATATAAAAAGTGACACAATATGGATGAAGTGCATGTACGTGCGCTTAACAGTATTATACACAAATCTACATTGAATTATGTCCTTGTTATGAAAAACACATTATATACATATATTACATTCTAAACACAAATATTTTATATTTAATAAAAAGATGGAAGAAATACATGGAAAACTTGTGAAAACAGAAGTCACTGATTTCACATAAGTTGCTTTATGCAAAATGCCTACCCTTTTAAACATCAAGAAGCATCTTTAAAAAAAACCAACTACTTACCTTTCATCTCTTTCATGAACAGGCTCCAGAGTAGTATAACACAATTCCTAAACCAGACTTATTTTATTTACAACAGTGAGTAGCATACATGCACATGTCTGCTTTTCATCAAGATGACCAAAAACATTTAGAACACAGAGTTATTAGAAATGTGCAGCAACCACAAGGATGCAATTAACAGTAATGAACACTTAAGAGCAGTCAGAGCATACCACGCCAAGCTCCACGAAGCTATGTGCTTTCAACACAACATCCAAGTTAACCTATCTGCAAGCCATGTAGGATCCGACCGAAAACAACACAACACCGCCGCAGATCAGCCATCTGCCACTGGGATGCTCTATATTCTGTATTTTTCCCCCAAAATGCCTACACTGCTTTGGAAATGCCATGTAAAATCGCAGCTGATCCCAGGGTTCAGAGCCCCACAGCAAAGCGGCAACCAGCCACAGCAGCCAGCAGCGCCAGCACTCAAGCATCTCCGCTGATACTTTTATTAGCAAAAACACCCTCCTGTCCTGTAATAATTGTACTGAAATAATAAAATCGAGCAGAAGTCAGAGTTACTTCAGCTTACCAGAAGCAAGGACTGGAAGCTGCCAGGTACAGAGCAGCGCCCACTGCACAGGGTCACTGCCTGAGGAGAAGCCCCGCTGCCCCACTCCCAGACAAAGGCATTCCCACCAAACCCGGGGACAGCAGGATGCAGTAATTTATATAACGCCATGGCTATGGAAAAGATCTCGTTGCTAAGAACTGATTAATTGAGTTAAGCACAGCCTTCTCAAACTGCGAGGATTTTAATTTGTGAAATGCTTTCTCTGTTTTGAAATACCTTAAAATACTTTACAATAGTGCTGCTGTTCAACCATCATTTCTGAAAGCGCTTGGTTCCAGGAACACAAACCAAGTAACAAATGGCAGGCCATGGAATAAAAGGCTGAAAGAGAGACCTCCTATCACCCTCCAAAGAAAGATGTTTGGCAATGTAGTTTTCAACATAAAATATGAGAAATGCTAGTTCATTTAACCTTTATATTGCCAAGAATTTGAATCATATGACACACACATGGTTGATTTTCTCTTAGGAGTAATAAAATCTTTCTTGTTATTGGACAGTATTTGCAAAACTGAATTCTGAGAAAAATTAATGGCTAAGTATGAAAAATTGACCTCAACATGGTTTTGGCCATTATTTCTTAATCTGCATTAACAATAAAACCTATTGCTCAAAACGTAATTATGTAGCAAAAGGACTCCTCTGCTAACATAAAGCCTTTTTAGATCCTTAAGAATTAGTTCTGGCAGCCTTTTCTAAAAAAGTGAAAATAATGAAAAATATTTCATTAGAGAAAATGAAAACCTTAAAATAGAAATTTGTGTGTAGTTGAAATTATTCTGAGGTAACCACAACAGCAGAAAGCAAACACCACAGAAACCATTTCTGAAGAAAGATTTTCACATTTTTCACATTATATTGCTACCTGTACGAATAAGTTGTCAATCAACATGTTCACATAAATGCCTTTTAACAGTAATTTAGTTATATAACATATGGGAAAGAACATAACATTTATCTTCTGCTATCACAGATACTAACCGCTGCTGTAGTACAGGTTGCTTTAAATGCTTGTCAGAATGCATGATTTGTAAGGGGAAGAATTCTTACTCAGAGAATGAAAGTAACGTTTTTAGCACTTGGCCAATGACTACTCAACCCCAAGAGAGTGAGCTTAAATGAATCTTCATGACATTTTGATTTTTATATTACTACGAATGATCAGAAATAACTCTTACATTTGCATTTCAGCAGCAGTAGACGGTCAGCACTTCACAAACAGAAACAGAAAACAGTAAACCACATTTTTCACACTGTAGTATTGACTCACTGCATCATAACTTATCTTAACAGTGTTTGTACAGCTGTCTAACATCTACCATACAGCTTGATATGCAACTCTGCACTTGATAAAGGAGGTAAATTAATCTGAAGTTTTCTTGTACAATTCCATATACCATGGGCCTATTGAAAATTTGCAGCAGGGCCTTGCTTGTTAGTTTCAAACTGTAAATAGGCTAAAGAAGAATAGTTGAAAAGAATGCCACACTTGGACTGAGAGACTTATGTTGACAAACACCAGAGATCTGGCAAGCACAAGTTTTGTCATCTCAACAGAAAGCAGTGAAATACCCTTTTCTTCCCTTCCTCCCAGTTGCAAAATAGTTAGAGATCAGATACTTGGGGAACTACAACATAACTTATATTTCACTGAAATAAAACAGCTACGAACTTGAAGCAATGCTATGAGTATTTTGTTCCTCTATCTTAGTCTATTTTCAAGCATTATGGCAGCAAACATGTCACACCAGATATAAAGAGACTAGCAACAAGCAACAATACACATGGTGGGACTATCACTAGCATTGTGTTAATATACTACTTTTCATCATTTGGTTGATGAAAAGTTCTGAAATGATAGAAGTTCTGAAAAAGTATTTGACTTTTATTTTAATAGACTCAAGTAAAGCAAGCAAGTGCATTCAATTAAAAAAAAAAAAAAGCAACACACAAAAAAACTTGACACTACAAACACTACAAACCAGGAAAATCTTGAACAGCAATGGAGAGATGAGCAATAAGCTGTAAGAATGCAATCTTCCTGATTTTGTAATACATGGTACTGTTCCCAGTAAGACAAAGATTTTTGTACATGCCAATCAACAGTTTCATGTTCAAAAGATACAGAAGCAACCAATTTGTACACATTATTCACATTATCAGTAGCAGAAGTTTGCTGGCTGGGGAGCCTCAGAGTTCCTATCTCATGAGGAAATGAGCCAGGTGAAACTGTTTCTTTCCCCAGGGAAAACCATCAAGCTGGGATGTACTGCATACACATTCCAGCTCAACCCACCACGTACAGCAAGACCAGTTGAGCGCCAGGACTGCGCCCAAACTATCACCTATGCCCCTTGGGTCCCCCCTTCCTCAAGCTTTCATATTTGCTGCCATATGCCCCATGGTAATAACAACATTTGTTTCTATTTTGGAGAAACCAATTGGAAAAAGCAATAATGTTTACAAAAAAAATCTGAGATGGGGCATTCAAGGACACAGTTTCTACAATTCCAATGGTTCTGCGAGGTCTTAAAGCAATATTGCAGTCTAATCCCCCCAAATTCCATCATCACTAATTTGGCATTCTAAATAAAAGCATGACTACATTTTCAGTTGTGATCACATTTCTAAAATCAAGTTTCTGTATTTTTCTAATAGACACTGTTTAAGCTCCTTGGTCTCATGACCTGCAGCTAACAAGATTCATTCCTCTACAGCAAAATGCTGACTTGCTGAGACTCTTTGCAGCAAGGACAAACTTATTTTCTTAATAATATATTTTTGTCTTGAACTGATACAGAGAAGCTTCAAAAATGTCATAATTTACATATTGTTCCAAAGTTTGAACATAATTTACATATTGTTCCAAAGTTTGAACAAAGTGCACAGACAAATTATAAATCAAGCTTTTATCTTAATAAATAATTTCATATGTCATAAAAGTGGATGTAGTGAATACTAACTAGCTGCCCAGTGTCAGGAGTTCAGATGTTTTCACATTGGCTAAGCTTACTACTGAGAAATGGAAATTTCCATCTTACATTTCAATGATACAAAAAAAAAAAACAAACAAAAAAAAAAAGAGAAAAAAAAGGGGGAAAAAATAACCCCGCCCTGTGCCTCCTTAATGCATATATTTGTTTCCTCTGCATGATTTTGAGTTAATTTTGCTACATTTTTTTAAGAAAAATAACAATCATTCCATTTTACTTCAGTATGACTTTACAGACATTTATTTCTATGAACATTTGAAGATCCCAGAAGGACTAAAATCAGTCTAGAGTGAACATTAATTTCACAAACAGAAAAACTGCAAGTGCTGATTTCATTAAAAGTTAAAGAAGAAAAAAAAAGTTAAAAGTCCTCAGAAAAGAAAATTTCCTCAACTCAGCATTTTCTATCTGTTAAGATGTGGCAAATAAAGACATTTGTATCTCCTTCCTATTGTCTAAAACTCTGATTTTTTTTTTTTCCTCCTCGGAACTACCTCTAGAGTAGGACCAAAATTTGTGGTACTTCTAGAAAATTCTGTTTTCTGGTTTGAAGGAAAATCTATGACTCCGGAATATATAGCAGGTGCAACATTACATTTATCATATGGTTAAATCAGAACAATGAATCAAATGAAGATCAAAAGAAGTCATACACGTATTTTATTCTCATAGCTACCTGCTAAAAAGTTTATAACTTACTTACCAGCAAATTATCTGTAGAATTATATAGATTAAATGAAACACCAAAGAAAGTGAGTTTCTGACATGACAGAAAAGCACAGCTACAACTATGAATAATGGAAGGTTTATTTTTTTCCTGAAATATGTTTGCACTTGAGACAAAGAAGAAGAAAAACTTACCTTTTGCTAAACTGTGCAGCAGGTGTTACACATTTTAGAAACTTATAGTTGAAAACTACCCAGAAAAGTTAACACTATTCATAAAAAAGTACGTAAAGCTATTATGAATCTCTCCAATACTTAATTCTGAATCTAAATGCTATCTAAATTAATAAGAATTGAAACAGTTTCTTTTCTATTTTTCATACTATGCGAATCAGTATAGATCTTTGCATTTTCTCCTTTATCCTTCCAACTACAAAATGTGTTAAATCACTCTCACCTAATATCAGCCACCTCACTGTAGTATGTGGTCCTATAATTCAATTATTTTGCTTCTCTACATTACCATAAACGATTTTTTGCTTATCACAATAACAACAAGACAAAGAACCAAACCTTCCCACACTGTACCTGCAAAGCACAGTTCATCATTCGTACTATGTAGTCAAACTGCTGATGGTCCAGTATCGCTCGATTTTGTTTAACATGCAGGCCTAATTCCTGTGTCAGGCAGTGCCGGGCTGCCTTTCCTTTCAGGGCTCTCAGAGCTGCAGGCAAGGTCTGGAGAAAAGAAAATCTAACTTCACAAACATGAAATTGCAAGACAGTGAGTGTCATATATTCTTTATCAGGAAACATTAAGTCATAGTACGCACAGTATCTGAATGCCTTTCAGACTTGAATATCAAATTTTCATGTAATAGACTCAAGCAAATTCAGACTATAAGTATAATCTTTACTTTCCACCTTGGTTTTCTTTCCTAGTGTATTAAACAACATCTCTCATCTGCATCTCTAAATGGAAACAAGTGAATATAGAAAGGCACAAAATGAACAGGAAATCAGAAAAGGATTACTATGCATGAAAGCACATTCTGTATCTGTACCAGCCAGGCTAGGTCTTAAGTTCGCATATCAAGGCCAGCTAGCATGGTTTTTTGATAAACAGTGAATGACAAATGGTTTTAAACGATGCATACCACTCATAGCACTGAGCCACAAGACTTCTATGAAGTTTACCCTAAATTAGGGCCAATAAAATATTTATACCAACAGTTTAACGATGTAGCAAGTGCTACCTCAGTGATTATCAACTGTGTCCCTTTAGAGTAGTTTTAATAGACAGCAAAAGATAAACAACAAAAGACAGCTGATTATGAAAGGACAACTTTTCTAGGCAGGGTCCGAAAATATTGCTGAAATTTTCTAGTTGACTGCAAATTGAACGAGGTTAAAAACTACTGTGCAACACATGCATTCAAAACTCTTTAAAGAGAGCTACACATTTTATTAGGATTTTTCTCCTCTGCATTTGGATAGGCTATCTTAGCAAACTAGAGTTTCTTGGTTCACATCTTGATTTATGCAAGCTCACAGATACATACAGATGAAACTATTCTGAGAAATCCAAAAATTTCTGAAAATAATTATACGGCCATTTTCAGATGCATAATCAGGTTTGAGTACGTATCTGAGTGGTCACTCTAGAATAGAAATATTAAAATTCTATGGGCAGAGTCTAAAAAAGGGACAGCATCTTAATGTAAAAAAATAAGGGTGTTAACAATTTAAACATCTGAGAAAAAACTGAGGTTTTTTGGTATCTATCTATCTATCTATCTATATTGATATCTACCTCTGAATTCTATCAAACTACTGATTTTAAAAAACAGCAGAATTAATTGGGCTGAAAATTTTGGAAGAACATTGGCTGATAAATAGTGGAATGTTTGTATATATCTTCTGTTTACTTGCCTCAGTGTCAACATGATTAGTCAGTACACAATTATTCTTTAAAAAAATTAATCATGTGGACGATACTATTCATAATGGCAGTATAAATAAGCAAATTTATGCATTCAAGTTGCCAAATTTATTTGCCTCATATTACACATAAGATTACACTGAGATTATTCATTTTATCACTTCATCACTTAAATGACAAAAATAATAGTTTGAAATGTAAGACTACAAAACATAATTTATGCCAAGATCAGTCTCCATTTTGTTCATTAACAGAATTTATGCATATTTAGGAAAGTTAAAATTTAATTTTATTACCTTTTCAGTCTCCAAAAATTTATTTTCAAAAATGAATGAGATGCAGTTTCTAACAACTTCCAACCTTTGTGCACTATTGAAAACCGTGCTTCCTTTTTCCATTATGGAAACTAACATAAAAAGAGAAGAATACGCATGTATGAATGTATTCTGCAACAGTCACAAAGAATACCAAAAGTTCTTAAAAATAAACAATGTGCGCTCCATTCTATTTTGTTAAGCAAACACTATCAGTAAGCATATACACATGCAAACATAGAATCTGTTTTTTTTCTATGCTACCTGCATGAGAGCACTCTGATTTTTAACTAAAGCAGTAGATGTTTCCTGTTGGTTTTCTATAGGCATAACAAGATTCCAATTTTCAGAAGTTAACATGCTAATGAAATACATAAATAAATAGAAATTGATATATACATATACACACTTGTTCCAAAACAAACCATATTGCTTTGTACATTTCACAGGATAAATCAGGCAGGAGATAGCTATTTTGTTCTAAAGGAATTCTTCAGCCATATCAAGAATCCAGTGACGTGAAATAAAACCCAAAAAATGTATTCTCTTTTCTAGATTCAAATTTGCTGGGATCTAAAGATTATGTTCTTAACATGGTGATCTGCTGTGAATTTCAAGAAAAAAATGAGAGAATCTAGTAAATAGACTATAAATGCAGAATAGTTCCTTTTTTTTTTTTTGTAGATAATGAGCTCCTAGTATACAAAGACATTGACACTAATGATAGTTGTGAATATGGCTGTGAAAGTTATTTGAAAAAAAGTAAAGTTTTGACATAAATATATGCTCAGTAAGAAAGGAAACTTTTTCTTGCACTTAGCCTGGAAACACTTTTAAAGAACATAACATATAAGTAGCAGATAAGACAATAAGATCTGAAGATGCAGTCAAAAGCAATGGCAGGTAAATGGAGTTTATCCTCTTACACAAATCCAAAGAGAAATAGGTCACAAGGGGCCATCTAGTTCATCCCCACTGTCCCAAGACAGGATCAATTCTATATTATTCCTCTTGTTTGTCTAGTAAGTTCCCAAAGTTCTGTGATAGCAGACTCTGGCTTCCCAAAAAATCCATTCAAATGCCTCACAATCACTATTTTACCAAGTTTTCCCTAACAAATAACTTCAGTGCTGTAACTACATGGCCTAATTCTTATCACTACAGATTATTCCCTTCTTTTTAACAGCATCTTACATAATTGAAGACTGTTACTATGTGTCCCCTCAGTCTTCTGATTTTTAGTCTAAACAACTCTCCATCTCTCTACACATGTCACATTCTCCAGGCCACTGGTCATTCTTGTTGCCTTTTTCTGGACTCCCTCCAACACAACCAAAAATGCAGACGATCTTCCAGTGTCCAAAAACGGATACAGACTACAATGAAAGGATTTCTGCAGGGGGTTCACTGATTATACTCCTGTTTATACATCCTACTAAGATGTTTGTCTTTTTTGCAATAGTTTGACATTGCTGGGTCATGTTTGCCCTATTAAAATCCTAAAATGAATTTCTGAAGAGACATTGCCTAGTCAGTTAAGCATGCCCATGCAACTGCAATACATTTTTTGAAGAAAAAGGGTAGAGAAGGACAACACTCAACAGAGATCAGTCATCTAATTTTCCATGATAAACTGCAATTCTAAATCCCTCCTTGAATAATTTTTCAAGCTCTACTAGCTTCCTGTATACTGCATGTTACTGAATACACTTTTTTATGCCATCATCCAGACAGATCAATACGATTATGGTGAATACAATTTTTCTGGCATTAAAACCAAATGAAGAAATGTTTTACATCTGCTCCTATATAAGGAGTTATATAAGGATACATAGGAGATATGTAAGGATATATAGGAGATATGTATACGGTATGATATATCATATACATATATGATATGATACATATATGATATGATATATAAGGATATATAGGAGATATATAAGGATATATAGGAGATATGAGCAGATGTATATCCTATATCCTTAGGTAAGGATATGTAGATACATTTTAGATAAAGTCCTTTCCTCAGTATCCCCCTTCCCTGTTTTGAGCAAACCAAGGACCTCATACGTCTTGCTCTCTAGACCCTTCACCACCTTTGTACTCCTCCTTTGGAGGCTCTCTGATAGGTTTACGTCCTTACACTGCAGAATTGCAAAGGCTGGTTGAGGTGAGACTAGTGCAGAGCAGAGTGGAATCATCCTTTCCCTTGACTGGCTGAAAGTGCTGGTAGTAATAGAGAGTGACAGAGAAGGTCTCACCTCAGCCTCCTATTCTCCAGGCTAAAGGACTCCAATTTCCCCAGCTCTTCCTCATATGTCTTGTTTTCTAGCCCCTTCACCAGCTTGGTTTCCCTTCTCTGAATAAGTTCCAACAAATTGGAATTTTTCTTGGGAACAATACATTGCAGCCATGCTGATCACACATTCAAAACATGAGAAACAGTAGAAGTCATGGAACAAGTAAACGTACCAACAGGAGGACCTGCCGGAACAACACACTTCTTGTCCCCCCTTGTGGCAGTGGGAGCACCCTGACTCCTTGCAAGGCCTTCCTGAAGCAGCTCCTGTACCCGGCACTCATTGATCCGGGGGAATGGGAGGATGTGAACCCGCAAGTGGGAGCCTTCGGTGGGCCGTGGCACTTTCTGGAATGCTATGTGGGGATTGGGATTCTCCTGCAGGCCAAAGACAGAAATTTTAACTTGTATTACCAGTTGTCTCAACCATTTTTATCCCTGTTATTACCTGTCGTATCTGAGGGACTAAGCAACTAACACAGATGACTAATGACATGTTTGAAATTTGTATCATCCTTGATTCATTAAATGTAATATTTCCAATCTCATTAAATGATTTATAAAATTATTTTTGTCAAAATTCAATGTAATTCAGAAAAGAGAGCAAAAGAAAATCACAGTTTGACTTAGGTTCCTTTTATGCAACTTAATATTTACAGTTCAAATAGAAGATAGAAAAATCATCCTACTGGATAGAGAAAAATTTAAAAATATTGTAATATACAGTCTTATCACCAAGTACTCAGAAACATTCTCATCTTGGTCAATCTAGCAATGAAAATTCATTTTTGTATCATGTTTGAAACTATTGCCCTATTTCACTGGGTAACAATTTTCTATCTTCTGTATGTATCATAAAAATGTTATACAGTTCACTGTTTACACAGTAGAAACCAAAAAGATTTACAGGTGATCAAAGAGAGGAAATGATGGACTGAAACTACAATATATATTAAAAAAAAAGGAATCTGTCACATCAGATTCTGAAGTGTTCTCAACAGACAGAAAAGACTTTTATCATTGACAAAAGTCAAAATTTCCACTGTGGAAAGTAAAGTTTGTCTACTGTGATTTTTTTACTCATTCTTTTATGATCTTTGCAAGTGTAATATGCACAAAATTTTCACCATTGCTTTAAGGTTTTCACTGCCTTACTTGTTTCACCAAAATAATTGCCCCACCTGCTACTGCATAACTGTTCTAATAATTTTCTTCATCTTGACATTAATGTGCAGTACTGCAATACCAAAGATGAGCGTAAGTGCTCTCCATCATACAACAGAGATGTTGATGATACATGTGATACTATACTTCTTGTTCTGTCTCAATAGGTTCTTCAGCATTTGTGGCATCTTTTGTCACAGGTGGTCAGCAACTGAGTATACCACAAACCACATTTCATTTTACTGCCTCCACATTGATTTCAGCATATCAAAGACATAATTCCCAGAAAGAAATGTTAAGGACAGTGAAGTATGAAAATGCACAATTTCTTTTATTTTTTCCTCAAATAGCTGACAATCTTTTCTGATTTTTTGTCTGTTTTCTGGCTTCAGGTACTACCTTTTCCAAAATATGGCAGAGATCTAAATGCAACACAGAATTTCTACCACCATTAAGAGTATCACATCTTGTGTCTTGAGCAATATAATACCAATCAAATCAAACAATATTTTTTCTTCTCTTCATTCATATACCAGGGGTTGTCATTGGTCTTATTTGAACTTAATCAGTTTTACTCTATGCTGTTTCTTATAAATGGCTACAAACAGCTGCCAAAGAGTGCCATTCAATCAATCAGTTTTTTGTTATACAAGCACAACCAGTTTGCAATAAAGCTCAAAACTAGCACTTAGCCTGATGCTTTCATTTACAGAAGCCAAAGGCAACAAGGAGACTGAATACGTCAATTTGAGACAAAATTGATATATTTGGTCTCAGATGCAGAAAAACAAACCAGCTACTTAGCTGTACAAATTCTTTGTGGAGAGTTTAATGCAACAAGCCAAAAATCTAGCTATTAGGATGACAGTAGCAGATGCCAGGAGACGCAAGGCTGAGAAAGGAAACACAAGATCAACAGGGGGTAAAAAAATGATATTAAATGGGAAAAAGAAAGAGAGGAAAAATAATTATTTCACATTCCATTTCATGGACAAGAGAGATCCAGAAAGAAGATACAGAAAGAGTAACTTTCATGTTGGACATCACAAAGCTAATGCCAGCTCTGCATATGCAATGATACACAGGTCAGGAACGTAATTCTAATGCCTTCAACTACTGAAGCAGTAGATGCCAAAATCTTGTCTAGATTTTCTGCCTGCACCAGCTAGACTAATAAAAATGTTATTTCTCCCTAAAAGTCTTGTTTCTCATACGTATTTAGACTATTACAGCTACAAGATAATGATCATTGTAACTGTGGAATAAGATTAGAATACGTCATACAGTGAGATTAAAATGAGATCACTCTAAGCATAATTTTTGGAAGCAATGTTGCTTACCAAAGTACATTATTTAAAGATGCATAATTATTAAAAATGTGACTTCTGAAGTCATTTACTTAGTGGTGAAGCAGTATCACATCAGTTGCAACGGTATAAGTAAATCTTATCATGGGAACAAATGAAAATGAATGAGTTTTGACACTGATTTTAAGAAATCATTTAAGTAAGAAGTTATACATATACAGTAGGTTATTTCATTATAAAAGGCAGAGAGAGAGAGAGAGAGAGGCACACAGACACACACAGACTAGAAAACAAATACAAATGTTCCCCATTTTGTCAGCAGTAGTTCAGAATTATAATAACAATTATATTTTGGAAGATTTTTTCTATATTTATGGGACATTACCACATTAATCATATGCTTGTAACACTGTAGCCCCAAGCGCTGTAAAATAACAAACAAATGAACAAACAGGAACAAACTCAATCTTCTGAAATATAGCTTGACTTTATTGAAAATTAAGTGTGCTATTCCTTGTTTTTTTCTGCCATGCCTTCTCCATATTTGAATCTATACATCTCTACCATCTGACCAGAAAGATCCAGACTAGTTTACCTGAATATTGCCCGTGGACATTTTAATTAACCTAATGGTCATGAATGCTGTACAACTGTCAATCAATAAATCTTCTGTCAGTGTTAGCCTGAAATAAAGACCCAAATCCGGAGACAGCATTTTGTTATACAGAGCATTACTGTTAAGTAAGTGGCACAGAATATAACTCCTATTCAGAAACTTTAATTTCGGGATTCATAATTTTAACTTGCAATAGAAAATGACTCCATCAGCACTTATCAGTAAGAGAATGGCACAGTACAAGGAAGTGTACCATGAAATACGTAACACTTTATTACAGATGAAATTTCATGGACAAAATTAAGGTATGTAGCAAATATTCTCTTGTTTGATGTTCCGCTACGTTTTCCAAAGGAATATTCACTTAAATAAGTCTAAGACATATGTGTGAGATTATCAGTGTTAAGATACTCTAACATTTATGCTCTGTAACACACGGAAAAAAAATAACGCTTCCTACACATTTTTTAATGTGAAATGTTTTCAGTTCAGAAAGATGCATTTGTTGTCTCTTCTAATGTCTAATATAAACAAGGCAGGTTAACGTATGTATCAATTAGAATCATTGAATGGTTTAGGTTGGAAAGGACTTCCAGGATTACCCAGTTTCAACTGCCTGCCACAGGAAGGGACAACTCTCACTAGACCATGTTGCTCAAAGCCCCATCCAGCCTGCCCTGGAATGCCTCCAGAGAAGGGACATCCAAAAAAGCACATTTAAAACTCTCTTTCAGTTGTAAAAACTGCACGTCCAGTTGCAACAAACATGCACCTAAATAAACAGAATTCCCTACATAGAGCTTGGCAGAAAATGACATGAAAGAAGTTTTGAACTTTTCTTCTTCCACTACCATTAATTTTATGCTCTTGTACTGAGATTACAAGAAAGGGTAATGGTTCAATGTACTGTGCATCATTCACATTCATCAGCTCTATCTCGTTAGTGTATGAGAATGCAGATGGAAAATTCAGAACCTCTTTTACAGAAGAGCAGAAGAGGTCTAACAGTGACAGTTATCGGTTGTTTCCAAGGCCATGCATACACCATGACCCAGACAACTCAGAGGACCCATTTCCCAACTTCTGAGCGCGTGCCCACCCATTGACTGCTGACCAGTGTACCCTGGTTAGCTTCTCTTCCTCCATAGCTTCCTTCGAAACACAGCTCCAACCTCTAAAGTCACTCCATGCCTTCCCTGAAAGCACGGATTAGGACTGACGGCCATACCCTGGCTAAGAAACCACTCATGGAGTTTAAAATTTAATGCTGTCAAAAATACCCCCACTTACAAAATACTCTGTGTTTCAGAAGTCACTTTACTGAACATGCTCACAGACTCTAAAGTTCCATCTTAATACAACTTCACTTGATATGTATTTAATATCACTACTAGATTGAAATGTATACAACAGCTTTATTCTTTCCGTACCTCTCTTCAATGAATAAACACTTAAATGCAATATTTTAAAACAGTAGGCAAGAAACCTCCCAGACTGTGTTCTTGGATATTATGTAGAATTAGTAAAATAATGCAATCAATTTGAATAGAACAGTTCCATTGACAGCTCTTCTGACTTGGGTCTGACCACATAACACAAAACTCCTCTCCATAATTGCAGACAGGGTGAAGAAAAGCACAGCAGGAGCAGCCATGGAGTAGGGTGTATGAGCCTAAATAAATCTTTCATTCAAAAAATGTGGAGAGGTCATTTGGCAATTTCAGAGGTAAAAAAAGACAAAGAGTGGAGGGTGGAAAAGAGAGAGACCATACCTGAACACAGGTACACAAATTCTGCAATCAAGGACAATATTGAAAGCTGGACTAGCCTCATTTCATACACACCATTTAAAATATATAGTTGCATTTTCCACCCAAAATCTACAGACACAAGACCACCACGTGCAAGAACTGTAAAAGTTTGGATTTACTATGTTAAATATATTAATCCTACCAAAAGCAGAGACTGCATTAACACTGATGAAATGCTCAAAGATAACACATTATGGGGGAAAAAAAAAGGCAAAACAAAGGCAAAACAAAGGCAAAAAAAGCCCAGAATTTAGCACTAGTTAGAAATTTCTGTGTTTTTTATAGCAGAGCAGTTGTAAATTATAGTTCTGGGGAAATGGGATACAGAAGAAGATAGGGTGATAAAGGTGTTGACTGATTGCAAAATAGATATTGCTTTGTTGAGTCTGAACAACGACAGGAAATGTGACGAGGACGTAGATTAGCTGATGCCAAATAAAACAAGTAAACAATTAAAAAAAACCCTATTTAATGGAATGTTAAGGGATTTTAGAAAAGCACTGTACAACATAAAGGCATGATAGGAAGGAAAGAATGAAACTGGAAACAGTATTCTAGGAAACCCAAAGAGTCCAAGAAGCAACCCATAAGATGTTAAATAGTTAACACTTGCTGGACATAGAAACCAGGGCCTGGGTTACACAGCAGGGCACATCTGCTGGAAGAATGCACTACACCAAACTGGATATATAGTTTTCTTATAGGAAACTGTTGAGGTAAGATAGGAGACTTGTTTGGCACAGACAGGTTGCAGCAGAGAAAATAACAGTTTATATATATTTAGTGAATACACATGAAAAAAACTGTGCTAAATAGCAGTAGGACATTGGTAAATCACTATTAACATTAATAAATCAGTATTAATATATTGAACTTCCTTAATATACAAAATTGTTGGGATTTTAAGTTCCCAAGTCTTTAGTTATAATGCAGATGACAACCATAAGTAGTCATTTCTGTTCTCAGAGACTGGATCAATCTCAGAAAACTGAATTTTCAGTGTTAACAATTCTGAAGTGCAATAGGTAGAGTAAACTTACATTTTTGAAGAGCTGTTCTGCAAGTTCTCTAACATGCTTTATCATTTTTGGTGGATTACCTTCATCAGCCTTAATTCTTTCAACTTCAAAGGCTACCAACTTTAAAAAAAAAAAAAAACACAAAAAAACCAACATGCTTACAATTTAACTAGAAGTAGTTTACTTATTGTTTATATTATGAAATGCTAATATTAAATTGAAACTGAGAAAGAAAAAAGGGAAAAAATTGCAGTTGCCTTGCTCTGCAGCATGACATATTTTCACTTGTATATAGAGCTTCTGCTGCCAGACGTTATAGACTAACCTAACACAGAAATCCTACATACCTAAATCATTCCTTTGGCATTTCTAATGCTATAATCTACATTTCTCAAATGCACTGTTGCTAAGCAGTTAATACCAAACTCTATTTGTACTGTACATTCAAATAAAAAGCAGTATAGAAAAAGCATGGTACTGATTTTTAAGAGAAAAAAAAATGCTCGTCCCAGTTCATTTTCTTGGGTATTTAATTTAATATTCCTCATTACTTTTTCAGTGTTTCTAAGAATGTAATTAAATTACTCAGTTCTGTACTACAACATGTGACGCATTACACATTTCCAAACCTGACAACAGTATTACCATGACTTACATATGGCAATACACAAATCTTTAATTCCTTATATATGGACAGGGCGCGATGTTATGAAAGTAAGCTAGAAACGCCTGATTAATAGAAAATGAGAAAACAGAAACTAGCATAAGTTTTATATCATACACAGTGAGTATTTAAAAGCACTTAAGTTTTTAAGAAGTTGAAAAGTCACAGGTACATTTTAATTTACTTGGGATTAAAAGAAGAAATAAACAACAACAAAAAAAACACTTTTCACCTCATCAAACAGATCACAGGCTCTAAAGGGAGGACCTCTCTCTGACACAAAACCAGCAAACGCCATTCCATTGAGAACTTTGGTTAGAAAGTCATTCTCAATCAAGCCTCGTTGGCCCAAAAAGGCTGCCTGCATTGAAGATAGAAAGGAATGCAAGTATTTTATCAGTATCGAAAATAGAAACAACTATGTTTGTACAAGCAAACTGCATTTTCAGCAGACTTCAGTAACATGAGGTACTTTCTAACTGAAACTTTTTATATTACCCAATTACTTTTTATACCTGCATTTATACCAGGTGTGATACAACAGGATTTTATGTACACAGTTAGATATCTTACAGGTAATAAAACAAAACTGGCACCTTCAATTGTTGCCTTGTAAAGACATACATCTTTTCAAAATTCCTTGATGATTCCCCAAATGTTTCTTTATAATGAATTTTAATGTCGTTCACGTTTACCACTGCCTCTACAATTTGTCCCACTAAAAAACACTGATTTTATGCTATGTCAGAATGATCTTGATTAATTTTTGCATGTCAACAGCAATTTAAAAAACATCTGAGATTTAACTTTCAGTTCTGTAAACACTTACACTAAAGGCAAGTACGTGGTAATAAAATAACAACTACAAATGCTAAGCAAACAAAAATAACTGCTTCACTTTTACCTTGTGGAAATGAATGACTGGCTCAGCGTGAATTCTGATCAGCTGAAGGCATGATCGGTATCCTTGGAAAAGTTGTGCAAATAGCCTAAGGAAGATTGCTCGCACTTCTTTATCCTACAAGCATTGAACACATTGTCAAAACATTTTCGTTTTATAATTTTTTTCACACTTCATATAAAGCTAATATAAAGCTAATTGATGGGATGCCTACTAATTTGTCAAACAGTGCAGCCGTACGTCACGTGAAGTGCATATACACAAATCCATCTGATGCCAGGCTACCTGTGTCTGGCATACAATGCCAAATTTAGTACATGCCCACCCCTTTTCTCCTGTTTTTCTTTCTTCATACCTGCACAGAACTGTCAGTGTCAGGGCAGTGCAAATATAACTTTTCGGATGGTCACACAGTGAAAATCAATGGTAATGAAAGAAAGGTGTGTATCTTAGCCTGGATTTGTTCCTTAAGATAGCATGGCTCTACTGTGCCACCTCTATTGGAGGTGGTGACACTGGAGCAGGTTTATTTTCATCAAATTGAGTAGGGGAGTGCTTACAAAGACATGGATGTGCTAGTGGAACTGATATGAACAGATGATGGCAGCCTTGGGTCAGGGTCATCTTCAGGCCAGATGCAATTAAAACCACTGCAACCAAATACTGTGTCATCCACATTATTTTCATTTCACTGCCTGTATCTAGTTGAACTACAGCTATGTCTAAAACCTGAGGTCCTAGAAAGTGTTTGAATAATTTTTTAAAGGAATTTTAACTTGAAAATTGCAAGCAGCAAAGAATATTAGACAACTGCAGAATACACCTGCAAAACAAAACCAAGATGCATTTTAAAATTGAATTGGCTCTTGTATTTTTATTCAGATCATCAACTCCAGCTGCAGTTCCTTCAAGCTAAAGCCAGTAGCTTTACCAGGTTATTAAGGTGTCATGGCTTCACAACTATTTGTAACCTAAGTTAATCAGACCTTAGTAGATACTCTCTGGGCTGCTTTACTGACTACAGACAATCATGTATTGTTTCATTCGGGTTGAGTGAAGTTCATCAAAACAAAAAGAATGTTTAAAAAACCCATACAGTTCCTTTCCCAACATGCCCAAACATATAATGTAAAGTACCTACCATTAGTATTAGTAAAATCAGGGTCTTATGTTTTGCTGACGTGACTACCACACTTATCTGTACCCAAATTTACTCCAAAATTATTTAATGTTTTTAATGTCTCTAAAATCAGGCATTTACCAAATAATAGACAGACAGATAGACAGAAATACAGAAAACTAGTTTGCCCACTCCAGCAAAATTTTGCAACTTCACTGGTCTGTGAAACAGAGAAAAGACAGATTTAACTCAATAGCCTTTTTAAGACCACTTTTTTTAAAGGAAAATAAGGTGTTTGCATGTTAATGCAAGCATCTTTATAAAGGCTTTGAACCCAGGAGAATGCTGTTACAGAGCAGAATGCAATGTCCTGGTGCCGATTCCTTACTCCACCAGTAATAAAGGATAAGGAAAAGAAAACAAAGTCAAAATTCTTAAAACAAATTTAGTATAAAATTTCAAGTTTTCTAAGAAATTTAAACATAACAAAGAAATCTTACCAGCATTTTCGTGTGCGATAAAGCTGTTCGTGGAGGAGGGAAGGCATAATCTGCTGTTTCCAAATCAGGATGCAAAACCTAGAGAATTTTTAAAACAATTTTTTCCCCCTCAATTTGCTGAGGCAAGGATAAATTACCCTTTCTTCTTTCTCAAAATAATATTTACAGTAGTTTACTTCAAATAATAGACTGAGGTATGTTATAGAACTTATAGTTTGAACTCATTTCAAATTCGTTATGATTGAAAAATCCTTATCTTCCTCTTGAAAAGAGAAAAATCCTATTTTGGTATTAAATTAAATTACTGACAATGTTTACTCTAACTTCAGATAATACATTAATCTAAAATGTGGAGCGCTGGCATGATTTATAGTTTGAAATCACATATTTCACTGTGTATGAAAGCAATTTAATACCAAAATACTTTTTTCACGCTTTTAAAAGTGATGAGAAAGTGGAAAATGAGTTTTGTATCAAAACATACTAGAGAAAGCGCCATTTGAGTCTGATGTAGCAGTGGTTCTGGAAGCTGAGAAAGATGAATACATTCAGGAATTTTAATAGTGCCTCCATCCAGATCTGCAATGATTACATCTAACTGTAAGGGACAAACAAAAACATTATTGGTAGTACTGTGAGCATGATCTTATATAGTTTAAATATCCAACAGTTCAGATTTCATAATCTACAGACCAATTAATAAAAGCACATTAAAATAGTACTAATTTTGATGTACAGAATGTTTTTGATACAGGAAATACTCCAAATACTTCATAATACTGTATCTGTACCTAGTTGTTAAAAATGAATATAAATCCTAGTGTTTGTGGATGATCCAGGTCTGCGTTGAGTGATTTGAGATATCTGATAATCTGTTTTCAAAAGGAAATGAAAATGATGATAACTTTAATGTACAAGTATACGTTTCTGGGCACCTCTGTAACTATGGATCAGATTCTCAAATGCATATTTAAAAATTAAGCACAAAATAACTGGGGATAACACTACCTGATAACACTAAAAGAGGTGTTCAGTTTCATGACATGACAAACTTGGAAACGGATCCTTTCCTTCCCATCCTGCACTCCATGCAATCATTTCCCTTCTTTACAGCCTTAACATATTTATAGAATTGATGCTTATGCTTTTTCTCCTCCTGATTGTCTTTTGCAGCAATATTTTCAAAAGATATAGATGGTTCATAAGAACACCTCTGAAGCACAGAAAATCTCTGCATGGCACATGACACTATGACCATTCTCGGTAGTCATACTTACGAGCTCATGAATGTCATTACGAAAGACAGAATGCACACCAATTATGAAAGGCGTTGGTGAACTGAGAACTTCCAATAGCTGCGCAGGAAGAATTGGAATATATGGATAACTGGGAAAAGAATAAATACAGGGAAATAAAATCTTCTATTGCTTTACATAACACTTTTTTTTTTTTTTTCAAGCTTCCTATATAAATTATATTTACTATAAGCACTTTTTGTGAAAAACTTCATGAAGAAGTATCTGTCATGTAAACTCCAGAAATGATTATACCACAGTGTCCACAACTTATTGTAAACCAGTCAATTTTGCAAAACAAAAGCAAATTATATTTGTAACATTTATGTTATACAGATATTATATCCACTCAAAACTTTTAGGTGATCAGAAACATTACAGTTATGGATAATACTTTCATTTTAAAACATGATTAGATATTGGACAGAAAGCTACAGTTCAGACTTCTGTAAAATATTATTAATAAAGAACATCAAAATGAAATTACTTAGTTTGATACTGAAGTGACTGCTAAACATACAGATCTACTTCAGCTACTGCTTACTTGAGGTCAACAATTTAAGTCTTTTCATTAGAGCAAGAAAAAAATCTGGATCTGGATTAATCAATGCATTTCCACTCTTAACAGATAATTACAATTAAAAATTTACATTAATTACTATTTTATCACATAAACATTCCAACATATTCATTTTTTCTCCTTTTTATTCTAGATTAATATTATGCTTACCTCTGAAATATTTTAAACACATAAAAATATGCTAATAAAATACAAGCATTCTTTAAAACAGATGAGTCAGAATTACATGTCTTCTTGCTTAAAAGCCAAATAACTTGACATTAAGTTTTCCACTTCATGTTGGACCCAAATGGGATTATTTATATTTAAATTTGATTTAAATTCATCCTCTGGAGATTATTTGTCAATGACTAAAAACTGTTACTAGCTAATACAGATGTTTTCCTAGAATCAAGGAATCTTTCAGGTTGTAAAGAGCCCCAGGAGATCACTTAATGTAACCTGCTCAAAGCAGGACCAAGACTGAATTCAGATCAAGTTTTACTGGGCTTTGTCCAGTTGGGTCCTAAAAACCCACAGGGATGAAGTTTCCAGTCTTCCACTCTGTTCCAGTACTTAATTATTCTTATAATAAAACATGTTTTCCTTGCATCCAGTCAGAAACCCAGTGCACCACTGTTTCAATTTTTTACCACTGTCTATAATTCTTTTGGCATGCATTGTTTCTTACTTACTGGCACACAGCTATTAGGTCTTGCCCAAATGTTTTCTTCTTCATGCATTTACTTATGGATCACTAGTATCAAGTTTTACCATCTAATTGATGCTGTGAGTTGGGTTCTATTGTATTTGCAGGTAGGATGTTTCTCCCTTCATCATTTCACTGTCAATGCAAGAGATTTTCAAATGCTGCATACAAGGCTTCTAGAAAACTTTTATATCTGATCATGAAAACTTTATTTGAAATTTACTCAAACAAACACAGCACAGTTTTTGCTAATGACAATGCAATGTAAGTTACAAGTTAGCAATGAGTCAAAGAGTTTAGAGATCTACAGCTCAACTCACCTATATTTGAGAGGAAACATCAAAGACTCCAGAGCCCTGCAGGCATCACTGAGCCTCTGAAAACTTGCTGAGTGAAAGAGAACTTTATTTTCTGTAAGCACGGCACAGAACAAGCTGAGTACATTTTGGATTCCTTTAAAAACATTTAAAAAAAACAAAAACAAAACAAAACCTGTAACAATTTTCCAAAAGAAGACGCAAAATCACATTAAGATGCACCACTTTCTAGGGGAATTTTCAAAGAACAAATGTAGATCCATAAATCACCAATCCGCATTTTTTCAACCCCTTCTGTAGCACAACTTCTGATCTATTCTCAGATTGCTAAAACACCAACAAAATACATTTCTACATTTCTAATATATTCTATAACATCTCCTTTTTCAATATCACTTTCAAAACAATTCCTCTTCTCAGCACAAATCGCAGTAACACTCAATAATGACTTCAAACAGTACCATATGCACCTTCAGCACAACCTTCTATGTACCTAGAATTCAATTCTGGTCATTTATCCAAGCTTAATACTGCTGAGCTAAAAAAGAAAATGACAAACACTTCCCAGTAAACACACTCATACTTCATCCATAGAAAGCATTCTAGGAGTCACGAGGTTAAAAAAGTGCACTAAGGGAGTGCAATGTCATCAGAAGGATATGTTAAAGAAGAACTGACTGCTTAAATGAACCCCACTAGATTTTGGGTAATACACATGAATCAGATGATGGGACTTTTTTTAAGCACCATATAATTTTCCTAAGAGACAAAGCTGTGTGCTCACAGGGAACACCAAAAATACATTTCCTTTAAAACAAAGTTCCATCCTGAAAAAATAGACATGTCTGAGATACGATCAAATTTATGAAATTTCCTGAAATATGCTGGAATGCATGATGGTTCCTTGAGGATATAGCTTGGGTTATCAGTAAGACAGTCTGCACTACCTTTACAAAACCACTGCTTATCTAAAAACAGTCTTCCAAAAGAAGTGAGAGCCACCACAGACGTATTATATTTAACAATTCATTTGGCTTCAGTAATTTTTATTTTGTTTTGACCATTTTTTTCTCTATAACTTCAAAATGTTTCTACTTTTAAAGGACAAGGAATCAGAGAAAGCTTTTGACAAAAAGATTCATTACGATGAATAAGTCAATAACATAACAGCTTGTGCTTTTGAACTCTGTTCTCCAAGAATCCTAACAGCTTCATGAAATCAATGGTAGAGACTTGAGAGGAAATATCGCTAATATGAATACTGCACGGCTGTAAATCAAACTACTTTAGAATACATTATGTAAGTATAACTTTAAAAAAAAGCCAAGTCTCCTTACATGAAAAAAAATCATCAGGAAATGGTTAAAAGCTAAACTGAAACAGTGCCCTTTCTTGTATATAAGAATGCATACATTTGTACAACAAGACAAACTGCTGCTACTTCAGAAATATCTGTGAGAAATTAAAAACTTCAACTGCTATTTTCATACAGAACTGCCCTTGGTCCTTTCCTAAAAGGTTTTAAGGATTGCTTTCAAATATACTTCTTGTTTTCAACCAGTTAAAATTATAGCAAGCAGGCTTCTTACAACATTTAATTCCACACCAAATACCTTATCAAGATGCTTGGGAATATATATTTAAAACATCTGAAATTGTTTTCTTATAATTCAATGCAACAGTCGTCAAACAATTCTACACAAGGCTACATGGCTTTGACAGGGACTTTTGAGGAAAACAAATTTGTATAGCACATAAATATTCACACTAGGGAAATGACTCTGGTTTTGTTGCATATAAGTAGCTGCAGATAAAGATGTAGATCATGCTTCACAAAAGTGTTTTTCATTGTAGCTTAATCAGCCCCAATATAATCTGAAACTGAGATGACTATTTTTAGCTGTTACCTCCCATGTACAAACTTACATCATGCATAAGAATATGTAGAATAATAGAATCAATAAGATTGGAAATGACCTCCAAGATCATCTAGCCCAACTACCCACCCACCATCAATATTGCCTATTAAACCACGTCCCTAAGTACCACAACTACACACTATTTGAAAAGCTCCAGCAAGGGTGACTCAACCACATCCCTGGACAGACCATTCCAATGCCTGACCACTCTTTCGGATAAGTTTTTCTTTATATTCACCCCAAAATTCCCCTGGCACAACTTGAGGCCATTCCCTCTAGTCCTATTGCTAGTTACAGGGAAGAAGGGATCAACACCCACCTCACTACAACCTCCTTTCAGGAGGTTCCCTCTGTCGCTCCCCACAGGACTTGTGCTACACACCCCTCACCAGCTTTGCTGCCCTACTTTGAACCTGCTCCAGAGCCTTGATGTCTTTCTTGTAGTGAGGGGCTCAAAACTCAATATGGTACTCGAGTTGCAGTCTCACCATAGCTGAGTTCAGAGGGATTATCATCTCCCTGCTCCTGCTGGCAACACCATTTCTGATATAAGCCTTTCTGATAATTGGCCTTCTTGGCCACCTGGGCAAAACACTGGCTCATGTTCAACCTAGCACCAACCAACACCCTGATCCTTTTCCTCCATGTAGCTTTCCAGCCACTCTCCCCCAGTTCTGTAGCAATGCATGGGGTTGTTGTAACCAAAAGGCAGGACTCAGCAATTGGGCTTGTTAAAGCTCATAATAATCACTCAGTCCATTGATCTAGCCTGTCCAGATAGCTCTGCAGGACTTTCCTACTCTCAGGCAGATGAGTGCTTCTTTGCACACTTCCAACTTGGTGTTATCTGCAAACTTTCTAAGCATGCACTCAATCCTCTCAGCCAGGTTATCAACAAAGATATTGAACAGGACTGGCCCCAGTATCGACCTCTGGCAAACACCACTAGTGACCAGTTATCAGCTGGATTTAACTCCATTCACCACCACTCCCTGGGCCTGGCCCTCCAGTCAGTTTTTTACCCACTAAAGAGTGCTCTGTCCAAGCCACGGGCTGACAGGTTCTCCAGGAGAGCACTGCAGGAATCAGTGTGAAAGCTTTACTGAAGGCTAGGTAGACTACATCAACTGCTAATACAGCCTTTCCATCACCTACCAGCTGGGTCACCTGGTCACAGAATGAGATGAGGTTGGTCAAGCAGGACCTGCCTTTCACTTGATCCCCTGGCATGCCATGTGATTATGCTCAAGATGATCTATTCCATGACCTTCCCCAGTATTGAGGTCAGGCTGATAGGCCTGTAGCTCCCAAGATCTTCCTTATGACCCTTCTTGTAAATGTTTTTATTACATTCCATTTGTCCTTCAGTACTTCCTCACTTGTCACAGAGGATGAATTTAAAATGTTTGCTACGATATGAATGCACCAGGTGTAGCCCCAGCTTTGCCAAGTTAGACAAAAGCACTGCTTTATTTACAGAGCTTGTGACAGGGACCAAACCCAAGAGCATCTAAATACATTCTTTCACTTATCAGCAGGTCCTGTAAGGAGTAGCAGGAAAAAAAAATGAACAGTAAGGACACTGGGAAAGATACAACACAGAGTTTAAAAAGGGAAAAATGAAAGCTCTAGCCAAAGCAAGGAGACCGCCCAGCCATTGGCCACCACATAGGAAAGTATAGGAGGAATTCTCTCTCCAGTCTGGCATTCCCTGACACATGTCCAAAGTCCTTGGAAAAAGCGGTTAAAAGCAGCTGCAAACTGTGCACACTGCTGCTGTGCAATCTGCAGTTGGCCAACAGGCCTCCCTGCTGAACAAGCTGGGCAGGACAGCATATGTGGGGCCTGGCACATCTTGGCTGTGCAGCTGGGTGAAGGCCAAATGGGGACAAGAGACAAGAGAGCAAGGTGTCCCAGTTTACCTCATGTGACAGAACCTGAAGGGCTTTCCTAGCTTCAGAAAACCTGAAATTTTCAGTGCTTTCAGTCTCTATCTGCAAATTATGGACCTCTGTACACAACACAATCAGAAAATTAAATAAATAAAACCTACAGTTCAAGATGAAGATTAACATTTTCTTAAGTAAGAAAGTAAGAATTTTCTCACTTTCAAGGTAGTGGTCTCTAAGCTGATGCAAAATTATAGCTCCACACATACTTTCAAATATATATTTTTTCAAGAGTCTGAAGAATATAATGACTGTGAAAGAAATTTTCATCTGACAGAATCACACAAATTACTCACAGAAAAGTTTTTGATTACCTTCCTTTTATAAATCATTTAAATCATGAATTAAGTTATCTGACCACACTAACATGTTATTTCAAGGCCAGAACATTAATTTACTGAAAAGAAACAGTTCAGAATAACACCCGTGTCTAGTTTCCTCATGCTACACACTCTGGCTTGTTTGTAACCTTGAACTGCACGCTGTTCTTCAGACTCGACACTACATCCGATGCTCATTTGTCAGGGCATAAATAGACAACACGAAAAACAACAAACAAGTTGGTTTTTACAGATTATTCTTTTGCAGTCCACTGACAGACAGACATCCTGTAAAATATTATACATATGCTGGAAAATTTTGAATGGAGGCTTCCTGACCTTCACTGTTTTCAAGTATTTAAAGAATCTGTAATTTATACTAAATTATCTGACATCCTACATCAACAAATGTATCATTCTGCCTGTTTCCTGTTTTTCTAGAATTTAAGTATTTATTCTAGCATGATTAAAAAAAAAAAAAGCAAAACACCAAGGTGCACTTGACAAGTTACTCAGTGTCCTTTATACTACAAGAAAATAAAACATTATCATTAACTTCTTCAAACTTTTTAAGAGTTATAAACATGAAAGTTAGAAGCTCAGCTAGCTGGATATACTGTTATGCCAATATGCCACTCTTGAATTACTGGACACAAGAAAAAGCTTAACAGACAAAATAATCCGTAACTTAGCCAGACTAATCCAGGAAATGGGTCAACAAAGACAGAAAAGCCTTTCTGAAAGGCCACTGGAGATTGCATAGTACAAGTTCTGTGCCAGGCAGTGTCACACTCTAAAGGTAACTGGGAAACAAAATAAGAGAAAAACACAGAACTCTTTTCATTTTTATTTTTAGATATAATAGCATAGCACTGCTAATGAATGAATTCCATGCTTAACTAATAAATAAGAGGCAGCAAATATACTCAATAGTCATAGGCGATTCCTGCCAAATTGCATTCATTTGCCCAATCCAAAAATTATTCTGCACCTACCATCAGCTACACACAGATAAAAGTGTAAGAACACAGATGTAATGCCTTTCAGCTAAGGCTCAGTGTACATCTCGGAAATTACGCAGTTCAGTAGGACTGTACTCCATATTACATGATTCAATCACAGCCAAACTTACGAATGGGGAGCAATATAGCTGTGCCAGCACAGAGTTTTGTAAAGGTTAATTTATCTTGCTTTCTGGCTGGGTAGCACGGAGAATATGAGTCAGACAAGTACCCCCAAGAGATTAATTTATTTGGACTTTGTCAGACTGGGAAGGAGGAGAAACAGTTTCAAAAGCACAAAGCTTCCAGCTAAGACTCTCTCAAAGAATTAAACATTTAATGAAAAAAAGTGTTCTTACTAATTTCTACACACATGGAAGCAAACAGTGGGTGTGACAGACGGTACTAGAATCAAAATCATTTTTTGGAAAAAAAAACCTATTCATTTTGAAATGGGAGTGAAGGTAATTTAGAATCTGAAAGACAAATGGTTGCATGTTCTTTAGAAGACGCAGAATGGTCAAAGACTTTTCCATAAAGCTTCAGGGGAAGTGGGAAGAGGGAAGGCATATGAGGAGCATGCAGAAAGATGATGCTTTAGATGCCAAAAAGGCCAAGTGATCATTCAATGTTGCATCCAAGAGACTGAAAAGAAGTATAGCAAAAAAATAAAAAAATAAAAAAAATAAAATCTCTTCAGATAAACATTCCTACCTAAATATTGCTCCCTCAAAGTCTAACAACACTAATTATATTCTGGCGATGCTGACTAAAGCAGACAGTTGATATCCAAACCCAAATATTACACAAGCACGAGGAAACAGGGATTGGACACACTGCATAATCTACTTAGGAAGATGTATGGTCATGTCTGTCATCTGCATGTTGATACCACTTTGTTATTATTAATTTCATTAAATCCCTCTGCAGACACACTGAAAGGAGGAACAAAAAACCCTCTGGCTTCCAAGAACTTTCAAACAGAAATCTGCCCATACACTGAGTGATCATGATTAAGCATAATTTTTTTTCCAGAGACAATGATGCAGCTAAAGATAATTAACAAGAAAATATTTAGATAACAATGTCTTCATTCCTGAAAGACAAAAGGGCACAACTGTCTCATATGCATAGTTTTAAGCTATACATACCCAAAGTAAGACTGCTAAGCTCAAGATTAATGATAGCGTTGAATAGTTTTCTCAATAAAGCAGAGCAGACAATGGAAGGTAAAACATACAAATGGTAGTTTCATATACTGAAAGTACTCACATGGCAATGAAGTAAAATACCAAATTTGCACGACAACATATTTTAAGCTATACAAATACAACCTGTATTACCAATGAAGGTTTCCAACTGATTGCGTGCCTGGCTCACGCAGACAGGTTTGACACATGCTTCTAAAAATAAGTTCAGTTACTGACTCCAAGTTTTATTGTTGTTGCTGTTATTGTTGGTTTTGGTTTGTTTCTTATTATCAGAACCAAATTCCAGTAAAGAATAAATGCCAATAAAATATCAATCAAAATAGGTCTGCATTTAAAATTAAACTCAGAATTGTTAAGGGGAAAATATTCTTTTTTTTACCAACAGAGAAAGTGGCAAGCAATATTTCTTTAATATTAAACTCTTAGACAGCAGATTAAAACATTTATTCTTTTACTGTCCACTCATTAACACTTGACTAAAAGTCTGCTGTGCTGAAATATGATTTATTTTATTTTCACATCTCAACTTATGTTTATTTACTCATTAAGATATCTAAAGCAGGAATCCACCAGGTTTGGACATTTTTCTCATAAATACCTAGATTTCCAGTCCTAAGAAAGGTGCAGGTAGAGGTAAACAGTACTCCTGCACAAACCTGACTTCAGTGTAGAGAGTTTCTTTATTACTCTCACAGGTGAGACTTGATGAACTAGAACGCTCTGAAAAAATTTTGTAGAAGGATTTTGAGTCAACTGGAACAACAGACATATACTCATGAATTGAAATGCTGCCCAAATCCCCAAAATAGAGAAGTATCCATGTACTCCACTGGAAGCAAACAGATACGCATAATTTGACTGGATTCATGTAGAACAAGAGAATATCTTTTAACAAAACACAGCAGAGAGGGAGCAATACCATGAAGATCCTTAGAAAGAAAATATCTAAGAATGAGAAGGGTATTGTCATTCTTGAACTGTACACAGGAAAAATGGTCAAGGATACACAAGAAACTGCAAACATATCTGTTTCCTGTCTAAGGACTACAAAGTCTTTCTCAAGGGACAGAACTACTGCAGACTTACATTAATGGAAGCACAGAAATGCAAAGACAGCAAGAACAGAGGTGGCTGATAACAATGTTCTGTTAGAGCTATCTTCAGGCATTGTTGGTTGATATTCATGAAGTATAAAACCACAAACACTCAATTAAGAAAAAGAAAACTGCAGAACACTTTAATAATCAAAAGTGGAAAAGGTCCCTTTAGTTCCTTAAAGTGTTTTGATTCTCTGTTAAATATTTTAAAATACTTTTAAAAAAAGAAACACACCATAAAACCTCCCAAAACAAATAAACAAAAAACCTCTCTGTTTTTCAATCCTTTCTTTGTGAGATTTTTCTGACCTCCTGAGATACTGATACTTCACCACATTGCAACTGAATAGCCAGCAAGTCCTCAGCAGTAAACAAAGGAAGAACGTTCTTCTGAATTAGTTTTAAGCACATCTATCATATGTACTGTGTAAATCCATGCTACGTAAATCTATGCACACACTAGTTTAAAGAAAGATTGTGACTAGACTGCATTCTGGAGGATGAAGTTTCTGCTCTACACATCCTGCAAGAGATGAGGAAACTCGATAGCATGCAATTCCCATTGACATAACAGAAGGAACAGCAGTGGGACATGAGAGAACTGATTTATTTGAAGGAAGTCTGCAGGATCCAGGATCTAAGTTGCAAAGTTCGTGGAAGGGAAGAAACAGGAGGAAAAGCAGAATAGGCTCAGCCCTCGTGAAGAGGGTATCAGAGACCAGATGGATTTGTGTTACACTGTGGGCCTTACAGTGGCTGGATATAAAGCACTTACTCCTAAACAAACGGAAAGATTTCAGAATTGGCACAGTACATTCACCACAGAAAGTAAGAAGCAACAAAAAAACAAAAACAAAAACAAATCTGCTCATTCCATTATAAAATTTCCTCAATGCAAAAACGTATTTATAGGGCTAATGTGCCCTGAAACATAGCGCCAAGGAAAGACCCACACGCTCAGAACACATCAACACTGTAACCTTCAGTAAGCATGCCAAATGTGTTCCCTTTTACAGCACCTTTCACAGCACAGCATGAAAAGCTCAATTTAGGTTTTCTTTTTAATTAAACAGAACTGTACTGGATAAAGATATATTCCTGTAATTAATTGTTTTCCCAATGGCAACTGTCAGAACTTAATCAACCACTGCTTTCTGTAACACAATACTAAAAATTCATTAATTTCAGTAAGACTTGTGACAACACAAACGTTCATACTACATACAAAAAGTAACTTGTTTTTCTGACAGTATAATAACTAACTAATGCCTTAAATTAACTAGATATTAAAATTCTGTCTTCATTTCCATTTTGCACTAAAAGCTAGTTATGTAGCAATTGAGAAAACTCGTGCTGGAAATGATGAGTAAATGAATGAATAAAGGAATAAGGAAATAAGTGATGTATGAATGAACAAATTAAAAAAAAAAAAGACATTAATCTATCAGGTTTCATTTCTATATGATACCATAATATAACTGTTTTTGAAGAAATAACATTGAAAAAGAAATTGAGTTCCTAACCTTAACCTTGCAGGTGTAGCAGACAGAACAGAATGCAGGTCAGAAAGCATCACTGCCAGCAAACAATCAGTGATACACAGTGGGCTTAAGAATTGAAATAGCTTCAGAAAAGTCTTTACAACTAGTTTACAATGCTGAGATCTACATATGCTGAATTTAGATAAACTGTATATATATACTAAAAAAAAAAAAAAAAGTATTAGCAAAAATTTAAGTGTGATCTTACAAGAAGAAATACGGACTGAAATTTTACTCTTCTTCAGCCACAAGTATTAGCACTGAATTTTTGAAATGTAGTTTTGTAAGGTCTTACAATTTAAGTGCTATTAAATTTACTTTGGAATAATGAGAAAACTAATTTCTGCATTCCTAACAGTAAAAGTAGAAAGAAAAGCCATCTGTTTCAATTTTTTTCTGTAAGCAAAAAAACAAGTTTCCTTTGCTCTTCTGATTTTATTTCTTTATTGCTTATTGGAGTTTATATTTTTCTTATCTCTGAAAGGGTGGCATTAGGGCACCAGCAATATAATAGTCAACAACAGAGCTCTCTTTGTTCCACATATGCCAAACAAATGCAAGAACACGAGCTGCATCTTTATAAGGTGCCGTTTGACATTAGTTGACTGGAAGCTGATCCAATGCTTGTCATTGTTAGGGATGGTCTTGTTCCTTTTGCTTTCTTTGCACCTGCTAGCTTAAAGCTCACACAAGTCCAAGGTGAGCTAGTTCATCTGCAGAGGGCGAGGGATTTGCTCTCATGGAAGCACTTGGCTGAGTGACTGAATTAGTCCCAGCAACAAACCATAACCTGAGAGGGCTGACAGAAAACAGATGAGACTCTGCAGTGCACAAGAGGCTCTGTACAAAATTAACTTGCAAAATATCCTTTTATTTTTTCTAAACCTTTAAAAAACAAGTTCCTATTTGTTCTGCTGTTGCAGCAGTAAGCGCCCATTAGCAGTACGTGCCACATAAAATTCCTTTGTATTCTATTTGTTCTTTGACGTGACAAATCTAGTAGGAAAGCTTGAACAGTAAATTCTCTTCTGCTAGTTCATAGAGCTTAATCGCAGGTCCTCATTTAAACTGCATTTACAACAAAGCCAGCAGCATCTATTTCACAAGACAGGTAGTAGCATGTTGCAATGACTGGAGAGTACACAATTTATTGAGATCAAAGACTGATTGAACTTCCTTGATTAAACACTTAATAAATTGCTTCAATTGCACATGCCGTCTAATTTCAACACAGAGAATACATGTTCCCATCTCACAGTGCATACATTTCATGGAAAAGAAGAAATCCAGTGAATTGGGCAAGAAGTTTGTAAGCAACCTGACAGAAGTTACAGAAGTTCTGGCTCATATCACTGACCTCTCATGATAAACACGAGATGCAAAGAAGCAACACAACACTGATGACCTGATCTTAGTGTATGTTTCAATTATAGATATTACTGAATTGAAAATGCTGCACTGGGTCATTTCATACAACATCGCACAGATTAAATATCTCATTGCTTAGCTGCCCCTATATTACTTCTGAACAAATTACAGTATTAAAGTTAAAGCATTCTTGTTCTGTCTTGAAGACAGTGGGATTTTCTTAACAGCAGAAGCCAGCTAGTGGGTTGGCTGTGCAGTGGCCCTTTCTTAATGTTTCCCAGCAATAGACATATATACGTGCATATTTTGGGAACGTTTTACCCATTTACTCTCTAATTCAATATAGCTTCCTGTTGGCATAAAATACTCTACACGACAAGCCGAACATTTTATCTCCCCTAGTGCAGAATTTTAAAATCTTCTTAATTCAAATTTACTGTAGTAAATCAACTTTTTGCCTATTCCAAGAAAAAACTGTCTTTTTTTTTTTCCATGGAAATTCTACATGACCAAGAACGAACTTTCTAGAAAGCAAGATCCTATGATATGAATGAGCATAAGTAATACATCAACTAAAAACTTAAGAAGGAATCAACCAAATATATAGTTAATCAAAGCTGATAAATCAAAGCTAATAAAAACATCAAGCCACATTCTGTTATCATTACTTGCCATGCTGGCTATTACACACTGGACTTTTTTTCTTCTAGTCTGATCATTTCCCCACATTTTATCTTTCTAAAATGAAGGGTATTACTATGTCAGTCATCATGGTTCTCTCTTCACTGCTTGAATATTCTGTTGTATATTGGATATATATGTGACGTAAGTATGGTGAAAATACTGTCATAGTTTTCTAAATGATAAGGATCAAACTGCTGGAGGAAAATTTTAAGCCATCTGTTCTTATCATCAACACTGGGCCTTAGAAGGAAAGAATAAAATGGGTGGCAAATATTAAAGACCATTTCTTCAAAATATTTCTTTTTCATAGAACAATTTTGTCATGTCATCTTAAATTTACATACTATAAAGTATTTAACTCCTACAAAACTTTATTGAAAATCCACTGATTTAATAATGGAATCTCTTCTGAAACGTAAGAAATATTTTAAGAGTTACATTCACAGCACTGGCCATGAGATACTTTGAATACAATTAGGGTCTTTCTCAAAAAGCACTTTTGTAGTCCAGAACACGGTTCCTCTGCTTGACTTGGACTTACATGTTTCAAATGCCAAAGAATCAGTAACATCAAGTTAACTGCATCTACAAAGGAAGAAAAAGGCAATTTATGCTGGTCAGATTCTAGGGTCACTAAGAAGTTTGAAGCCAATATCTACAAGAATAAGATTGCACAAATAGATTGTACTTCTGGGAAATGAAAATATCTGCATCTTTCTGTGCCCTCTTGACTAATAGAAATGCAAGAGGAATAGAGTGATGAGAACCAATTATTTTAGAAAATCTCTATCCTGGTATCTAAGCTTTCACTTATCATAAAAGAAAATCAGTTCAGGAGTTATGACAGAAGGCACTCGTGGTCTTTTGATCTCACATTACAGTACACTATTCCCAGACATTAGAATCATAGAATCACCAAGATTGGAAATGATTTCCAAGATCATCTAGTCCAACTGTCCATCTACCACTAATGCTTCTCCACTAATCCACACCCCTCAGTATATCATAATGTTTCTTGAATACCTCCAAGGTTGAGGCTCAACCATCTCCATGGGCAGACCATTCCAGTGCCTGATTGCTTTTTTGGAGAAGATTTTTTTCCAAATAGACAACCTGAACCTCTGCTGGTGCAACTTGAAGCCATTTCCTCTAGTTCTATCGCTAGTTACACAGGAGAAGAGGTCGAACCACACCTCACCACATCCTCTTTTTAGGTATTTGTAGGGAGTGAAAAGATCTCTCTTCTTCTCCAGACTAAATAATCCCAGCTCC
The DNA here is from genome assembly GCF_023343835.1 of Lagopus muta. NCBI lineage: Eukaryota > Metazoa > Chordata > Aves > Galliformes > Phasianidae > Lagopus > Lagopus muta. Next base: position 9,081,112 of record NC_064438.1, on the reverse strand, counting down.
CTCAGCCACTCCTCGTAAGACATTCAGGTTCTCTTACTTTTAAGATGCACATGGCACTCAGTCACCCTTTTTAGCCTCTATTCTGTATACAAAGCAGCTTAACTGTAGCAGCTTTGTTAATTACTCACTGTCTATTAATTTGCACCTAAAATTGTACAATGAAAGTTGACAGACTACAAAGTCTTTCTTTTTTTCAGGAAAGCAAAGTGCTTGAAATTCTCTGCTGTGTAGTGATGCTGATGTCTGACTCAGCACCAATTCTTTTTCTCAGAATTGAAATGAAATGTTCTAGATAATCTCCATCAGATCATTTCTCTGTTACTCCATAGGTCAACAGTTGCTGTACTGTGTTGTTTATCCTTGAGATATATAAACAATTATGAACAATTATGCTCACATCATGATTTTTGAGGTAGTGCTATGAGAGGCAAAATATGTTGGAAAGTTTATTAACAAATGAAGCCAGCTTTATTTCAGCATGCTGACAATCTGACCAGCATGCGTGTTCTAAGATAAATTTCTTCCTTAGGATGAAACTGTACCAGGCAAGTAGGTCCCAAAGGGGTCCATAACTATATCTCCTGTCAAACTTGCAAGGTTTGATTGTTAACAGCACAGGGACCAAAAGCTATCATTAAGAATCAATATCAAAACATTGTCTTCCTTGACTCTTTCAGTATGTTTACAGTGGAAACTGAAGACCACTAGCTGCCAGGGACCAGAAATGGTAGTAAGGTCAAGGTAAGGCAGGTGACAAGCAACAAATCCATCTAGCTAGACAAACCCACAGGTCTGAGGTCTACTGAATGGAGCAAAGGAAATGCGAGGATAGAAAGGCAGCCCAGGTAGGAGACCAAGCAATAAGCAAATGAAGGAAAACCCTTGTCGTCAGAGTTTGGAAAGTAGGGTAAAACATTAATTTTTAAGGAACATCCTGTTTCTTAATTGTTCTGATCAGCTCAGCAGAGCAATTCATACTGCCAGTTGTTGAAACAGGCAAAAATTAAAAGTGCTAATTAAAGCTGAGCTTCTTGCTTGACGTATATCACTGAGGTCCCTGATAGAGTTTTCTGCCTTAGGTTCATTAGAAAATGATGTCCATTGAGAGGATGTAGGTGTATGTCTCAAATACAAATGACCAAAGAAAGCCATGCTCAATAACAACACCAGAATGAAGCAGGCAAGCAGTACTTGAATTTGGAGAAGGAAAGAGTTCAAAGCAGAGACACAGCAACGTATTTGTAAATATAGTGAGAGGGACTAGAAGATAACAATAATAAAAATCTCCTTCAATCCCCAAAAGAGCTTTTACAGATATCTAACATCTCACTAATAGGCAAGGAGAAACAGAAGAGTATTTAAACACTTCTACTTATCATGGACCATTCATAAACACAGCTTCATGATTACTGTTATTCTAAGCTGATGAAATATTTTTTTTAGGTGTAGTGATCCAGCTACATGCCTGGCTCTTGTCACGTTATTCTCATATATTACGTTTTTTGAAATAAATAGAATGTAAGATTTAAAGTGTCAAAGACTGATGTTCATTATTACAGCTTAAAGCCATTGGGGATGTTTTTCCCAACTGTAGTTTGTGGCCCAAGTAAAAGCAAAGTCTATTTCCAGATATGCTGTAAACTTGGTAATATAGGGAGGGTCATCTTCTGACATATTATCCTGCCAAGAAGAAAAAGCATGATGAGACTATTATTGCACAATATTTCTCAAAATAAATGCTGAAATTACTTTTGTATCTATTCATAGTGGTAAATTTTGTCTTGTCGCCCATCTTTCTCAAAGAAAGAGCTATTTTTAAAAAGGTGATTTATCCAGTTCACAAATATTTTTCTAACTACTCTTCAATTTTCTATTAGTAATTCAAATAGGATTAAATGACTTGTACCGGAAGAGAAACAACTGAACATATTGTTACTAAACAAACAGCCTAGTCAATCTTTGTGTTCTGAACATAGGCAAATAATGGGATCATAGCTATCATCAAATTAAACTAGCCAACAACATGCTGGACAATGGAAGTCAAATGATTTTGCTAGGTTGGATAAGAACCAGAGAAACAGAACTTCAACAAAAAGCACAAAAGGCTTCTAATAGGCTATGGTATCTAAAGAAAAGTATTAGACTTTACCTTAGAGGAAAAAAAAAAAAAGAAAAAAACAAATTTTTTTCAAAGGGATAGGCTAATAGATTCTTTCAGGACTCCTGCCATTAATGCTACACAAAAGTTTATATAAGAAGTAAGAATAAATTCAGAACGTTTTATATTCCACAACCATTACGGATAGCTATCTGCAGCTGTATTGACAACACTTTTTCAGTACATCCAAACAGAAATTTCACATCAACAAACCTTGCCTTTAGAAGAACATAACAACTCTATCAAAGATGTAGACCACCTACGTGTCAAAGGAGCCATGCGCTAAAGTGATATACACTACACAATGCTAGCATTTGTTAATTTGTAAGATACAAGGTGATTCTACCATCATGCTATATACCCTCAGATACTGAGACCCAAAAATCTTTGAAAGAGACATCAGCTGGGAACTGACATTCCCATGCTGCAGAATTTTAGAAGATTCCTGTTCTCCATCACACCAAGGAATAGGAGAGAGACAGGAAGAAATGCCACACAAGAACATCAGTTAGGCTCTTACGAAAATTCTGGGGCTTTGAGGAAATGAGAAAACGTTACAATAAAAAAAGACAGGTTGCATGGAATCATTCTTTTTTTTTTTTTTTTTTTTTTTTCTTTTTTTTTTTTCCCTCCCCTTTGGAACTCGTATCATCTTTTCAGAGAAACGGGATGCAAGCTTGCAGTTTCTATGCCAAGTTTTATAATCACAAACTTCCCTCTATCTGTCTCACATACTTTCTTCTCTCTCTCTCTCTCTCTCTCTCTCTCTCTCTCTCTCTCTGGGCCAATATGAAGTGTCACTAATCAGAACTGTGAGTAATAAGGAACTTCTCCCGCATTTTCTCCCTTTCCCTCTCCTGCTGATTTTCATATTCTTCCGTGCAGTGTTCCTGGAATGGGTACATGGTGTATTTGTGCTTACTGACTCTTTCCTGTACTCCTTATATGCTATTAAAACACAAGAAAGATCAGAACTCCAAAACTTAGTGCAACTCAGAGGAAGAAAAAAAGCAGAAGTATAGAAACCAGAATGTTTACAGAAAAAAAGTAAGTGAGAATGGTAACAGAAGAGATGGTAGACAAAAAGTAAGTCAGAGGTATACAACAGCAGAGCATAAATGATATAATAAGGAATTAAACAATTCCAAAAAATAAGACTTAAAGTGTTAGCGATGGCTAGGGTATTACACTAAGCATTTTAGTTACATTTTAAACTCTCAAATACCCTTCTATAGCAGTTCTTCAGGGAGTTACATGACATCAGTGAGCCTATATTTATCCATTAATAAAATGTGGTTAATAATATCAGCTTAAATCCCATCTGAAAGCGATATTACATTCTCATACAAAAGTGTTATTATTTCATTCTATACAAAATGAGTGGGATTTAAAAGGCTCTATCTGCACACTTGACCTTACTAAGAATCTGAGAGGAAGAGACGGTACTTTTGGTTTTCCTTCCATACTCACATTCCCACTCTCTCCTTACATAGTTTCTCTCTATAAATCTGACGCATGAAATGGTTTGTCTTTGTTATCTCAGTTTGATCTTGTGACATAAAATAATTCAACCCCATTTTGCCATACAAAAGCCATGTGTCACACAGTAACTAATCTGTCCAAGCACTAGCTAAAAACCTTGCTTCCTTTGACATTTTCAGAACTGAGAATTTGCAGTAACCTTTGCTACCATTGCCCTAGAATATATTGCCTCGTCTTCGGTAACTCATAGCATACTAATAGAACAAGCATACCATACCATACTGTGACTCATGTCATAATTCACATCTTCACCAAAGCGAAAGTTGTTTTTGGGCTTTTCCATGATTAAACCATTGCCTGTGGTGTGCTCAGTCTAATTCTAATGAATCTTGGTATAATTAACAAAGTAAAACCTCAGGAACTGTGGTCAGGATAAGCAGCTTCTATAACATTAGTTGCATTTATCCACAAAATATTAATATTTCTCTTGGAATACTTTGAAATAATACTGTAAGAATACTGAAAGAATACAATTAAGTATTTATATTGTATTTATCAGATCTGATATCAATTCCTTTGATATAGACTTCGACAGATACACCATATGAAATCTTCTGTTGTCTAGAGGATTTTCTACTTCCAGAATCACTAGGTCTTACAACTAGCTGGAGTAGGAAACATAACTTACTACTGTTTTGACTGGAATAATTTCACTATGGACGGTCAGCAACAGACGTTACAGCACAGACTAAAATCTCTTCACCGTTTCAGAAGCATTCAAGAACTTCACTTTAAACAATAAATGCTTCTGTTTCTCTTCTCATATGCCTGAGTACAGCTACATTTTTAAAATCCAATCACTCAAAATTATTTTCTATGACTTGAGAAAACGTATTCCACATTATCAGTGCCTGGTACCTTTTCTAGCAACTTTTTCATTTACTAGTTTGTTTTTAACCTACTGGGTTTTATTCAGTTTGAACAGTACCCAAGGGATAGAGAATCTTTTTACATGAATGTTACCATAATTGAGAAGCTCACCTCCATTTACAATATATTTGCAGATAGTGGATAACATTGGAGCTATTGTACCACAGGCAAGACATATGAAAAGACATACGAATGCCTGATTAGGGGATAAAAGCACTATTAGTCATTCTTTCATTCAAAACAAATTAATATTGACCATGTTGCTTTCTTGGCACAAGATATAAGCTTAATGTGAATAGAAAATAATTTACTCTCTGAATTCTTATTATTTTCCCCACCTCCCCCAGAGCAGAGCAGACCTAGACGTACCCAGCTGCTGAAAGAGAAGAGCCACACTGGTGCCTGTAACAGGAAGGCTATCATGTAGAGGAGTCTGTATCAGTTGCCGGTCTCCAGCTCCCAAAGAAAACAATTTCTGCAGAAAGAAATACACATATTTTTAGTACAATTTAATTTATATAGAATAAACATACTGTTGTCATACAGATAAAGTGATTCATCCTGTAAAAATTATTTCTTTTGTATACAGAATCTTAAAATCAGTAAGAATAACTGAACTAACATAGATCCAAAATATAATTTGAGGTCAGTATATGACCTCTTGAATGCATAGTGTGATAATGTCTTCCTTGTGAGTCATGCCTTTGAAGGCATTCAATATTACATTTTTAACAGTGCAATAAAAAAACCCTCCAGAAAAAAAAAAAAAAATTACAACACATTCAATTCAGAAAAACTACGTTATTTTGTAATTGAAGGTTTTTTGATATGTGCTGTCTGCATGCCCACACTCATGTTCCATCACAAGACTGAATTTTTTTCCCAAGTGACATCTGCATATTGAAGAGCACTCTCCTGCTAGTCCTATGTTCCCACTCAGAATATTTCAGTAGAATTAGAACTTCAGTTACCTTTGCAGCACAAGAACATGCCCCCAACAAGGCAGACTAGAAATGAGAGTGAAAGGAATACACTTGTGTATCACAGTTCAAAAACTATTATAACTGCAAATTAATCCTGCTTTCAAGACAACTGAAAGCATGAAGGTAGCAAATGCCAGTTGCTGCACAGCAGATGTCTGAAAGCAAAACATTCCACAGTAAAACCAAGTAAGTCCCTGAGCTGTGGCAGAGACCCTCTTGCCCAGCACTTAAGCAGCAGACCTGGATGCAGGCTAGTAACTAGCTTTGCAGTTGATCATTTCAGCACTGGGCACACAAACAACCTGGGAGGCCCTTCGAAGACTTCTGGAGATAAGCATCAAAAGAGTGTTTCCATTCTAAGACACACAATTTAGATTTAGCCCTGGAAGCACAAGTTTAAGAAAGAAAACAGAAAAACTGATGTTCTGGTTAAAATGGAATTTTAACATCAACGAATTTAAGTTGCAAGTGAAAGATCATTTCATTTTAAGAAAGAAAGCAGAAGGTGAAACATAAATTTTCCCTGACTTCTAGCAGAAAATATTGCCAGTGACAAAAATCATACTTATGGACAGAGAGGAAAAAAGGAAAAAAGAAAAAGGGGACAGAAAAAAGAGCCAGAAGTCCAAGTGGACCACCTCTAACATGAGGTTCAAATACCACTAAAAAGAGGGTTTCTGACAAAAAAAGAGATATTATCTAACTACTTCCTTTCAAAACTGAAAGTTTAGGGAGCAATCATGTAGATCTGATGAGGCTAAAAGGAGATTTAACTACATTTACCTTAAAGAGAAATTCCAGGAAAAACAGAAAAGAATTAAGGACTTGTACAACTTCAAGAAGGTTGAAAATCCATAGATTGGATACAAAGCATGAGAAAATGCATATGAAATCCACTTTTAAATATTTCCATTTGCATTCTTAGTTTCCAGATGTGTTTCATGATAAGGCAACAATTTCCCTATAATGTCACAGCATAAAGATCAAGCAAATAACACCCAACTGGCTGTCAGAAAACTATTAATGTATAGGAATAATTTATTTTAAGTAAATCAAGAAACAAATCTGACTTTTTGCTCATAGAAAGCCGAAGGAAAAAAGAAAAAGAAGTGTATTCACAAACTTCTCTGTCATTTTTAAATGTGTGGGCTACCTGGGATATTCAATTCAGAAAAAAAAGGAAAAAAGAAAAAAACAAAAACAACAAAACATGCTAAATGTTCTGGGGTTTTTTTGCTTTGTGATGCTTTTTGAAACAGAAACTTAAAACAGTTACCAAAGGAAAGATCAATTGTACACTCAACAGCACGAAGAAAAAGACACAGGTAAATGAATTAAAACAAAGGATATGTAAAACAAAAAAAAATGAACAAACAACAACAAAAAATGTTCTTAATACATATATAGCAACAGAGATTTTCCTTAACACGAGTTATTATTAAAAACTAAACTTATACAAACTGCTTGATTTGTTACTGTGCCTTGTAAAAAGCCAACTCAGTGACAAAATTAACCCTTTGACCTCATACTGGAATGGAATTTTTGCTCTCTTTAGAAGACAGGCCACAGGGAAAGCACTCGCAGGCCACAGGGAAAGCACTCAGCTGAACTATGATCTTTTTTTCAACAAAAATATTTGAAGAATTTTTTTTTTGTTTTCTTCATAAATTCAATTAACTGGAAAAATACCTTTTTTTTTTTCTTTTCTTTTTTTTTTTTTTGCATTTACCTGAGACCCTCCAGAAGCAGGGACAAGGCATGAGCAGAGATTTGCAATGAGAGCCTCCAGGGACACATTCAGGCTGTCCACATACACAGTATAGATCAGTCCAAGGCAAGCCTACAAAAACACAGGAAATCTAAATACAGGGAATGCAGATTTGACATTATTTAAAGATATGCATATAGTTTGTAAAACATAAATGTGTCTAATAGGGATTAATGTAGTGAAGGATGTTCCAATCAAACACGCTGTAGAAGTAAATACTCTTTAAAAAAAAGAACTTGGACATAAAAGCAACATACGTGCTGGCAGGTGCTAATATAATCTTTCATAACAAGAAATTCAACGTTTTTGAATAGTATTTGTGCTTTGTTCAATTATATAAAAAGTGTTTTGCTAATAATTGCTTTTTTTAAATGACCATACTTGTAAAATTATCATAACTTCATCTGCAATCTGAACTATCGGACCTAAATTTGACCGGTTTTCAGAGTAAAACACAGATGAACCAATGAGCTCCTCAGATTCATTGTAAAACTAGCATTAAGACTCAACAGCCCTTCATATTATTTAATTTTATTATTTCAATATAAACATATTTTAAATGAGTTAATATAAATATATTCACATTTCAACATTTCTGAACTTGTTTTGCATGGATTTGGTTTTGATTGAGAAACTGGAGATGCATCTTTATCGTTTTAAACTCAACATAAAATGACTTAGCATTATGTTCCAAAAAGCCTTTGAATAAAATAACTCCATTCCACAACATCCTTCTGGTGCCTTTTAACTGCTATAATTTTGATAATTCCGTAAATATCTTTGGAATTCTCTTCGTAGACATGCTTCCAACAGTAACTTCTCATATAACACATAGTTAAGCTATGAAATCCCTTGCCATGAGATGTTATAAAATCAAGAGTCAAGAAACTGGACAAATTATACAAAAAAAATCATACAGTTGACACCTCTGGTTCAGGATGTCATTAAACTATAATTCACATTGGTCTGGGAAAGTATTCAGTGGAATTATTTCTACAGCCTACCCTCTTTCTACACACTTTCCTCTGCATTCACTAAAGGCCACAAGCAGAGACGATGCATTCACTTACATGGAATTTTTGTCTGAGTTGACGCCGTCACTCTTCATCTCTACTGACAACTTACCACTGAGTGATTTTCCAGCTTGATCTGTTAGCTGAATTATGTTTGTTTCTGTTAATATATATTAGCTTAATAAAAATTTGAGCTTTTAATTTATCTCTGATCAGCCATATCTCAACAGCTGAAAGTAATCCAAGATCCTAAATCTCTGTCAGGCTTTTTTAATTTGATCTGGAAGAGGCTCTGACATTTTTACCTTACATATGGAAGAAAATAAGGTTTTACTATTAATTTACCATTAAATATTTAATCAATTTTTGTTAATGCATTATTTTTACCTGAGCAAGTCAGGTTTTGTCCTAATAATTCCCTTCATTATATAGAGATTTTTCTGAGGTCAGTTTATTTTTTCATCTTCTACAAAGATATAGAATTACTTGGAGAGTAAAAAAAGCACTGTTCTAATCTAGAGGGGCTATTTACTGTCTCAGAAATTGAATTTTATCTAGCTCACTCTAAATCAATTTTTGCTGTTAAATTTCCAAGTCAATCCTGAGTCATTTCATATCAAAATTTAATTCTGCTCATTAAAAACAGATTTGTCTGCTGACAGACATTATAAATGGCAATGCTAAGTTCTTTACCCTGAAAATTTCTGGATAATCTAGTCTGGACACAAGCACCAGACTCTTAGGAGCAAAGACTTCAGCAGGCGCAATTAAACCAGACTCCTCTTCTCCTTCAGTTTCTTTCGTTCCCTTGAAAAAAGAAACATCTCAATTAATAAGCAATCGCTAAGTGAATTGTTAGCATTCTTACGAGAAGTTAACTGCTGTCAAAACTTCAAAAGCACTGCTAATTGGAAAGGAAATGCATACATTGTTTGAAACTAGCAGTGACATCAACAAACATCAACACATTCCAGCAGTTGCCTGAACTCCATAAAGAAGCTTCTAGGGAGTTCAACTTGTAAAGACTCAACCATAAAGCCATGCACTGGTGTATCTAAAATAAAGTTCTCTAAGATAAAAGAGTTATCAGTAATGTTACAGCTAAAATTATCTACACAGTCATCTCCAGCCTGACACAGAAAATGTGTAAAATTCCTTCATAAAAAAGTAATTCATCAAATTTCCCAAGACAGTTCACCAACTTAGGAACATCTATGTTTCCGGTTTAAAAAACAAAACCAAAGGGTACCAAATAGATAAACTTTCAGTTGTTCACGATATTGTGCAACTTGCTCCAACCTCTTTGCCAGCTCTTACTTCTCGGTCACAAATATTTTGTTATCACTTCTGGCCAGAACTAAAGATGTCACTAATTATTTTCATTTCTAAAATTCCTCACATTCTTTGACAAATTTGTTAACTGAGTAAGTTTTCAAATGACAAAGCACTCCTTCCAATTTTTGCATGTAATTCTCTCCACTCCCACACCACCCACCACATTTCTAAACATGTTACTTGTTCTTATGACTGAGCATTCTTTTAAGCAAGAATCACGGTATCATTTTAATTGGGAATACAAGAAAAATAGCCTTCCTTTCCATCTGACAACGTGAAATATCTGCCTTTTATTTCTGTCATGTTCCTGGTCATCATTTCAGCTTATTTTCAGAGAAAATAACAGTAAAACAGTAATTTTTAAATGTAACAATTTTCTACTGTAAAGTAGAAACCTGATAATATTATATGAAATACCAGGAATGCTGCAAGATTAAACTTAATTTAGAATCTACATTTACAAATAGAAGCAGTAAAAACAATGACATTAAAAGTACTTAGAATGGGTTTGTGAATGATTTAATTATGAAAAACATTCAGCTACAATAGATTTAATAGATTTCCAGTGGGATTCTATGCAGGTTGCTCTGAAAGTAACGCTTCCTATTTATTTCCATGGAAACAGCAACCAACACAAAGAGCAAAATAACACTTTTGGATAGAGCAAATTCTCAGCTACAAAACACAAAACATCACCATTAGCCGTGCATTTTTTCCAGTGATGAACAAAAGCCTGCAGGCCACACTTGTAAAAATCTGACTTCTGTCCTGTCACCATTACTGAAATGCACCACCTACTGCCTCACTCTGCTCACAGCCAATTTTGGGTGTCCATAAATGTTCACCAAGCACTAATGAACGTCAACAGGTGCAAGTTTTTCTCATGGATGAAGTCAGTTCCACAGCTTTGCTTTATACACACTCCTATGTCAAATGCTGTTTTGTCATATTGCCGTTCTGCAATCTGACACACAGAACAAAATGGCAGGTAGGCTCAACTTCTGTCAACAAAATGGCAGAAAGGTTCAACTTTCAAAAGTTATTTTCTACTAAATCGATTACTCAGAATATTGTGCAATATCATAGAAAACTACAAGATCTTGAATAATTCCCAAGTGACATACAGAACCACAACAACATAATACTCCCTTGAGTCTCCATGAAAATACAGATCTCCTGTTGCTAATTCTCTCATTTTGACCTTTACTCTTTCTGTGCAGAAGAAACATGGGCTCTTACATGCAGAACTGGTGTGCAGTATATTTCATATTTCTCACTTTAGATAATTAAATAATTAATAACATTTATTATTTTTATGTGAGTTCAGTATTCTAAAATGGTTTATCTGTTAAGTGAAATTAAATGTGATAAACTACTGATAAAAATCACTGCATGAAGATGCTGCACTGAGGTACAGAACACTTTCCTAGACCACTCTTAAATAAAATTGCATAAATCATTTGGTTATTTGCTTTGTTCTCAATCATGAGAAGATATCTTATTCTCAACATGACGCAGTGGGATGAAAAAATTAGCAAGGACATTAGGTAGAAAGTTTCCATAAACTTTTCCATAAAAGAAAGCAATAGTCACATAATAGAGATTCAGGATAGAAGGGAAATCTGCACACCTACTGATATGGTTAAGGACCACTAAACAAACAAGTGAAAGTTTATTGTATCAACTGTTATAAATTGTTATAAATCAAACTGCAATTTGAATTCTAGCAATAAAGGTGACAAATTCTAGCTAGATGACAGATTTTGGACAGTGACAACATTAGGAAAATCAAATTGAAACTTCTGCCTTTTGAAATGTGGAATAAGAAAATGAAAGTCTCTCTAAACCCATGAGGTACTAAGATAATGAAAACTCAGCACAGATAGCGGGGAGGTTTCTATAAAAAGCTATTTTCAGCAAATCAATTCACACTTGGATCTAGTTCTTTTTTAATTCATAACTAAATATAACTTTATATCTTTATTACTTTGCGCTACTAAAACTCTGCCTTACTTCACAAAAGATCCACAGAAAAATGTAACGTGACAGGGGCCATATTTCTGCTCATGCCTAACATTCAGACAGGCACAGTAGTGGAAGTCAGGAGACTAAGCAGATAATCACTGCACACATATGACTTCTAACCTACTTTTCAAGCAAAGCATTAACAGCATGAGCATTCTCTAGCAATGCTAAACGGCAGTGGTAAAACCACAAACTTAATTCTTTCTGGTTACACTTTTGCTCAAACACATGCACATTTTACCTTTTTAAATTTCCGTCTAAAGAAAAACCATTCCCTAAACAAAAATAACAAAATAAGTTTTGTTCTTAAAACATTTTTACTCCTTAATATAGCATTCAGTTGACAAATAAATTAAGAATAATTAATTGTTAAAGAAATTAACATTCCTAAGCATACATACATTAAAAGGTGAAATTAAATGAGGTTGATAAGAAGTAGGATACCGTTGTTACTATTTCTTTTTAATCTGGTTGATTACTACAGCTTTCCTCTTGCACTTTTATTTGTTGGAAGAATGTAACAATGGTATTTGGTATAATGCTATGACACCTCCCTTTCATCACATCTTTCATTTCCTATGACTTTACCTTGGAAATGAATTATTGTGGTGGGGTTGGGTTGTTTCTCTTTGTTTTCTGGTTGTTATTTTAATCTCAGATAAGTTCTGACAAAGCCTCTTCAGTAGGCTAAGGAGTAGATAACAAACTGATCTAATTGATGAAAAGAACTATATGATGGTGGGTGATCATAAACGTTTTCATCATGCTTAAAATATTTGATATCTTGTAGTTATATTTGTTTTTGACTGAAGCTCATCAAGATCCCATACTCTGCTTGCCAAAGCCAGAATCCTCAATCCTGCATTTTTGAATGGTTTCTGAAGTAAGTTACACAGGGAATATGGAACAGAGATCTGTATACTGTAGCTGACACAAATCCATCAAATAGTTTGTCTAGAAAATAACATCATATAGCACTATTAAAATGTTCAGACATATGTATGTATCTAAGTAGAACATGATTGAGGGGATGTATCAATTTTAGTCGAAACAGAAAAAACTGACCTGATTCTACTGCGGTTTTTAATTTGTTCACCTGTTCTTTTGTTTTTCCTTCCCTTTCACATCTGTTCTTTTTTCAGTAAATAAGACACAAAAACATAATAACCTCACAGAAAATGGTGAAAGTGCTTATGAAGTACATATGACAAAATTTAACTTTAGGCTCTGTAAAGAGACTGGCCAAAAAAAATTGTGTGGGCTGTAGGGAAAGCCAATACATTCAAACTCATTTTTTCCATGCATTTTAATAAGTGAACACACCCACATCTACATTATATGTATTCAACTCCTGATATACATAACGAGTTTCTAGATTCTTACATAAATGAAAACAAAGCTAGTGAGTATGAATGAATATATTTCAACTGATCATTCTGCTTTCTGTGTCAGTGACGCAGATATTTAACATTTGTGACCCAAACTGAAGGGTTTGGGGTAACCTGGAACATGAAGTAACCAGATACAGAATCAAAAGCATCAGTTTTCATTCCATAGACTTCATCTATAAAAGCAGATGAGTTAATAAAATGCATTTCTCCAAGCATTTAGGGAAAACAAACAAACAAAAACCAGTACAATTACAGTTCAGATGACAAAAACAAACAAGCAAACAAAAAAACAACTGCATGAATCCCCTGACAGATAGATTAGAAAAATTAACTGGGATCAGCACTATCAATCATCAGTCTATTATTTATTTATTTTTGCTTGCCTGTATTCTGAATAACTTATTCCTCAGTTTAGCCAAGGGATGATGGCACTAAGCCCAAGTCAGACAAATTTAGACTAATTATTCAAATATTTTTAAATACAGGAGATAACTGACAATTGGAGTTACCTCCCAACAGATTAGGCATGAAATCCTAGATCCATAATCTAGAAATAGTTTAATATATTTTTAATAGATGCAATTAAACTCAAATACTTGTGGGCTAGATACACATTATTAAATAAATACTGCTTTGATCTAAATTGAATTAGAAACAGTGCCCTTTGGCTTTAATGAAACCTGCCTGATATGACAAATTGTCTAAACAACTGGTCAGAATGAAACAGGCACAGTTAACAACATTTAGGTTGAGGTGATTTCAGAAGCTCTACCCAGCCACCTGCACCTTCTGCAAGCTGTCCTCACTGCTCAGCAAAACTGAAGCTGGAACAACAGTGAATATCAAATAATCCTATTACATTTGCTACTCAGTGAATTCTGCTGTAGCTCACAAATATACATTCAGAATTGAAAATTATGAGCTTCAGATGCCATACGGTAACGACCAAGAAGAGTGTAATTGTTCGGTTTCCACATTCAGCATCAAAGCAGTGCAAGAGAGACGTTTCAGTGGCACCAAAACAGCAGCATTCACACTGCGTGAAACATAACAGAAGCTCAACCAACCAAAGCAAGAGCAAAGCTGTTGGAAGCTCCTTTGGATCAGGTCCTTTTCTTACTTCTTAGCTTTACTCTTCCTTTACTTCTTGTTGCTGAAACCAATGATCTCATATAGAAACCAGACACCTGAAAATCTGACCAAATCCCAAAGCACCAAACCCAAAGCAAATGAGATAGAAAAAGTCAGTCTCAAAGAACAACAAAGGCAGTAACAAAACCATAAAAAGGGCATGCTTGCTGACATATGTTCAAACTAACAAGGGGAGGTAGCTCTTCATGCAACGGTTATTTAACATCTGAAGCTTTCAGTAAAAATTAACTGATTTTGCACTACTACATTGAAAAATGACAGCCAAGAAGAAATGAGCAGCTAACTGTACTCATATTAATCTTATCTTTCTTACTCAACAGAGATACTCACTGCTTTGATCTAGCCCTCAAACACTGCTTTTTTCTTTAACTTGCACGAACATAATTTTTGCTACCACAATGAGATTAGTATATCAGCTCAGATTTAAAACGCTGACACTTAAAAATAACAATCTAGCCAAAATCTACATTAGGAACTGAAGTCAGTTTTTAAAGATTAAAATAACCTACCACTATAATTCAAAAAATTTTTTCTGCTGTTGAATGTAGATGATCTTAAGGGACTTCCACAGCCTGAAGACATACAAGCAGTAGTTCAATCAACATGCATTTGAATGTTAGCACACATGAACCACAACTATCCCTCCTCTCTCGCCCCTGCATGACCACGTGCTTTTGGGTCTCTGAATCAACTCTGTGCCAGCTCTGTCAATTGCTTTTGTCTGGGACATGAGGCATCTTCAGGCACCAGGACAATCCAAGCATGCTGTTCATACATCTCCACTCTGGAGGCATACGCTGTTGAAGTCAGTGCATTTAATTCTCATTAGCAGTGGGTGGAGATGTATTAGGTCAGAGTGAGGAAAGTCAATTTCAACCGAGGTACTGAAAAGTCAGAAAATATTTGATGTAGCTCTGAAGTTTTGAGGGTGGATGGTTGGCACACATAATTTGAAACTCAGAAGAAATCGAATGTGAACAGATAGTAAATTACAGTTGTACTTACAATGATTCTTCAGCCCAAGAGAGAATGAACATCTGTCATTACAAAAACTTTCACTCCAGCACTTCATGACAATTGTCAAAAACAGTTTGCCCTTTGCAAAATTCTGCAACAAAGTTGTGCCAAGGTCAGCAAACCCTTTGTTTTTCTAATGACTGCCCAGGACAGATTTAGAGACCATGCATGAATTCTTACTTTAAGAAAAATTATTTGAAGCTTTAGTAATCTCATGCCAATTGCTCATTTGGGACAGATCCCTTTCTTTCCACGTGATTTAGGCTCTGCTGGTCTCATTTGCAGCCAAACAGCCGGTTTATTAAAAATCAAAGGCCAAAAACCATTCAGCATCAGTTCATTTTATTTATTTCTCAGATTATGCAAATGCATATATCCAATAAACTCAGCTGACTGCCTCCAGAAGACCAATCTGCATCTTGTCTACAATCTGCTGCACTGAACTAAAATTGCAGGTGGAGAGATCTACTCTGTGGCTGCTTCATGTACAGAAATCATACCACCATAGCTAAACTTATACTGGGATAAATATGCTAATGTAAAAGCCATTATCTTGCTTCAATCCTTTCAGAAAAGGATAATAAACTTCTAATCTCTGTAACACGTCCCATTCACTTTCTAACTACTTCTGGCACTGAAGAACACTCCCAAGTGACAAACACTCCCAAGTGATAAGGAGTTTGTATCACACTTTCTTGCATGACACAGCATCCATTTTATGTATTCCATTCAACGCAGGTAATTTCAAAAACCACAGAAGTTACCTACATGCATTACCACCTAAACACATGTACAGGCTGCTGAAATTAAAGTAACCAAGTACCCAGTCTTTCCACCTTCCCATCCAGCTTATGCAGCCACAGGCTAAAGCAAGTTTCTTGAGTGGGCAAAAAGCCCACGTACATGCTGGAAGATCTGGGAAGTCCATACCCAATGAACACACAGTTGCCACACAAATGGCAAAAGTTCACTGTTCATGGTGTAGATTCAGACAAAGACAAAAAGACTATCATTACCCCAAAGAAGCCTTTCTATCCTGCAACAGCATAAACTCAAATTGGGAAGGAGATATCTGTGCATGCACAAGCACATCTCAAGAAATAAAGAGGGCAGGACAAATTACTTCCACAGTTATTAGGATGATGAAAATACGATTTTCTTCATTCAGCTGTTCTCAGCTTAACTTTCAATTCTGGTCTAGAGAAGACCTTACACATACTGGAGGATATTCAGAATATAAGGCTATTTCTCATCACGTAGAATATGAACTATACATTTTCTCCTCACATAAAGGAAGTGAGGCATTGCTTTAATCTCTGGATATTACCATACCATTAATTTCTCCACAGATTTAGAAGGATACTGCTAGACTCCTTGCAAAGTGTGAGGAACACCAAAACATCAAAAGGAGGATTAGATTTTATATTTCAAGAAGGATTCTCTGCTAAAAACCAAACGCCAGTGACTCATCAAGTGGCACGTGCTTTAACACAGCAGGATGACCAACTCTACAATCCAAGCATAAAAACTAAAATTTTATGGAGCGTGATGTCATTTTTTGGCAGTTGTTCCTTTGACTCAGGAAATATTTGCGAATACTGTGTATCTGCCATGTTCTGGTACGGGATTTTTACAATTTCTTTTTATATGGTTTTGCAAGGCAGTAGAAGAAGCGAGATTCTGATTCTGGAACAGGAGAGTTGCAAATTAGCTTATATACATCTACAATTCTATGATTTCACAATGATATGTTTAATCTTACTAACCTTGTGATCACAACATTTTAATGTACGTATGATTAAGACAAATCACCAGGTAAATCTTGTAGTAAGATCGTTAGAAACTAATACTTGACATTTCCTGCTCATCATACTGAACAGAATTTCTGTAATGCAAGAAATGCAGTCACACAAGCTCAGTTGCTGACATAAATCACTCTCTAATTTGTTGATGGTGGGGTTGGTGAGAGGGTTTTTTCCCAAAAAATGCATAACAAATATACAACTTGACCATTATGTTTCCAATGCGAGTCACCATTTTTCAGAAAGATTCCTGCATGTTTGCAGGTAACATCCAGAAACTGCTTTTAGAAATAACTATACATATGTATATTTTGGGGGGACAGCTAATAAATCTACATACACAGAGCTTTATGGATGAATACTGGAGATGTAAGCTATGATTCTTCTGAATATTCTGGCTCTTCGATAGTTTTCAGCTTCAGTCATCAGAAAAATAAACAATAGACTTTTTTTTTTTGGCTGAGAGGTCAAAGCTTTCTTCATATCCACAACAAATTAGAGCAAGAAAGTAGACAGTAAGGATCAATATACAGTAATGCAAAAAAAATTCAAAGGCTGTGTGGAAAGAGGCAGTAAGGATATTCCTGACTTCTCCTCCTCCTCCTAATTCTTCTAGATACACGCAAGTCAGTACAGCATCTGGCTTTATCTGTCAGGGAATTTCTAACTGGCATCTTAAGGCAGACATGAAGGTGGATCAGACCACCTGGAGACACAAGAAGTAGGAAGGAAGGAGACAGAGGTTCTGTATCTCAGACTTCTTAACATCTGGATTGGTAGGAACTTAAGGTAGGAGATAAATCTTGCACATTAAACCCTTTTTAACTATCTGAATGAGTCTTTAAATGACACTGGCTCCACCATTGGTAACTCTTGACTAGACTAGTCATGTTCCAAATGTTAGACCTCCATTAAGGTCAAAAATTGAAATGCATGGTTTTAATTACAGATGGGGAACGTATACTTGAAACTTGTTACTGGAACCTTAAAGAGATCTTAGAATGATTCATAAGGAGTTATACAGGAAAACCGCACCACCTGCATTCATGGCGAGTTCTTCTCACATACTTAATGGAATATCCTGTGTGCACCTTCCTCACAAAGACAGATGTGAAATATTAATCACACCAAACATAACACCGATCTTTTCTCTATACTATCACAACTTTATGAGAGTTGACAATCAACTGACCAGCATCTACGCAAATACTAACTGCTGGGTCAGTTCAAAATGACAACACTGCAACAATGCCAAATATGACTCATAGGTGTCAATAGGTGTCAGAGAATAAAAGACCATTTTATTTTCTGCCCAGAGATAGAAAGTTGAAGAGAGGCCATGAGCTGACTACTGGAGCCTATGCTTTTATCATCACTGGGAAACGTCTTATGGCACACAACAGACAAGAGATTAAATGGAGTACAGCACTTTCAAAGACACTATAAAGAATTTTTTTTTCCCCACAGACTCCTTTAGCTTTCTCCAAATAGCTTTTATAATTGCTGTATTAATATTGTATCCTATGCTATCATGGGTATACCTAACAACCACATGAGTATAGTCTCCTTACTTTTCAGGAAATATTTGTGTACTATCCTGTAGCAAACATTTAAAGTAATAATGAAGGCAACTGCAGCAGCAAAAGTAGACTTCTCAGGAGCAGCTTGAATAATTGTGTCAAAAAGATTATTGTATTTGCATGCAAGAGACTCAGAAAAGGTCCTCTACTCTCTTTTAGCATTCAAGAGATATGAGCTTGTTTTCACTTTGCAGTACAATTAACCACAGAAACTCCCAAGTGGTAGGTATGAATGTCTTGCGAAGATGATTCTGCCAAGTCAAACAGCAAATCTACTCTAGCTGAATTCAGACCAGTCTTATATAGCTGCAAGATGTACCTGGTGAAGGCTATCACCTTCATCACTCTCGGAAAACTGAATCTTCCATTTGTCTTATTTAACTGTGAAAACTGATGTCCACATACCAAGTTCACATACAAAGTTTTACAGAATTTTTGTTTAATAAGGTGTGCATCTGAATAGTTAAATCGATATTACTTTCATAGCCCAAGTTTCATAAGCTTATGTTTCATTACAGATTGTACATGTGCTGAATTCTTGTCTAATGACCATGTAATAGGGCACGTTCAATTATTCTCTTTGGGTTTTAGAAAGAAACAGGAAGTTTGGCTATAAACAAAGCAGTCATAGAATAAATTTCACCACAGCAAGTTCATCTGAAAAATATGCATTCTTTGCAACACAGCCAGGAATGGCATTACGAGAACCAACATCCTGCTGCTCTCTCTTTTTTTTCATATATATTTTTTATTTATTTTTCCTTGCCTTTTTGCTGTTGTTTGTTGTTGCTTTTGTGAATTTGTTTTGTTTTGTTTTTATTTTCCTTATTATTACTACTTAAGCAATATAAGAAAGTAACCTTTTAGTTAATAATGTTAATACATGTTTTGTGATGAGCATTACTTGAAGGATGTGAATAGTGAATCAAAAGCAGCTGCTAGAAACCACAGGATGAATAACAAGTTTGCTAAATTTAGTATATGTTATGAAATACATAGAGTGGAAGAAGTCAGCCATTTCAAATTTCTATCAGCTGGGAAGGAATTGCTATAGAATGTTTTGCTCTTTAATTATAAAATACAGGAAAGATGATAGGCATTAGTAGAAACATGTCTATTGATCTACACTAAAATAGATTTATCTGCTTATATTTCTGCTTTTAGCTCCTCCCAGTAACATAAAAAAAAACCCACATCCATTTAAATAGTAGTGTTAATGAAACAGGAACAACCATTATTCCCTGGCTCCCAGTCGTGCCTAGAATAAGCCCAATGTTGTTACTGCTACTCTGTGTCTATTTAATATTTGACAAGATAAAGTAAGATTTCAACTCCAGTATTAAACAGAGTAAGCTTGGAGCACCAAAAGCATTTTCTTAAATGCTTTTAATCAGATGTTATAGTTCTTCACTAAAAGAACAAACAAGCCCTTTATCTAGTTATCTATGTATATCTTTTTTTTTTTTTTAAATATACTTAATGCCAAGGTTTTGCTTATTTTTGATTTTTCATTTGGGAAAGAAAATATTTCAAAACATAACAGCAATGGTCCACAATTACAGACTGAATTAGGATTTCCCTAGGTTCTAGCTACTAAAGATTCCAAGGATTATGTCATAGCATAGATTCTGTGAAGTACTCTACATAAAATGGGAAACAAAATGTCTATTTTTGAAAGACTGAAGTTGCCCAAACATAATTAAATGCATGTTTAAAAAATCAAGGCTGCCAAACAGCTGACACCCAAAATCTGACCTACCTAAACTGAAGAATTATTCTATCAGTTTAAAAATGTGGACATTTACACCCACACAAGTCTTGCCAATAAATGAACTTACAGAAATGTGTATACATTACAGCATACATGTACATGTTTGCCCTGTGCTAGACTGATAGAGATGACCAGTAGAGGGAGCAGAAGTTAATAAACACCATAGAACAAAACAAAATTCCTGCTATGTCGTACGCTGAAGTAAATGAGAGGAACGTTACATTGGCTGTCTCATTAACAACAACAAAACAGATGGAGGAAAAAAAGGAAGAAGACAGATGATGGAGAAAAGAAAAGCCACATGGAAGAAAACAAGAGGCAATGGATACAAGTTGCAGGGGAGATTCTGACTATCTAAGAAGACTTTTTTTTTCTTGTGAGAATACTGAATTATTGGAATAACCTCCCCAAGGACATGGTGGATTCTCCAGCTCTTGAGACTTTTAAAAGTTTGGCTAGACAAAGTGTTACCTTGGAACAAAAACACACACTTAAATAAGACAGAACAGGACATCCTTAGCAAGAAGATTAAAATATTTCCTAAAATTGTCCTCTGTTACATTAATCTTGTATTTCTAGACACTTTTTTCTACATTTCTGTGACTTATTTTAAAGGTGTTACCTGTAGATTAATCTCTGCTTCATAGAAAGTTAAGCAGGAGCAGTAGTGTCTTTCCGAGTCTATATCAGTCAAAACCACCACAAAGAACGTTGGCTGTTTTCTCTCTTTTGAAAGCTGCCATCCTCCAGGTTGGCAAAACTAATGAAACAAAAACAAACAAAAGAGGCATTTAGTTATGCAATATCTTCTTTTCTTTTTTTTTTTTTTAATAAGAACTATGGAAGACAGTTTTAAGCGATACAACAGAACATCATCTGAAAAAGAAGCTCCGAAAATTTCACTGAAAGCAAATGCATACAGAACTGAAAATTTTTGAGAAAATGGAAAAAAACTAGTAGATTAGATTGATAAACTTTGAGGGAGATGTTATACACAATAATACACACACAATAACTAATAGGTCCCTATTCAGTATTTAATAAAATCCGTACAAGGATTTAAGAAGCAACAATAGGAATAAACTGGCAATTAATGCAGACTTCATTTAGATTATGATTTAAAATTTGAAGCTAAAATCATTGTCTTGGAATGTCTCTGCTTACATTTTTAATTTTGCTTGGTTTTTAAGGAACCCTAAAACTACAGGTTGCAACCTGCTGTTCCATTACATACACATAAGTGCAACTAAAATTAGCTTTTGAAGTATAAAACTACTGATATACTGTGTAAGTTGTACATATTTTTGTGCACATTAAGAAAAGCTAGTCAGGATAATCATAAATACAGACATAGAAAGCTGCTTTCAGATTTGATTGATTTCAGATGCAGTGTCACAACAACAGAGTAATCTTTTCCTGTTCAAGTACCAGCTGCATCCAAACCTTTTCTTTTCCCTGAAACAAACCTTCCTGTTTTTAAAACAAAATTGTTCAGCACATAGGATTGGCCTTTTTACTTCCCACCAATCAAAGGATCATACATACTTGTTCATCTGTAGTCATTTTAAGGAGATATAAAATCTAAGAATGGCTACGTTGGATAAGACAAGTCCAGAACGCTGTTTCCATCAGGATCTAAGAGTAACAGCTTAAAAGCAGTACAAGACCGGGTAACAGCCCGGTTACTGTTCTTACCAGCAAAGTTTCCAGCAGCCTCCATCTGATGAGCCTTCTGAGCCACAGGCAATATATTTGTCCTTAACATTCACTGATAGCTATTAAAACTGTCCCTGGCTTTCCTTATTACTTAGTCAAACTTAAACACTCTGTTTACAACTACCTGCAAAAATATTCAACACTTACTCCAACAAAAGCCTATTTATATAGCACCTTTTCACTTAAGGATTATCTCTATAAACCTCATAGCAAACATCTGAAATTTTCTAAGGGGTCGTATCATAACAGGTACATTATTTTCCAGCCCTGTTGAAAAGTGAGCTCACTTTTCATGACTTTATAAAGTCTCAGGGACCAAAACAATTTCTTGCCTCAGAGATGCTCCAAGCACATCACATGTTCTCAGAACACTATTACTGCAGCAGTGAGCAGACTGCATGATGTATATTAACTATAACATACATCAAATAAGCTTGAGTCCCTTCAGTATTTATCCCTCCAAGCTGACATGAGCTATGGCATTTCAAGTCACCCTAAACACTGACAGGAATTTTGACCTCAGAACAGAGGTGCACAAGCAGTATGAGTAAAAAGAGAAACAGAGCACAAAAGTGAAGAGAAATCTATATAGGTTTTTTCTTCTTTCAATAACAGAAGTACATCATTAATAACTTGCTCCCAGTAATGGGAGACTGGGCTGAAATTTCGAAGTCAGTTTGATGAAAATTCTTGAAATGGTCTTTATGGAATTTCGTATTCCATACTGAATACTGAAGACTCGAAATGACATATATAAAGAATTCACAAGCACATAATTATTAACAAAATCCTAAGCTTAGAATTTACAAGGGGTAAAGACAACAAGACATGTCTGCATTAGGGAAAAAAAAAAATATCTAGAATCATTCAAGAATGCAGATAGCAAAGGAATCAGGTTGAGATTTCATGTTTCCAGCAATTTCTCTCCATCCCCCAACATCCTGGTCCAGACAGCTGATGAAAACTGAAAGCATAAAAATAAGTTGCACACAAACATTTACTACAGATTCATCTTTAGAACCTCTGCAATAAAACTTGGGTATTCTTGGGTGAAAAGCAGTTAAAATTCTGTCTTTGATACTCTGATACACAGTTTGTTTTATGATCCTGGGAAAAACTTCCAAACCCAAAGTTTCTCATGTTGTATTCTTCATATTCAGGATAGACAGCTTAACACTTCTGAGTCTTTATTCTTAGAAGTGGTAAGCACTCCCTCCTGCAACTGAGCATAACTATTTCAAACATCAAAAAGTCCTCCTTGAAAAGACATCCTAGTCATTCCAACCTAAGCATCCAGCATTAGCCAATGAGTTTGATATTACTGGCCTTATCTCCCTTTGTTTTTCATTCCACATCAGTTAAAAATAAGAAAATACCACCACTGATCTTGCAGGACTTCCATAAAGATAACGTAACGTGGTAGATGTATACAGACATTGTAATTAAACGATCATCAAAGTCTGATGATGAAATCGTTTGAGTTCTGTATGTATCGTAGAGTTTAGGAGGTGTGTGGTAAAAAGCCTGGAATCTGTATCTCGAAAAGATACAACAACACACAGCCACTGAGTACCCCTTTGTTCTACGACGATGAGCCAAAATGCAAAGAATACAGTAAAATCCTAATAACAAATACATAGTCAATCTTTTCACAGTATACCGTTAAAATTGAATCATATACACAAAGTCGGCCAAATTAAGGTTATTCATGCAGCCTTGGCTCCAGCACTTCTCAAGCTCTGCACGCTCATATTTACGGCTGTTGCATTCCTTCAGACCTGCCAAGCCTACCTGTTCTGACAGGAGCTCCGTGATGGCTCCCACAGGCTCTGCTTGTGCCCTCCTGCCACAAATGCCCACTCCACGTGCTTTGAGAGGAGCTGAGGGGAGGCCTGATGGCGGCTGCAGCTCCTCACAGGGAGCGGAGGGGCAGCGCTGAGATCTGCTCTCTGTGACAGTGACAGGGCCCGAGGGGATGGCATGGACAGCTGTGTCAGAGGAGGATGGGGTGGAGATTAAGGAAAGGTTCTGCACCAGAGGGCGGTAGGCATGGAACGGGCTGCCCAAGGCATGGCACCAAGTGGCTGGAGTTCAAGGAGAGCTGGAGAGAGCTCTCAGATACAGGATTCAGGGCAGTCCTATCTGCTGCCAGGAGACCTTCGAACTTGGGATATTCTATGATTCTGCTTTAAGGGAATGTAAGACCCAGGATATGCAATCAATCCACTAGGTGTTCAGCGCACAAATGACAAATACGTGAGGTTGGGATGCACAGCCTTTTTTTTCAGAACACATGCACAACCTACCAGCTTTGAACTTTCGAGCATCAGTAAAGCTAATGTAATTGATTCCAGGGTTTTAAAATGCATCTTAAAAATAAAGTGTATTTAAATGATAGTTCTTTTTGTTGTGCTGAAACATTATTTGCAGGTCAAGCAAAGTCGTAATTATCAGAAGGGACTGCTGAGCTGGGGAGGGAGCTCTCAATAGCAAGCAATGCTAATAAATAGCTTCTGTGGAAGCGTAAATCTGACTCGTGTCAGTGAAAATTCTTTCTAATCTAAAAATGGTCTTGAGAATAAAATATGCTTTCTAGATTTCATTCTTTACTAGTGGACAATTAGTGATTGTTAAGGAAAACATCTTAAGCAAAGTATACCCACTGGCTATACAGAGAATCTGTTTTCAAATTAACTGGAAGAAATTTATAAATATAGAGATTGAGGATAAAGACAACAAGGCAGTGCAACGCTCCTCCTTGAAATTAAACAATGAATGAGTCTCAGTTTAGTTAAAATAATGTAATAAATATTAGTGTAATACTTGAAATACAAACAGCACTGAGAAGAACTTTCCAAACTAGTATAAACGCAAGCTACTATCCAGTATGCTTGCCATCATAGTCTGGCCAGTAGGAAGAGAAAAATGTTTCCTTACCAACCAGATGCTATACACCAAAACAGACAAAAGCACCACTGTGAACATAATTCAAAGGTCATGTGCTTCTTCAGTAAACAGGAAAAAAACTCAGAAGTTTAAAAATGAACACACTCCCATATTGTTTCACTTATTTGCCAGAATTCTTGGAACCTGAACACAGCTTCTACCAATGACACTGAAAATTAAAAGAAATCAGACTGTCCAACTCACTGTTTATAGAATTAAGCCTTTAAGGGTGCTGAGTGCTTCAAATCCACTCCAGATTACAAGTGATTGCCTTAAAAATCTGGCAGAAATATCCAGAAGTTGAACTGAAGAATATGAAACAGAGATCTTACGGTCAAGGTGTTGAAATGACATTTTAAGCACTGCCTGAAACCACGGGTGTTCACTGAAGCAAAGCACTGTCTGTCAGTAACTCACACAGAATGCTTTCAAATCAAACAAGAAGTTAGGTTATAAGGTGATGTTAAGATAAATTAGTTACACATATCAGCACCGAATATACTGTATATAGCTTTCTTAAATCTGTTGAAAAATTAAAGAAAATTGTCACAATCTCACCCAAGCACTGCGGCACTTAAGATGAGGCTTAGTATGAAAGTGAATACCTCATACTATTGCTATACTGAACAGTATTTACGTAGTATTCTAGTTTCATTACAGAAAAATGTTAGTAATTTGTATACTTATTATGGAATAAGCATATTATTTGACTTCTAAATCCATTGGACAGAAATTATCCATTTGCTGAACTGCAATTTAGAAGTTTATCATTTATCTTAGAGCTCGCACCCCAAGAGTAACCAAACAAAAACTCAAACCAGTGTTCTAGTTGGATCTGTTCGGCTACAGCCAGGAAGATTGCTCAGTCTGCAGTTTACATTGTTTTCTGTATCAACATTCCAGTCAGCTTTCCAATAGAAATCCATTACTTCTGATGGCACTACCAAAGTAGAAAGGGGAAAAGCTCATTCAGGAAGTTTACAACACGATACACTTTTTGCAAGTCATCTTTAGAAAGCATTTTTTGAAGAGATTGAACAGAAGATGACGTCCATGAAATACCACTACCGACCACTGCATTTAAATAACTAAACATCTTTAAAACACATTCTCACACTGTGTGTTTTCTCAAAACATATTTGTGCGCTTGTTTCTTCTTACAAAAAAAAAAATAATAATAATAATCAGAAACTATCCCAAAGCACGTAAAATATAAAACAATTGAGCTCTATTAACAAGATTTGAATTAAAGATCCCAAAATGACTTTGGGATTTAAAGTGTCTGACACAGCCAGCCACCTTCCATTTCAACTCTTCCACAAAATCTTTGATTCCCCCTTGGGTAACTTTGAGCCTGTAGGCTTTATTTACCTCCCAAGTAAACGTGTTTTGTTAGGTCATGCACTATCATCATCTTGTCTACAAGCCTCCCTGAAAATAAGAGACTATGTTCCGGACATTATGTGAAGGAATTTTGTTCCATCTGGACTTGCATGACCTAGCACCAGCTGCTGAGTATTTCACCATTTCACCATTCACTTATGTACGGAATTTTGGCACAGGGAATTTTCTTTTTCAGATGCATACCTCTACTTAAAACAAAACAATTACAATGCCTATCGGCAAAACAAAAAAGCAGTGTTATGAAGCTGCAAATCTGCGGAAATTCTTGAAGCTTGGGGGTTATCTCTAAATGTAAACAGAATACAAAACATACATTAAATTTTATAACATCTTCCAGACTTTCAACATCTTGTCTCTAACAAACTGCATATTTATCCTTAGCCTACTCTACAATGAAACTAATGCACATATAGTATACTCTGAATTTCCAGGTAAAATCCCCTTTCAAGATATCGTAGGCCAGCACTATACAAGACTCTGGTGGTCAACTGTAAACAATTAAATTCTCTTGTTACAAGAAAAAAAGAAGTGCTTTCAATCATCAAAGAAATGAAGAGGACTGGAATGCACTGGAATACAGAGTTGCCCAAGATGAACTTTAACAATATTTACCTCATGGCACCCCTGAAATGCTGCAATCTGCTTCCAGCATCTCCCACTAAAACTTAGGAAACCGACTTTGATTTATTTCATTAATTCCAGACTTTCTAACTTATGACAGCAAAGAGATGAGAGGAGAAGAGAGTGTGAATATGCAGTGTTCACTTGAAATCAAGGAACTTTCTTCATCCCAGGAAAGCAGAAAGACACGTTCGGATGCTTGCACGTGCTGACATTGCTGGATGCTAACCCTCTCTTATTCTCTCAAAGCTGAAATTGGTTAAACACTTGGGAAATTCCATTAGAAACAGCAGGAAGGTTGCTCGTGAATACTGATGACAGAACTGTCCAAGAAGAGTTGCAGGTGAGTAATCCTTCCTCTCCCTCTATGTGGGAGGTGCTGGACCCATAGACTGTGGATATTTCTGCCCCAGGTATCTCCTTTTCAGCCAATTTTAAAATACACATCAAAAAGGAAAGATCCTCAGCCACATTATCGGTCTCCCAAAGCCTGAAGAGGTCTCTCAATGTCACTAACCTGCACAAGTAGCAGTTGAAGTATTTCATAATTTGAAATCCAGACTGAAACAAGCCTCAGTGATCATATGGCTCAAGTTTGCCATAGAGACCCTGTATCAAAAGTCCAGCAAAACAAAGAAAGTCAACATGCGTGAACACCTCAACTAAAACAGCTAGCTAATTCTCCAAAGTCACAGAGATAGAGAAGTTTTTTATTGAAATTCAGCAAGGACTAGTTTAACCTCCCCACGTTCAGGATCACAGACTGATTGCATGGGGAAGGGACCTCTGGTTCAACCACAGCGTGAGCAGCAAACCTGCCATGCTACTGCTTTGTTTGCATCACCTCATGTCCTGGGACTGGGCACCTCTGAAGAGTCTGGCTCCATCCCCTCTGCAGCCTCCCTGCAGCTAATTAGAGACACTGATAAGATCCTCCCGTCTGCTCCAAGTTGAACAGACCCAGGTCTCTCAACATTCCCTCATATGTGAGATGCACTAGACTAGTAAATGTA
Organism: Lagopus muta; assembly: GCF_023343835.1. NCBI lineage: Eukaryota > Metazoa > Chordata > Aves > Galliformes > Phasianidae > Lagopus > Lagopus muta. The sequence goes on along the minus strand of NC_064438.1, from coordinate 9,053,005 downwards.
CAAGCCAATCTATGAATATACATGGAATAAATTTGTTTCAAGTTCACCACTTTGTTTTTTAAACCTCTTAATACCGTGTGACTTTTAAACACCTTTCCTTAGTGAACTGCCATGTTGAAAAAGCCAAATGTAAAATGCACTTCTGCAAGGACTGTGTATCTAAGCTTGTTTTCTAAAATAACAAAATGACCTAGAAAATTACAACCACCAAGAAACTAGCTTCCTTTTCTGCCTTCACTAAATATCCCCATCCCAGAGGCTTATTCAAAAAGATCTGTCAAACAATCTTCTGTTTCTGAACAAAACGAACCTGGACTACAGTGATTTAAGAATAACTTCATTGTATACTAATGCCTTGATGGGATTAATTCTGATATTGTGAATGGAATTTTCTTCTGGGAATGAACTTCTAGCTACTCTGTTCTAATCGTGGATAGGTAAAATTAGAATGCTTGTGCAAATAAGGAGAATTTGCACGTTTATTTTTTTAAAACTGCACTTCTTCATTGTTTTCAAGCCAAGGGAGACCCTTGGACTTTTTTTTTATCCCTCCCCTGACAAAAAAAAGTTCCCATGCTCAGTGTTACCAGAAACAGTGAGAGAGACAACCATGGATGGGAATCAGAAACTTTTAGACTTGTAGTGAAGCATCAAACCAAATACAAATATGTTAGGTGTCTGTAAGAAGTACTTTATGTAAGAGATTTTTTTTTTTTTTTTGCATACATTTTAAAATCCATCAAAAAGTTCAAAAGCCATGAATCTGAACTCTCAAGACTTGTAGCTGAGGGTAACACATGACCTTCCTTCAAAATTTCTCATACAGTCAAAATACTTGTCAGTCAGCTAGAATTGCTGCCAGGATGCTAAACAATTAACATAAAAACAGAAAACGCATTTCAATGCAGCAATAAATTCACCTGAGTAATGATTTCAGTAAATTATACTTCCATCTGAAGAATACAGGTCTACAGCAAATGAAATGTTTGGTTATGAGACAACCAAGAAAGCAGAGTTGGAAAGTATCTAATATTTAAAGTATTTCTGAAGCAACAATGAAAGAAGAACGCTGAAGAAAGAATATAAAAATCCTAGAAATTCATTCTCTGTATTGAAGGCTCACTTTTTAATTTTCAGCATGAAATAGATTAAGAAATATCTCTGTCCTTACTCAACAACCAGTAGTCAGGAGTGGTTTCTAACCTGCACTGGGACACGTCTTTATGACAACAATTAACTTGTTTGTTGTGTGATTTTTTTCTTGTTAGTATAAACTACTGTGTATGTAGTTAAAGAGACTTCTGTACTGGAAGAATATAAGCCTAGGAAATTAGCTTCAAATCAGAAACATAAATGAGCTTTTTATAGACATTTACTCTATCAGCCAGGCACAAAAAAATCTTTGCCTAATGCAGTTTTTCTCTCCCTCTTTCCTCTGCCTTCATCTTTCCTCTCTTCCTTTAAGCAGCAGTAGCATTGTGTTGCAACAGTAGCCATAACCTCTTTCAAATTCTTAATGACTTCCCAAGTGATTTTCTAGATAATGCTATAAACTATCTTTCAAAAGACTTCCAGCACGTACAAGTATAATTAGTGCACTGGTTGACTGCTTTAAAGAAAGTACAGTGAGATAATTAATGTGCATCACTCAACAATTACAACCAACATGTAGTTAAGTATTTATATGAACATAAATTTTGACTTGATGTTTTAATGTTTAACTGTTCCTCCAGAGCAACTGGTCAACATCCTATCAAATATTACTGCAATACTGTGTGTCTTGCTTATCTTATTTTTTACATCTCACACCTGCACAGTCAGATATTTAACCACACCGTTAATACCAGCCTTGCTATTAGGAATGCATTTGAAGATGCATTCTGTTGTTTACTAGCAGTTGTAATGAACTGTGAGCAGGCTTGGGTTTACACTCTTGCATTTGTGATAATTCTTTAGAATATGCCCATCAGCAACATTTCAAGAGAAGGTCTGTGTATGTAGCAAAATGGTAATATAAAGTATATTAAATACAACATCTCTCTGAATTGACAGACAGCTAGCCATAAGAAGGGCTGTGTCTGATGAAGCAAAATACGCTTACTGATTTCAGAGAGATGCCATCTGTCTCCAGATGACAAAATGAAGAACAGGATATCTTGAAATATGCAAATAAATCAAGAAGTCTGAATTTGGTCCTAATACAGACAGTAGAAGTTAGAAAAAACATATAGTTTAAAAAAAAAAAAGGGTAATAATCCTCTAAAAATTGTGTAGGCAAATATATAGTGCCATCTACCTCTGTGAATTGTTATAACTGTTCTGGACATCAGACTACAAGGCAAAATTAATCTGTACCTTACCCACCCCTGTTATTTCATTTTCACATCCAAACACTGCTAACCCAGCGTGCATTCAAGATTTTTCACATAGATGAGCCTTACTCCAAGCAGCCTTCTGCCAGCTTTGCTCAGAGATAACACACAACACCAACAAAAGAAAGCCAGTCTGCCCACTGAACTCTTACAGGAAGGAATGCAAAGCCCAGAGAAAGGTGTATGGGACAGCTCGCATGAGCAAATGGCTTTTCAAAAATCCAGGGGATTTTAAGCGGGCTGGCAGCCAATTATGCAACATAAGCACCTCTACCCACGTGAGCACTAGAAAGCCCGAAAAGAGAGCACAGCCTAGAACTCAGCACCTTGCCAAACACGCACTCGCATCAATCACTGCCACTCACTGCCGACCTTAAGGAAGTTGCAGAAAAGGAGATACGTATTTTTGTACATTCTGTTGGTCGTTCCGGGAATTTAACAATACTTCTTACATGCTTTGTGTTACAGCTTCCCATTTTGGGTTACAATCAATTTCCCCTTTTGTGTGTGTTTCTACAAAGAAAGAGAAGGGAAAGTATATAGACAGGAAAACATGGCTAAAATCTTATAAAGAAACAACTTTACATGTGAGTGAAAGCCTAGATAGACTAGGACCTGAAATATATTCAAAAGGTTTCCTAGATTGCAAGATGAATGTATCCCATTAAAACAACAGATTTCTGTGCATTGATTCCTACTGAATTTTACAGTTCCACAGACTTAATGAAGAAAAGTATCAAAAGCCCTTCCTGTTAGTACTCTCCCCAAGATTAAATTAGAATACATCACCATCTGCAGCAGCATGAAAAGACAGCCAAAAAGTTTGGTGCTTTCCATGGAGTCTCAGCTTCCTGTTCAGGAAAATGGAACCAGTCCAAGGCCGTGCCCATCCTCTCTTCCTGTGAAGCCAAGTGCTGTGTTACAGTCAGTGAGCTCCATGGATGGACAGCATTGCAGGTGTGCCTCCTGTGATTACACTAAGAGAAATACCTACACCAGAGTTGGGCTGGCAAAAGCTCTGGTGTAAAGAATAAGGCCAATCTGTGCCAATGCAGGTACTGTCACAGGAACTCATGGCCTGCCAGCAGAACACAGTCTTGATGAATGAACTGCATGTCCTCTAGGTAGGCTGGCATAACGAAGCAGTCTTTAGGGAAGATAACAACAGATTCCAAAATCTGTCAATATGATTCTTCAGAGAGGACTGGCACTGACAAAGCCTGTACTTGTAAGCATCTATCTACCTCTCATGCCCACTTTGACTCCTTTTCAGCATTTCTCCTTTGCACTCTTGGACAGACATATTGGGTTTGAGTTCTGAGCAATCTCCAGTTGTATGTTTTCCATTTTTCATCACACGATTATTAAAGCTGAGTAAAATTAAACATTCAAAGTTCTATTTAAAATGTTACATCTGTAAAATGGGAGCACTCCTATTTCAGTTACTGGAAGAAAAAAAAATAAATAAAAGCAGGGGAATATAAAAACCTCTGATAAAATTCAACATTTTCAGACAGACCAGCTCAAGTAACCTGCATGTAAATAGAGCGATTTGAGGAGCTCTCTGCCACTTAATATTCCACAAGCTTTTCAAAAGGAGACCACAGATATGATTTCTATGCTTTAATAGGGTAACAAAAATGTCAACGGTATAGTCTCGTTTAGTACAACAGTGAACTTAAGTAAGGGTACTCTGAAGTGGTAGCAGAGACAAAAATCAAACAGAATGAAATCAAACAGAATAGTGGGAGACGTGGAGGTTAGGAGCTGTCTTGGTCAGAATGACCATGAAATGATAGAGTTCTTGATTCTCGATGGAGCCAGGAGAGGGAACAGCAAAACTGCTACCTTGAACTTCTGGAGGGCGGACTTTGAATTGTTCAGAAGACTAGTAGGGGAAGTCCCCTGGGATTCAGTCTTAGAGAATAAAGGCTGGTCGCTCTTCAAGAAGGAAGTCTTAAAGGCACAGGAGCAAACCGTCCCCCCTGAGCCACAAAATGAGCTGGTGAGGAAGAAGACCTGACATGGATGAATAGGGAGCTATTCTTGAGGCTCCAGGAGAAAAACAGAATCTACCTCCTGTGGAAGAAGAGACAGGCAACTCAGAAAGAATACAATGAAGTTGTTAAGATGTGCAGAGAGAAAATCAGAAAGGGGGAAGCCCAGCTTGAACTCAAACTGGCCGCTGGGGTAAAAAGGAACAAGGAACTCTTTTACAAATATATCAACAGTAAGAGAAGGACCAAGGAGAATCTCCATTCTTTACTGGACGAGGCTGGGAATGCAACCACTGTGGATAAGGAAAAGGCAGAGGTTCTGAAAGCCTTCTTTACGTCTGTCTTTAAAAGTCACACCAGCTATCCTCAGAGGACTCCACTCTCCGACACGGTAGTCTCAGCTCAGAGCAGACAAAATCCCCACAATTCAGGATGAAACAGTCACAGACCTACTACTCCAGCTGGACTGTCACAAGTCTATGTCGGATGAGATTCACCTGAGAGTGCTGAGGGAACTGGCAGAGATGACAGCCGAGCTGCTTTCCATCATCCATCAGAGCTCCTTGTTGACTGGTGAGGTCCAAGAGGATTGGAGGCTTGCCAACAAGACTGCCATCTACAGGAAGGGTTGTAAGGAGGATCCGGAGAACTACAGGCCTGTTAGCCTGACCTCAGTGCCAGGGAAGATTATGGAGCAGATTGCCTTGAGGGAGATCACGCAGCATGTGCAGGACAACTGGGGGATCAGGCCTAGCAGCATGGGTTTACGAAAGGCAGGTCCAGCTTGACCAAGCTGATCTCCTTCTATGATGCGTGACCCGCCTGGTGGATGAGAGAAAGGCTGTTGATATAGTCTACCTAGACTTCAGCAAAGCCTTTGACACTGTCTCCCAGATCTTGATCTAACATTATGCAGTATTTTTATAACTGAGTCAAGTCATATAGGAAGTTTACTGCTAAAGACCATTAGTGACTCAAAAATTAATAGCATAATTACTGCCCCTGGAGGCATTCAAGAAACATTTAGATGTACTGAAGGACGTGGTTTAGTGGGAAATATTGGCAGTAGGTGGACGGATGACCTCGGAGGTCTTTTCCAACCCTGGTGATTCTACGATTCTGTGATTCTAGTATTAGGAGGATAAATTATTATTAAACTAATGAGAAACAAAAGTAAAAAAAAAAAAACAACCTCTAAACCTAGGTATTTTAGCAGAATGAAACGGAAGGCAGTGGCTCTGCTTTTATTTACTGTTTCCAACTTAAGCCATTACTTATAGGTTACAACTGGAAGACAGTTGTAGAAGGCACCACCTCAAGGAAACATTAGCTAATTCCCTATCCTCCTTTCAGCTAATAAATCCACATCTCTTCTCATGTGTCAAAACTGGGAAGTCACAGAATTGCTAAGAAAATCACATGAGAATGTTGTGTAGAGAATGCTGAAGATAGTTTTCCAAATACAATAAAATATGAACTAGGGCAAGAAAACAAGTATCGCATTGTGGAGTTTAATAATACAAGGTTACAAAATCTGACAACTCTCAGCTGTGATCTCAAAGATTGTGATTTCAAATCTTAAAGAGATCTCAGCTTTTTCATTTTTTCTGTTTTTTTTTTTTCCCCTAAAAAGAGCCAAGAAACACTTCATAGAGAGCTAGATGTTTGACATCTAGCTCTCTATGAAGTATAGAGTATAGAGTTACATGTAGATAAGCTGTTTACTTGTAAGAAGACTCCAGATAAAAATGTTCCCAGATCCAGCATATTACAAGATCCAGAAGTTATCATCATAATAATTCAAAATAATAAGAAAAATTGGAACAGTTTATTGCAATAAGATCACCACAACTGGAGTCTGAGTTCATCAAGTAAAAAATTAAAAAAAAAATAATTAAAAGAATTCTGAAACATTCTTCTTTATTTCAGTTTTGCAAGACATTATTCAACCCCTGTGTGACAGAGTGAGTCAGCACAGACCACTGAGGTGGTCCATTTGACCTGGAAATCTGTAATACAAGCACTCTTCCTTATCTTTTTTCTTTTTAGGGCCCAGATGACCTCACAATAGTTGAAGCTCTACAGTATATGATTATAATCAAATCTCATACTTCAGAGCTTCGACCATTCATGCATGGAGATTTAGACAGAATTTCCACCTGAGTACTTAATTGGACATCTAAGTTTTTGTGAGAGAGCCAACAGTGGAGATCTAGCTCATCACAGGGCACGCAGGTGCTGCAGAAAATTCTGGCTGACCTGTCTTGCTTCCAAAACTAAATGTCAGGTGCCAAACCAAAAGCTGAGAAGTAATTTTCTACCATTTCAAGCTGACAGGGATTTCTGTAATTATTCTTTTCTTTTGTGGTGTATGGCACATCAGTATCATCAGGGCAACTGCTTCCCTTAAGCTCAGGAGATGCTCTGGCCTCATCCTCATCTCAAAAACACTATCAGACTCCGGTCAGACTCAATCAACTGATTTCATGAATCAGTTCATCAAAAAACAACATATAGTCTTTCTGTGAAGCCAGAAAGAACGACAGAGAAGCCTTAAAAAAGAAACAGATAAACTTTAAAAAGAGTAAGTTTTGTTTTTTATGAACATTATACTCAAAACGTCATGTCATTCTATATTGTAAAACTTGATACTTATAAAGTTCTGAGTAGGACTGGATACAAAGGCTTAAATAATTTTCACGTGAGTGGTAGGGATTGGTAATGCTATCACAGCTTGATAATTTAACAGAAAATGTTTGGTCAGATTCAACACTTGTTAAATATTCTAATGCTTGAAAATGCCAGTGATTGTTAATCAATTAAAATTCCAAGGCTAAGACAACTGAAATGTGTAAGCTGCTTACATCGCAGCTAGGGAAACAAAAACCAACCAGCCAAACAAAAAACAACAACAACAAAACCCACACATTTATGTCCCAAAATAGCTTGCAGGTGCACAGAAAATACCCCAAATAAGCACACTTGAACATTTCAATTGTATGCAAGCATTCTTTGCAGCAACAGGCTGCCCAGAAAAGGCTTCTCTTCTTTCTTTACCAGTGTGGTAATCCCAGCCTCCTGCATCCAAAGGCACCTACAGTGCCCTTAAATTCCATTCAAAATGAACATCACTGATCACCATCAATTACATATCGCCTCACAAAACACGGGCAGTTGAAATAGAAACTATATCTTTTTCATGCAAAACTGCACAAGAGGTGAGAACTATAGGTCATTATAATAATAAACATAGTAAAAAGTTGTTGTCAAAGAATTAGTACATAATAGAAGCTGCTACTGAATAGCAGGAATTGATAAATGTAAAATTAAATGTTAACATATGCTCTCTTACAAAAAAGATTAAAGAAATAACGTGATTCTTTTTCAAAACTAATCAGATGTTTATACACTCCTCTATATAAAAATAGAAACATTGGTCAACCGTGGGGGGTTCCCTCCTATTGTCCCATAAGTATACAGAGGAAATAGAAATATTTCAAGCCATCTGTAATGTCTTACATTCTTTGAATAAATGAAAGAGCCAAAACACTTAACAGTACGGAATTTTATTCCAAATTATACCCAAGAGGAAGCCATCTGCAGGAAAAATAAAAAGGAAAAATAAATAAAAATAATAAAAAAAAGAAAAACACCACATCACTAGCAACATGCTTGACTTGGACACTTGGACATCACTTGAGCAATACAGCTATCCAAAAGGACAGCATGTTCTTTTAAAAGAATGACTACTTATTCTTTCATGATATAAGCAACATGAAAATTACCTGAAAATTCTGGGGCTTTTTTAACCCACTATGAATGGATTATACAGTGCCTCAGCAATATACTGAACTAGTTGTTGGTTCTTCTGCTTCTCCCCTCAATTAATATAAAATATTACCATATTGGCAAAATCTCTCTCTAAGATGACAGTGAAACTGAAGTTACTCTCAGGCAAGCAAATCATGGCTGCTATGTCCAAGCTTTGAAGGTGACTGAAATACAAAGCCTGACCGGACCTGAGTAGCTCAGCAGTGACACCTACAAGCCTATCAACATGTGAAACCCCTGCTTCAGGCAAAAGGAGATGACAGGAAACATCTCCATAAAGAAATAATAACATAGCTTTGCTATGCACTCACACTAAGGCTAAAATTCAATACATAACAAAGTTTATAATTGCTACTGTAAAACCTACGTCGGTAGGACGATGACTGTGTCATGTGCCAAAGATCTCAGACATGACGGTCTTGTCTGAACAGCAAGGGCTGCAAAGCTGCCTGCACAAGTATTAGAGAATTCATCATTTTGTCTCAGGAGTAATGATACAAGAAGAGCAGAAATATCTTGCTCTACACAACGTTTCCTGATGCATCAGTGTTTCCTAGATTCCTAAGTCTTCAAAATATGAAACAGATCATGCTTAAAAAAATATGAAAAATATTTGCTGTAAACTCCAAACAAATTATGTGAAATTTTGAAAATAACTGTGCAGTACTAGAAAAAAAAATGAGAAAAATAGTATACAGGTTTTGACAATGTGTGGGTTACATTAAAAAAAAAAAAACTGAAGAAAAAAAGAAAGAAAATCCCCTTTCAACAGTTGCATACCAGGAAACATGTGTTGACCCATGACATTTCAAAAGCTAACAACTTTTTTCTAAACCCAGTCTAGGACAGCACAAAAGAAACACAATTTTTCAAAGTATTTGGAGATTGAAGCACTCTTTAAAAACAACGCTGAATTTTTCTGCTACTTTTAAGTTTGCAAGTCAATATCATGCAAATTTGCAAACACATTTTCTTAAAAAAATGTGTAACAGGCAGTAGATAATACTTCAACACATTTGGCCCAAACAAATAAGTTCATATTAGGGTGCGGATAAAATTTTTAAACTACGCATAGATTTTATTCAAACCAAAAATAGATATCAATGGACAGAAGCCTGACTTTTTCAATAAGCAGTACTCCTACCCCACACATTTTCTTAATAATCTCTATTTTTTCTTCTCAAAGAAGTGGTCAGGCAGTGGGACAGACTGCTCATGGAGGTGGTTGACTCAGCGTCCCTGGAGATGTTCAAGAAAAGTGGAGATGTGACATGAAAGGGACATGGTTTAGTGGGAAATCTTGTTGGTAGATGGACGGTTGGACTGGATGACCTTGAGGGTCATTTTTAACCTTGGAGGGTCTATGAGGTCTGTGATTTTCTTACATACTTTAACCTCAGCAACTTGAGAGCACTGGTTGTGCACAGACAAAGTGCTACATGCAGGCCTACAAATTCCTGTAAGTAGTCATCAAATTACTGTATTCTATTTCATAAACTACATTTCACTTCAAACAGAAAAAGAACTCTCCATACAAAGACAGAACTATGCTCTAATTTCTTTATAATTCAACTCAAATCTTGACTATATAAATGTCAGCCTGGAAGTTAGTTGTCCTAATTTCTTCTTTTGTTAAGCTTTGCCAAAGGCTAGGAAATAAATAAATGTAATTTCAAAAAAGAACCAGCTTCTCTTATTAGCACTGCTCTGAAAAAACTCCTGCTGGCAATGCTGGTATGAAAGACTGAAGCTTATATTTTCAGAGATGGTCCAGACTGATATAACAAAGAGCGAAAATATTTGTGTACTGACAGTACCAACTAGATGACACTAATTATAGTTTTATACTGACTTCTTTTTTTTAATCATTAACCTGGATCCAAACAACAGACATTCAAGAATTGTCCTGTGCTCATATATTAAAAGTTCTCACTAGGTTCAACAAATGAAAATATGAGGCCCTGCACCTGGAGAGGAATTTCTAAAAAGCAAACTACATAAGTGAATTGAATTATTACTGTCCAGTGGTTTTTCATTAAAGATTTGGTTTAACTTTCTGTTCCCCCTTCAAATCTGGAAATAAATCCATTAGAACAAATACAGATAGGTTTACATGAAAGACTAGTGAAAATGCTCACAGCCTTATGCATGAAATTACTTCCATCTACTAAGCTGCCTAAACAGTAAACTCTCTTCTCATAACTGAACCTGTCTATAAACCAAACAATTTGTTTGTATTACTACAGTACAACTCACATATATTAACCATGTTGCCCCATATGTCTGTATTGAAAAAAAAACCTGGAAATAAATTGAGAACAAGAGAAAAGTGACTTAAGCAGTGGATATAGAAAAGGAGAACATACCACAAGTGCTCACTGACTCGTGCTCTTCATTTGCAAACCACAAGTTATACAGTATCTCCATGTCACAGAAATTGCCATCAAAGGTTCAAACATAATGACCAAGCTGTCAAACTATGTACTGCCAGTAACAGGACTGACGTCCGTATGCCCTCAATTCACCAACTGATTCAGACATTTTATGGTTCAAAACCAGAGCTATAACAACCACAGTAGGGAGAGGGAAAATATCAACAAAAAGATATCATTTATTTCATTATTGTTAAGTCGAGAGACATTAACTATATACCATGATATATTGGCACTTCGGAGTAAGGGCTGAATGTATAAACATGTTTATAGACTGAGTGGCAGACCAAAATTTGAATCATTATCCACAGAGTCTATTTCAATTGGGCTTCCCACCAGAATCCAGGAAAATGTAATTTTCTGCCCTAACTGACCACCTACTCTTCCGGTCACTCAGTGACTCGCAGCTTTTTGACCCATTCTTTACTTATCCCTAATTCTAAAACCTTGTTTTTATCTTACAGCTCTTCCCTTATGGCTTCCAAGATACAATTTTCATTTACATACTACTGATGAGTACATGGTTTGAGATCCCACATCCCATGATCTCCCTACTGAAGAACTAAAGTCTACAATTTCATCTGATCTCGTTGAACCATTGCTTTTTTCTTGCTCCCATTACATAACGTACTTTGTAGGACCTTTTCTTGGGTTCTCTCTTACACTTTGGTGGCATGGTTTCAAAAATTCTAGACCAAAAATTTAACAACCCAAACTGTGGACCAAGAATTTAACATCTCCTTACATGACCTCTTACAGATGTTTTTCCCCCACGCCACTTTTCTTTAATATTTTTCATATTTCACCAGACACTTAATAGGAACATACTTTTACAGTGCTGGTATTCATTTTCCTCAATAGTTCAACATACAATCAAGTAGGACTTTGGCCTTCTCGTCTCTGAGCTATCCTCCTACAAAACATGCAGCAGGTTTTAATTCTAGTTTACTCAATCAGAATATACTTTAACTTATTATTCTCCCTAACAGCACTGCAAGAAGTCTTAAAGCATTCTTAGTGAGGTAAAAAAAAATAAATGCATTGCTACTTTGCAATTCTTTTCTCATTACTCATCTTACCTTTGAACCTCTGTTTATTACTGTAAATTAACAGCTGCAGCACACAATTTCATTTGGGACTGTACAAAGATCTTTTCCCTAAATCTAAACTTCACAGTGGAACAGAGCTGTGCTGTTTCTTCATGCATCCATTTGTACAGCTATAGAACTTTATTTCACTACCATTTGCAGTCCGGCTCCACCTGACTTTCAACAATGCTCACTTTACCCATGCTTCTGTGGTGTCCCACTCATGAAGATTAACATTTTACTTTTGAAACTTGGTGCTTATTTCCCGCCCAAGAGAAAATTTCAAGAGGAATTTTAAAGCTAGATATTGCACTTAATCACAGAAAAGCTGATAAATAAACATAAGCAGAATGTCATTAGAGAAAACAGTGAATTGCACTCCTATGTTTGCACGGAGAGGCAGACTTTGGTTTTACTCTCACTGAAAGCTGCCCGTATCAATACTTCCCCAAAACCACGACAAGAGAGCAATAGTGTAGCCATGACTCATCCCCAAGAAGACCATCCACTTTTCTCTCTCCCATTGTGAATTTTTACTTTACCTTGCATATCTCAACTATCCTGCCTTAGACAGTCTCAGAGATGAACAATTCCTAGGTAGAATGTACAAATCTTATAAAAATGAAATCGGTGGAAGGCCGAAAGAGAATTTCAGGCCTTGCTTCCAAACAATACTCTGTGGTCTCATACTTTAATGCAAAATCATGGCAACGAGGAGGAAAATAAGTGCTAGATCATTTGGTTTTACAGTTTTAGATTATATGACTAAGGTTCTTGAGGACATCATAAATTAAAAAAATCCATGTGCCATCTCAAACTGATAGAACCAAGTGATTAACACTGAGCCCTTCTGTAACCCCATCTTCATGGAAATGGCACAGCAATATCTCACTTGTTGGCCCCCTGCCTGAGGCACTGACCGCACCCTCTGACCGTAATCAGAGTGAGCACAACTTCTGGAACGACGTGACGACATTTGAACAATCTAGGCGTTCTACTTCTGGGGCGACTGTGTGTTTAGTAAGGTGTATTTCTGTTTAACTAAAAGCACATTTACATTTTAAAGAACACTTGCTTAATGTTTTGGATGAAATAAACTTAGTATCTTCATTAGTATCTTTAGTTTCAGTTGACTTCCTACTTTGCTGACTTAGTGGCAACAAATGTAGGTTAACTAAAGATTTCCCCTGCCACTGAGAATATGGCATAGTCTGTCATATGCATTCATAGCTACCAGTGCAATGTCAGCAGACCATGTTTTACAATACATAAGAGAAAAAACACAGCTCCACTTTCTCCATACCAGGATAGATACATTTCTGCATGATTTTACAAATTCCTAGCTATGAAAATGTTTAGTAGTGCTAGTTACTAAATTTCTTTGTAGTTGAAACTTAGATCATTCTTTCTATTTTATTAATATTTTCATAGAATCATAGAATCATAGAATCATAGAATCACCAAGGTTGGAAAAGACCTAACAGATCATCCAGTCCAACCGTTCGCCTATTCCCAATAGCTCCCACTAAACCATGTCCCTCAACACAACATCCAGTCTTTCCTTGAACACCCCCAGGCTCGGTGACTCCACCACCTCCCTGGGCAGTCCATTCCAGTGCCTGACCACCCTTTCTGAAAAGTAATACTTCCTCATGTCCAGCCTGAATCTCCCCTGCCGTAGCTTGAAGCCATTCCCTCTGGTCCTATCACTAATGACACGAGAGAAGAGACCGACCCCCAGCTCACTACAGCCTCCCTTCAGGAAGTTATAGAGAGCAATGGGGTCCATCTGCTCCCTGATATCAAAACCAATATACTACTCTCCTTTTCTTCTTACCTTTTTGTCTTCGGTGGCTTTAAAATAGCTGCAAAGACAGCTCATGTAGCACATCAAGTTATGCTTGCAGAAAAAAGTAAAAAGTACAGTACAGAGCAACAAAAATCATCATCATAATTTTTTTTTAAAGCAAGAACCTTGTCCTGCTTATGCTATACTAAAAGAACAGCAAATCATACAAATAACCACATTCATTTTCAAAACATTTAAATTAATATAAACAAAGCAGTTGAGAATCTTTTCACTGATTGGTCTTTTTTAGAGTTTCTACTTCACAAATTACAGAATGTAGAAAGTCTATAGCTGAAAAGGAAATCACAAACTTGCACTTATGTGACTTATATTTGCCTTAAATAAAAATATGTCCATCTGTAAATGGTAGCTTACAACTCAGTATTTTGCAACATGAGTTACGAGATGGAAAACAAATGCTACAAAAACAAAACTTGGATCATATCCTTCTGTTTCTACAACACATTGCTCTTGCTAACATCTGTACAATAACTACATGAACAAGTGCAAGGCAGGTTTAATGATGTCCTTCCCATAATTTGATGCCAATAGTCATAATTTTTAAAAAGTAACATCTTTAAGATGTACACAAAAAGAAATACTGACTCAACTTTTTCACATTATATACAGCATTTTCACTGATCAACTTCACATGTCACCAACTTGTCTCACTACTTAGATGCAGCAAAAGTTATTTTCACTTGCTCTAATTCCTCACACTATAATCATTTCAGAACCTTCCCCCCCATCCTCAGCCTTCAAATGTTCAAAATACGTCTCAGGAGGCAATATAATGCTGAACTGCATACTTAATGTCTTTCAGCACATCAGTGAGACATCCAAAAGTAGAGAATTATTTCAAAAGTAATATTTCCACACCAACATGGAAATTGCATCCCAAATGCCAGAAAGCAGAGAAAAAACTGGACTAACGCTTCCCATTCCTCAAAAGAAATGCTGGGAGTGGGAAATCACTTGATATCCACGAACAAGTGACTACAGTCACTTCTTAGCAACCCAGTATAATGATTTTATGGAAATGAGCAAATTCAGAAGGAATATAAAAATGACTTCAACATTCCTTACTGCACAACAAAATTTTGAATGTTATTAGCAAATTCACAGAATCATAGAATCAACAAGGTTGGAAAAGACCTTCAAGATCGTCCAGTCCAACCATCCACTCATCACCAGTAGTTCTCACTAAACCACACTCCTCACTACAAAATCCAAATGTTCCTTGAACACCTCCAGGGTCAGTGATTCCACCACCTCCCTGGGCATCCATCCCAGTGCCTGACCATTCTCTCAGAGAAGTACTGTTTCCTAACATCCAACCTGAATCTCCCCCTGTGCAGCTTGAAGCCATTCCCTCTAGTCCTATCACCAGTTACATGAGAGAAGAGGTTGATCCCCAGATCACTACCACCTGCCTTCAGGTAGTTACAGAGAGCAATAAGGTCTCCCCTGAGCCTCCTCTTCTCTAGACTGAACACTCCCAGCTCTTTCAGCTGCTCCTCATAAGCCCTGTGCTCCAGACCCCTCACCAGCTTTGTTGCCCTCCTTTGAACCCGCTCCAGGGCCTCGATGTCTTTCTTGCAGAGAGGGGCCCAAAACTGGACGCAGTACTCAAGGTGCAGCCTCACCAGAGCTGAGTACAGGGGATAATCACTTCCCTGCTCCTGCTGGCAACACTGTTCCTGATGCAAGCCAGGATGCCATTGGCCTTCTTGGCCACCTGGGCACACTGCTGGCTCATGTTCAGCCGAGCATCAATCAGTACCCCCAAATCCATTTCCTCTACATAGTCTTCCAGCCACTCTGCCCCAAGCCTGTAGTGCTGCCTGGGGTAATTTCCCCACCTGTAGCTGGGTCATCTTAAATGACCAAAAGGAACTTCAGAGAATGGAAGAGAGGAAAAAACAGTGCGTATCATCTGTCACAAGAAGCACAATGAGTTGGACGGAAGACATGGCATAACTCACCCCTGAGCTTCCTACCCATAGGTGGGCAGCCAACCTGCTGGGCAGCTCATATGGATTTTAGACATCCACACTGGGGCAGGAAAGCACTGAAGCTACACTCAGATAGCCTCTACATACGATTAATGTTATGAAGCTAGGACTGCCTACCGATAAAACTAGAAAAAAAGGATACATAGATGGCCACATTTGACTGTGACATGACAGTGAGTGTTTGAAAAACAAAACAAAGAAAAACAGAAATCTTACAGTAATTAAATCTCTACATTTCTTCCTTTTAGAAACACTAAAAACTGGCAGCAAAAGTTTTTCTTGAACTTGGTCTTTAGATTCCTGGTCAACAGATGTTTTGCAACAAGCTGTTGACAATGAATATTCACGTTCCTACTGAAACCAACATGCTGAAGTTTGAAGAAAACAAAATATTGATTAGGACACTTCAGTACTCCAACTTTAGATTGCAACTTTTATCCTCTTGTTTAGCCCAAATAAACAACATGTCTTTAAACAATCAATTCAAACCTCAAAGATGACCATATCATCATTTTCTGTGGCAGTCAAACGCATCACAATTATCAAATCAATAATTAAGTATTTTAGTACTAGCTGCATCCCACTTTTACATATATTTAACATGCAACCATATATTTATGATTGAAGACATTTTTTTTTTATTTAAATGTACCTTAAAGGCTCAAGTGGCTGAAATAATGTAGACAACATTTTCTACCTATGTAACACAGCACAAAGGTTCCAAAAATTTTAGGCTACACAAGCAGACAGATGCATAGATAGGAATCAGTGTAAAGCCTTGAACAGCAGATATCCCAAACAGAAAGCTCTAGGCAGGTATTAGCATGAATGCATTTTAACTAAGAAAAAAATATTTCTCAAACAAAAATCAAGAAAAGTTTAGTGAGAGATTCCAGTTTCTGAGCTTCCTGGAATACAAGCGACTTATAAGAAATGCACAAGAATAAAAATGGAAAGACATGCCAAAAATGAGTCAGGAACAAATCGCCAAAATTGTTGAAAACTCTCAAGTTTTGCAATGCCAGGCATTCAAAGACCCAGTACAATTTACACAAAAACTACATAATTGCAATTTATGAGTTTAAGTGCAATTGAAAGGATTCATAAAGTTTGAAAGAAAAGATATTTTTAGCTGGCAAGCACTTTTTACAGGCTAACCATTTTTCTTTATCTTGCTCGTGAGACCTCTTTCTGATACAGCTTTGTGATACAAATACATTTGTTAGCGATTATTATGAAGAAAAAGCAACAACAACATAGCATGTTTGTACTCTTAAAACAAATCATGCACATTAATACACTTATCAAATTTATTTTTTTATGATTTCCAAATTCCAGTCCCATTAATAAACAGCTTATTTTGATAAATAAGCTGACTCCAACTAACTTGGCAGCATCTTTTAGTCGAGAACTTTTTGTCATGAGGAACTTCAATGGATTTGTGTGCATTTCTGCTGTAGGAATGAGCACGTTATGAAATCCCAAGACACAATATGAAGTATAAAACAATTTTTAAAATTAGAATGTAGACAAAGAAATGCCAAAATTAGAACATGAACAAATACCTATGAGAAAACTGATTTGTCCACTTCTTGAAAACACAATACTTCGAATTCCATTCAAAATCCTGAAAACCCATAAACGCTTACTCTAATCTTCACAATGAATTTGGAGTTTCTCCATGAAGAGAATCAGCCAACCAGATGTGAATTCAATTGAGTACGTTCCTTTCCAAGCCCAAAAACAAGGCAAATACCCCTCCTTTTCCAGATCTCCTCAAGAAGGCTGATGTTTTCCACTTTGCACTGTGTTTAGTTGAAATTATTCCTGATCGATAACTCTTAACAACACACACCACAATCTGGGAAGTACTTTCAGACTGTCTTCTCAGTGGAACTAAATAATTTCAGTTCCAGAGAGACTATGATTAACCCAATCCCAGAGCAGCTTCCTGAGCCTGAATGCTGAGAAGTGAGTATGGGGGACTCTGTCTCACAGAGAATCAAGCTCAGATCTGAAGCTGACAAGCCCTGTGAGACTCCAGCTGATGAAGCAGAAACCACTGTGACAACTCCCACAGTGCATTTGCCTCTGCTCCTGACCTTGAAGTGCAGAATTCACAGCAGGCTCTAGGCAAGATCAGCCCTAGCACACTTCAAGACAGATAGAAAAGAGTGGTACTGTTTTCTACACCATACTAGCATGGAAGCTGTATAGCAACATCTTGGCAAAATTCTGCCAAGGCACAGTTAAGTTGCATCCCAAATGGTCAAAGCATGGACAAGCTCTGTGCAGGGAGCACAGTGATTCTTGCTACAAGTTAACGTGCAGCCCAGAAAAAGATTTTTACTGATCTCCTTTTATTTCTTTTCCTTTTGCTTTTTCCTCCCAGTTTTCCTCCCAGTTTCCTCCCTTTGGGAGGACCAAAGGGAAGACCCTTTGGTCCTCCCTCTAGACCAAATAACTAGATGCAAGGAAGAACGAGCAAGAACTGCTACATTACTTTCCTAGGAGAGCAAAATAGGTCTTGCCACATTGAGAGCTGTGTATGCAGGCAGGTGTTTAACATAGCAATAAGTTTTTAACCACCTTTTTCATATATTGTAGGTAGCTCTATTAAGTGCCATTGAATATAAATCTGTTTTCAACAGTTGGAATTTTAATTACTTTGAGAAACCATCGAAATATGCCTTCTCCCACTTCTTCATTTTGCACATTAGAAAATGTGCATCATATGGATTCTTTCACGTTACATGCATGGCACCCTTTTGCACTTGCCTTTCAAGGAAATGCAACAATTCTGCTCCTAAAGAAAATGTCCTATTTATACCATCAGTTACTGAGGGCTCCACACAGAAGTAACCATTGGCAAAACTTCTAAGAAATGAAATGCAGACAGAAGAACACGAAGAACAAATCTCCATGCACACCTAGGTTATTTACAGTAACATTTACAGCAATCACAGAATCTCTTCTGTTGAAGATAAGTATAAGCAGTACAACAGCAGGTGAGAATCTGGCCTCTTTACCACCTTTGTTTCATGGAAAGCAGAAACAAACTGGCATGCCTGCTTCAGCATAGTTCAAATCTACAATTTCATTTTTCCATTATTCCATCTATAAAGATCACATTTCCATTATTTCAATTGCTACTCTGTAGAACCCTCCATCTCTGATCATGCAACCACTTAGTGCAGATGAGAGGATTCACATCTAAGCAAATGCTCAGCAAACTAGGAAGTTTCCAAGCTCACACACTAGGAGAGAGGGCAAGGACACATGTGGAGTCTTGACCACTAAAGGAGCCCAGGAGCAAAGACTCTCCCTGTTACAACTCCAGTCTCTGCCAGACAACGCAGAAAAGCAGACTAGCCTGAAAGAAGCATCATTCCAACAGGGTCCAATTTCTTCAAAGTGCCCAACTGTATCACATTTCATCTCTTCAATCACAGATCTCAGTGATACCACTGAGAAGTCCTCTAGGCGCAAGAGCTGTAAACAACAGCATTTCCCAAGAACATTCTTCTCTTTTAAAACTGAAAAAATACCAAGAAGAAAACGATCTCACTAACCGTGCACAGTCTTAGGTCTGTCAGATAGGCCATAGCCATGCTGTGCCTTCCCTAATAATATCTTCAGTGCTCTGCTATGGTAGTTCACAGACAAATTCTGGAAAACTGGCAAAAATGGAAAAGTTTCCTTCCTGTTAAGATTTAGAAAACACCAAACAGTACAATAGGTTTAACAAGCAACTGAGAAGTTATCCAGTCTTCCTGGAATTTTTCCTGAGGAGCTGAGGAATAAGCATTCTTCTCTTCTGAATGTCTGGAAAGCAGGTACTGGGATGGCAAGCATCTCTTAAACACACACCTATCCTGTGTGCACTAATTTAGAAAGCTATTTTTATTGAGCCAGTATCAGTAGATGCGTGGACAAGCACTGAAAAGCACATCCATCTTCCAACGTTTTTTTCCCAGCAGCTACATTTGAAACATTCATTATTCATCAAAATGAACTTCAAGATGCAATATTCGCTAGGATTTTTTTGTTTGGATGGTAAGTACAATGAGACTTCACTTGGGATGAATCTCAGTCGATTACTGAAGCATAAAACCATCACGATAGACATTTACACTGACTAAGCATATTTCAGTCTTGCTGTAATCTTTATTACCTTGTGCAACTTTTAAGTACACAGACTGGTTTGGTCGGAAGGGACCTCTGGAGGTCATCTGATCCAATCGCCCTGCTCCAGCAGGGAAACCCAGAGCAGGTTGCCTAGGACCAGAATCAAATGCCTTCTGCATATCTCCAAGGAGGGAGATATGACAACCTGTCTGGGCAACCTGTGCCAGTGCTTGGTCCACCTGACAGAAAGGTTCTTGTGGGTTTTTTTGCTTTGTTTTGATGTTTCTTAAGACCTTGCCTGAATTTCATGAGGTTTCTTCCAGTCTCCTTTAGCCTGTCTAGGTTCTTTCACTTAGTTTGACATCATCTGCAACTCTGACTATGCAGCATGTGATCTCCAGGTCATCAGTAAAGGCAAGTTCTTACAGAACTCCAGGTGTAACCATCCTCCCGATAGGGGCCCTCAAAACCAATGATTCAGGCAATTTTTCACCCATTTAGTAGAATCCAGCCATTCAGATGATAAAATCTTAATTTGAAAAAAAGGATGATGTGGAAAAAAGTATGTCAAAAGCATTGCAAAAACAAGGTTGATTGCTATTCATTGCCCTCCCTTATTCACAAGTCCAGCCACTTCACCACACAAGGCAATCAGTTCAGTCAAGCATGATTTACCCTTGATAAATCCATGTTGATTGTTTACAGACACCATCTCCAGGTGCTTAAAAGTGCCTTCCCAGAAGATTTACTCCATGATTTTCCCTACAGACGAAGTGAGGCTGGCTGACTAGTAACTCATAGAGCCATCTTTTTTGGATGGATTTAACACAAATCTTTCTCCAGTCAACAGCGATCTTCCCTGGCAATTTTCAGGTTTCAACGTGATTGAGATGTGGTCTAAATTACTGAAATCTATTTCTGACTAGATTTTACCACATACAGCAACATCAGACAGATGTTAAAGACCATAGTCCTGAAGTCTGTCTATCTACTTCAGTTTGTTCTCTTTTGGAAGGACAAATAAATGGGCTATACTTACAAAGCAAATAAATTGAAAACAAAAGGTGGAATTAACTACCAAACATCTCTCTTTTACTAAAAAAGAAATACAACACACACCCAGTATGCAGATAAGCAGGCAATGTGATACAAGAGACTGCATTCCAAACTAAATCTGTCTGTTTTGCAAAGAGCTCCATGGTACATGATAACACACAACTCTGAGGCAGTAAGCCATGTATATGCCAAAAATTATGCCACTGGCATGAACATGCTAATCTGAGTGCCTCAAGCTACTGCAAATAGCTAGCCTGTACCAGGTAAAGTATAGTAGGAATTTCAACATTTGAACAGAGGTGCTATTCCTTTTTAATTACCAGAGCCATTTTTACTAATGGTCACCCTTGTCTGAAATTCACGCTATGAAAAAGGGATGAATTCATAAAAAGGATTAATAAACATTGATTTTGGTTTCTGTTACATAGCTATAATACTTCAAAAAAACACCACAAGTATCAGCATACAGAGAGTTAATAAGATTCTCAGCTACAAGGGCAGTGAAAAGTGAAATTACACATATGGAGGCATATCCTCACATCCTAAATTTGTCAAGTGAATTGAAGCTAGTATATGAGCCCATCATTTGAACATTATTCAAAAAGCAACATTCCCAGTGATGCAACTGGAATTCATACATTCACAAAACCGTAAGGACATTAATGGCTGTGCAGAAAAAAAGCATTTTGTCTTCTAATGAAGACTGTAAGTCTTTACTACCTTGCTTTGTGTGTATATGCATACAAGGATTTAGGAAGGCATATAAATGTAACCGGTCAGTATTCTTACAAGAGAAAAATATGCATCTCCTGCCTGCATGCTTGCCAGAAAAAAAGAAAGAAAAGAAAAAAAGAGTCCTGAAAACACGTAGTTTCAGACAACTTTAGATTTTCTCTAACTAAGTCCAGGTGGCAATTCACAAAGGTTGATAATTTCTGCATGACTTAAATACACATACATATATAGAAATTCAATCCAGCTTTACAAGCAAAATAGTTTCTTTATCACACAAACAAACATAGTTCCTTGTACAATCTCAGCTAGATAATAAAATCGACACTAAAGTTTGGGATGGGCACAAGGAAACCATTCATCTGAACATATCTGCATATCACCATTGCTTTTGTACAGCCCAGATAGAAATGTTTACTGTTACATGCTTCACACTGTTAACAGCACATACAAGTTACTGTTTAGGCGTGTGCATTATATATACTGTTGTATTCAGACACTGTTGCCTAGAAGAATCTTATTGACTGCTATAATGAGGCCTGGAAAAGCCTTTTGGATTTTTATGGGTTTGCTGACTAGAAACGATAGGTCTTTCTGATTTATTCTGTTTTTAATTTGTAGCTTCTAGGACATTATCAAGCTGCCACAGACCTTTCTCCCTATAGGAAAGGCTTTTCTAACTACAAACGTTGGAAATGCCTGACCTCGTAGAAATGTTTAGTTTTGTGTGCAAAGAAGCGGGCCTAATTTCTTCAGGAAACGAGTGACAACATAAGAAAGGGAAGATGTACAGACAGGAACATAGGAAGCTGCTCAGAAAAGTTGCTTCCGTGAGAAACAGTGTCAAACAGCTCTGAGATACTGAATGAATGGCACGGGCTCTCAGGGAGTCCAGAGAAAAATCTACAGCTCTTCAGAAAGGAAGGTAACAGACTACCACTGCTGAGTCTTATATGTATAGAGTTGGTAACCTTAGAGCTCAACTGCAAATCTCTGCATTGGTTACCAGCTTGCTGGTTTTTAATCCAGGATACGCACAGTTTGTTCTTCAGAAAAACGAGCTCTACAGGTCAGTCTGAGCTATATGTTAATCCAAGTTACGGAATGTGAGAAAGAATTGCCGAGTAGCCTGCCTTCTAGGATATCACAGCTGTAGAGCACTGAATATAGGCATTCATCAATCTTGGTAACTGAAATAATGTCATTTATTCAACATTACCATCCCCGAGATTACCTGCATTCTGGTTTCTCCAGAATGCTGAGATCACTGAACTGAAAGAACAACGCAGCGATCATGACAGCAAAACTGGGACAGATTCCTACCTACCCAGCTCTCCTCTTCCATGTGAATGCCTGTCATAGAATGAGGACGTCCTCCAGCAAACACCTACCTTCACTTGCCTAATGCAGAACGCCAGTGTATATATAACCATCAAAATCATCTGATGACTGACAAAAATTTCCATTATCTATACACCTCAACACATTTTTTTTTTTTAACTTCAAAACTGAAAGGGCTGCTTTGCATCAGACTGCACTTTACCTGGCATTTTTATTTTTGGTGTGGCACAGCTTCTTTGTTTCCTACCCTACACCTCTACATTAACTACCTGAAAAACTGAAGCAGTTGTTCTGTCCCTTACTGTATCAAAAAGGATTTATACAGTGAAGGCCATCCCTACTGGCACATGTGCAAGATCTACTACATTTCCAGACCCAAAGAGTTTCAGTTCTAACAACTCTAGAAGAGATACATGTAGAAGAAAAGTTAGCACAAAAAATTTTAAAATTAATTAACAAAGCGAAACATACTAGATTTAAAAAAAAAAACAAAACAAAAAACAAAAAAAACCAACACCCCATTCAGAGATGAAAGTTGGCAAACATTATGTTCGCCTTGGATCAAAATCAAGCAGCAGCGCTGCCTTTTCCAAGCTTCTATTTCAGTACTTTAAAAGCATAAGAATGACACCAACGAAGAAGCTAACATGTTACATTTCCGTTTAGGATACACATTTTTTTTTAAATCCAAAAAGCAGAATCCTTTATTTGCTTGAAACAGGTGAAGAACATTTATTTTTGATAACGACAAATGGTTCTCAAAAACTGAGTCGTCATTATTTAATTCAATTCAGTATGCCAATTCAAAAGTCATTTCCTGCGGACACGGTTGTAAAGTTGCTTTCCCCTCCAAAGCGTACAATTTCTAAAAAACAAACCATTGCTTCTTCCTTTCACATCATAAAATTATGAATAGAATTGTAAGAAACAGACGCATTTATTTCAGAATTGATGGCTTTATCTGCAATTACTTTTTCTGTTTAACAAATCCAGACAATACGCACATCTTTACAAGGGTAGATATTTTTCACAATATTCTTTTAAGCAAAGATATTGAATTAAAAAGATGTGTAACAGTTTTGGTAGTTAGCCTATTTTTTTCATAGCAATTATTCTCAATGTTGAGAAAGAGGCTTCAAAATATGTTAGCAGAAATCTGGTCGAGACAGCAAACAGTTCTCCTGCTATGCAGAAATGGGACCAGTACCCTTATTTCATTTTGCTGTCTCATATAATTCACTGTGAATCTCTATGTTATTTTTATGCACCAACACAGCTTTTTTTTTTTTTTTTGTATTACGAAGTTTATTTAAATCTAAAAAAAGAAAAGGCATCACATCCATTAATTAGAACTCTAATTTTTAATATGAAATCTGCTTCACTTGCTCCAAGCAAGAAGAGCAACATTTACTACTCATAAGAGATGTTCAGATATAAATGCTTGAATCAACTCAGATATATAAATCAAAAGGACACAACTAGTCTCTAAGGCACAAAGTTTAATATCTAGAAATGAAATGAAAGGAGTATGCTAAGAGTACACACACAATGTCCAACTCCAGTACGTGTTTCGTACAGGTATTACATCACTGATACATAGGCTGTTATAAAAGTACAGCAAACAAAGTTTAGGGACAGATATTGACAAGCAACTGTCAGTACTACAGAAAATTACCATACAATCACACACTGTTTGCTAAGCAATGATGCTACATTTCTCGGCTACAAAATGGTAGGATCATATTATATACTTATGGATGGAAGAAATATATTGGTATGCCATTGGTAATCATCAACTAAAGTAAAGTACACTCTGCTCTGACAGAAATAGTTTTTTTTTGCTTATTGTTGTTGTTGTTATTTCTCAGTTCACAATCTGGTTTGAAGAAACTCACCTCCTTCTTAGTCTTACTTCCAACATGAGTTGTGCCCTGTTGTGGCATTGCAATAGAATAATATGATGAGAACGCTTCGAGAATGCTTCAAACCACGTATCTTCAAGAAAAAGGGTAAAAATGTTCACATATCCCTCTACAACTCCACAAGCATTTCACCTACCATGTCAGTCTGGTCATAATTCTTACATTTCTTGTTTCTGTTGTTCGAGGCAACAGTAGAACTACCAATTTAAGTACTTTATATCTGCAGTTCTATTCCCAACATATCTTAGAGTTCTTTTTCATTTTTTTGACTCTTGCTGCTTAATGAGCCAGAGATCTTCAGCCCTGCTATCCAAAGTGTTGCTCAGATGTCTTCTAAACTTCTAAAATCAGTTCATAACATAGTAAAGCTTCAGTGAAATTCAAATTTTTCCCCTCAGTATGAATGCTTCTGCATTCATCAGTATTAAATTTCATCCGCCATCTTACCATTCATCCAACTAACTGGCTCTCCCAACTTTCCCTAAAGGGTTTTCTCTGATCCTAAGTACATAAATAATACTAATATCTCCATTTTTGCTAATCCTATTCCTGATATTTACCATACATAAACATCCTCATACCTAATATGGAATAATTCTTCTATGATGAACGCTTAAGGCAACATTTTGTTACCCTGAATTTCCATTCACTTGGTCAGTACCTGATTCAAAAGTGACCCTTGGCTTGCAATTTCCTTGACCTATTTTGAAGCTATTTGGCAATGGACTTGGAATCTTCAAATAAACTATTTCAGTGACTTGAGCTGTATCCACTGTTTGTTTTATACACTCAGAGAATATTAATAGATTAGGGAGGCACAGCTTTCCTTTGTGGAACCAAGAGCATTTTGTTCTGTACTTTGATCAACAATATTTTTTAAAACCTGCATATTTTAATATAGAATCTAATAATAAATGAAAAAGCTTTGAGTCTCCAGTTCAAATTACCCTTCCAAGCTCGCAAATACGGCCGTTCTCTTTCTCCTTTGTCTTTCATTTCACATAAGTACTAAAAATTCAGTATCCCTGTATTTGTCAGTCAGGGTGAAGAGAACGTCAGTTCCTGGAAAAGGAAGCGCATGTCAGCAGGATGCATCCTTCTTTCTGCATACGTTGTTTCTGGAGTTTCCATAAATAACTTCAGAACCGACAAACAAAAACGTGCTTCAGATGAGGCCATGGGCATGGAAGGACTTACTGAAATGGAATGCAGGAGAGAGGAATGAATCCCTTATCCGATGTGTCACACACTCCAGGTCTCAAGATAAAGGGCTCAGCTGCACAGACTGAGCAGCCCCTCCATCTGCACTGCATCTGGATCCAGTGCTGAATGTGTTCACCCAAACGTGAACAGAATACTTCTGAGGAATCAGTAACTTTGGGGCATTTTCTGCATATCTTCTTCATCTCAATTTTTATTTTTTTTTTAAATACATGTCATTTATTATTTAATTTGCTGTTCCGCTGACAACAAATTCTACTAGCCTTACAATGCATACACCTGAAAGATTTGATCCTTTCGATTTTAGTAGCAGAAAAAGAGTACACCAGCCATTCTCACTTCACTCTCCATAAAGTTTCAGTCACCTGTTTCAATTTCTATCAAAGAGTTTAGTTGATAGACCTATCAACTAAATTGCTCCATTTATTTTCACACAGCAATGACACTTTTCCTGTAGGACTTTGCACTCTTAATTGCCACAAATATGTATATAGTAAATTACAATGGAGGAGCCAGAAATTTTTCCATGTCATGAAAACACTCCTGCTTGCTTAAAGAAATCAGAAAGTATTTACTATCAGCACAATACAGATATGAACTGAAATGAATTCTAACTCCAATAAATCATCAGTAAAACGGTGCAAAAAAAAGAACCTCTCAAGGTGCAAGGACAAGTAATGGGTACCACTTCATATAAGTAGAGAAATGGAAAAGAATTAAGAAAAAAAACCCAAGAACTAGCTACAATGTGATGAAAGATTGCATGTAGTATATAGTGCAGTAACAAAAAAAAAAAAAAAAAAAAAAAGCCAAATTTTACGACACTATATAAACAACACAACTCTTCTGATTCCAATCACACAAACCTCTTACACCAAGATGTCACACTGAAGTTTCAGAACTACTTTTCTTGTTCTAACAACAACTTACTAAGTGGTAACATGACGCTTCTGGTTAAAAGCTTTTCCTGGAGCATGTTGCAAATGAAAGGAATCTTGGCAGGTCAGTATCTCACTAGAACGTGCAATTCTGCATGTCATTGCCTCTTGCTTATTCACTGTAACAACAGATTTCATTACAAAACGAGTAAGAGAAACAAACACAGCCTCCTGCAGTTCCTGCTTTATTAGGAGCATTCACCTCTCCTTTTCCTTTATCATAACACCCACTGCCAAGACCACGTCTCACTGCAGGACAGGAAAACAAAAGAATTAAAGCATTGCTAAGCTGAGCTCAGTTACCCTTAGTCACCTACTGATGATACTCCTATTTTGGCATTTTTTAAAGCAGAGTTCAAGTACTTCCCGGAAGCTCGTGCTGCATTCCACTTTACAGCTGGGACTGTGCTATAACAATGAGAAGAGTTTAAAAAGTCAAGCAGTCACTGACAGATAAATACTTCCATGCATAGCTATCTGGTGAAGCCCCTGTCAGGTTTGCCATAGAACAGATGAAATAAAACACAGAAATTCCAGAGATTTTCTTTTCTTTTTTTAAAATCTTTACAGCATGAACTTCAGATTCACCATCTAGTTGCCTATATATAATTTGTGTAAAACAAATGTGTAAACGTGTAGGTCGATCCAGAAGGAATGCCTCCTGTTTATTTCCACAGAAAGGACAACAGATACAAGAGCATGGTAACACTACTTGACATAGCAAAGTCTCCACTACAAAACATGATTTTTCAGTGTAGTCACAATCATTAGCTGTGCATTTTCATCGGTGATGAACAAGAACCTTCATGCTGTGCTCGTAAAAACCTGCTCTAGTGGAGGTGACCCACTGTCACTGCTGCTAAAATGTACCACCCACTGCCTCATCATGCTCACAGCCACTGGTTCACCTCCATAAATGCTCACCAAGCATCGATGAATGTCAACAGGTGCCATTTTTTCTGTAGGGAGTGTCTCAATTCCATATCTTTGCTGCAACAACACTCCCGTGTCAGACACCATTTTGCCAGACTGCCCCTCTACTGCTATCTGTCACACAGCAACAACATGTATCAGGATACTGGTGGAAAGGCTCCACCTCTGCTGCCGTACAGCCAACAACCGCTTCTGAGGACGTGAGCCAACACAACAAAATAGGAGGTATTACTTTTGGAGCAGCCATCATACAAAACATTATGGCTTCATCATTTGTATTATTTCCCGCAGTTAAATATACAAATAATAAAAATACGCAGTTTCATAATCTAATCAGACAAAAATTCAACCCATGATTAAGAATCACACTTGAAAAAGTTAAAGGGCAAAATAAAAATCAAACTGTTGTCCCAGGAGGTTGCGTAGGAGTTTAAAAAGCTTAAAAATATATGAAGAAAAGAAACATTTGCCTTCCAAACAATTTGATATTTATGATGGAAGAGACTAGAAAACGAATAAGTTCAGATACTGATGATGAAACAAATTTCTGAATTGCTTCAGGGTTCTTTCTCCTGAAAACTAACCAATTATGTAATAAAGCAGGCTAGGATATTTTTCCAGCTTTTGTAGCAGCTGTTTCTCAGGCTGTAAGAGCAGGACTTACAAGTGACATAAGTGCAGGGAAGAGAAATATCGATTGGTACACAAGAATCACATCCACGCTCATCCTCACAAGAAACAGGAATGCAACATGAAAACATTCAGAACTGAACACATTTGCCTTTTTTTTTTTTTTTTTTTTTTTTTTTTTTTACCTTCACCACTTATATCACCAGACACCCATAATCTATAAAATTCCTAACAAATATGCAAAAACTGTCTAGCAACTAGCCAAAGTCAAGTTACCTCAAGTTAACCAAGTATGAGCTCTGACATGCAGGCGCATTGGGAAGAGCTTCCAGGCCTCTGATCACTTTTGACTAGCAAATCTGGTGAGCTACCAGTGGTTGCTTCTTCTATACATTTCCATGAACATTTTGCATCAAGCAGATGATGCTGGAGTAAAATTCAAGGCAAACCAATTACTAAAACCAATATATTGTATATCTGGTTCACTGCGTGGAAAATAAACAGAATCTATGTGACTCAATGGAGTAATGAAAAAAATTACAATGGAATGCAACAACTGCAAATATCCTGTCAGTACCTGTTAAATGTTAAGAACAGAAAAATAATTTTTGGTTCACTTGCATTCTTCTCCAAAAACATCATATTCAGACATCTTTTTCAAATGTGAATTTATGAAGTAGCCCATTCGTCACATCAGAATGCCAGAAAACTTGGATTTAGTAGTAAATAGGCCCACCATTTTGCTTGAAAAATGCACTTATTTTCATGAAAACCTTCTAGAAGGTACTTCAGAAAAGAGCACTTTGGTTTTGTGACCGGCAATTGAGGGAGCTTGTTGCAGCTGAAGGAAGTTTGTTGTTCCCTACAGACAGGCTGCAGGATGGCAGCCACAGCTGCTTTGCAGAGTAAGGACCCCCGTGATGCCGAGGAAGGAGAAATGGAACACAATTCTGCAGTTGCACACAAGAAAGCAGTTCCAGAATTTACCACATGCGCGTGACCTATGTAGTCATGCAATGAGCTGCATGCTGGGACTCACTGCTGCCCACCTCACTCAGCAGTAGGGCCATTTTGCAATGCAGTGGTTGCATTTTGCTGTTGTTTTTAAACATTAAAAGATCAAGCTGCAATAAAAGATATACTATGAACTTCTAAATGACTGTTTTCTGATTCTTAGGTATTAGAAGAGTACTAAAAAAATATTAATAAAAGCAAATACAAAACTAGATGAAGAAAGTGACATTGCCCGAGACAGAAATGGTCATCTGAATGGCAAACACTTCTATTAAGGCAATTAAAGGATGAAACCAAAGGGAAATGTGATATATTCATTCCCATAATGCTAACACATATAGGAAAAAATCTATTAAAAATGAATGCTTTACAACCACAAAGAGAATGTCTTATCCGTAATCATTTGCCTCTCACTGAGCTGAGCAAGAGAAGGACAGTATGTGTTTGTGCAATGAATAACGCAATAAAATCTTTAGAAGCTTCAAAATATTTGTATTTCTGAAGAAATCTGTCAATAAGGTCATCTTTGTCATTCTACTTTCCGTCCCTGCTCCAGCTGAGCCAGCTGATGTTTGGCCCAAAATGCAGCCAGTACCACCTGGGGGTGGGACCTCCTGCCACACTCCTCTTCAGAGCACGGGATGCTGTCAGGAACCTTGCCATGCTCAGTGAAGGCAAGTGCAAAGGCCTGGCCCTGTGGGACTCCACACTTTAACTAGGAAACATTTCAGCATCTGTGGAATAACCGTGTCTTGTTTTGGACAAGTTCGACTGTCGCAGACTACAGAAACTGCAGCAGCACTTTTTGTGCAAAACAAACACCACTAATTTGCTGTGCTATGTAAAATGACAAGTTCCAGAGTAAGCTTGCAGATGTTTTTACTGAGTTAAACTATTCCAAAATACTTCAAGCCTAAAAAGATACTAAAATAAATATGTAGACAGCCCATTTTCTTCTCAGACAGCTTTACTATAATTCATGCTCACAAACAGACCCTGACAAACCAGCTAGAACTAGCTGAATTACCAGATACTTTCCCAAGACACAGTTTTTCCTCTACAAACCACTAAAATACCAAGGTTCAATGCAGTAGCATGAAACATGTCACTGAGCGTTAGGGAGAGTCCAAAGAAAAAGTCTTATAAATTAAATACATTTACATATGTACCTGTAAGACATAATTTCTTCTTGCTTGGAATACCATCTCCTGCTTCCCTAACAATCCACAACTGAAAAATACAGGGAGATATTTTCAAAATAAAACTTCAGAATGGAGAAAATCCACATCAAACTTCAAAGTCCCCTAAGTTCTCAGAAAAGTCCACGTCAGTGTTTGTTTTCAGCACAATTACAACTGATATTTTCCTACTTCTTCTCTTTTAGACTATGCACTAAAGGTTAAAATAGGAAATATCCATCAAGAACAGATGATGGGGAAACATTTAGCCAAAAATTACAAACCAAATGCCAATAAATTAAGAATCAAGGCAATATCAAAGCAATTCAAGATATTTGAATGCAAATAAATTCACATTACGAACTCAAACTACTTTAAATTCAAATCAGACAGGGATTTCTACAACATTTTTTCCTTTACTTAGCAATTACTTAAATAAACTTTCCTCTAACACCAAATGTTTTTTCCCAAGACACACGGAAATGTAAAACTACACTGAACTTCACAAGAATGGGAAGAATTTGGAATAGGAGATGAGTGTTTTTCCTTTTTTTTTTTTTCCCCTTCACTTTATACCAACCATCTTTAGCTCAGTCAGGCTGCCAGTGATGAGGTGGGATGCAGTAATCTGGATATACCTAGATGCAATCCCACTGCATGAGTCCCTCCCCTCCTATGTACATGGGCAAGCCCACAGGAGGCACCTCAAGAGGGCTCCTGTCCCACTGCCAACTCAAGGCAGGATAAACTCTCTCAAGTCAAACCAGATCAAGGCTCTTCTGAGTCTTTGAAAACCTTCAAGGATGGAGATTATTCAGAAATAGGATACAGTGAAGTTAGTACTGTAGGAACGTGCTCAACAGATCAGCTATTTAGTCAGGCAGTTACGCACTGTATTTAAACTTACAGATTAAGATGGAAAGTTTCCAGGTATTCCTACAACCTAGAACTCCCATCCCCGCAATTTGAGCTGTAGGAACAGTCACTTGCAGAGATTTAACAAATAGCTGGAAAAAAAAAAATCCAAATAACAATTACTTTAAGCAGGTCAGACATATTAAACCACTTTAGATATGATCAGGAGGATTTCACAGCTCTCTTTGCTGCTGAGTACTGTGCATATCAACTGATGACACCTCACCTTCACAGATGACAGCTGAAAAAACCTGAGTATGATGATGGCAAAACTGCAAACCTTCCACTGCTAGAATTCACTTGTACACAAACAGATCAACTCTAATGTTATGACAATTAACATTTTGCATCCACTCCATTTTGGCTTCTTTGCTTCAGGACTACTGTATTATACATACATTCTTCAGCATCTTTCGCTTTTTCCTTGGGAATAGCCTCTCTGTCTCTGTGTATGGGAGTGAAGAAAAGGCTGCATATCACAGAACCACAGAATTACAGGGGTCAGAAGGGACCTCAAGATATCACTGAGTCCAACCCCCCTGGTTATAACAGGTGCCCTAGAAACAGGTCACACAGGCAGGTGTCCAGTCAGATCTTAAATATCTACACAGGAGATTCCATCACCTCTCTGGGCAACCTGCTCCAATGCTCCATCACCCGTACAGTAAAGAAGTTCTTCTGCATGTTGGTATGGAATTTCTTACGTTGAAGTTTTAGGCCATTACTCCATGTCCTATTGCTACATGCCACTGAGAAGAACCAGGTTTCATCCCTTTACCTCCCACCTCCCTCTAGATATTTATAAGCATTTATCAGATCTCCCAGTCTTCTTTTCCCCAGAATGAATTGACCCAGGTTACTCAGCCTCTGGCACAAAAGATGCTCCAGGTCCTTAACTATCTTTGTGGCCCTCCATTGGATTCCTTCTAGGAGGTACCTCTCTTTTTTGAACTGGGGAGCCCAGAACTGGACACAGCATTCGAAATTTTGCCTCACCAGGGCAGAGTAAATGGGGAAGATCACCACTCTTTACCAGCTGGCCACGCTCTTTTCAATGCGCCCCAGGATACCATACGCAGAATATTGAACAGTAACTGTCAAAACATATACCCAAGTAGTAAGTATGGCTTACCAACTCCTTAATCTCCCCCAATGTCATCCTTTGTAAAAATTGTTCAAAGGGAATAGGATAAGAGAAAAGAAGAAAAAAAGTCAGATGATGAAAGAAGCTGCAGCTAGACCGCAGTGCCATTCTTCCTTTCCATTCCAGTACCAAATGCATCAGGCAGAAAATGCCAACGTAGCATTCCTTAAGTTAACTAATCTTAGTTGTAGTATGAAGTTATGTATCTCAGTAAGAAGAAAGCACAAGGGGACTTTTAACCAAAAGTGCAACAATAAAGGCAGTTAAATATTACCATCTCTCACAGACAAGAGGTAAAAATAAATAAATAAATACTTAAATCCTTGGACTTGGAAATCATACACTGTGTAATGCTCCTCCTCATGTGAAACCATAGAACACATCTATCATGCAACTGCTTAAAGAGCATCCTTGGGCAATGTTAAAAATTAACAAACAATTGTACTTTAAAGGGGAAAAAAAGTCAAGGAAAATTGACTGGAGCACCACCTTTCTTGTGGCTGCTGGATCTAGTATCTGCTAGATTGTATCTCCCAGTATCAGATTCCAGTATTTGCTGGAAGGCAGATACTTGTGGTTTCTCCACGCAACTGATGCGAACTGATTAGTCTAACAGAAGGGTTCTTCAGTGTCAACTCACTTCAACAAAGACACAGAGCTCATGACTGACCATCATAAGGCCTGATAGTCTATACTTGCAAAACAAATGCTAAAAATCATATAGAGGATGTCATCATGTTATCAAGTGTCAAAGATGTCTCATCTAAAATAATTATTTCCAGAAACCGTAGGCTGTTGGTTGGTTTGAGGGTTTTTTGTGTTTGGTTTTTTTTTTTTTTTTTTTTGTCTGTTTTTTTGTTTGTTTGTTTTTTAATATAAAAATAGTTTGCTTAGTAAAGGAAAAAGGCAAATAGAAAGAAATACTGCCAACCAATAGGGAAAAAAAATCTAAAAAAAATACTCTGTCTCGTCATTTCCAATGAATCCACATGAAAGCACTCACAAAAAGCTGTGGAAATATGTTGACATTTAACCACTTTTTAACAAGCTTCTCTCCCCCTCTTCCCAACAATGTATTAAACAAATCTTGCTCCTAAATTGTTTAAAAATCACTATTGATTTCATTCAAAATGAGGCAAAAAGAAAAAAGAAACTGTAAACTGTACTGAAGTTCACCAAAGTGAATAATCCGCACTGAGGTAGCCAGTGTATGTAAGACAAAAATAGCAAGCATCACTGCATGTATTTATGCTCAGTTTCAGTTTAAAGTATGCAAGTATTTATTTACAAGAATTTTAAAAGCCACAGTAAAAATGCCACTCAAAGCTC
Source organism: Lagopus muta (assembly GCF_023343835.1). NCBI lineage: Eukaryota > Metazoa > Chordata > Aves > Galliformes > Phasianidae > Lagopus > Lagopus muta. The sequence goes on along the minus strand of NC_064438.1, from coordinate 9,018,940 downwards.
TCAAAGTCAACCTTCCCTTCACTGTCCAGAAATGAAAATAAAAAACAAATAAATAAATAATGAAATGAAAAATAAAGAATATTTGAGACAAATTACTTAATTTCTATTCTACATTTATTCGTACACATAATTGTACTTAGAGATGAGCTTTGTCAGTATGATCCATGGATGTTCAAGGATTAGGTTCATGACCTCAAGCAATGTAATTCTTTTCTAGATTAGGTTATTAGTCATGTTTATTATAATCAAAAACATCACATGGAAATTGCAGTCTTGTGCAAAATTTATAGGATGTGGCAGTGAAATCAGAGCCCCAAGTATTAAAGCCCACGTCAGTACTTTTGTGCCATAATGCTGCTACAGATTTTAAGTAACATCTCTGCTTTCCCATCAAAATGAAGTTCGTCAGTGTAAAACCAATTGAAAAATCAGGACTAGTGTGTTTCATAGGACTCAGTCCTAGCTACTTTGGCCAGAACTAGAGGACTGGGAGAAGTGTGGCTTTAACCCATTCATCTCCCAGTGAGACAAGCATCTGAGCATCTTCTCCAGATTCCTCAGCAGAGAAGTCTGGCTTGAATTGTTCCCTTCAAGTCTGACTCTCACAAAGGGAGGAAAGGGTCTTGATCAGGAAAATTCACTGCTTACAGCCCCTGCCACTCAAGTCAATTACAGGAAGACAAACACACACATTTTTCTAGCTGAACGTGTTGGATGACTTTGGACATACCTATTGTAGGGGGGGCTTTTCTTTCGCCTGATTAGGGCATCATGTGGAACACTCATGGATCACTTCCAATATTGTGACTAGCAAACAATTCTTATGTACAAAGCCAAAAATGCAGGGCTTTTTGTTTTTTCTTTTTTAAAGCTAAGACAGAAAGAAAATGTTATTGGAAAATATGTTTTTTAGAACCTGTCAACCAAGAACATTGAGCTCCAAAGCACTGCAGGTCGATGTCTTCAAAAATTTAAAATGGATTCATAATTATAGCCTCTCTGCTCTTCTTACTAAGCAGTACTTACAGCTAGGTCTATAGTAAGCAGTAAGTATACAGTAGATTATTACTTTCCACAAGTATCTGAGGAATAAATTTGTCTAGAAATAGAACTATTGTCATCAACATGCACACCTTACATCTTCCGGCTGTTTACATTAAGTATGACAGCACAGTTGGCCTGTGTTTCAAAGAGGTGATGAAAGAGTTACAGGTAGCCTAGGCTGTAAGCTCTTCCAATGGCACAGCTGCATACCAAAGAGGAGGGATGGACAAGATGTCAGATAAGAACTTAATGTTTACAGAATCATGTACTGTTTCATACACAAATTAATTTCACAAATAAAAGATAAACAGAAATGAGATTTGGTATAGAAATTTCAAAACAGTTCATAGTGAGGAAAACTCAAAGAGCAACAAGCACCAGAAGCTCTGACGATCTGTTCCAAATGAAGATAAGCAGGCTGGCCACAGGCTTTCATGAAAGCACACTCTTGGCAGTTTGGTTGGAAATTTCAGAGTCAAAACTCCTGCTTGGTAAATTCATTAGAAGCATTCTTTTCAACTTTAAAACATTTATTTAAAAAGTTAAGAAAATTTTTTCAAGTAAAAGTTAAAAGATGAGCACTCAAAATAATCAGTTTGTCTTCCCTCCCTTCCCCTGCCACATCCCAAGACCCAAGGACGTGGACACACAATTCCCTTGGCAAACTGAACCTTGGCACAGCCCCTCCAAACCCAATTCAGCTGCTTCTCTGCCAAGAACACAGCACACCCTTAGGACCACACTAGGCCAACAAAGCAGTACAAAACAGTACTACTTCAGTCCTGATTCATCCCTACAGGAAAGTCCTGGGGTAGGAGAGCACTATTCTGATACAGGTACTACATCCCGGATCCTCTACACAGAAGACACCCTCCCAGTAGCAGTGATCCCATGCTGTAAGGCAAGCAGCTCCAAAATCATAGGATCAAGACCGTAACAAGTATTAGCAAGAAAACATAGCAACTTACTCATGGCATGTCAATGTGACAAAACTCACAATGTTACTGGCCCCAAAGAAGCGGTAATGAAGCCTGAAGTCTACTGACATCAGAGCACGTTCTATGAGATGCCCACGGAGCCATTTTCTGAGGAATCTGATATTTAAAGCGCTGTCAGGAAAGCTTATTTTCCTAATATCACACAACCAAAACTGTTGTTTGAACACAGCACAATTAAACTTAAAAAAAAAAAGTCATCCCAGTTGAAGAAGGTAAAAATGAGCACACACTCTCCAACTCTGGCAATTAATGTAAGCTTAACGTTTTACTGCAAGCCTCGTTTGACTTGTGAAAAGTACCTCAGCTTCTCTGTAGCATGACATTTCTAATTAGAGCAATAATATATCTACAAATATTTATCTGTTACGTTGCTAAAATTAATATTTAAAACACAGCCTTACGAAGTTCATAGAAGTCCTGTAGCAGTAGAGCAGATAATTTAGGGAAATGACGGTACCGCATACATTCTAGTAAGAATACAACTGTATAGAAACTAGCCAACTTTTCACTAATATGCTGAAATTTAAACACTGAATCATCCTAATTCTGTCCCAGTTATAAAATGGCATGCATCTTTCCTGTACTGTTTCTTATACTGGGTCTGATATAGCTAAGCTCTCTTTGCAAATCTTGCTTATGCGTTTCTAGGTTGAAGCTTACGTTGAGTAGTCTTCTCTTACACTGGATTGATGCTGGCATAGAGAACGACCTTATTCCCACACCTCTGTGGAAGAAAACCTAAAGTAGGGGGTAGCTTGTATTAAAAAAAAAAAAAAAAAAAAAAAAGCTAGATAACATTGAGTTAGGACCAATCCATAATTCAGCATAAGACAAAAAATATTGGAAAACCAAAATAAAAAAGTATGTTTTCAGCCACACTGAAAATTGATTATTCGAATAGCCAAGAGCCATTAAGTTTCCTTCTTTGAATACAACTTCAGAAGCCACTACTAAACTCAGTCCCTAATTTAATTAAGGTTTCCACTGCAGTATCAACGTTGCAATCCACATGTAAGGTAACATCCATAATAGGTAAAAATAATGTACAGGACATATTCTGTTACCCAACTCATCACAGTAAATTAATACTTTAAAAGGAAAGCTTATAAGCTCTACCATATTTAAGCAATTCCACTGAATAGGGTGTGCATATGCCGTAATAATGCCACACCTTAATAGTTAATAATATATGAAGTATGCCATTATTATCCCATATTACACACCCTAAAATACTTCAGTACAGATCACATCTATGTATTTAACAAATGAAACAAGAATACTTAGAACAAATGCCTACATAGCAGCTGATAATCTCAAAATACTTAATCAGAAATAAAAGCCACCATAAAACATTCCAGAGAATATTTCTGCCTGAATATCCATTTTGAAAAAAATTGTCACTAACATCAAATTAGAAACACAGACTCTTAGAAAATTAATTGTCTAAATGAAGAAACGGCTACAGAAGTTTCTACAGTAACAAGTCTAAAGATGAAAGAAGGTATGTCAGAATGATCTCGTCTTCTGTACTCTTGCAAGCTTAGCAGTGAGCTTCGAAAGGCACGGTGCACCTATAAGCCTTTATGCAGGCTCAGGTTTTGCAGTTGAACTGCATCTGCCCTTCCATTTTAACAAATCAAGAAACAGTTTAATAAAACCAACCCGCTAAAATTAGCTTTATAAATTTAAAGTTCAAACTCAAGAGTTCGAGGAGTTAAGTGGTTTCAGCTGAACTCTTCCGCAATACCACCATAGTACTTGCAGTCTAAAGCCAAAGTCAACACAAGATCAGTTATCTTTTCCTTCACTGTTTTGTAGCTCATCTTGGAAGAAAATTTGTCAAAAATGTACATTTGAACACTTAACTGAAAATATCTACTCAGCCTTCGCCGTGCAAAGTATGAACAGAAGTATATGTGTGGCAGCCAGAAGATTCAATATTTATATTCCTTTGCCTAAAGTTTAATAACTACTTAAATATATTTCAGCTAACCATATGATTTCATAGAATTTGCAATTACTATGTGTTTTCTCAGGCATACTGAAAACAACTCAACCACTTATTTTCTTCAGCTGGAACATACTATTATAAAGAACTAATATCATTGTTTCGAGCCTGATCGGTATTGACCAAGTAATGAATTTCCATCTATTTTATCTGTCTTTGGTTATATAAACTGGAAACTGCTCCCCAATTCATGTTAATTTTGCACAATTGTATCACCCAATAACAAAAAAGATGTAGATATCCATTTATTACAATATTCCAAAGCAGTTTTCCAACTAGATAATCTTCTAGACTTAATCTTCTAGACTAAAGACATTTCAACATGAAATGACAGGAAAAAAAAAAAAAAAATCTTTCAAATAATACTATTAATCAAGATTGTACAAGAAACAAATTTTTAATTTCAAAATAGAAAACTTTGAGGGTATGTTCATATAAGTGATTCAGCCGTAGCCAAAACCAGCAACAAGTGATATTTCTAAGCAATTTTTATTACTCACTAAAAATGTAATTCTACGTGGATGCTCAAGAGTTTCTAATGTAGAGGTTGCTGCTGCTAAAACATATTGTCTGGACAAGCAAGATGCCTTAATCTGAGGAAGGAAAACAGACTCTCCACTCTCTTTTCGAGAGGTTTCTCTATTATTTGAAAGAAAGAGATCAAATTCAATATAGAGGACACAAAACTGATATGAAAACAGTCTAACAACAAATCTTATAAATTCCAAATGCCAACAAGTCTCTACAAGTATATTACTGGGCCAGAATGAAGGAAAATCATTGTGAAATAAGCTTTCCTGGTATGCAGTTATAGCGAATAATCATGAGGTGATGGCGAGAAGCAGACAAATCTGGTATTCGAAGAATGTTAAAAACATTGAGGTCACAAATGCACACTGTAACTTTAGTACCTAATTCTTATCCCACTATTTTGGTATTAAATCTAATTCATTGTTCATTCTGAACTTGTAGGTCATGACTTTAATGACCTTATCTCTCTCTCTTCTACACGTTACAACACTCAAACACATGCGGAAAATGAAACAACAGGCAAAAAAATGAAACAACAGGCAAAAAAAAAGAGACTTTGTATATGCTGTTTGTGGAGGTGGATCTTGCTAGATTTCAAAATACTAATGTCTATTTTTCAGTAAATTACAGAAGTATATATCTGCTCTTGGACCAAAACTTTATTAATATTTTTTAGAAGAAAAAAAATGTTTCCTGAGCTTGCAGGTCACAAATGAACCTAAGATAAAGCAATGAAATCCCTGTCATTGGGCATTTTAACATTAAAATCATATTTGCTTAATTAAAATCCAGTATAATATACTGTGTCAATCTTCACCAAGATTTACATGGTCTAAGTGTGTCCCATCACAATTTCTTCTCAAGTCACTCTACCATGGGCTTACATTTTATTATATTACCTCTAATTAGGCATGGGACTTAAATACTGAATTCTGAAAACACCAAGAAAAGATAAGTATCAATTAATAGCCAAAAGTTCAAGCTAGCTATTTTTTTATTAAACTCCTCAAAATTTTTTGCTAAATGACAACAGGAATGTTAGCAGCTCAATATAAACAGAGTATTTTATTAGAAGACAGGGGAAGTGTTATTACACATTATTTGCTCCATTAAAATTGTTTTATTTCTAATTTTTAAGCGTATATTGGTTATATTAGTTCAGGTAATTTGGCAGAGATTCAAGGCAGAACGTGCATTCTTTCAATATAAAAAGCACGTACATTTTTTGCTTGATAAAACTGAAAATCTGTTCAGTATCTGAGTGTGATCTACTTGTTTTTCATACTTCCTTTTGTTGACATAAATAAAATATGGTTTCTCATTAAAGATAAGAAATCAGACAGTGCGATTACAAAAAAGATGAACAGCAATTTGAGGACAATTTTTACGACAAAATCTAGATGGAAAAGTTACTTTGAAAAGAACAGTAGTACCTTAGTTTGAGACAAGCCTAAAAACATGAGGAAAAAGATCACTTTAGGAATATCACAAAGTGATCAAGTCTCTACTTTAAATGTGCAGGTGTTTTTGGCTTGGTGTTTTGTTTGTTCATTTTTTTACCTGATGTAATCCAAAATGGAGATGGGTACTGCAACATTTGCAGGATACAGCAATGTGCAGAGCACAGGTGACATTTTCAAGTCTACCTGTTTTTTCTCTGCCCCCAGGGGAAAACACAGTAGCTAACAAAAAAAGGAGAAACAACAAGAAGAACAAACCAGACACATAAATGAAGAAATCTGTTCAGAGTCATCTCAAAACAGATGGCTGGACCCGGGACAACTGCACATTTCTTAGAGAAGATGAGCTGAAATGCCTTGTCTTATATTCTCAATGTGAATTAAAAACTGCAAGATTTGCCATATCCTGTCAGAGAAGCCCTTTGAGAATGAGTTTGAAAAGCCATTTAAAAGAAGATTCGGCTCTCAGGGTTCCCATCCTTTGCTTAGGTTCACTTTGTAGCTCAGATTTAATAAGTTGCAGGTTGAGAAAGAACTACAAACCTTTAAAGGATCACCACGCAAGTAATATTAACTTCACCTGAACTGCCTTATCTCCAAATCTGTGAAAGTTGTAGCTTCAGAGAATCATACTATGGGCCAGTTCAAGTGCTTAATTTATTACTCTACTGTTGATATAGAAATAAAACTACCTCTTAGTTTATCCTGGTGTCCATTACAGCTAAATAAAAACACCTGTTCAAATGATCCTTTGACAGCATGCCCAAGAAGAACATAAAGATACTGCAACTAAACACAGGGCACGGAGGTCTCTTCTAGAAACATTAAAGGCATCCCACTTTATGGATCAAACCACAGCATTAACAATCATTTTTGAAATATATCTGGTTTACAGGTTTATGCCTGATATTCACAGAACAAGGAAGACAGTATGAAAGTTATTGCTAGGAAAGGTAGGTAAGCTGCTGACCAAATTCCAGGTTCCACAATATTGCTTCCTTACTCAAAATTTATTACTGACTAACCAAGCTTATGGCTTTCTTCTCACTTTATGTAATCAGAAGTGAATTCCCTAAACTAAGTTTATTGATTTTACTGAAAACAAGGAAGTACCTTCATTATAATCTCAGCCAATATTTACCAAATCCTACTGGAGTAAACATCTGATTATAAATGCTCATAGAGTTCCCAGAGCTTATTAAAATGAGGTTAGACCATAACAGAAATTATTACACAACAATACAGGAGAAAAGCCATATAAGAAGCTCATCTCCTTTTCCAATTTTCAAACCTGAAAGTAAATTCATAAGGGTATTTTTTTACACCTACAAATACCAAATTTTTGTATCAACAACAGCAATAAACTGTGAGTTGTGAAGTAATGGACAAAAGAAAAATAGAGTACAAAAAAGCGGTATGCTGAAACCTGAGAGACCTGAACACGTTCTTTTTTCCAACTCAATGCAGTTACTAAAAGTTACTTGAGGCCAACAAACTTCTTTTGAAAAAAAAAAATAAAGAAATAAACCTCCCAGCCCTTTCCCTAGGACTCTCTCAGGTACTGAATGACTCAAGTCCTCTTTCTCCTCAAGTCTCCATAGGTACTTGTGCCAAGGGTGCGTTTCATTGCACCAGGTGCTTAGAGCAGCCACTTGCTCCACCCTGCACGGCAGCCAGAAAGTGAAACCAGCGGTTAAAGAAGCTGGAAATAGGTGGAAAGTCTCCATACCAATGATTCTGTTTGACTTCTAATGGCATAAAAACGTTGTGAGCTGCAGCACAGCGTATGCCAAATTGTGAAGTCTTTTGACTATTCCGTTCCAATTATCTGCTTTAATAATTATTAAATGAACACCAGTAGGATACACCTCTTATAACCTACTACAAATAAGCACACTGCATGGAATCATCACAGAATTTTTTCCAAGTTGAAGAATTCAACTTTAAAATTGTCAAGATGATTTAAGTTGGTAGAATAAGCTTGCATCAAATGTTATTAGAAAAGATATAAAGAGTTCAAAATTAAACAGTTGGTCAATTAATGAGAAATTCTTATCAAACCAGCTTTACCAAAACACACTTTTAATAAATTTGTTCAGAAAAACCTTTTTTTTCCCCATTAGCCTGTTTTCTTGAACTACTAGAAAACATTCCAAACTGATTTACACTTTTTAACAATCAACCACACAGATAAATTATTTCTGGATTCCCAGAATTTATTAAATGACCCAGTTCAAACTTCACAATCTTGTATTCAGCTCAATAGATTGTATTTGATTAGATGCACACGATCTCCCTGCCTGCTCCCTCACACAATCTAGGCAGGCTAGCTGTGTGACAACTGGAAATATAGTTATGAACTCAGTAGACAAGTCTTGCTTTATGGCTCTCTCCAAAACCACATAGAATCCCAGCTCCCTGTACAAAAACAGACAAAATCCAAAACAAGCAGAAGCCCAGAAACTTCAAAATTACAGTATGCCAAGCTTAAGTAAGATTCCAATTTATTACAGCATGTTGAAAATTAATTATTTCTATTAACGAGCCAAGACAAATTATGGGAATTTTAAACAGCAAACTGTCAAGCAGTTCTGACATACTTCACTTCAATGTCTTAAGGGATTATCACAGTTTTGCAGTTTTAATTTCCTATCCTCCTAGTAGGTAGTTATAGAAAACTGACCTGACAGCGGTAAGAACTCTTCAGAACAGCAGCATTCATCAAGGATGACAAAATTCCAAAGGAGACACCTGCCAGATACTCTTGTCCCTCCCTGCGGAGGAGCAAACAACCAGACATGCAGAGATCCAGAGGCTTACTTTTCAAATTAACAAATGAAAAGGAACCTCAGGAGACTATCCAACTTACTCCACTTTCATGCTGCATTCAAACAAGTCATTCCTCCCGTATTTTCCAATACTTAAAACAATAATGCTCAAAATTCTCATTCTAAGCTCTATTTAAATGTTTCCTACTGCTTACATCCAATTTTCTTTGCTATGGAATCCATCCACTACTACCTTATTCTCAAAATATAAGGAGAACGACCCACTGCCTTCCTCAGTGCTGTAGTCTTTTATTTATCTGAAGTCTCCCTTTACCTAGCTATCAGAACAGCGTTTGCCTTTTTCAGAAGTCAAACTTCCCTGATTCATGCTTAGTTTAAGAAGCACAACACTCTTGCTTGCCCACCCAAAGGATGGGGAAATGCTTGGCACCACCATACTACCTAGACATGGTAAACTGGGTATGATACAAGCAGCAAGTGGAAAATAGCACTTTTTATATAACAATTGATCTGATTGTACAATTACAGTGTACACAGACATGTAAGCACTCATTCTCTGTAACTGAGACTGTAACAGAATGGTTCTGTAAACCATGAAGGTAATCCATTTTTGTACTGGATGTCTGAGTGTCAGGCTGCACACCCTCAATAGTCCAGATCATTTCACGGTTCTTTACTTTAAAATGTTTTATTTTAACACTTCTGTGCTCATACTTACAGATAATAAGATAAGCTGATGGGTAAAAAAGTTCCTTCTGAAGCACAGTAGCCACAAAAACATTTATTCCAAGGGTATTATACATTCTGGTCTTGCACTCTATGAAAACGAAGAGCACAAAGAATGTTCTGTAATGCCACAGATTCTCAAATTTGAGAGAAACACAGGGAAGATAAAATTAGCACATTTGTACAAGAATAGACTGCCTAGACACAGGCAGTCAGAGCACTGAGGCTGAGAACTGCAGCTTGGTCTCAAAAACGAGGGGGAGAGAACACTCAAGAAATAGGAATCACAATACCAACACAATTCCATCACTGTAACACTATTTAAATGAATCATAGTCACACATTTACATCACTACATTCAGTAAGCACCTCTATTACATCTATCAGTACACTCTCTTCTTTTTTTTTTTTCAAGGACACAGAAAAACATTTAATAATCACAATTTCAGGGTCTTCAGGAAGAGTGGAGTCCCCAAGAGGCTTTTCCACAAACAAGTCCATCAGTTATAAGAGGAAAATACTGAGACATTCTACCACGATCCTCACTGAGTCCTGTGTATGTTACAATGCCACATGACTTAACTGTGTGTCTCAGAACTTCCTCGGCTTGACTGTTACACAAAAAAAACTATAAGCGAAGATTTACAGAAACATCCATGATGTGATATTTCCTTTTTTTTTTTTTTTTTTTTTTTTAAATGATCAGAATGGGAAATCTTATGGAGAGGTAATGAATCAAAAACACAAGGTTCAGGTGGAAAAGACTGCCTTATGCAGTCAGATATTATTTGTGGAGATAATACAGATACAAAGAATGAACAAGAGAAAAACCATCTAAGAAAGGTTATAAAAAATGGCTTTCCCCTCTGAAAGATTTAAAAGAATTTCACCTAAAATGCCTCTGAGGGGAAAGGGAGAAGAAGAATGCTAACAAAACTTGGCCACTATAAAAAAGGCTAAACTTGAATACAGTCTACTTTTGTCATCTCCATGAAAAAAATCAGTTCAAATTCCAAAGAGATGTCACCTCAATATGTTAAAATGTGTTGTCTGTATCAAAGTGTTGCACTTTTTTTCCAGTTCAAAAAAAAAAAAGAAAAAAAAGAAACTTTCATTACATCTTTTTATAGTATTTTGTCAAGAAAGAGCATGTTTTGCTATGCAAGGACTGTGTGAATATCCTTCGGTTTCAATACGAAATTAATTTATCCCAGTAACCTACAAAATCCAGAAGTTAAAATCCAGTCAGTAAAAGTAGTGGGATTCTAAAACCTGAACATAACCATTTTACAGCACAGCAGAGACGCTGCTTTAAAACACAACGCATTTATGGCACTGTAAGATTTCCACTGGAGGATAATATAGACAAGTTAAAGGAATATAAACTGAGTCTGTAACTGATGAAGAATGTTAGCTGTACATTTGCCACAATATTCTCTACTCAAGTACTGAAAGCATCAGTGCTGCAATGCAATATGTAAAGAACACCACAATGCTCTTGGAAGTGCTACCATAAGCTCGGTTACGTACTTGTTCATTAGAGAACTATTTAAGCAGTGATTCTTGAAAACTAAACACAAAATCTGAGGGGAAAAAGAACTCAGAGAACCAAAACATCTATGGCTGACCAAGTGCAATGGTGGCTAAATGGATGCTATAAGTTAACCATCTATTCAGATCTTTAGAAGCATTCTGCTGTAGAAAAATTGGCTTAAACATCAGCTAGTTAAGACTGAAGCATTTAAAGCTTAAATCCCTTAAAACTTTAATCACTTCAGACTGTAATGGGCTCATCTGCAATCCAGTTCATCTCTTATGCCTTATTTAAAATACTACATAAAATATTCAGGTATTAGATTTTTTTTTTTTTTTAGAAAACATGGACTATACCAAGTGGTAAGACAAAAATAGTACTAAACAAATAATTCTAAAATGTTAAGAGCATCAATTTCACAGAATCACAGGATGACCAGGGTTGGAAGGGATGTCAAGGATCATGAATCTCCAACCCCCCAATCTGGAAGTTAAATCCAATATTTCATAAAAGAAATACTTCGTGTACATTTAAAAGTTTACATCTGAAGCCATTCAAAGGTGCAGAAATGCTAAGATCAAGGTATGCTAAGGAAAAATATGCTCATGACAGCAACATCTAACCCTCAAGAAGGAGACCAGCTTCCAGACAGCTCTCAAAAGGATGCATACAGCCTTTCCTCAGAAGCATTTCTCACATCATAATGCCTGTAAGCTTAATCCAAAGGAAAAGAATATAAACATTTTTTGACAAATTAAAGATACATTTTATGGTGTGAGTAATTATTTGGATAGGCCATTAGCTTGTCTAGAAATACATGCTCAATTCTACGTTGCATACCTTTGAATTTAAATCTGTATGAGTTGACGGCTCTACTAACCGTTATAGGGGCGAATGTTCCTCCCTTCTCATCAAAAATTGCAAAAAAAAATATTGCATCCAGTTCAGTTTCACACAGCGAAATCTATTTCCAAGTGTGATTTTCATCAGCTCAATTAACATCATCCTCCCAACTGAGTAATGCAGATGACATGTGGTTCAGCTAATTTAGCCCCCAGACAAAAATGAGCATACACTATAAGACTGCATACCAAAGTATGCAAGTATACATTATAACACTGCATACCAAAGCTTCCTCCTTTGATGTATAACTAATTACGACGTCTAGAACAGTTTATAGCACAAGTAAAATAGGCTTATAAATAAGAAAAATATGCAGAAATATAAAGCCAACTCATGCAACCAACATACCCTAAGATTCGTTCTACAAGAGAGAACAATAAGTTTAACCATCCTAATATTAAACTGCCCTGTATCTCATGAGTTTAAAGGTCTATTTTTGAACTTAAAGTGTATTTGTGTAAAACTTCAATAACTTCTCTGAAACAGACCAACTATTGTCAAAGGTACCCAAACATACGTACTTAGAAAATTAAAGCTATCACATTGTTAAGTTTTAACGAGACGCTCTTGGAAACCTATGACTGAAATGCATCTCTGAGGCAAATACTTTTTCTTAATTATTCTTATATTATTTGCTTAATTCTTACATTATTCTTTTCTTAATTCTTACATTATTCTTTTCTTAATTCTTACATTATTCTTTTCTTAATTCTTATATTCTTAAGTATTCTTTATCCTTATATTTTTCAAAGTCAGCTTATTTCCTAGAAACATTAGAACGCCCTACGTCAGTAAACTAAAGATGCTCAAATCCTAAGCTGAATCTATAAGTTTTCTTTTCCTCCTTTTGAATAGCCCACAGGAGATTCTAGCACTTCAGAGCAGAGCACCTTGCTGCTTCTGAAGGAACGCAGTATGTATAATACACACCTTAATGTGTCATACCTTATACACATACCTTATATCACAATTCAATAAGCAGTAAAAGGAAAAAAAAAAAAGAAAAAAGAAAGAAAGAAAGAAAAAGAAGAAAGTACTAGTGACCTAACTAGCTATAATCAATGTATTTTTTAAAATCTTCATATATGCTTCACAGGAACTTTTGGGTGGCTCAGTTCTCAAAGTTTCTCTCTTAATTACAAAGAAAACAAAGGTAAAAGCTGTGAAGCCATTGGAAAATGTAAAGAATGCAAGATGAAGTTTTAAGAGATGCAGATAGGTACAAGCTAAGAAAATACACTAATCAAGAACTACTGACAGCATAATTTCCTCAACTGTGTTACAGTTTTGCTCCCTTACCACGAGCAACCAGAGACAGTTTATTTTAGGAAACAAATTCAAACACTTGACTTCAGTAGAGCCTCCTTAAATATATTTCTGTTGAATTTTGGACAATATGTTTATTTCAGAATTAATGCATGTTAAAGAAAACTAGGATGTAACTAACATACTACTCACATAAAAAATATATATAAAATCACATTTAAGTAATGCTCTAGCTCCTTATAATGCAGAATATATACATATGAAACATAGTATTCTTCAGAAAAGCTCAAACTGCAATTACATTTTATAATGACCTAATTCTCAACATATCTATGTTGAATTAGCAGAAGTACAAATGCAGTCAAGGCTAAAAGTTCTTGTATTTTGGTGTTTGTTTTTTTTCCTCCATAAGTTGTTCTCAGGATGATCCCTTGCACTTGGACAAGGGCAGGTCCACTGGGTACAGTCCTTTCTATGTCAGCCCATTTTTCGAAACGGCTCAACAAAACAAAAAATATTATCTGTACTGCTTTTATTTAGCTTAGAACTATCTGCAACACTCTCTTCTCCACACTGACTTAGCTTGGGTCTCAGTAATCTTGGCAAACTGGAGTCAAGCAGGAGGTATGCAGAGTTCAGAGGAGGAAAGACTCCTCCAAAGAAGTCTCAGTGAACTTTTGAGCATGACATGTACCAACTGCATTTCTACAGTCTGTGGTCCAAACAGACGTTTTTCATCTTAAGGTATTCAGACTTGGGGGGTGAGTATGGACATAGTCCTTCACCCTGTTTCATAAAATACCAGGAACAATACAAATGGAAAACAAGCATTGGATCATATCATCCATTAACTGCCAAGACAAACTGTCTGATTCATCCTACACTATTTGGACATGCAATCTGGATATTCACATGCCCAAATTCAGAGACAAACAATGCACTTTATAAAACACTTGGGGGGCAGGAAAGGGAACCACAATCTCAGTGATTCATGGTAGATGAACCAGCTTTGACAGAAACTAAGACTCAAAAACAGAACCCCCTTCAACCTTAACAGTAGCATTAAAATTAAGCATTAAAAGCGTGTTTTCATTTTTTCCTTCATGAAAAGTGGATGGAGATTAATGTTTTTCAACTAGAAGTCATTGCTGTTCTATTATTTCATTTCCCAGGCAGAGAAATCAGATAGCTCCATAAGGATTCTTCATTCAAAGCAGAGGAAATACATTTGAAGGTTTCTACTTCTATGGCTAATTTAAGTACTATTCACAAAGATGTCTACCTTAATTCTCATAAACATTTTTGTCAACTAGACTATTCTCAGCTCCTTTCTCTTTTTTCCAGGTTTGCCAGTTATGCTCTTAATGATATCAAAACCACCCTTAAGATGACAAGCATAAAACAGAAAGAAAAAAAACCCAACACACTGTGTTGCTATTTACATTGATTCATGTTACACTCGCACAAAAACTTGAGAACAACATCTTGCCAATATCCGACCCTTTTAAATGACTTACTTCAGTACATGATCTTTGTGTTATCTCTACAATCTTAAATAAAATTTGATGTCATATTTGGACAGCAATTTAAAACTTGAATAACTTTACAGACTAGCTGAAAAGATGTCCCTAATGTTTAAACAGCTAGATTTCATTGGAAGTTTCAAGTCTCAATGATTCTACTTAATGAATCGTTTGAGTAGAGATAAACAGCTTCACTGCTTTAACTGTAACTGTTCTCTTTTATTTCAAAACATCAGTGGAAATGAGCAGTTTGAAATAGGTAAGAAAGATTAATATGACAAAATAAATCTCAGTATGACTCAAATTATTGCCATTGTTTAAAGCAAGAACAAGCCACCTCCTTCAACTCCAAGAGAGTGGAGAGAAAACAAAACACAAACAAATAAGCAAAAAGCAAAACTAAGCCTTCCCATCAAAAGGTTACTTCTCAAGATCCGTAACTGTCCTTACTATGAAAGTCACTCATTTGAACCTGGTTAGTAATCGCTGAGCACACACTACCTGTTACAGCAAACTGCAATAGCTATGTGCAGTGCTGTCATGTTGTAACAGTAGCAGAAATACCTCAGAGAAAGCAGGAGCTTCCATTGTTTCAGCACAGCACTACATTGCTAAATGCAGTATTATGCAAGCCTACCACAAACACTGTAACTATCCATCACGTGTATCGGAAATAATGCTTACACCAGTCATTAATGCATGACATCCCCACAAAACATAAGGATTGTGCTTGACTATGAAGAAATTTAAACCACACTGCTGAAGAAAACGAGCAGCTGGTCCCGTACACCAGCACACAGTGAATAATACAAACCTCTGCCATATGAGAGAGCATACTGGCAAGCAAAAAACACCAAGGTCTCCTTCTCCCCCTTCAACAGGAAAGGACAGCACCTGGCCAAAGGCATATTGTGAATCTGAAAGCCAGCTGGACATCAATTAAAAGGTACCATACCAATAAAATGTTGCTGTGTTTGCTGTATCTGTGTAACAAGTTCAGTGAAGCGTCAGTGTCTTTATTCTCTGCAGCAGATTTTGTAACACTTCCTAAAGGCCATCTCCTTCCTTAGCTCATCCTGTCCCAGAAGTCCCTAAGTTCACAGCAGTAAGTTTCAGCTAACTTCTCAGAAGCCTCATTTGCATAGTAAAAGCACAGTAATCTATTTCTCTGCAGGATTTTTAGGGCCGTATATGTAACGAACCCCTGACCTGAATGAGTAACATACACCTCCTCATTGCATCTCACAGCATCACGCCACGAGAGGGAAAGGGCTACTTACTGCAAAGGATACTTAAAACAGATCATTGTACACTCACCTTGTTCAGCACAGCTGTCACTACTGTTGTCCTTAACAGAGAGCACAATGAATGCTGAAGACTGACTGTTTTAATGAAGCCAGTTAATTGTGATGTCATTATAATTTTTAATTCATTTT
The DNA here is from genome assembly GCF_023343835.1 of Lagopus muta. Taxonomy (NCBI): domain Eukaryota; kingdom Metazoa; phylum Chordata; class Aves; order Galliformes; family Phasianidae; genus Lagopus; species Lagopus muta. The sequence continues at coordinate 9,002,722 of NC_064438.1, read as the reverse complement.
TAAAGCGTACAATATAAAAATACACATTTGTTGAACGTGACTTGAGAAGTCACCTGCAGTTTTAAGGATACCTTTATAAATGTAGCCAACAATACATACATGGACACAAATAAACATTTATTTTAAGCACATTGCTTCTAAGCTTGAAGCAGATTCCTTTTGTATTCTAGGAATACAACATATAGTAAGAATAAATTATCTTCTGCTAGCCAAAATTACTATTCTGAAAGCTATTATCTGTCCCCTTTACTCACCTTATTTCTTCACATTCCCTGTTAACTTGATAATATGTTACTGTAGGAAGGCAGTTCCCATCTATATGTAAAAGAAATTCTAGAAACTGCAAAATACAGTGCGAACTTACCAACTCTATTCCCTGTGGGAAAGGAGTATCTTCCCAGTCCTTCTGAGGAAACCTCTGTATTATTTTTCCCAAACCTTCTGCTGGGCCTGCTGGAAGACAAAAACACCATTACTGAAAGACAAAATTCAGTGACCACCGGTGCAACCTGGCAGAATTTCAACTACCATAAATTTGAGAATATATCCAATACTTGGAAACATTTCACCCCAAGAGCAAGAACTGGAATCTTGCACATTACACAGTAAACACAATATTCTCCAGTAATAACCTCAAGTAATAACATGAAATGAAGCTGCAAGCTGCAGCCAGCTTGTATCTGCCACATGTTTCAAAAGAGATGGCTGATTTTTGGTAATCCTAGGCTCTTTCTACAAAGAAAAGTAAATTATAAGTAATGGACAGTCTGTTATTAAAAAAAAAAAAAAACAACACACACACACAAAACAAACATATAGCAAAAAAGTAGTCTTCAAAAGGGTGAAGCTCACAGACTAAGAGCTTATAGGGTTTATCTGGGACATTCTAGTGTCCTAGGAAACCAGCTGTGATTTCCATCAAGACACGTCACCTGAGATTTTCTCACTGAAAGGCACAGAGGAAAAAAAAAAAAAAGGAAAAAAAACCAACAAAAAAACAACAAAAAAACCTGCTTATTTCTGCTAACTTCTCTCAATTGTTTGTTGGGGGTTTTTTTTGCCTCTCTTTTTTTTTTTTTTTAATTAAATACAGTGCAGTAGATATCAGGCCCTTCAAAAGAGACAAATACTCAACTGCTGCATTCTGTAACTTTGAATAATACAGAAACACACATGCAAACAGATCTGCACACTCATCATCTCAGAACTGTTGAAGGCTTTGAAAAGAACCTGAAAACAACCAACACTTTTATTGAACTTGATCTCTGAGATGCACAGTGTCAGCCATTTGAAAGCAATTTTTAGATTAATCAATGGGTTGATTTTCTTCACAGTGGCTCAAACGATGCTGTGCTTTGGATTTCTGATGAAAGCAGTGGTGACAACACACTGATGTTTCCATTCTTGCAGAGCAGTGCCTACAGAGAGCTTCTCTGCTTCTCACACTGCCCTGCCAGCAAGGAGCTGGGAGGTGCCAACCAGAACATCTGACCCAGGCTGACCGGAGCGTTATCCCATTCCATGTGGCATCATGCTCAGCAGTGAAAGCAGGGAGAAAGGGAGAGGAAAGGAAGATGTTCAGAGTGATGGCATTCATCTTCCCAAGAAACTGTTAAGTGTGATGAGCACTGCTTTGCTGGCAGGTGCTGAATATCACCCTGCTGATGGGAAGTGATGAATTAATTCCCTTGTTTCGCCCTCCATGTGTGCCCCAGCTTTTGCCTAACCTAGAGAGCTGCCTCTACCTCAGCCCATGAGTTCTCATGTTTACTGTTCCAATTCTCTCTCCACAGCATGTGCAGTGCTGAGCTGCCTGCCAGGGTTAAACCACAGCACAAGACTGTTCTGAAGGAATGCTGCACACCAGGACCGATGTGAGCTGAGTCACTACCCAATGCTAAGCAGGCTGTCAATAGACTTTGGCTTATGTCTTTCACATTTAAAGAAGCAGCACACAGCAGTGGAGAGAACGTTCATCTTCAGTCTGTACGAGAGGGTCTTTCCTCTTACACCCATCTTGCCTTTTCCACAGAAAAACACCAACTTCTCCATGTTACTTACGTTACAACATCATGTTGTAACTAATTATGTTATGCTACAAACACAACATAGATTAATATTAGTCTGATTGCTGAAGAAAATTGTTTTAAGATAATGAGAAAGGAAGGTGACATGACAACAAACATGGATGAAAGTCTGATTTAAAATAGAAGCAGGTACTTAGGAAAGCAGACTTCAACAAAACACACATGAAGGTTCCTAAATAGCAAAACTGAAGTCTGCAACCTCTTAAAATGCCTTTTAATAGGTAAAGACCACAGCAGTTGAGATGAATCTTGAAAGAATCAACAACATAAAGAAAGATTAAATTTAGAAATAAGATTTTGTGGAAGGATGCCTGAAGGACCATGCATCACAGACCCACTTTAAAGGCAAAACATGAAAGCAAATAGCTCTATAACACAGCATACGAGCACCAGGAGAAAGAAGTTTCCTATCAGAAGTGAATATATAGAGAAAAAAAATAAATAAATAAAATAAGAAGGCCCTGATAATCCTTCCAAATAAATATCCTATGGTAGAGATTTGCAAATTTTACACTGCATGAAATCTATCGGTTTCATGTGGCTACTTAAACAGAGATAAATAGAAAACCATCTCTGTATTGCACAATCATATTATTATAGCTGTTGCAGCACAAATGGCAGAAATAGAAAGACTACAGAATTTCATCAATAGCTACAATTTAATTCAGTATACGCTACTGACAACTTTCCAAAAATTACTAAATTCTCATGCCAAGTGTGAAGTCATTGTAAAATCAGTTTTTGTTCACATTTTCCTATTTTTGTGGGTTTTTTTTTTTGAAATTCTGATCAAATATTTGACAACACATTTAATCAAGAATATAAAATTCTATTTTGTGTGTAGAAATCTATTAAAATATAACGTTTAAAGACATCTATTAGAGAGAATAGAAAAATTAGACATGGAGGGGAAGGGATACAGATGTGCAATTTTGCCCTTCTGCCCTTCCAGTTACCCCTATGCTTTGGTATGCAGTCAAACATAAAATGTGGTCTCCCAGATTTTGTATAAGGGATACAGTTTCTCCAGGTCTCCTTGAATGGAGGCACACTCCAGCAGGTGGGCTTCAAAAGTGCAAACACTGACTTAGCAACAAAGAGCCATTTCTCATTCCACTATACTGTTCACCTCATGGCTAGAAGAGAAAAGGAAATAACCTCTGCCACACTCTCCACTGCTTTCACCGGATAAGCAACAGCCTTCGCCCATTTTATTTAAGTAAAATAATTTAAAAAGATTAATAAGGCTTTCCAACAAAAGAATAAATGCTAGATCAGAACCACATTCCCTCCACTCTACATCCATCTTCTCCAAAGTCTTGTTTCATGGACTTATAATTCTTAAATGCCCTTCTTAAAAAGGACATTCCTTCTCTACCAAAGTGAATGTTCTATTAACTGGAGCTAATTAACCAAATGTGTTGCCCACTAAGCTCACACACATACACATACTGACCATAAATCCCAGCTTGCAGCTCAGCCTGTAGTTAGTGCCTCCTGCTGCTTCACAGATCCCAGAATTTTTCCTATTTCCTTTATTCACTCCCTTTACTGAGACTTTGAGGAAGAACTGGCTGTCATTACTACAGACTCTTTTTAAATTGAAAAAATAAGGTATTTCAATGTTAACAAATTCAGACAGTCACAGCCAGCCAGATGGACCTCTGCATCCCTAATGCAAAAATAGCTAATTGTGGTGACTATGCTGAAAAATAGTGCTTTGAGGCAGAGAATGTGCTCCATCAGAAAGTGTTGCTGCGTTCTCTGCATGTGTTTTAGTTTCCATTGAATTAAATAGGAAGCATTACTTTTGGAGAAACTTACTATTTATAACTGCTTAAACTCAGATCATTAGGCACACCATTCAAACTACTTAGTACAGCATACACATGAATGAGCATGGCACGAACAATCACTGCATATTAATGTGCCCTACGTAAAGCAGTAATTGCTTTTATTGTTAGGTATGCAAAAGATGCCTGGCAGTAACAAGAGCTCAGGAGACATACTCAACAAAACCCCTGCTGCTGCTATTATTAAACACTCACGTTGTTATCTTCATTAAGTTATTTCTGCAAAAGCAAAACCCTCCCTATTTTTTGACTGAAGTATTTTGCAATTATTTTTACTTCAAATCTTGAGGAAATCATTTACACACCACATAAAGTGGTGCCTAAAAATTCAAAAATTTAGGAATTTTGAAAGCTGTGATTTCAGCGGTGATTCAGCGATGAACTGCGATTTCATTTTCAGGAAGGAAGAGGAGTAGAAAAATAAGAAATAAAAGGAAAACCAGCAGTATCTTTATCTCGAGGACTGCATAAGTCATCCTATTATGAACGAAACCTGATCAAACAGGAAATCTGACCTACGCTTTTATGCATAGCATTCTATCACCTGCGCAACAGCTACACAAAGAGAATTTGTCCAAGACCAAAATGGAATTTCAGCCTGTAAAAATTCCAAAATCAGCACTCTAAGCCTTAAGAAACTGAGAAAAATGCAACTTTTCTCCCCAAACTCTTCTAACTGCACTCTTCCTCACTGCCCTCTTCCCATATTCTCTTTCAGTAACACAGACATGCAACACACTAAAATTCTGGCACAACTTGCTGGTTCCTGAACCCTAGTCCCTTAAACTCCCTTCTTATATAAATCTTCCCCATGAAAGGTCACATGCCATCCCATGCTTGCCCTTCAAATTCCAGAAGCAAGCTGTTAATGCAACTTACATTCCAAATTAATGAGAACTCTGATAAACTCTGTCTTTTTACTTACAAGCCCCTGATAAAAATACATTTAAGTTATAAGTACTGTTAATCATACCAGCAAAGCCCTGGGTATAAGCACTTTGGTGATCTGCTAAGGAAAATTACAAAATGCATCATTCTCAGGTCTACACAGAAGAAACACTACGGATCACAAAGAGAGAACTTCAGCAATTTTGCCACACAGAACACTTTAAAAGTATGAGCACACATTCTCGATATGAAGTTCCTAATTCGCTTGGAGTACCGAGAGCTACAGCTTTACAAGTTTGAAGGTACAAACATACTGCTGGTGAATGATACACCGTCACAGGAAATACTGCTTGTCCTTCCCAGAACACTCCTGAGTATTATGGAAATCATTACAATCTGTTGGGAAATTAAATCCTTTTTGTATCAATGCTCTTCAACAGGTTGAAACAGCAGAAGGTAAAATTTTTAATCATATAGAAGAATGAGACCAATAACACCAACTAGGAATTAACAAAGTCAAACACAGATAACTTCTTACAGTGACTGTTATTAACACAAAACCACAATTCCACATTTCCACACTGCTGACCCTTGCTCAGTTTCTCTCAGACATGTATCAGCTGTACGTAAAAGCAGCTGAAAACTACCTCACAATTTCAGCAATTAAAAGGATCGATATACAAACGCTAAGTAAAAATTGTCCAGTTTGCCAACTGTTTGCATAAAGGATTTTGTTTCTGAACAAACACAGAACTTAGTGATTGTTTTAAAACACCACCAACACCTCAGCACAACTGAAGTCAACTTTCAGTTCACAAACAGGTTTCTCACCTCCAATCCCCACATCTGTTACTATGGTTCCTTACAATGCGCTGCCTTCTAACAGATCTGAATTCTTCAGTCTTCACAGAGAATCCATCCAAGAGTCAAACAGCTGCTTTCCCATCTTAACCTCTTCATTTTTTCCTATGCTTTCAGTCTGAGGTGGGGGAATGGGTACAGAACAAAATATACCAGATGACAGAAGAACCAAATTTGTATCACCAGGTACTTCCAAGATTACTTGCATTGTACAATTTATGGTGGCATTTTCTCTAAGAGACCTTCTTAAGAGCACCTGGATCTAAGCTTACTAGAACGAGCCCAGCTCAAGGCCACCAAGATAACGAAAGATCTGAAGCATCTCTCAAAGAACCAGTACTGCTCAGCCTAGAAGGCTCAGGGCAGGGAAAAATGGAACACAGAACGAAGGTGAAGCCAAATGCATCCCAGTAGTGCCCACTGTCAGGACAAGGTACTGGGCACAATTAAAAAAAAAAAAAAAAAGGAAAATCTGAACACAAGAAAACATTTTTTGACTATGAGGATGGTCAAATGCTGGCATCACACCATCATACCCACAGACATACAAGCCTCCATCCTCAGAAAGAATCTTTTCCGCATTTCAACTCTTCATTCATACAGCCTGGAAAGAATGGCTTCATTTCTTCAGTATAGAAAGCAAACCCTAGGAAGTAATTCAGCTCTGATGAAATATCTATCGTCTCTAGAGACTGCTGTTGTGCTTTTTGGGGTGTTTAAGATGATCTTCAGAGTCCTGTCACCCCTGACAATTGAAGGACTTCTATTATTTGGTTTGTAAAATTCCAGTTATCCCCTCTAACAGTTGATTATGTGTAGTCCTATCTATTTTGCTTGTATTTCATTTACTGCTTTGACTCTATCATGCTGTTCCAACCCTAATGCAGTCTTCAACAATTTTAAGCACAAATCAACAGTTCTGTCCCAAAAAGCACCTCACCGCCTTCATTCATTAAAATTGAATACTTTTTTTTAAACCCTACGTTAGCAAGGAAGACAAATCAGTGCAGGTTAGCAAAAATTAAACAGTTATTATATCATGATTTTTGGAAACACACACACTTTCATAGAAGCACAGTCATAGGATGCCTTGGGCTAAAGACCATCCAGTTCTAACCTTCCTGCCATGGGCAGGGACATCTCCTGCTAGACCAAGTTGCCCCCAAACCCATCCAGCCTGTCCTTGAACACCTCCAGGGATGGGGCATTCACAACTTTGCTGGGCAACCTGTTCCAGCGTCTCATGAGTCTCACAGTAAAGAATTTCTAACTTATATCAAATTGAAACGTAACCTCTTTCAGTTTCAAGCCATTACCCTTTGTTCTGTCACTACACTCCCTGATAGAGTCCCCTCTCCAACTGTAGGCTCCCTTTAGGTACTAAGACTTAAGAGCTTTCCCTTCTCCAGGCTGAACAACCCAAGCTCCCTCGGCCTTTCTTCAAAGGAGGAGTGCTTAGCCCTCCAATCATCCTCGTGGTGCTGGTCTTGCTCCAACAGCTCCAAGTCCCTCTTACACTGGAACACCAGAGCTGAATGCAGATGTTCAGGTGATGTCTCACAAAAGCAGGGAAGTAGGGAAAATTACTTCCCTTTTTTGATATGGCCCAAGGTGAAGTTAGCTTTCTGGTCTGCAAGCACACATTGGAAGCTCACATTGAGCTTCTCATTAACCAACACTGCCAAGTCCTTCACCTCAGAGTTGTTCTCAATCCATTATTTGCACAGCCTGTACCTGTGCTTGGGATTGCCCCAACTCAAGTGCAGGACCTGGCACTTGCCTACCTCTCAAGCCTGTCCAAGTCCTTCTGGTAGGCATCCCTTCCCTTCAGCATGTCTTCTTATTACCACAGAATTCCAGACATATTCTACTGATGTATTTTAAAGTGCTGTTAACTGATCCAGCCCTCTCCACTCATGACACAGGCATCAGCCAATTAAAAATCTGCCAGTTACTGTGCCATTTCTAAGTACCACAAATTTTTTATTTTATTTATATATTTTTTTTAAAAAGTCATGCATCTGGTAAGCATTTTGACCCTACAGTGCATGTACAAACATCTACAAACATTATTAAACTCTTGGAAAGTCTCAGTGTGGAAACTGGAGCCAGAACCAAGGTGTACAAGATGCTAAAGAGAGCTTAAAATTATAGGAAGAAAAATATTTCTCTGATAGACTTAGAAAACACGGCACAAAGTCCTGAAAAATCTGCTCATAGCCTTTATAGCAGCACATCACAGGTTATAAGCATCTTAAAGTCTGAAGAAGACTGGACATTAAAATTTATCACAGGAGAATCTAACCGCAGTTTATTCTGGAGAAGAAACATTTCACTGCGGCCTAAGAACATCAAAAGGTTAAACAAATAAATAAATATGTTAGCACTATTCAGAAGACAGACTTCCTACACTGACCACAGATACGATTTTTACTACTCACAAAATTCACGCTCAGTTCACCTTAATGAAGTCAAAGAAATACACCCAACAACACAGGAAAATTGAAAGACAGACATTCTGGAGGCTTGCCATGTAAATTGACAAAAAAAAAGAAAAAAAAGAAAAAAAAAAAGAAGATCTTTAAGTCCTTTTCTTTGTAAACACAAAACTTTTCTTTCAGCTTCTCAGAAAAGAAAGCAGTATTTCAATCCACCCCACGTGTACTGACACTATTAGTCAGAATTACCTGAGACAGTAATTCTTGGATGGTACCAAGACTGGTACAACTGGACATCAAATGTCTCAACAGTTTTCCCCCTTCGATCATTTTCGGTTTTGTGGAGCCATTAATTCATTTTACACAGGAGGAAGAAAAAAAACAAAAAACAAACCACAACAACAAAAAAAGTGGTCTATTGCCCTAGGTGATGCACTGCTCAGTACTGTACCCAGCAAAACGGGCTGGCAGCACACCCAATGATTTGGTCAGCCAGCACTCCGCCAGGTTCTGATCCTTCCAAATAGCTACATATCAAACGTCACCAACTCGTTATTTATTACACCTGAAAAACTGTCAGCCTTGTAAAGTGCTGTCTCATTTTGAATACTGTGTTTAGATAAAAACCTTAACGTCTTGTGGCACGAAACTTTTCAACTGTGAAGTACATAAAAAATTACTTCCTTTTGCTGCTGTGGCAGCTACTGTTTTTATGGGTCTGTGTGGGAACTTTCACAATTATCTGAACTGTCCTTTAAAACTCTAGAACCTCCAGGCTTTGCAGAGACTATGAAAGGTTACTGCTGAAGAACCCTTCAGTATCACCATCCTCTACATTGCACCAGGATTTCCATTCCCCCAAAATCTTGCGTGAAAAAGTTAATGATACATTTACTATAGCTTCCCTCCAACAGTTGAATCTGTATAACCTTCCTCCAAAAAGAAGTCTGCGACATGCTTTAATTCCAGATAACATCCACCTAGCAAAAAATGTAGCATAACACTGTTTTGCGAGCTTTAAAAGAAACTAACAGACATGGGAAAGCAACAGTGGACATTGAGAAACTTCCAAGTTACTCCCTACCCACTGGTTGGCCTAATACTCAAGAAGCTGGAAAAAACCTTGGGGGCTGGAAGGGAGAAAGTTTCCTGCTCACAGACAATTCCCCTTCTTGTTTGCAAACAACTGACTTCTGCCAACTTCTGGATAGGAAAGAGAGAGCAGGCTTAAAAATAAACATTCTATATTGAACAAACATTCTTTTGAATACACCAAGCTGAAAGAGACTTCCCCAGCTATCTTGGAAATCTTTTCTATTTATTTTCTGGGAAGGTATAAAAATTAAGATGACTAAGCTGCCCTCTGTTTTGTACTCAAAATCCATGTTTTGGAGCTTCTCGGAGTGTTCTTAAATAATAAAAAAAAAAGAAAATTTAGCCATTTTCCCAGTTGCAACAAAGAAAATATGTAGATTTAAAAGCAATACTGCCCTATCAAATCTGATTCCCGTTTCCAGTAAGTTCTCTTCCTCTAACAACCCAGCTTTACTTTATGTTTAATTTCAAGTGCTAACCAAACAATTGAAAATTAAGTTCTACTTTAAAATTTCCTACCCATCATTTTACTAGAAACCAACTTCACATTTCCTGCATTATTTCAACATATTAACCAGCATCCATTTCAGAATACAAAATTTGAACGAAGAACACTTCATGCAAAAACTTGCTTGAGTAAACACTTCTCTCCTACTTCTTTTTTATGTTTTTGCTTGCGTGGCGGTTTTTGTTTGGTTGGGTTTTTTTAACCAAACATGGACTGCAATCTTAAAATAAGTGTACTCCTATTTACAGTCAAGGACAGTGAGTAGCTCCAACTGCAATCTGATTCTGTTGGCTATAAAGAAAACTATCCACACTTTAACATCCAGCAAACAAGCTTCTTCTCAAAAAGCCTTTCTACATTTAACCTTAAGGTAAAGGAAGTCTGTTCATTTGCTGACACTCAGTGCTCTGAACCACTTTACAGGATCATAACAGGTAAGGAAGAATATCTTCACAACAGTTCTGTATCAGTATGCATTTATCTGACTCCCAAGTATGAAGACTCATGTTTAAAGGCAACAGTTTAATGATTTTGTTTTGTTTTTAAATGTGTTAAGTACAGACATATTTTAATGTGTTTTTTGTTCTTTATTTGTGGAGGGGGGCTGTTTTGGGTTGTTGGTTTTTTTTTTTTCCCCCCCTCCCTCCTTTTAGAAGAGTATAAACAAAGCTTAACCAGTCGGAAAAATAACATCTATTATTTGACGGAGTTTATGATTTGTTTAGACAGACAAAATAACATCTTCTAGCTCACCACAGATAACAATCCTAAATAAAATTAGGACCCAGAGATCTGAATATGGAAACATAACATTAAGCTATGCTAAAAATACCAGGAATAAGGTTACAAGTTTGGGGTCATTTCTTCGTGTTGGTGATTTGTTTTCTTTTTATTGTTGTTGCTGTTGTTTTCTTTCAGTCAGCATCATCTGTACTTGTGTGAACTTTGAAAAATAAAGATGAAAGCCAAGGGAAAAAAAAGTCTGTGCTATTCTATAGAAGCATGAGAGTCATGTGACTGAAAGAAAAAAGACAGCACTGTTCCAAGTAATTTCAATTGAAATACTGTATACAGTATCATAATTACTCACTTTGAAAAACACGTGTATGATTCTGAAATCAAAATTTTAGTTGGTCTTCTCACATTCTGTAGAATTTACAGAATTTAGGCAATTGCAGACTAAAAGCTCGTGAAGTTAAGAACTTGTTTCTTAACACTGCAATTGCATTTTCATAAACAATTGCAAATGAACAAATAAGAAAGCAAGGGGAAAACAAAGTTAACAAAAAAAAAACAAACACATAAAATAAACCAACAGAAAAACAGAAAAGAAACAAACAAAAAAACCCAACATGACAAAGCAAAATGAAGTGGAAGAAGGAAGAACAAGTCGCACTGTGATGAACAAGCCATTCCCAAAGGGCTTGATCCCAGATGTTACAATCTCAGTTTAATATGATCTAAGTGCAGATAATCTTTTCTGTATGTGTGAAACCCCCTCAACAGGCAGTTTGCTATGCAATAGCATTTTTATTACTCTGTGTGTTTTTTCTAACACAAAATAAACACACAGTTGTGCTGTGGCACTAACTCAACACAGAAATAAAGTTTCCACAAAACTCAGTACCTTCCCTCCTTACAGAACTGCTCTTTCTTCAGCTTTCATTGGCTGTCTTTACCCTTCCTTATCAAACCAGCTGCAGAAAGTGAGTCTTGCACATTCTCTCTTCAGCTGCTAGCTAGGAGCACACTTACAAGTTGAAATGCAAGACCTGAATTACATAAATAACATATAGCTATTACAAAACTCAGTGCATCACTCAAAGTATTTTCATATTGCTTATTCTAAGATCCAAACAAGGAAGATTTTCTTTTACAGAAATTGTCCTGAGCTCAGGAAATGCTTTCCTAAGTAATACTAAATCCAACTATATAGTAGAATAAGACCCGTATAGCTGGACACATAGGAGTATATGCACACATGGCTCATCATCTGTAAAAAAAATTCTATGAAGACTAGGACAAAGACATTTCAGGCCAATAGTAAGACTTCCATCAAAGCACAGATTTGTATTCAATGGTCTGGACAAGTGGTTTTGTTTCAGGGAAAGAGACAGAGCTCAAATTCTGTCAAAAAGAAAAGCGCTTTGAAACAAATTCTCATTAAAATGGAGATTCAAAAGAACATTCCAAAATGAAAGAGGAAAATTTCATGCCTATTACATCTATGAAGTGGAAATAATGCAAAGCAAATGGGTTTCTCAGCACATATATAAAATATTTTCCCTATTGGAAAGGCTCATAAATAACCACTAAGAGGAAGGAGGAAAAAAAAAACCAACCAACAAATACCACTTAGCTCCAAAAATTACAATGGTTTGTTTAACAGCATTTCAGATCTCCTGTCAGAGGGATTTCACACAAATATTAAGGCTACATGAAGAATTTTATCCCTACCGCAATCTATCTTGGAAAGCATGAATTGCCAGCATGAATTATCACCTGAATATGTTGCTGATGAGCAAAAATGTCACAGTACAAGACCAAATGTGCCTTCTCAAGCTCTGACTTGTTTTAAAGGCACCAAGGAGTCGGATATATCTAATTAGCAGGGAATGCAGTGTTGCAAAAGAGTAAGCAAAACGCTTCCAGAGCTGGCTGATAACTTCAGTTCAATGTAGGGCTCACCAACATACAGACCAACGATAAGCAAGCACAGAGTACATTTTTTGAGACAGAGAAAGACTCTGCAGGGAATTCTCATGCCATAAAGAACAAATACAGCAGTTGGACATAGCCCTATTCCCACTGAGTTCACATACTTGAACTTCAAGTTTTGGACTCTTTCAGTGAAATATTTATTTTCATTACAAATCAGAATTACTTTTTTTGCTATAAACTGAGCGCATTCTACCTTTCCTTAGATCTTCATATACCCTTTGAAGTAAATTGACCTGTGAAAAGACCATGAGCATTGTAAGAAAAGAGACATATAGTTACAAGGTTAAATGGCTTATTATAACTGACCCTATGCAAAAAGTAAGAGATAAATGGCTGCAGCAATACATTCCATTAATGACATTAAAACAGTTTGGTAGCCAAATGTTTCACAGTTATCTGTAAAGTATTAAAAGTTAATTGTAAGGGAGGTTTTTTTTTTTTTAACCTCTTAAAGCCAACAAAACGTACCAACCAATGCTTTAATGCCAAGCCATTTGTCATTATTTAAAAATTTAATGCCTGAAAATTTACTCAGACTACCTGAAAATTTATTCATACGTTCAAAAAAGTTCTTCCTTCAGAATTAAGTTATATGCATGTCCTTGAAGATCAGCTTGTTAACGAAGCAGTTCAGCATAGTCTGGTTTCTGACATCTTGACTGGTTTGATGCTAACATCAAATCTACCTGAGCAATAAGGTAAATTCACAATCAGAACAGAAATAGCTTAAGATACTCTTCTAACTCTTCTACCAGGTAGAAAGGTGTTATTTGAGTCACTCATCACCACAGCTCTCTCTATGGCTAACACACTGCACAGCATCCTATACACTACTTCGACTGTCATGTACTGATAGCAGTCAAAAGCTGTATTACCATCCTCTCCATATGCACAATCTTACAGGGTACTCAAGAGTGCTTCAGTAGGAGTCTGGGGAAGACATAGAGAATTGTTTTAAGTGTAGAAAGTAAAGAAAGCAAAAGAAAAGACTAGCATATGTATTGTCTACTACTACAGTTTACTTTAGAATCTTGCAATGGCAGCTTCTTTAATTGATGGATCTGCATCATTAATGCAATATAAGATAGCTGTCCTGTGCCAAGCACTGATGCAGCCCTGAACCTCACTGCTGCATGTACTAAACAACACTCTTGTCTGAACCATTAGATTTAAAGAGAAGCCGTTTAATTCCCAAAGATTTCACCTAATATTTTCTCTTCAATCTAAGAGCTGTACTTAAAAGATATTTTCTTTCTTCTGGATGTTAGACTTTAACTTAAAAAATACTTTCCATCATAATACCTCAGAATGTTTAATAAAGGTTGACACTGCATTTGGTTACTGTGGTTTTGACGATTGTCAAAACAAGGCTATCGTATTTTATATGTGGAGAAAGATTAATTACCCAAAACCACAAGTAAGAGACAAAGTTTAATACAAAACATCAGTACAACTATTTTATGTCTCAGTGAAACATCTCCATTAACGGGTTTAAGTTCTTGAGTCGCCATCAATATGAACTCATACAAATTTGCCATTTGATTTTTATTAAGCAGTGCTATTGCCACACAAAAAAAACAACAACAACAAAAAAAACCCCAGTTCTTACCATAATCTGTTCTCAGCTGTAGTCTAATAATAGACATTATTTAAACTTCAATAAATAACTCTATTCAGTTTTGAGGGATTCTTACATTGTCCACATATAGAATGCTTTCTCAACATAAAAGCAAGAAGAATTCAATGACAATTCAGTGACTAGCCAGTGATTCTCCAAGAACACTCTTTATTTATGGTCTGAAGAAAAAAGCAGCTAAGAATAGTCATATATACTTCTAAATACCACAATATAAATTAAATGACCTAATATGAATTCCAGTTCAGAAAGAGTAGCAATTCATTACTTGAGATGGAAGAAGGCAAACGACAAGAACTGAAACAGGAAACTATGCTCCACCTGCAATGACAGGAAACAACAGAGAAAGAGTATTGCTATGGGACGTTTACTTACCAGGAATCAAAATTTAAGCTACAAGATGCTCACACAGCACAAAACACCCTATGACTTGAAGCTGGAGAACACTAATGAGCAATGCATTTAACCAGACTACCTCATCTTGCAAAAAAAGGTGCACACGCGTATGGGTTAGACTACAAGGTTAAACAAGGCCTTTAATCTCTTCTACCCCTTTCACACAAAATCACAAAAACTAAAAGGAGCCACCTAAGAGAGAGAGAGACAGGTTAAAAGGGGACCACAGGTAACATTAGGGGAAGGTCCTAAAGATTACACAAAGCCCTTGCTGAAGAAAAGAAATAAACGAAACCCCATTAAGAAACGCAGATGGGAAGAAATCAACATGAAATAAGATCCAGGACAGTCAGATGAGCTTTTTATTAAAACTGCTATTTCACCATAATATGGTGTCCCTTCACAAACTGGCTGTAACTGGCTGGCACATCATGCTTCAAAGTAATCCACTTAGCATCCACCTGTAAATGCACTGTTGATGTCCTTCTGCCATTTACAAGGATGATTTTCTTGTTTTGACAAAAAAACAGCCTGAGAGGTACAGCATTTTAAGTTTAATAACATGACCTGTAACAGCTAGTGAGGGAGTGACAACTGAAGTCTCCTTCAGAGACTGACGAAGAATTGCAGGTCCAAATCTTAAAACTGTCTCACCTACATACAAACAAGTGGATTATCAGTGACATACCTTATCTTACCATGAGCTAGAAAGATCTTTAACAATGGAACCAGATAAACGTAAGCATGGCTAGACACCCTGATGTAATGAGGAGTGTATCCAAAGAAGCTCAATTACAAACTCACTTAGTAGCAGAAGAGCTTGCAGTTGCTGTAGGAAGGAAACCAGGACAACATCCCAATTCCAAAATCATCAGCAGATTATCATGTCTGCTGCTCATGGTTTATAAGCATGACATGCCAAATTTGTGTATCAGTTTGAAGTCCTACATGGGTGAACTGATGACAAACGATCTTCCATACACCTATCCCACCTCTTCCGCCAAAAATTTGGCTTACTGAAAGGGAAAGGATCCACATCATGTTACCTGTTAACCCAGTAAGAAGGTAATGTTAATAATATCTAAGCTTTTCCTCATTTAAAAAAGCCCATAGCCCCACTGCATTGAAATAAAACTTCTAACCAAGACCACAGCCCTTGCAAAACAGAACAGCGAAAATGAGCTTTCCAACTCTCATGAAACACATATGATGTCACTGCTTTGGAGGATTCAGAGAAGTACAAGTACCAAACAGTATTATCACAGCAAACATAAGCAATGTTGACCCACTTGCTGAGGGAATGCTTGCCAGGAGAACTCAAGAATCCAGATACTTGAAGTCATCCAAGGTAACATTTGGTGCAATGAGTCACGTAAAGTAAACGGGTCATCTGTCTTAGAGGGATGACTTATTGATTTACTATAGTGGTTAGCTGAGTATGCAATCACAGAACGAAACTTAAAGACTAGAATCTGTTTAATAGGAAGATCTCTCCTCATTAAGTATTCAAGAGTAATCCCGATTTCCATGCCACTTGCAGTGGTACAGTGTTCAGCTTTTGCACACACTCATTTTAACAGATAACTCCACAGACTGATATCATCTAGGTCTCTATAATAACTCCTGAAGAAATGTCCTGGAGACAAGTTGGAGTAAGAAGTAGTGCTGTCTGGTTTCAGTGGGCAGGAAGTCAAAGAAGAACAGCCTGTTCACTTCAGGAAAGCAGTGTGAAATAATCTGACAGCTCAACTGCACTGAGGCAAAGGAACAAATGCCTTCGCTGAAATCAGCCTTGTGCTTAAGATACCTGCTTTTGAACCTCCAACTTCCATAAGAAGTGTCAATCCTTAAGAAGAATTAAAGCAAGAGTTCACTTCCTAAAAACCCCTCAGGCAGCAATTACCCCAAATTCACCATTTACTCTGAGAGCAGAGAAACTACAAAGTTTGGAGGCTATCAGGGACAGAGAGTACTGGGTCTGACTGGGATAAAGTTAATTTCCTTCACAGCAGCTCACATGATGCTATATATGAGACTTGTGACTAAACCAGTGTTGATACACACCAATGTTTCAGTTGCAGTGTCAAGGTCTTCTCTGTTTTCCCTCCAACCCCCAAAGTGAGCAGGGCTATGGATGGACAAGGAGTTAGGAAGCGACACAGCTTGGACAGCTGACCCAAGTGACCAAAGGAATGTTCCACTACTAAACAATCATGCTCAGCAATAAAACTAGGGATGTTTTTACAAAGCAGACATTGGTCAGAGCCATGCTGGGTTTTGGTTTGCTGGTGAAAGGTGGTGATTGATTACTTTTGCATCACTTATTTTTTTCTTCATTAAGTGTCTATCTTGAGCCACAGTTTTTTCTCAGTTTTGGCTTTCAATTTCCCTCCTCCACCCACTGTGAAGGAGTGAGCAAGGAATGAGATAGGGGTTCAGCTGCTAGCTACGGTGAACTCACCACATAGAGAATACAAGAAAGTTAGTCAGATTTTCTTACAAAGTACTGGTATCCAAACTGCAGACAGATGATAGTACATGACCACAAAGTGTGGTTCCATTCCCACACCAAAGGGCACCCTCAACTTACTTCAGCAAGTCTCACCCATGCAGTACATCTTCCTCACATTCTGGAAAGGTTTCAAGGTACTATTTCCATGAAAGTGAGGAATTTTCATTGGAAAAGCAACAATGAATCTGCATAAAATGAAATAAATCTACATTATTTTTCTGTGATAGAATACTGAAACCAACCCACGTTGGCTGAACACCTAAATTGTAGCCAGAGATAAGGAACACAGCTCTCGTAGAAGCAAATCTAGAACCCACAGATATGCAGGATGACTGCTAATGTCTTCGTTCTGACATCTTAACTTCATTTCCCTAGTGCGAGAGGCCATATGTAACAAGGCCTGAATTCTCAAAGACAGCACTTCAAGCATACCTTAACTTTTTCTTCCTGGATTTCACTGAATTACCTGGTACTGAACAGGTTGTTAAATTTCCAATGTACACAGAAAGGTAACATTCTTCAAAAGAGCCTTTTAGGTCCCTTTGATGAGCTTGCTGACAAATCATGCCTGGAACTAAAGGCTGTGCTAAATGGTCTGACTTCAGGCGACATCAGTTTGTGACAACTACAGGCTACAGCATCTTCTCAATAAGACTATTTCACAATTTTTTTATTTGATTTTGAGTTTGTTTTTTTGGGTTGGGTTTGTTTTTTTTTTTTTGGATGAAGAATGATTGCTAGAGCATCTTAACATTTTCATCTCTGCGGTAACAGGAATACAACATGTGTGGAGTACAAGATGGAAACAGTTCTCAAGTTGCAAAAGAAGTCAGGAAGCCAGAATATCTTGGATAAAGAACAAATGCAGAATGACTTTTTCTGCCACTTCGAAAAGAAAACAGTTCACAGCTATGGAACACTCCGTCTCACCAGGGATGTGTCAGATGCATTCCAGTTAATGTGTCCATGTGTTTTCTCATTCTCCATGCATGGAACATGAATGTTTCTTCTACAGAGACAGTGAGAGGAAAAATATCCCCAACTCTCAACTGTTTAGCCATAATGGTGTGTTCATAGTTATGTGGGCTATATTCAGATACAAAGCTACAGATTCTGTAATATTTCGAATGAAAAATGCATTATAGAGATTTGTTAATAGGCCCAGGAAGCCTTCCTTCTGTTTACAATGCAACTCTGAAGAAAATCATATCAATTGTATTCCCAAAGGGGTATTTTAACTCTCTGGAACAAAGGACAAAAAATAAAATAGTACAAGCAGAGACAATTGTTCTGTACTGATGTCCTCTGTTCCGGTATGTTCTTATTTCTGAACCATGTAAGAACTTCAATCATGGAACAGAACCAGATGTATCAGAGGAAGTTTTTTAATCTTGGCACATTCAGGCAAAATCTGCTTTAAATGACAACACGACTAAACCTTAAATATTTAATTTGGGAGAGCTGCCTACCTACCAGTGACACACTGCAGTCACTCAGAAAACACTTCAAGAAACAGCCTAGGAAAGATGCCAAAGCCAACACTCCACTCCTATCTCCCAAAAGGAATGAAATGAATATTGCATCTGCAGTTCCAAAGGAAAAAGAAAAAAAATTCACTGGACAGGAGTCCATCTTTGGAAAGACTAATTTAAGATTCTTCCAGAAGTACCACCTCTATATGAAGGACATCAGTTTAAGCTAGAACCATCTTCACATTAAGCTCTACACTGTCAGTTCAAACATGCTGGGAAAAAATAAAAACAAACCAGCAGGAGAGTCAAATGATTAACGATTAGGAAAACCAAGGGTTTGCTTCACTTGTGCATATAATCCATTTGTACGTATTTCAGAACAGTTGTGCAACAGAAGATCTATTAAAACTGTACTACCTATATATAAACAAACAAAAAGATTTACATACAGAGCTAACACTTTTACAAAAAGCTCACTTTTATAAAGCTACCACATTCCCATACCAAACACTGGCCAGGACTCTATCTGACCTATAAGTCTTTGATGAGTGCCTAAATGTGCAAGGCAACAGTCACTGGAATTAATTGGATTCTGAATACAACATAATCACAAGGCTCAACAGAAATGTTAAGAAAGTATTCATAACCATTATGCAGCATCACGTTAGGATTTATCCATCTGCTTTTATTCAGATGAATATCATCAACCAACTCTCCACTGTGAGCCTTAATTAGAGATGGGACTTTAATTTTAAAGTGCAAAATTCAAAATGGGAGTGAATGGTAACTGCACTGTTTCCCAGATTCCAAACCTAGAAGCTGTCACTGAAGAAGCCTGGTGTCTAAAGGCTCCAAATGTAAGTACTATGCTCTTATCCAGCCCTATTACTGCATACTGAAAGCTGCTGAAGTGCAAAAGCCCCACAAACTGTGAAATCCTACGGGACTTGTGTGTAATACAGTCTGAGTGTCAAATTGCCAAATTACTTCCACCTGTTCTTCCAGATAGTAACAGCTACAAAGAGGAAAGAATTTTGCTGCATGCTGGAAGTGACACATCAAAAAGATACCCCAAACTATTCCAAGATATCCTTCCTTATGCATGTTGTCACCGTTATTCAGTACAGATTTTTTTAAACTCCAGGGGCTATCTGAAACCTACCAAGTGTTCCCTAACAAATAGTACAGCCTCACAGCTGACATTAAACAGGATGTTAACCAGCTTTACTTTTAAGAGATTGTAACCATGTTTTGGGATGATTAGGCCATGCATAAAATGTTTGTCAATCAGAGTGCGCCAGGAGAGCAATTAATTGCTTAATGCCTATCACAGAACACCCAGCCTTTCCAAACCCTGGCACTGAGTTCCTCACCACCTGCAGCATAGAGGAAAAAGAACTTGCCTCAGCTCTGTGGAAGAACAGACTCTTGTGATCCAATTTAAGTCTGTTCAAACACTTCTCTGGAATAGCTGATAATATCATAAATGCACCTACAGTGTTCCCCAGATGAGAGATAATCCTGAAAATAAACATATTTAAGTTGTTGTCACACTGATTTCCACCAGAGACACATGCTTACTGAATTAGCTGCAGCACCTGAGGACCAAAATAACACTGGATGCATTCTGTAACAGCTAGCTACAGCAAATGCCTAAACATGACAGAATACACACGTGCCATTTCAGATTCAGTAAGGTCTCACTATGCAGCTCAATTCTGGTAATACTAAGTATATTTTTATTAAAGAAATTTATGCCAGTTAAGCTTAATTTGTCAAAATGACAAACGATACTTTCTGAAATAAACATTACATTTCCCACAGAGGTCAGCACTTCAAGAACTCTTCGTACTGTACACTGTCATCCAAATCCTAGCTGTTTTCATTGCATATTTATAGTCTCAATAAAATGCATTTTCAAGCACCCTCTCTAAACTCTGTTGGCACTTGTTAACCTAAATAAATACTTCTACAACATTTAATGGGATACAAGCAAAACCCCACAACTTTTTTTCCAACTGTTTTTCCAGGACACGCCTCTAAATCCCTGCCTTAGTGCCCTCACAGGCTATCCATCCTCACACCAACTCCTAGAGAAAAAAATGCCCAAGTTGTTTCCAGATCTTCACATACATCTTTACACAGTCTTCACTTTTCAAACCTTTCAACTACTTTTCCCTTGCCTTAACTGTACATGCAAACATTTTGTTAAATG
Organism: Lagopus muta; assembly: GCF_023343835.1. Taxonomy (NCBI): domain Eukaryota; kingdom Metazoa; phylum Chordata; class Aves; order Galliformes; family Phasianidae; genus Lagopus; species Lagopus muta. Next base: position 8,982,040 of record NC_064438.1, on the reverse strand, counting down.
GCAGAATACACCTTTAAAGAGGGAGAGGAACAGAGAGGGAGAGAAACAGAGAGGGAGAGAAACAGAGAGAGCAAAATGTGATTCTACCCTGCATCTGATCAAATGTTAGATTAGATTACCTGGATTACACATGAAATATTAACTTCCATTTATTTTTCTTGTACCAATACAAGTGAAGGTGTATTTTCTACAGCCACTGACTAAAGAATATGAATAAGTATTCCAGAAGTTCCTGAACACTGGCCCACCACTTCCAATGCAAGAAATCATGCTACCATCACAACTAGCAAATATCATATATTTTATATTCACCTTCAGGCTAATGTATGCAGTATGTTTGAAGTCTTTCTCGCCAGCCCATAACTGGCTCTGATTCCCTTCAGGAGGTAGGGAAACCCAAGCGAGGTGACAAATATGTTTCACAGAAGAGCTTCAAGGTACACACAGTCCTTCACCCTATAGCCTTCTGCAGCCTAGGGAGACAGTTTTGTCCTCACTCCTTTCTGAAAGTCACTCACTTTTCCAGAAGACACACAGGAAAGGGCAGAAGAGGCTGCTGAAAGCCATGACACCACCTAGCAAGAGTAAACCCAAATATTGCACCTATTAAGAAACAGCTGTATACCTCAATGTCTAGGTTAGGAAAAACAAAAGGAAGGGTAAGAACATGAAAAGAATGATTTCATGTAGCTCACATGAAAGCTTCAGGGAAAAAGAAATGCCTACACAGAAGGAAACTCAAGATAGTGTAAAAACACACATCAAACAAAAACTTCCAGTCACTAATTATAGTGACACATATACCTGGCTTTTCTTTTCTGTTCACCAATAAATTCTCTAGCATGCGAAACAGAGTAACAGAGAAAGTTAGGCTTTCTCATATGTTCCCTCTTCTAATAAAGAAAAAAAAAAAAAAAAAAAAAGCAATCAAACATCTAGAACAACTCCAAACAAATAAGAAAGCCAATACCTTTTGCAGTTAACACTGAACATTTTATTAGCACTAATTCCCCACTACTCCACAAAGAACTTTCCCCAAGCAACTACCCAAAGCCCTGTGAACAATACAGAACGAACAAAATAAATGAAAATCTCAACCCACCGCAAATTTCCTGGTTGCAAACTTTTGTGAAGTAACTTTGACTGTATTTTCCTCTACCTAGAATCAAATATATTCAGATGCTATGCTATTTGGACATTCATCTAACAGCAAATTTACTTGGGGGTGGGATTATCAACTGAATCACAGAATCATAGAATGACTTGGGTTGGAAGGAATCTCAAGGATCACCAAATTCAAACTCTCCTGCCACAGGCAGGGTTGGTGTTGGATCAACATATTCCAAATACAAAATCTGTTTTCTCAGAGAGATGAAGTGTCATCATTGCTGTTATGGAAGAGGCATACTGCTTCAAGAGAATATCACAGTGTGAAGAACTGAAGCTAGCTATGGAAGATAACCTAGAATATTCTGGAAAACAAAAGGTGCCCGTAATTAAAGCCCAATTCAAGTGAAATCTGCTTGTATGACACAAAGAAACATATGATTTGAAGGTAACCACAATTTAACTTCTAAACTTACAGAATACACCTCCACAGCATAGATGACTCGCAGGCACTAACAGTTCATCTTTTCTTAAACATGACCTAAGATCTAATATCTACATTCTCAGCTAATTTTACACTAAGAAATTTTACTTTTAATGCCACGAAATTACCCACGTAGATGTTAAGCACTGTAAGCAAAACGCTTTTACATGCTATCTTACTTTTATGAAACAGCATGAGCTGTTAGGTGGTGCACTTTATGCCTAGAGCAGATTCTTATCCACAAAAATGGATTGGCAAATCGTCACTCCAAAGGAACGACAAAGTAAATGCAACAACTATCTACGGCAGCAAGACTGAATTCAAGCTGCCCATTTAGAGAGTGAGATAAAATGGGGCAGGGAAGGGAGAAAGAAGGAGTAGAGTAGAAGAACAGGATCAGTAGCTCAATGAAACCAAATCGAACGTATGAAGGAATGTGGCATTTATGATGCAAATTTGATATAATGCACTCCTCAACTAGTTTCTTTCAAATCTGCTTTGTGATTCATTGTTAAACAAATAATTGAAATGATTCATTAACAAAAGAATGAATGATCTAATATGGCTTTAAGTTAGACTGAGCACAACCTAGGGGAAGGCTGCCACAGGTTAAACAGCATTTTACCTTAAGAAGTGAAACATTATTTCATTTTAGTTTGGGGAAGAAAAAAAAAAAAAACAAAAAACAAAAAAAAACCCAAGGGAATGGATTTTAGTCTGAGTAATTGTAAATTATAAGTAAAATTGGAATAGATCCTCACCTATACCACACCACTGTTAGTTTCAGAGCTGATGAGATTATCCAATATTAGTTTAAATATGGCATATTTATCTTCCATACTGATTTGAGCAACTCTGGGGATTTTGATCCACTAATTCATAGATTTCCCTACTGGATCATTTCCAGTTACTGAGAGAGATAAAGTACTGCACTGCAACTGCAACACATCAACTTTAGCAGCTCATCTCATTGGGAAAAAGCACCACAGTACTTAATGCCATACAGTCTTTTGTAAAACAAGAAAGAAAACAAAATCATCACAGTTGGGCATTCAAATAAATATGCTACATATTTTAAATTATTGCGTACCAGAACTGAGTTTCATTGGTTTTACTGAGAGGAAAAAAAAAAAGGCTTCAAATGTGACTGAGGTTGGAAGAGAGGAACAGAGAAATAGCAATAAATATCTTCATACATAGCAACATGCTTCATGACAAAAGCTTAAGCTTTTAAGTGACCCAGACACATAATAAAGAATATTTTGAGGCTATTTATCCTATATGGCTTGAATTATAACATTGTTTTATTTCCAGATGAATGGTAGACATGTTCTCTCCCTTAGTAGTAACAGCTTCCAGTCATTTCATTATATTCTGGAGGACAACTAATGCCGTAGCTCAGCGTGCCAAAGACAAAACACACTTAAAAGTTTGGCTTCAAATGGACAGATTAATAATCACGAGCAAAGGCAAAGCTACATGCTAACATGCTGAAAGTAATACTCAATTGGTGACCATCTTTGCTTCCCTTCCTACACAAGACCGAAAGGAGAGTACAAAACAGCATTTCACCTCAGTCCTGAAGTGAAAAAGTCTTTTGCATTAGTGAACATTCATAGCAGAATGACTTCAGCCTCAAATGTACTACAAACAAAGGTATCTCATGAGAAGATAACATTAAAAGCCGTATTTGGAGGTGGGCAAAGAGGCATTTGGGGTGCTGGTAGTGGTGGGCTGTTTTTTTAATTTATTGGTTTGGGGTTTTTTGGGAGGGGGGGGAGGGGTTGGGGTTGGAAGTGTACATTTTAATCCAGAAACAGTAGAAACATACCAGCTTTAAAACCTGAAGCTGCTAGCAAAACATTCTGTGGTCTGAAACAACCAGAACTATACCACTTATGTTAACTACAGTTGCTACTTTGTTCTTCAGAGAAGTTTAAATATTTTAAGACTGGAAGTAAATACTTACTCGGCATATAAAAGCATTTACTTTAAAAATTACCTTTCACATTCTTTAGTGCTTAGACAATGGACTGAGGCTATGTGACTGCTTTCTAGCAGGGGAAAAGATGAGTAAGAATTCTGTGTCTAATAAATGAAGAATCTGCCGTGAAACAAACGTGTCTGATAGCACCGTCATTTTTTACGATTCCTGAGGTGCAAACTGCAAGTTAATACAGAATACCCCCTGTTGAGCAACCGGCAACATAGTTTTACTTGTTTCTTTGCTACCTGCGAAATGTAACTTTAATCCTATTATGGGCAAATTGATGCAAATTGCACTTATTCTCCACCTTCAAATAATGTGGTTTACTGGGAAGTCTTTGACATTAAGTATGCTTGGCAGGTGCCCCAGAACAGCAGCACAGAACCAGAGGGCAAGTGGAAGTTGGTTACAAGCCACCCCTCCACTTCTCTTACCCTTTGCCTGGTAGGAATGAGACCAATCCTCAGTAATATGCACAAAAAGCCCGAGGGCTGCTCCTAGACATGCCCTTCAAGAGGCTGTTACACAGGCTGAAGATTGCCAAGACACCACGGCAGCTCTGCACAGCACAGAAGTTTCTTCCAGTGGGGATTAATCAGCTATAAAAACAACACTGTGCATAAACACACTTCTAGCCGTCTGCAGACCTGATAAACCAAGTGCTGAACTCTGCTACCATTACGCTATAACCAAAGACAACAACATGAATACCCTGCCCAAAACCTTTCCTCCCCAAGACAACAAATACCAAATCCGTATCACATTTCTTTCTGACCTAACATAAAAGCAACACTGAAGCTCTCCGCATTAGACACGCAGAATCCTATTTAACTGTTTTATCTATTGAGGAAACTACTTTAACACACAAGGAAAAAGCCCTAAACTTTCAAAGTTCAGTTTTCACCTCCACTATGTGCCTACTGAAGTGTAAAAAAATCTCTCCACAACAAAGATGAATTACATCAAACTGCATCTCTTCCACTGGAACATCTGGTACAGAGACCAAAAAACACAGAACAACAAAAACATACAGCATATATTTGTAAAACACATCTTGCATGTATCTTAGAAATAAGAAAAACTATCCTAAGCTTAATAGATAGAAGGCAGGAAATATTCTATATGGAAAACAATTTCCACTCACTCTTCTATAAATGACATTTCAACATTTTAAGTCTAGTCCAAAGGAGCAAATGATCAGCAAGTGCTCTAATTTGACATATGCCACAAGCAAAACCCCAAATGTCTACTTTGCAAATAATCTACTTGCCAAAATAAGAAGTTTCATCACTTATTGCAAAAATACACTGAAATCTACTTACCTGGTTCCGTATTAATATGCAACATAATTGAAATACTTCACAGCAGAAGTGAGAGCTGCTCTCTGGAGCGAGGGGCCACAAGCTTCTTTCCTAATCCAACCTGCATCTGGTATCACTCAGAACATTGACAATGGAAGAAGAGCATGGCAGAAAGGCAGTGTCCAAGCCAAACAGCCTTATCCTTTTTAACTTCTGTTTTTATGTACAGTACTATAATCTAGATGTCACAAACTTGCTTGGGTTTATTTCAAAGAACTGAGAAGTTATGGATGACAAGACCATGTTGTGTGTACAAAGTCTCTTCTAACTCCAGCTCCAGCAAGTCTCCATGTAGATGCAAGAGAAAAATTCCTTTGTAAGAATGGAAGACATCCAATGAGCATCATCAATACTATTAAAACAAACAAACAAAAATCTACCAGTCAGATACAAGAGCTTCTTCCTATGAACCAAGCCAACTTCTTGGAGGAATGGCACCTACTCCAATTCAACTGTAAATAAGGTAATAGCAAACTTCCAGCCCTCTGCTTCTGCTGGGCACACTGTCTGCCTGTATCCTTCTGTTCTTCCTTTTGCTTCTTTGTTACCCCAGTCTCAACCTTTAGCAAAGGATTTTTCTCAGCCCATCTCATTACTCATCCATCACTCTCCTGCACAAAAATTGTTATCACTGCAATATAACACAAAAGGATGAGTTCTAATTCCACTCCTGTTTTCAGTTTTATCTCTTCAATGTATATACGAACCTAAAGAACATAAAGTCCACTGGGGAAAACATCTCGCTTGGTTATTCTCTTTTGTTGCTGCTGTTTTATCGTGTGCAGTGAAAGAATATAAGAATAAAAAATCCACAGTGACTTTTGGAGGATTTTATTTACATCAGGAACAATGCTGGCTAATAAGTTGGCCCTCTATAGACTTGATACATCATGCAGAACCAATCACTATGACAAAAAGACATTTGATATTGCAACAAAAATATTCAGAAGTGCAACTAGAATGAAGTCATCTTTCCTTAAACTAAAGTGGTTTTCCATACACTCCAATTATGTTTCAAGTTATGCTCTACTTACATAGAAAATAATCATAGAATATATTAACCATATATGAACAGAAGCAGAACAGATGTAAATGCCAAGAAATAATGAAACCAAAGCAGGAACACAGCCAGAACAACCCTTAAACACAACTCCAAGCCTCCTCAGGTCAAGATAATGTTCCTGGTGCTTCCTTCCCCTACAAAGTATTTTATTTGCGTGCAGAGCATGAAGAACTAATGATGGCATGTGCTTTCAGTATGTTGAAGTTAGAGCACCAGGAGCTCAGAGAACACAAGCTGAACAACGCTCTGCACCTCACCACCCTGTTACTGAACCACACAGAGGCTGACAAGATTTAGTGAAGGGGCTTTCCTGAAAATGCAAGGTAAAGACAAAACTAAAACAAAACTGAACACATTTTGGCACAGCAGAAGCAGATCTTTCTTCATCATGTGAATGCTTTCTATGTACGACCTCCCTCAAATGGCTGGCCACTACACTCTGAAAACCTACTGTTATCAGGTGCTTGAGTGATGGACACGACAGAATCCACTCCTGTATCTGAGGGCTCCAAACTCTGAGGACCTCTATTACCTAAAGTACTAAAAGTTTCCATAGAAATGTACCAAAAAAAAAGAAAAAAAAAAAAAGTTACAGGGCTTGCATACAGCATCTAATAATCTCACTGCAAATCCCTACCTGTCATCAATTTGTCTCAGACTTCTTTGCAAAGCTTATTGTCAATGGAAAAACAGAAAAATTTACCAGAGTATTCACACTTCCAAGCTTTCAAAGTTAAAAATACACTACACAATTATAGGCAAAAAAAAAAAAAAAGCTTTGCATTAACAGAGAAATCAGAATAGTTAACCACTGTTCTGGAAACAAACAAGCAAACAAAAAACAACCAAACAAACCATAAAAAACAACCAAACAAAACTATTACAGGTAAATATTAAAACAGAGAAATACTACCACTACTTTGGAAGAAAAGATAACCCACCCCCGCAGCAACTTCTTCAGGAAGAAGTACTTGCATGGAACCCAAGGAAATACATACTTGACCCAAAAATCTATTTGAAAGATCCACATTTCCTGCTAAATTGCAACATCTGAGTAGCTTAATGTTGCTTTATACAGGCCACACTGTCACTCCAGAGCTGGGGAATAACTGGCTTTTGAAGATGTGAAATTACTTTTGAGTAGTATTTGCCAACTATGTTAAAAATTAACATCTAAGTTCAAAGTATTCTCAAATATCTCATGCTCAGACTCATAACAGCTCATTTGAAACGTTGAGCACCATGTTTATGAACTACAGCACAGTCAGACAAATCCCCTCTGTCCTCATTTCCTTTTTCTCGAAAGCAGTATCTCCATATATCTTTTTCACCACTCATATCGAAACAACCCTCCCCGAGTCTGAAACCTGTAAAGACAGGAAAATACCGTAAGGGCCTTTTGACAGCCCATCCAATGATGGTGCTGCAAAGATCCAATTCAACCCATTTCTCAGGTACGCACCTTAAATCAAGCGTATACTCAAAGCTCCATACAGCACTGCAAATTCCTGTCTCAGAGCTTGCTCAAGCCACTCACATTTGAACTCCAATCAGTAAAATACTTAGCATATATCATCACACAGAATGTTTGCTCTGAAAAATAGATGTAATGCTGAGCTACTTCTAAAGCCTCTGCAATAAGAAGCTTTGAATTCCAAGTCCTTTGCAGCTGTCTCTCTACTGCACTATCAGAACCATTCTTCTGCATGCTGCACACTTACTGCCTAAAAGGCAGCAACCATAACCTCTAAAACCCCCTCCTAGTTCCTTTACTCCTTTTTGCTTCTTGTTAAAATATAACGCTTCCTCCCTCTAAGTATTCACAGATCCACACTTCTTTAGTGAGAGGAAGGGGAACAGGGAGCTGTACGTGTTCCCATTGCTACAGATGTCATTTCTACATACAACATGACCAAACTTCCTGATAGCAGATCTATTTAGAATTTGTTCAAAATTTGCATTTTACAACTGAAAGGTCGTCTCAGTTGTCTACTAGAACATTATTTCCCCCTCAGCTTCAGCAGAGAGACTGCTGCATTCCTTCAGGTAAGGAGACACAGAAAGTTCATATAAAATTTCACCCATCGCCCTCCCTCCCCACCTGCATTCACACGCTCTTAGTGTCTTTTAAAACCATACAACAAAGAAAAGGAAAGTAAGTCAATGATTACTCAATCCTAAGTGCTAATTTAATACCATAAACATTTTATTTTTTATTTTTTTATCATGCACCAGTGAAGGAAATTTGAAGTATTTTTTTCTACTCAAAGTGCAAGTATCAGCTGTGCACACAGGATGAAGGAGCAGTTCTCTCTCTTCCCAGAAACAAACAGCTGCTAAGTTCTTTTTTTTTCCTTGGGTTGCTTTTTGTTTGGTTGGGTTTTTTGTGTTTTGTTTTATTTTTGTAAGCATGCACGACATTGCTCACCTACAGGTGACGAGGAGTGAAGAGTCATTTGGAAGTTTCCCACCCTCTGCGTTTCCTGTGCTTCCAGTACAATGAAAAAATTAAATAATATTTTGATCTCACCAAAGCACAATTTTTGCCTCGCAGCTGTAAAAACGCCCATTAACAATAAAATTACTGACAGTAGTCAACGTTTCCCTCACACAAAACATTTTTCAGAACACAGATGACAAATGAAACTTTACAAAGAATGATTCACATATCCTGGTAGGACAAATATTTTGTCTGGACTGACTATAGACTAAAACCACATCAAAAACAAAGTTTTCCAGTAAGAGTGAGCATATCTTATAGCCCATATGTATTTAACAAAAACTACCTCCTCATCCTCTTGCCAAAATGGCATTAATGCCAAAGATGAGGCCACTCATCATTTCTACTAGCTGAACCCAATATAAGGCACTTTTGTAAAGCAACCTAAGATGATCTCAAGACTTGGGCCCCAAGTGCTCAGACACTGCAATAGTGCTAGTGTCACCATTCAAACATCACAGAGCTACCCTCCAGCAGCCCAAGAGCATCTAAAAGAAAGATACAACAATTTACCTGAAGCACCTTTTACAAGAACAAACTGTGGCACAGCTGGAGAAGAATGATTTTTAGGCCAAAACACCAATAGCCCTGACCAATAGGGTCAAGTAACTAGCCACAAAATGCAACTGCATCAATACCTCCATGATTTAAACCAAGTGGAAATAAGTACACACCAGCAATCACGTTTACAACCGCAAAAGAAAGATTATCACACAGTAGTCAAAACCAACTCATGATGTCACCTTACTAAGCTACTGCATGACCAACTTTGTTCTTCACAGCTGCAGAAAAGTCTCAAACAATATGTTTAGTTTCCAAACCAAGAACAAAAAGAATAGGCTGACTTCAAAAAGGCAATCAAAATTAACACCATTGTTTGAAACATCCACAAATTTCCACAAGTTAAACAGTATTTGTTTGTATTGCAACTTTCAAAGGTTAACAGTTTATTTCACCCCCTCCTTTCACAAGAATGCAGCTGCCAAAGTGACTTAAACTAAGTGGGGATCAACACAAAGAATGCAAACACTTATAAGAGATATGAAAAATAATATTGCATCAAATTCCACTTAAATCTACACACTAGAACTTTGAACCATCTGAAATGTTACTGTGCATTGCTAGTCCTCCTAACGCCAGCAATCAGTTCAGAACAAAAGCTCAATTTCCTATCACGTGAATTCTATTTTTTCCATGAGCAGTAACATTATTTCACCTCATCTCCACGCATACCTACACGAGTACAGCAAATGCTGGTAAATACTTATGGAACCAAAGTGAAAAAGCATGAAGAAGTAAACAGTTTTAGAATAAACACTCGTTTGTGAATTAAACAATGAGTACGTTCCTTCAGTTGGAGATAATTCTCTTAAAAATCTACTGCAAGAATAAAACATAATTCTGTGCTTATTGTCCCAGTAACCCAAAGTGACAGATTCCCTTACTGTATTCTCTCTCCCCACAAACAAGCCACGTTGCCAAGATTCTACAAGTCAAAATGCATTTCCAATGCACGCATCATTAGCAGTAAAAAATTAAAAAAAAAACAAAACAACATAATCCTCAGCCCACACTTTGCAGTTCTAAGAAACCAAAGGAATTGCTTGCTTGAAAATAGAGCATAATTGGAGAAAACAGAGCTGCATCCACATTCTAGCAAACAATTAAGTACAACTTGAATCTGAGCCCAAAATAAGTTATGTTCTGTTAACTTGCAGCCAGCTCAGAATACTAGGTGGAGCACACAGTAGCATAACGCCTCTATTGCAAAGGAAAGCATGTAGCCTTCCAAATAAGAGTCAATTAAGTCTTTGCAACTAAGAATACCACTTTTGGATAGGTTCCCCATCGAAGCAAGGTCTAAGTGATTAAGTGCCTTTAACCCCAATCACAATGGCCAGTGAACCAGAGCTTAAAAAAAATTAAGTATTGGAGGACCTTGCTGCCTCTCCAGGAGAAGCATTACTTGGCATGCACAAGAGAAACGTGCAGAAAGATGTCACTTAGTTCTGTTGCTTGCAAAATAAACTGTTAAATTGATTTATTTATAAATAAAACATAATTAAATTTATAATTATTATTAAATCTTATTATTTAAATATACCATAAAGCACCTGGAATTTAATGTCTGGGAACATCAACAGAATACTTGTTCTGCAAACATATTAAATCATATTTGAAAAAGTATTCATTGCATCTCAATAAGCAAGTCACTGTGGGGCTCAATGCTCAGTTTCAGTTTTAGGATGTTTTATTTAAAACACTACAGACTGACACACAAAACATACCAGAAGCTGTTCTACGCCCTTTCACGTATGTGTGTATAAACACATGCAGAAATTATTTTCAGAAAAAGTAGATAAGCACATCAGAGGGCAAGATCACAGTTCAAAATTACCTTCAGTGGGTAATGTTATGAAAAAACAGTAGAGGAGAAATGCAGTGTTTCAGAGGTAGGACAGGACAGTCAACTGCACGCACATGGGAAGGCCAATTAGCTGGGTAGCAGCTTGATTAAAAGGGATGCAGAAGTTAAAGTATAACACTAAGGATGTGTAGATGCTGTGTGGGAAAGAAGAAGAAAAATCACAGTGATGTCTACACACTGGAACTGCCTGCACAGCCAGGAAATAACAAGTGTCGTTTGCAGTAGAGGCAAGACTTCATGTAAATCACCATATGCAGTTTGGTCACCACACTTCAAGAAGAATAAGATTAAAACAGTATCAAAAAAGTACTTAAGTTAAATACTCTGAAAGCTCTTCTAGAGGTCAGAAAGAGAAGCAGCAGAGCAGTCTGTTGCTGGAAGCCGTGAACCTGCTGCCACTGGGGGGTTCTAAGAATGAGTTAGACAGACACCCAGCAAGACCAATGAAAGCCAAAGCTAATTGTGGCCTGAGGCAAAGAATGGATCAGATGATTCCCGGAGGTGCTATCCACTCTCATAACATTCACAGATAAAGAAACCAAGGCTAAACAGGACCTGTTTCAACACTATCTCCTGCCTTCTACTAGACTATCAAAAACAGAGACTATTGAGAGCCTAGACCACATCTAGAGAGTGAAGGACCAGTGAAGCCACAAATTCTTGAAAGCAATATTCTAAAAATGGACTAGTTACTAAGAAATGAACCACAATTTCATAGAAGATAAAGAAATCAATATACAAGCAGAAAAACACACAAGCAAAAAAAAAGTACAAACATCTGACAAGGCTAGAAGGCATGTTTTCTGAATACATTTCAAGACCACATGCACACAAAAAATAAAAAGCTTCAAGTGACAGCCTTGTCTCTTCCAAAAGCATGGCCAAGCAGCAAGGGAAAAAAATAATAATAAAAATGGCCTCTGCAAGGATATTTTGTGAAATACGTATGATCTCATCTCTCTTCACAATAAACACTATAAACAAAATATTTGGAAAACACAGCACTGAAACAACAACCCTATAAAAGTATCACGGCTTGAATCAACACTGTTTATTCAGTGGCAAAATGAGTATCATTATTTATGCAGATTAATCAAACAGGAAAGAGAATCTTTTGAAATAAGAGTTTGAGTTCCAAATTGCAAACGTGGATCCGCATGGTTTTGTTTTCTTCCCGCTTGCCTGTAACTGAGAAAACATGACACTTGCTTTGGCCGTCCTGCTAGGTTGCAGTGTCATCACAGCTGACACAGCACAGCCTTGGCAATCCAGTCCTACTAAAACCCACTGCGATGGTTAGGGATGTGAACACCTCTCACTCTTCTTCAGCAGTTTTCTGCTGAAAACTATCTGCGCTCCCCAGGCTGGGAACAAGAGTCTCATGCTTCAGTCATGTCAATACAAACTCGGGTGTCTCAGCTTAAAGCACACTTACAGGCAGCTTGAGTCGAAACATCAGCTCATCAGCCGAACCAGCAAGGAGCAGGCAGGGTGTCTAAAATTGCTGTATGAACAGTTGACCCCCAGCCAAAGGGCAAATCTAAGTCTTCCACAGGCATTATCTTCAATCGCTTCAGCAAAGTTGACCAGTTATTATTAAAACTTTAGTGGTTATTTTAAGTACCCTTAAGAAAAAAAAAAAAAAAAAAAAACTAGAGAGAAAACTTGTTTTCCTACAGCCCTATGAACTGGCATGCTTTTCTGAACACCAACTGTCAGCTCTGACCACTTATTTCCATGGAATGCATCACTTCATTCTGTGCATGCACTTAGTTAACTTATGTTTTAGAAACATTGTTAAAAGTATCCATGCCAAACCTTAGACTGTCTACCACTGATGAAACTTACTGATCATGAGGAACATGCATTTTCAGCTGTTTGTTTTGCCAAATTAAGCAGCTCCTCAGGAAAAAAAAAATAAAATAAAATAAGTCATTCATTACTTTCCAAGAAACATGAGGTGAATCCCCTAAAATCAAAGGCAGTGCTTTGGCAACTGTCCCCTAACAAGGAAGTCAAACTGAGTGCTTTAACTGCACTCAGGGCCCGATCCATTTCTCAGACAGAAGCACCAGGCTAAACTGCTTTACAATAACCTCACTTTTCTCCCCTTCACAAGTTACTGATCAAGACGAAAGGACAATGAAGAGCTCTGGTGACTACTACTAAAATGACCTGTATTCAACAGTTTAAAAGCAGCATATACCAACAATACAGAACAGTAGAAGTTCAGTCATTGCACAAGCTTTGTAGAACTACTATAGATCTTGGGAGGAGAAAAAGAGACTGCTTATGGAGAAATAGCACTACAAGAACAAAGCACACGGCTTTCTCTTTTTATGCCGTTTAAATTCTTACGAAACACAATTTGAAAACATTAGAAATTAGAAACATTAGAAAACGGTTTCCTAATTTACACTGTCCATCCACCAGCATTTAAAATATTAATGCCTACTGCAGTTATCTTTATGCTTTGCTAATAGCAAAGACCACAACTCTGTACTTTTTCAAAAGTCAACAGTATTTGTTAGTAGTATATACTGTCATTTATTTGTATTTCATAGAACAAAAGTCATGGACCTACATTTCTTCAGCCAGAGCACAAATGCATAAGTTACCCATACACAATGAAAATGTATAAATGAGGTGTTCATTAATGCAGTGCTGAAACTACAAGGTTTATTGTGCTACAAGTGCAATACCTTTTAGATAAGCAAACAGCTCACAGCCATAAGCATTACCTGTCCTTTGTACTTATCTGATGAGCAGATATTTATTTTAACCATTAAACATCTGAAGATTTAATCTAAAATAAGATATTCAATGCTTGTCTTATCAGCCACTCAGCATTTGTTCATGCCCAAAGGTGAGAATAAGATCAACCTTTCTGCGCTAACAACCACTGTGGAATCGAGTGCACCCTCGCAATTTGCTGACGACACCAAGCTGAGCGGTACGGTTGATGCAGTGGAAGGAAGGGATGCCATGCAGAAGGACCTCAACAGGCTGGAAAGGTGGGCCCAGGTGAACCTGATGAGGCTCAACACAGCAAAGTGCAAGGTTTTGCACTTGGGCTGGAGGAATCCCAGGCATCCATACAGACTAGAAAGAGCAGTCCTTGAGAGCAGCCCTGCAGAGAAGACCTGGGGGTCTTGATGGATGAAAAGCTTAGCACAAGCCAGCAGTGTGCCCTTGCATCTCAGAAGGCAAATGATATCCTAGGCTCCATCAGAAGAGGGGTGGCCAGCAGGGACAGGGAGGTGATTGTCCCCCTCTACTCTGCTCTCATGAGGCCCCATCTGCAGTGCTGCGTCCAGGTCTGGAGCCCCCAGTGCAAGAAAGACAGGGAGCTGTTGGAGAGGGTCCAGAGGAAAGCCACAAAGATGATCAGGGGACTGGAGCACCTCCCCTACGAAGACACTGAGGGAGCTGGGCTTGTTCAGCCTGGAGAAAAGAAGGCTGCGGGGTGACCTCATTGCAGCCTTTCAATACCTAAAGGGAGCCTACAAACAGGAGGGGAATCAACTCTTTGAAAGGGTTGATAACTGCAGGACAAGGGGAAATGGTTTTAAGTTGAGGGATGGAAGATTTAGGTTGGATGTCAGGAGGAAATTCTTTACAGAGAGAGTGGTGAGGTGCTGGCACAGGCTGCCCAGAGAGCCTGTGGATGCCCCATCCCTGGAGGTGTTCAAGGCCAGGTTGGATGGGGCCCTGGGCAGCCTGGTCTGGTATGAAATGAGGAGACTGGATGCTCTGCATGTGGCAAGGGGGTTGGAGATTCATGATCCTTGAGGTCCCTTCCAACCCTGGCCATCCTGTGATTCTGTGGAAGATGTGCCTAAGAAGAGGCACAGACACAGTACCTTGTCTCAGTTCCCAGCAGAATCAACACCTACAGGTGAACAGCCAAGAAGAAAAGCTGAAAAAAAATGGGAGAAACTGGACTGACTGGACAAAAGGACTTGATATCAGAAAAAAAGTACAGAAAAGATGGAATTGGCTAAGCAGAGACTAAAAGAGAAGGGAAAGAGGGAAGAAATAAAGAGATACATTAAGGTCTGATATTCTTCCAAGGTTAGACTGGAAAACCAAACCAGATGACAGAAAATCCCAAAGTACCAGGATAGGCCAAGGCGAGCAAGCAGGAAGAGTCACCCCTGCCATACAGAGCAAGGATTCTCAAGCTACATGAACACGAACCACAGCCCACTACTGAGCTCAAAGAGGACGCCGCCAACTGACAACACGCAATACTGCTGATATTAATAACTCATTTCCCAAAGCACATTTTTCCACAACCAAACTCAAGACTGTAGAATCATCGTTCTGCATTTGCAAGTATCTCTGAAATACTACACCAGGATGTCTCATCTTCCTTTGAGTTACAATTTTATCAGGTCCAACATGAAAGTCACACTCTAAATAGACTTCTCCAGCCCAGCCTACCCAAGACCTACCCAAGTCTAAGAGAGTGTTTTTTTAAAATTTGAAGTATGTTCTTCAATCCTATGAACATATATTCAGAACATGTTAAAAGGATATTAATCCTATGCATTTCCAAGATTTTGTAACCTCAGTAACACTCTTTTGTCTCTTCACCCATTGAGGCTTTTTAGAGTCCAGTGTAGTTTTATATGCTGCTGTCCCAAATTTGTATCCAGGATTATGAGGATTTTATATATTCTGTATATTAACATACCCCTACCACACCTACACAAAACCTCAGAGTGAGTGCACTATCTCCAATACTGGTTCTGGCTGTGGCACAAAGCATGCTACCTACGTCCAGTTCAACAGAAAATTTGTGATTATTTTGTCCTATTTACCTCCATACGCAGAGTATTACAAAGCAAACAAAGTGGAACTGTGTTCATCAATGCCATCCTTTCATATCATACAATCTGCAGAAAATGAAGAACTGTATTGAAATGAAATCATCACGTATTCAGTCACTAGCAGATAAGCAATAACAAGCATGTTCTCGACTCAGTGAGCTGGGATTTAGCTGCCAAATCCCAATCAACACTAATTGGATTGTCCTTGACTTCAGAATACACCACTGGCACCAAAGGAATAGTTTATTTCAACAGACTCATATAACTGGAATATAAGCTCCAGAACACCAAACAGAAGAAAAATAATCTCACCAATAGAGCTCATCAATAGAAATAATTACTTTCACTGTATAAGCAATGAGCTGCAAGATCTTACGCTACTGCTCAAGAGTAAATTAAGAGATGACTCAAAGGAGGGCTTCCTAAGTAGCAGTATATATTTGTAAGACGCAACTTTCACTGGTGTTATCGAAGTTGAGAAGTGAATCTACTGCTTCTTATCTGGAAATGATTTCCACGGTGACTCTGGTTTCCCTTCATTTTTTTACTTCATAAGAATCAGTAGGCGGAGAGGTGGTTGGTATTTTAAAGTCATGTCAGTGAACTACAACAGCAGAATAATTATCTACCCCAGTGTTGTGAGACAAGACTATTATGCTTGTGACGCTGGAGGAGTTAAATATCACTCTCATTGTCCCCCACTGAAAAATATGCTTGCAGTTATAGAAAGGCAGTGCTTAAACAGTATTTGGACTTGCATAACAAACTGTTTTTCACAAACACGCTGCATGAAAAGCGTCTTTTTGTTAGATAATCCACAATGTTAATCCAGGACAGAAAAGGAGAGAGTTTCGTTATTGCCATTTAGTCTTGAAATATGTCCAAAGAAAGTTAATTCCATCGACTGAATCTACATCCTTATGTTTTGGAGGGAAACAAAGATAATTTATACCGTAAACATTCCAGAAAAGGTCTAGATATAAATGGAAAGGTTGAAAATAATATTATTGCTATGGCTGTGATGGAGGCAAGACCAAGTGAGTAAAGAAGTTCAAATGCAAGATTAATTAGCAGAGGTTCAAAGGAAAGAAAAGTTATGCTGAGTCATGCCATTTTTTTCTGAAATGCTAGTGGATCTATAATTCAAAACAAGAGTCCAACTTTTTAGTTATATATCAGAATAGGCTGAATAGATTCAGTAAAGAAATGCTACCAGAAAAAAAAAAAATGAGCTTTTTCCCTGCAAGGAGTTTTTCATGTTAGCTTTATCTCACAATTAAAAAAAGAAAGAAAAAAAGAAAAAAAGGCAGCCACATGTAATGGGAAAGTGCTTTTCTCATTGCATTTCATTATAGTGTAGTGGAGACTGAAAGTAGGACTGAAAGAATAACCCAAGCAAAAACAAAGTCACAAGATACAATTTCTTACACTAGAGCAACTAATTTGCTTAAGAAATGTTTAGGGCACTCACATCCTTCCTTCTGCAGTCATATCCCACTATAGTAACCTCCTACCAACACAAAGACATGCACACATCTGCATTCCAACTCAGTTCCAATAGCACACTTGATGCTTCACTGAAGTACAATTACAAAAAGAATTTGTTTGCCCCAGAATGGAAGAACCTAGTTTTCATGGTCCTTTTCCCACTCGGAGATTGGCACGTTCAGATCAAGACTGCACTTGAACCAAATTAAGTCCCAACACAGGTAAGAAAGCCACTGATGCCCTTATTTTTCTACTTCTTCTGTTTTAGAAAGACTGCATAACAAGATCCCAAGAAATCATCCCCTCCTTAAATACGTGCTAGCCCACAAGAATGCCCAACTATGAATATACAATACCCCTCAAAATCTTAGCATATTAGCATGAAAGGAATATTCCCTCAGGGGAAGTAAGTCTGCCTACAGGAAAAAAAAAGTCACCAAACTGATGACTCTGTTTAGGAATTTATCCCACTCTATCAGTAACCACTTGTCTACTTTCAAAATCCATTAAGATAGGAGACGACGCAAGACACGAAATGCTTCCCTGAAAAGTTGATAAAAATTATAACAGGAACACCCACAACAGAGCCTACACATTAAATCAGCATTTATCAGTTATGACAACAGGCAAATAAAACTGCTATACTTTTACAAGCCTCGCACCTTCTGTCATACACACTATAATTACATACAGCAAGGACAAAAAGCACAGGCTCTCTTCCTACTGCGACCAAGTCTCACAGAAAACATTTTCTCCCACTCTCTCACAGGATTTCACAGCTGACTGCTGAGTACACAACAGCTTCCTATATCAAAACTGTTATGGGTGTGCAGGCAGAATAAACAAATTCAGTATTTAGTTCTCTCTTCTTTAACCTTACCTTCCAGCTCCTGAACAAAGAAGATAAAACATTGGCTCTTGTACCTTTTTCATGTAGCACCACACGTAAACTCAAGCGATAAATTTATGACTATGGTTTTTACCAGCAAAAACAAGACCAAACTAAACAGAAGGGCATTTTCTCATGCCCTTCTGTGATTTCTGCAAACATCTGTATTCTTCCTAAATTCCATCCAACTCTGTTATGCAAACATATTAATTGGGAATTTTTGGTGAAACACTTCAAACTCCATGGAGAAAGAAAACGGATATACGGTCACATCTTCCAGATCTTGTCTTGCTTTTAATCCAGGGCCGACATTTTCTAGCACCTCTCTTCCCTTCAAACAGCCTTCTGTAAATGCCTTCACTGTCAAGTTACATAACAGCTTTATATTGAGCATACGTTGGAGACAAATGTCGTTATCTACCTTAGCAAAGGTCCAGGTGAATGCAAAGTAAACACAGTAAAGCGATCGACCTTGGTGTATCACTGAAATCCCTCACATCACCACTGTTAAAATCAGTAGGAAAGATTTACTAAACACAGTTTCTCCAGCTCTGTCAAGACACTGAAGAAAAAGCTGCGACAGCAGCTACTGCCATCCAATTCTTTGCAGTGTTTCCAAATGCATTCTTGAAATACACAGCAGCAACTGGCTGATTTTCATGGTGAAAGATACAAAGTAGTTTTTAAATGGAAACATTGTCAACTGTGTCTGAAACAGATAGAAACCTAGGTGAATTAGATCACCTTTTGTGGAAAAGATTTGTCCTTAACTTTCTGTGTGCCTGGAAGCCTACTGACTATTGGGTGGTAGATGGCAAAGCTCATTCTGCACTTGAGATGAATCTCTGTGCATCTTGACAGACCTGAATAATCTGCCTGTGACCAGACCTGCTCTAAGGTAACCAGTGCTTCTTCCAAAGTAAGGAAGCTGAGGTACCTGGCTGTCAGCGTTGTGCTCAGGGTCCTACGACAATTCAAGTTGATCAAAATTCAGGCTGACTTATACTCCTCCTTTATGCTGATCCTGCACTCCTTCTTACCCTGGTGAGCCAACTCAGTTAAAAAAAATGAAATAAAATAGAAGAATAACCCAGACACAAAAGGGAAAAAAACAGGCAAAATATCTAGCAAAACGGCTCTTTTTGACAGGTCGGCATTCTAAAGCACGTCATCAGAAGGTCCAACAGTGTTAACAAATGAAGGTAAGATTTAACACAACAGGGATGGCAACACTAGGATTGCAGTAATAACAATTTACGTGGATGCAGAGGATAACAGAAATGAACTTCAGAATGTTTGAGACATGGATCCTCACAGGATACTCCTTTTAATTTATCTGAAGAAAAAAAGAAATTCTTCTATTGTTTAGGATAGGGACTGTTAACATCAAAATCGAAGTTCTCCTGCAATAGGAAAACATAGAAACATGCTCCTAAACTGCACGAGATATTTCATTAAGTATAGTGAATGTTTTTGAATAAAGCTAGATAATCTATCCAAGAAAGCAGCATCCCTTCACTGCATTTTCAGAGTACTGCAGATACTGGCAGATGTAAATGAGTGTTCAGTCCACACGAAGTTGGGACAGATGACGGCTGCTATAGAAAGACAGACAGCAGAGGAAGGAGAGCTTTTTTGGCATAACAGTTGTTAATATAAACATCCTTCCTTATTAAATTCAAGTGCATATTATCCAAACTGCTGCTGCCATACAGGTCGAGGAAGACAGAAGGATTTTTGTTTGCTTGCTTATACAAAGACATTCCCGAGATTATCCCTGAAAAACAGCGTAAGATGTAATCATACTCAACATTCAAATCAAGTGTATTCAAACAGGGCCAGAACACTGCAAAAGATATGAGGGAAGGAAAGAAAAACAAAAACAAAACTTCAGAGCTTCACAGGTAATAAGTCTAGAATCCATGAAATGCTTCCCTCTGCTTTTTCATGAACAAGGAAGCATAAACGCATCAAGTAAACTATGCATTCAAAAGAAAAAATAAAGGTCAGTACTCCATGTATTATGGGCCTGCACGTGGGGGTAAAGGAATTTGGAAAACAGTGCATGCCTAGTCTCCAATAGAACGTTGTTTCTTCAAGCATTTTTAGTACAAAGCATTAAAGTAACAAGAAGTAATCTACATAATGAAGTCTAAATAGTTACTTTCTAAGCATGAACTTTTAAAATTAAGATTCTGGAGTTATGTTTGGATACGTACAACTTCATACAAAGGAGCAATTGTAATAATCTTAATGAAACAATTTATGCACAGGAAGCTAAACACATGCTTAAAGGCTACAGATGAAAACGTTTTACAAACATGAGGCTTCCCAATGTAATTTGCAACTTTATATCACATAGTGGCTACATCAGATCAGTCATAACCTTTAGGAAGGCAGCTTGCTTGCTTTGTCTCCAACTTCTAAGCACCCTTGGATTTTTTGGTTATTAGTTTAGACTTGGACTCTCTATTACTGCAGGGGAGAATGTTGCAAAATGCTCCCAGAGGGCGAGAGCAGACCATCTTCTTTAACAAAATTCTCCATACCAAACTTTCCATGATTTTGCCTCTACAGTTCAGACAGGTTTATTTCCAAAGTGAGCAGAGAGGGAACCAAGCCATAATTGAAGGAAGAATCATGCTGGTACAGTACAGTGGAGGAGAACCTTGGTGGAATTTTGTGAGCTACTGCATCTTTAAGGACAACTATCACACTTTCTCTAGATGTTAACGTTCCTAAAAGATGAAGAGATCTTACTCCAATAATTGATTTCCCACTACTTCACAGTGAATGAATGCAGACTCAGAGCAGTCGCTACTTCAGAGAATCACTTAGAGTAACCAACTTGTGTTTGATGCACAGCCAAATAAAATGCAGGACCCTTTAAAACACTGCTTTATTGATGCTGTACATTCAAAGGATCACTTGAAGCACACAGATGCACCAGCTGACAATCAGATCATTTGCAAATCGGTTTATATACCCAGCTTGAGGTGTCAAAACGTGACATTATGGTAACACAAACACAACAGAAACTACCCACAGAACGATAACAGAAAGCACCGCTTCCCTTTCATCAAAGCAGGTAAAAACCACAACGATTTTCTAAGACAGGCACCCGTTCCTAAAGAGCGCCACAACACTTCCCGAGCTCAGCGACGGCCCTTCTTAATTACTGGTATGCCGCACGCCCCAGTAACACGTGGCGAAAAGCCCGGCCGGCCCGCAACGTCCCTCGGAGGCTGCGTGTGCACGCGTGGTAGCGCTCAGCACAAAGCAGGCGGGGGTTAGCAGCAGTTAGAGCCGCAGCCCCGCAGGGAGCCTGGCAGGCCCGCTCCTCCGGCTCGGCGGGACGGGGGCCCGCGGCTCTGCGGGGCCGCCCCGCACGTTCCGCGCTTTCCCGAAGGAGCCTCCGCAGCCGCCGGCGGGCCGAGGCCGCGAGGCGCGCCTTAACGCGGGGCTCGGCCAGGTGGGCAGCGCCGCGGCCGCCTTCCCGCCGGCAGAAGCCCGGCCCGGGGTACGGCCCCTCCGCTCTCCCGGGCCGCTCCGCCCCGCGAAGGGGCGCCGACCCCTCCCGCGCCCCGTCGGACCGCAGAGCCCCGCGGGGCGAGGCCGCCCCCTCCAGCGGCGCGGCGCGTGAGGAGTCTCCTCCTCCCGCGGCTCCCGACCGGAGGCGGGAGGGGGGCCGGGGCCGGGCAGGAGCGAGGGGAGGGGGGAAGAGGCCAGGCACCGCGGAGCCCTGCGCGCGGCCACACCTACCTGTCTTCTCGTGGTCATAGCCCACCACGATGAAGTAGTCGGCCAGCCTGGCCATGGCTGCGAGGGGCGCGCCTCTGGCCTCACCACCCCTGTTGCGGCGGCGGCTCCCGGGAGGCTCAGCATCCTCCGCCGCTCGCCCGCCGCAGAAGAAGCGGCACCACCTCAGCCATGTTGGAGGCGCGGCGCGCCGTGCGCCTGCGCGCCGCCGAGCCGCTGCGCCGTGACCCCGCCGGGCTGGGCGTGGGCTGCGGGCGGCACGCGGCTACGGCCCCGCGCTGCCCTGGGCCGGGCGAGGGGCGAGCGGCGGCCGCCTCAGGGCTCGGGGCTCCCGCCGCCTGCGCTCCGAAGCTTCGCCTCGCGCCCGCCCTGCTGCCCGCGGCGGGCTTTGTCCGCTCGGCGCGGCTCGAGCGCTCCGCCCGGCGAGGCGCCCGCCCCCGGGCTCGGGGCTGCGCCGCGATCTACTCGGACCCTGGCGGAGCGGGCTCGCGCCGCGGCGGTGCCCCCCGAGTGCTGCCTGAAAGCCAGCGGCGGAGCGGAGCGGCTCGCCTCCCGGAGCCCGTCCCGCACTGCTGCTCCCTACGGGGCCTTTCCCGAGAGGAGCCGCGGACGGGCTCGTGACACCGCATCTCCCGTGCTGTATAAACCCGGAGGCGAGCGCTGCCCCGGGGCTGCGGGCTCGCGCTTCCAGGAGGTTTCCTGTTTCCGTCCCGCCAGGGATGCGCGGAACATGGCGCTGCCGTGACACGGCCCCGGCGGCGTGGCGCGGCTCGCGGGCGGTGCCCGGCGGGCGCCCTTCAGGCGACAGAGGGCCGGGGTGGGATTTCGGCTGTCCCTCGCCGTGACCCCTCTGCTGCCCGCACCCGCCACCGTGCGGGGGCAAAGCGAGCCCCGAGCAGGTTCTCACGCCGTGCCCCGTCGCCGCCCGGCCTCCAGCCGGCGCTGCCTGCGGGCCTGGCGGTGCGTCGAGCGCTGAGCGGATGCCCGACTTCAATTCGTAACGCACGGACCACGCCGGCACCGTTTGGACTGTTACTCTCGAAAGCCCGGTCGGCCGGTTTGTCTCAGAGACGCGGCTGATAAATGGGTGTCTGTCGGCACTAACTGGCGGACAGCCTGCCAAAACGGTACGATAAGGTCCCACGTATGTCCTGTTTGACAGCACAGAGTGAACAAACAATGCGAAGGACGTCGGTTCCACTACAGCGAGGAGCTGCTGCAGTCGTGGTGCACGTGGAAATGCAGCAAGTCCATGGAATTCGCTCCTGGCCATCCACCGTCCCGGAGGATCCAGCAAACAGTCATTAGCAGTGTCACAGAGAAGTTTCTGTTTGTTTCGAGCATGCAATAAGTACTCACACCTCTTATGTAGCCAAGACACCATTACAGTGCAATGCTTTGCTGATAACCCAGGCACAAATCGGTCAGGAAGCCTTGAAAACTGAGTGTTTTTACTTGTACCTCTTCAGGGAAGGGCTGCGGTCCTGGAGAACTCAGCTTCACAGCTTAATGTTCTTAAATCAGATCCCAGAAAGACACCTAATAAAAGCACCTGTTGACACTGGGAGTAAATACAAAACAAAACAAAAAAAGCATAATATGTAATGAAAACAATTAAAATATCTTTTGAGATGCATGCAATGGAGTCAATTCTTGAATTAGATAGGAGCTAGAGGGATTCCCTTTCTTGAGTGACACATTGACTTTATGGATCAGGATCCTGAAGTAATGACTGAAAGTCCCAGAACTGCTTTCAAAGCATTCAGATTTTTTTGATTAAAGCATTCCTGAAGTGGCAAAAAAGGACTGCAAATCTTAATGAAGCCACACGTGAGTGGCTTGTCCTGCATGAAGGACAAGGATAAGGCTCAGTACAGTGGCAGTGGATGCTGCAACTGCTCAACAGCATGAAGCCAGGGCATGCAGCAGTTTAGGATAATGTTGTACATAGCTAAATCCGAAGGAACAGTTCAGAGATGCTAAGAAATTGTCTGATGGAGCTCAAACAGGACCCTAGGGTTATCGTATCTGCACCCTTAGAAAAGTTCAATGTGTAATAACAAATCTCAGTACTTAAGCCTCACTTCTGTTTTAATCCAGCCTATGACAGGAGAATATCACCTAACACTTTTCCCAAATCTGAATCAAGAAGTGTTGCTTGCCAAGTCGCTGGTACTACTAGCACCCCTGGATGGTCTTGTTCTTCATTCCACCTTGACCAAAACAACCAAAGTTTGGTCAGTCTGTAAAGCATGTCCCAAGAAGTATCACGCCTTAGGTACTGGTGACAAGAAGGGCACAGTTCTTCTGGGTCTGAGCACAGCTATCTGGCTGTGTACCTGCCTGGACTCCAATAGGATTCAATCATCCATAGCTTACTTCCTTAACTTCCCTTCGGTAGAGAGCGATCTAATACTCTTATAGGGCAAATGAGGAAGTGAAACAGGCATTGTTTGCTCGCCTAAAGTCTAATGCAAAGCAAACTGAACTTTTATCCAGATCACTAAAAACAAAATTCCCTGTGTTCCAGCAGAGTAGCCTTGCTCCAACCAGGCTATGAAGGGGCTCCCAGAGCAGCTTCTGTGCGCAGCCACCAAGGCCTAGGTTCCCAGAAGGACCCAGTAGGCAGCTGCCTTATTTATCCTGGGGGAGGAACTGTGAGGCAGTAGCCCCTCAGGAAACAGAAAGCACACAAGTGACAATGTTGCACCTAAAAGATGTGAAGGTTCAGAGTACCTTCTACAGTGAGCTCCTCCAGGAAATACAAAGGTCACCTTCAGCCTGCAGTCCCATCATCCAGTGTCACCCAACAGTTTTCTGGCACCTCTTGCCAGAACAGGAGAGCAGCCATGACCTCGAGCAGTTTTCCCCTATCGATATTCATCCCACTCTGATTTAGCAGGCTTCGTTTGCTGTTGGCTCAAAACTATCAGACATAAGGCTCACCAAGATCATCACGTCTCCAGTCTGACTACTGGAGATGGAATTGTCCCTTGGCACAGATAAAGCTGACTAAGGTGCCCTAAGGTGCACCATCAGTAAGGCCTTTTTGTGTGTGGAACTTGACTGGTTTTTACACCCTTCATAGGATGCCATTCTTCTGTTAGTACCGTCTTTGTGCTCATCTCATACAGCCTGAGGTACAATCCTGTACAGTCATACTCACTGCATATGAATTCAGTAAAGTTTGAATCAACCTGAGCTGAAACATACAAAAGCACTCCCATTGGCTTCAAGTAACATTTTTTTTTCTTCTATAATCAGCAGAGAGTATTTGTTTCAAACTGATTTCCAGCAGATGCCCACAGATTTTAGACCTTTCCTTTTGGAATAAAACATAGCACGAATAAAATGCTGTACAAAAGAGCAACCGATCTTCAAAACCTGTTTACAGAAGCAGGTACATGCTGTGAAGTCTGTACATATGGCAACACGGAGAGGATGAATGCTGTGCCCAAGCTAATCAGTAAAGCCAGGTGTCCCTCGAGCTCGGCTTCCCCATAAGGCAGCATCTGGAGGAGAGCCGACCCTTCTGAGAAGAGCCCGGACTTGCTAAACTGTGTGCCTCAGAATAAAAAATATTTGCACGGACAGTTCTGAGTGAGTTGTGTTTTTGTTTTTGTTTGTTTTTTTAAATGTAAATAACTCTTTTCAAAGTTATTTTTACAAAGCAGACCCCGCTGCTACCTCGCAGCACAAGTTCAGTGCCTACTGCTCATTTTCAAGCCGTGTAGGACCGCAAGGACTTAGGAAAGACAAAACGAGCACCCGAATGGAAGACGTGGTTTGTGTTAGCTCTGAAACCTGTACCTGCCGGAGCTCTCGCACAAGATAATCGTTTCTTGCCTGATCGTTCTGTGCCCACGTCTGCCACCACGAGAGGTTGAATGAGCTGTCTTTGTGTCACTACAATGATATTGTAATCAGCGTGGCACTCACACGTGACTTGGATTACTGTTATTCCTAAACCAAGTAGCATTCTTTCAGCACTGTTTGCCTAAGAGTATACAAAATGCAATTCCCTTTTGGCCAAAGACTTTAATGAGGGATTTTCCAGCGTCTGGGGAAGCGTGTGGCTTTTTACTGGAACAGGAGATTTAAATTGAATGTGAGCAATGCCCGTGACACGAAATCCTGCCTTATCTTCACAAGAGTTAGATTCAGTTTCGAATCCTGACGGTCGGGGACACGTTTGTACTCTGGAGCCTGAGCCACCTCACGAGCTCTCTAACAGCAGCCACCGCGATGTGTCGCGACGCGAGGCTCTGCCGGTGTCACCGTCCCTTTCTCGAGCACCTACACTCCCCCGTTCCTCCCTCGGAGGAAGGAGCCCAGCATCTCGCTCGGCGCATTTCCTTTTCGCAGCACTGTCCCGGGGCAGGCAGCGGGACGGCGGCTCTGCGGGGACGGGGCAGAGCCCGAGACCATCCGGCTCTCGCCGCTCGCGTTGCCCGCCGGGCAGGTGCGCCGAGGCGGCGGCTCCGGGCTCGCCCAGCGGGCGGCTCGCGGCCACGGGGGTCGAGACGGCCCGGTGGGGCCGCGAGGAGAACAGCGCAGCGAGGGGCGAGCTGATTCCCCGCACGGGCAGGGGAGCAGGGGAGGCAGCACCTCGACCGTGCTCGAGAAAGGTTCCCTCGTCCCCTCGCGCGTACCCGTCCGGGGCTGTGTAGAAAGGCAGAGTCGAGAGCGCAGCCTCACCCGACCTCTGAAACGCTTCGCTCGCGGCGAGATGCGAGCGAAACGTCCGGCGCGCGCCAGCCGGCCCCCCGCCCGAGGCGATCTGCGGGGCTCGGCCGGCGTCGGGCCGCAGCCGCCGGGGGCATTTCCCTCGGAGCGCTGAGCCGCGCCGCGGCAACGCGGGGGAGGAAGCGGGACGGCTGGTGCGGGCGGCAGCACCTCTGCGAGGGCACGGCTCCGCGCGGACGGAGCGAGGTGCAAAGGTGATAAAGGCCGGGGGGAAAAGGTCTGAGCGCTGCTCAGCGCTGCTAGAGACCCCGACTGTGCAAATATTTGCATCCCGGATTAGCTGTGGAGCGGTGAAATCGGGGAGGTCACGTCCACAGAGATCCGCGGACTGAGGACCCGCACGCGTGCCGCCCCCCCGGGCTTGCGCCAAAGCGAGCCGCTCCCTTCGGAACGGGGCGCAGAAAGGGCTCTCTCGCCCCCGTGATCCAAAGCCCTTCAGCCTGCTATTTATCTGAATTGGCCAAGTAGATAAGTACATTTTATTAGATGAAAAATGCACCCGCGTTGACTCATAAATATTATCGACGCCGGATTTGTCACCTCCGTGCTTGTGTAAAGAAGGCTGACATTCATTGCAGTCGGTCGGTATAACTCGCGTTGTCCAAATATGGATTGCCGAAGCCTAGCTATCTGATGGATGTGGAAGGACCTTGACACGGACCGGGTCCGGTCCCGCACCCCATCCCCCCTGTTAGAGTTAACGTGCCCGCAGTGAGGACCTGCACGGACGTGCAGGCGCCCTTCTGCAGCAGCAGTTGAAGGCACCGTCCCCGGTCAATCAGAGCGGTGGGCTTATCAGTCGCGCAAGGTATGCCACGGCTCCGAATCCACATCTGAAAGCTGGCGTTATCGCCAAAATACCCATGGGGGCGATGAAGACGATTTCCAACAATCCTCTTATTTTTACCTCGGATGAGTCGCCCCCGGCCCATGGTGAAATGCAGGGGGGGTGGGGAGGGGTAAGTGTCAAAGCGGAGTCGCCCGGGCGGGCACGCCGAGGTCCTCCCACTTCCCCCCCGGCGCTCTATAAAAGGGCGCGGAGCAGCGCAGCCCGTCAGTGGTTACTTCACACACACAAAGAAGGAGTTCTCGCTCCCCAGGAAACTGTGCAACTTCGGATCGCTACTACCAGAGCATTTGGCTCAGTGGATTATCCTCACTGCCAGGTAAGCACCTTTTTCTTAAGAGGAAAAAAAAAAGAAAAAAGAAAAAAAAGAAAAAAAAAAAAAAAAGAGGGAGGTGGAGAGAAGTGAAAATCTCCAGAACTGGGCTGTGTGGAAGTTGGAAGTTGGGCTGCAGAGTCCTGCACTGGCTCTTGGAGACAGCAGCAGCCCGCAGCGTGAGATCCACAGCTCGCCGCTCTGCGTGCAGGGGGAGATGAGAGCCCAGGGGTGCCTTCCCGGTAGCGCGGCACTTGTCGGAGCTGCGGAACGGTGCGCCCGACGCAGCCCCTGGTCTCGTGTGCTCGCTTAATCCCGATGCGAGCCGCTGGGGGTACTCTGGCCGTCCTGCTGGTATTCGGCCGCCACTGCAAGCGCAGCTTTCGGCAAACGTGTGTTTTGGAGGCTAAGTTATTTACTCTGTGCTAAGTTGCTGAGCAAATACTCGCTTTGGGTTCATAGCGCACGCGAAGCTCCCTGCAGCCTGGGGGCTCTCCTAAGGGAGGAAGCGCTATAGAGCTTCCTCTATAGGAAGAGGAATATAGAGGGTTGGGGGGGGGGGGGGGGGGGAAGGACAGATGTGACTTCTGGCAGCAAGCATGCTTATCATTCTCTTCTCGTTCCATCAGAATGAAACTGGTTCACGTAGCCCTACTCTATCTCGGCTCTGCGACCTTCTTCGGGGTGGATGCTGCGAGGGTGGACGTAGCCACAGAGTTCAAACGAAAGTGAGTATGGGATCGGAATCCCCCGCCCGCCCCGAGTTTATGAGCCCCGCGCCGGGTCCGGCTGCCGCTAGAAGGGAATTGTGCCCTGCGGGAATGGCACGGATCCTAAAGGCCCCATACTCTTTCGGGAAACCCCTCCCCTAACCCCCTCCCCCCCTCCCCCGATGTCAAAATCTCTGCGTTGGCAGATTATCGCCCCTCGAATGTATTTGGTTTGGCTGCTGCCAGCAGGCTTGCGCTAACAGGCTGTCCCTTTCATTTGCGCTCCTCGCAGATGGACGAGCTGGGTATTGAGCCGGGCCAAGCGGGACGTGAGGCCTCCGGGCGCGCCCCGAGGGCTGGGAGCGGCCGCCGACGTGCAGGCGCTCGTACGGACCGAGGACGTGAAGGATCCCCGCGTCTCGCAACCCAGGTAACTTCCAGCCCCGCTGCGGTGCGAAGCGTCCGGATCCGCGGTGCCGGGGCTCCCTCACCCCGCGCGTCCCCGAGCTCCGCGGACGGGTCCTGCAGGGGCTGCGCAGCTCTGGGAGCCGCCTCCCACCTCCCTTTCCCCGCGCCCCGAGCTGGCGGGAGATAGCAGCGCCTGTACTGCGAAACTCAAATATAAATAGTAACTCGAGCCCTGGCTCCGCAGATAAAATAACAGCCCTCCAGCGGCAGGGCCTCTCCTCCTCGGCAGCGGGCTCAGCTCCGCTCCGGGCCCCTCTCCCGCCGCCCGGCGGAGGGCAGAGTCGGGGCCGCGCCGTCGGGGCCAGTTCTCCTCCGGCCGGGGGCTCCCCGCGCTCCCCACCCCGCGCCCGCGGACTGCTCTCCTCTCCGGCCTCGCCGTCTCACTCCCCGTCTCTCTTTTCCTCCCTCGCAGCGGCCGGGAGGATGCTCACATCCGCGTCAGGCGCTACCGCCAGAGCGTTAACAGCTACCCCCACCTCCCCACCTTCCGCATGGGGTGCCGCTTCGGGACGTGCACGGTGCAGAAGCTGGCCCATCAGCTCTACCAGCTGACCGACAAAGTGAAAGACGGCGCCGCCCCCGTCAACAAGATCAGCCCGCAGGGCTACGGCCGCCGCCGGCGCTCCCTGCCCGACAGTTTCCTCCGGACCGTGCGGGCGGAGCCCCGCGCCCCCGTCTTCGGCGTGTGAGCGCCCGCCGAGGTTGCCTCGGACGGACAGACTGAGACCGACCCGGGAGCCCACGCGGCCCGCTCGGCCGGGACCCCTCGGACAGAGGACGGCACGGGAAGCTGTGAAGGCCGCGGAGCCGCCCCCCGCCCCGGGCGAGGAGCCGCCGGAGGCGCCGATCCCCGCGCCGGGCCCGCCGCTGCACCCGGGGCCGGGCCTCCGTCGCCGGCGGAGCCGCCCGGCCTCTCCGTCCTGGGAGAGCCGCTCAGGGGAGCCCCGCGGCCGGCTACGGTGCGCGGTCCGCCCTCGGCGCGGAGACGTGGCCCTCACCTGCTCTACCCTCTGCGCTCCGCGCAGCCGGCAGGGAATCGGACACTGAGCAGTTCCTGCGGGGACTGCGATATACTTGAACAGAGAGGAAAAGTGCAATCGTACGTGGATTTTGTTAATTATAAGTGCGGTGTGCGTGGATCATGAGATACGTATCGGTATTTAAGGTTGTTCTGTGTCGTGTCCTGTTTGTATCTTTTTTTGGGAAATATATTTTATTTTTATACGTTTTTTATATATATATATATATATATTGCATATGGGCATTTTAAAACATTGTATCCCCTCTATTTTTCATATCGTGAATGTCAAACGTTGTTAAACTCTTTTTCCATACCTTTTTTATCTTGCATTCCAGACTGGTGAAAGATGTAGAGAATGTATCAACTGTTCTCCATGGGTAATATGTGAAATAAAGTAAACACCATTACATAAACCACTTCTGTTGTTTTTAGTGGGGGCAGAGGGTCAGATGGAAGGCTTCTTACTTTCTTCAGCCCTATCCTTACTAACGTAGCACGGCCATTCCACGACAGCCTAAACCCCTTGGTTAGAGGCTTCGTTAGCCTTATCTCATTAGAGCAAGCAGATTCACAAGCAGGCGTGCATCTTAAATCCTGGGGCAGGGCTGCTCAGAAGGTACCAAGGCCTTCTCTTACCCACACGTTCCAGGCAGGGCTGAGACGTGTCATGGCTTGGATTGATCACGCAAGTTTATTTTCTGCCCTAATTAATCAGGGGAACAACTACACGCTTCAACATTGCACAACAAAGTAACAGATTTATTGAGGGAGAGCGTTCCAAAAATGGTCATAGCAGCCTCCAAGGTTATTTATGTTGAAGGATTTCCTGGGCCACAGTTCAGGTTAAAGTTAAATGGTGACCGGTTCAGTGTGGGCAGAACATCTTGGATGAAAGCTTAGCATTAGGGATTTTGTTGTTTTGTTCTTTTTTTTGTTCCCTCCAAATTCCAACCACAGACCAGAAAACAAATGTGAAACTAAAACTGCACCAACAGCACCATCTATTGGTATCCACTCCGTGCTCCAACGAAACAATGTCTACAGAATGAAACAAGTGCATTTGAGTAACAGCTTGGATCAAACGTAGCGTTTCCCTCATTTTACACTATCTCTGAAGGTAGTGCGCACACAGAAGAGGCAGGGGACAGCAGCACTTAACGCAGCTAGAAGAAGTTAAGGGGCTGTATTTTTTTCACCTCGTGCTAAATGCCTAAGGAACACATTATTTCCAAGAAAAAAAAAAAAAATCAAAAGAATGAGCAGTCACACATTTCCAGGAAAACTGCTGAAAAAAAAAAAAAAAACCCAAAAAAATAACCGGGGTAGGAATTCAGTCAGCTAGATCGCTGACATACACACCCAGGATTTTTCCTTTCAAAGTTTAGAAATTCTGCTCAGAATTGCTGATTTTCAAACTACTTTCCTAAACGTTTTCAACTAAGAACCTTGGACTCTTGAGAGGTGTGATTCCTATCTGAAATATTCATTCACTTCTTTCTTTTTTACAAACCATTTTCCCGTGTTTTGTTTTTAAAGGCGCGGGTCGACAGTTGCCAGTTTTAATCATCATTTGTTTGTTAACAGCTGGAAAATAGTTTGCATCTCTGTTGCTGATGGCCTTTCAGATGCAGATGTTGTAAGATGTAGAAACAGGATGCGAAGGAACTGAAAGACAGAGCAGAAATACAGTGACATGTATCACACTTCCAAATATCACCTGTTGGGCTGGCAAGAAATGACAACAAGCGTATGATCTTCATGACTGTAGCTGCCAGTTGAGAAACAGACCAGTGGCTATTCTGAAGGTGCTGAGCATAAGCTAGATGCTGCTGCTTAGCTTCAGAGTGCTCGCAGTGGGAACTTACAAACATGTAAGTGAATGCATGGTCCTACTGAAGGACACAGCGTAACTGGAATGACTCCCACAGGGCCCTCCCAAGTCCTAAAGGAGTGGAATAGCTCCAATCCTTTACTTATTGGTTGAACAGCCAGCATCGAAGTCATCTGAACTCGGGGCATACTGGACAGGCTGGATTACAGAGTGACTAAGTATGCACATACCAACTAGATGCCTTTGTAAGGATCTTTTCTCCATTTACTGCCCCAAACTGGTCTCCACTTAAAAAAAAACTTTTTATCCTCTCCTTTCCATTTTATTAATAAAAAAAAAAGCCCTCTTCACTCAACGCTGAAAGATCCTCGCCGTAAACAGTGTTAAAAGCAGCGAGCTGGTGCCCCACGGCATAATTCAGACCCGAGAGGAGTTTCCTAAGTGCCATCGGAAGGATCAAGAGCACCACCTGCCGTGGTTGTAGGGAGAAGCAAAAAGCTCCATAGTTGCAATAAACAAGAACTAAAGGAAGGACTCCCCATCCCCGCTCCTGCTAATCTTGAAAATAAAAACATCTTTAGAATATCAAGACCAGCACTGCTGAACCAAAGACCAGCACTGCTGAACCAGAAATGCCAGAAAGTAGTGGGTAGCCCTGTCCCTGGTAGTCAGAAGGTTTCTGAATATAAGGAGAAATGGGAAAAGTAAAGTTTGCTGAGAAGTTTACTCTCTGGAAAGCAGCAACTGTGCATTTTAACTAACTTAGAATGACAGAGCAAGCAGAGACACCTTTGCACACTGCATAGCTGTGCCCATATGCCAGAGCTCCAGGTCTTGGAGAAGTGGTCCATAAAGAATAAACAGAGACAGCCTCTTCCTTATCCATTTCAGCACCTGCCCCAGGTGAGATCTGACCGGGTGACAACTCTTCCTCCTGTCCATGAAGGGGACGTTGCTGAAGGACTTTGCTAACACACGTTGCTGTGAACATCCCGGAAAGCAAAATGCTCGGTATGAACATTTACATGGTAGTTGAAATCCATAGATGAACTTGATTAAAATCTCTGAGGAATGTTAGTGTTTTGAACCTCTTAGGGTCTCAGCAAGAACGAGCCTGTGAAACCAAGCAAAATCAAATACCTCCAAAATCAGTAGTACATGTTAACAAAGCAGATTAGTTAATGTATCAGGCTCTAAGAACAGCCTGGTGCCTTATAAACCAGTGTTTCAATGGCTGCTTAAAACACGGCTATAAGTTCAGTTCAAACAAAAGGTTCTAAATTAAAATAAAATAAAATTGCAATAGCAAATATGTATTGTAGCAGGAATTCATCCTTGTTCATCAGTCTATCCAAGAGCAAATGCCAAAGGAGTGGTCACCATTCTCAGCAGTCTCCATGGTGAAGTATCAGGAGAGTTCATGAAATATTCTCTTTAAACTGTTATTTTGTTTTGTGCCCACCCCATAGCAAATAAAAAGGATTTTGCTACAGACAATTTTTATTACGAAAATAGATTCCAAAGACTATTTTATCTCTGGAAGGCTTCTGTGGCACTATTATTTGTGCCATATGGAATGGTGGCAAGGAGCCTAAAATGCTTCTGTGCAGCACTTTCCTACAAAATCCTAGTGCAGGTCCACTAACCAGAAGACAGAGCTCAGTGTCTGTACTTCTCACTCCAAAGGGCACCAAAAAATGTATTGCAAGCAACCATGTCACACGGAGGACAGAAAAAGACATTCATTCTTCAAGTACCCCAAAGAGATGTCAGAGAGTTCTGCCAGTGTTACCTAGGAATGACTTCTTCCATAGCCAAAAAGTAGAGACACCGGCGTGCTTTCAGATGATTATCAAAATCTGCAAACCTTCTTGGTCCGTGCTAGTAAGAACTGCAGTCAGGTGCCAGATATGAACTTTTACTTCAACTACAATGACAGAAAGGGGAATACTAATGAATACTTTGGCACATAAGAAGCCTTTTCTGGCTCATTTAGTACCCAAAGGACAGCAAGTCATAATTAAAGCCAATAATGGCAACTCCAGACAGCCATCCAAATATTTTCCTTGTGCCGTCAATGCACCATTTTACATTATCTCACATCATACTTTAGTAGTGTAGAGCACACAGGCATCAGAAGGAAAAAATCCAACATGACTGAGTACAACCAATAACCAAATCCAATTACGTCTAACTAGAATTTGTTTATTGTGGTCACAAAGGCTTGCTTACAAAGGCTTGCTTTTTCTATCCAAATATTTCTTATAGAACACTTATTTTCACCAAATAATTTGTGTCAACTTGAAATTGTTTTAATTTTTAAATACTTAATTCTTTGGAATAGGGCCATCTTTGGAATAGGGCCATCTATCCTTCATGAGGAGAGGGAGCATAATTTGTTCATGAGGTAAAGAACATTGCTGTGTAAAACACTCTTTTCTACACAAGAGTCAAAAATGCTTGACAAGTATAATGTCTCCAAATGAAAAACAAATGGTTCCATTAAAACTAGAATCAATGTCAATGATTTGATAAGACTGGAGTTCTTTGCAACTACAACAGCACAAAGGAGGCCACGTGAAAACTTGTGACTCAGTTTGATTACGTGATAAGTTCTATCAAACGTTTAACCAGAACTCCCCAAGATTTTCATCCATTGACAAAAGCCTGGAAAGACCAGGCCAGCTCAGCTGAAGTGAAATGTTTTGTAATAAATACTGACTCTCAAAGTATGTTTGCAAAATAAATACGTCTCCAACATTTTCAGTTCTGTAGCTTTCAGATGACAGCTTGCAAATTACATATAGCTTTCTGGCAATTATAAAACTGTTAATATTTTTTCATGCTTTCCTAATGTGGTGTAATAACAAACAAACAAATGGGTCTGGGTCTTAATCTCTGATGTCCAGGAGCACTGGCAGAAACAGGATAACAATGAATCTTATCTGTTAGTTCAGGAGCAAACTAAGCAGTTCATCATACAAACACGATTATTGTCCTTTAATAGGTGGTTACTGTCACAGGACTCACTGTGGAACACAAACACCCAAAGACTAAAAGGCGACTGTGTAATCCATCCAACTGTTGTCAAAGGAAAGGATAAGAGAGTGCCTGGGTTCCTCATTTCCTCACATGACCTGGCTCCTGTGACTCTCTGCTAGAAAGCAGCAAGCCCTCAGAGGCCACTATGCTTCTCTGTCTGTATATAAGGACTCAGGAACAGATCCGAGTCTGCACACTGGAAGAAGACAGCTGCACCTTGTAAAGTATATTTGTTCTCTTCAGAGCCAAGGAAAAAATGATGGATTTCTATGTGCCTTTTTCTAAGCTGTTTTTTTTTTCCCCCCTGAGGCTGTGCAGCTCTGCATCCCATTCTACATAAGGAACAAATTCATACTCTGGCCCTTTATTGATAAACAACACAAAAAATATGCAACTGGCATATATCATTAGTCTCCTTACTGCCTATAGAAATCAGACATTGTGCTGGTGATGAATTGGTGAGCCAGATAGGAATCAACACCAAATCCCAGGCCCGAGACAGATTCCATCTAATTGAAACAAAACCTCTACTGACTTCAGCAGGAAAAAAGATTCAGCCCTAGGTTTTCTCTCAAAAACATGACTATTTGCATACTGAAAGATGGTATTGTACATTACCTCTAACTTATTCATAAGTTTATGAAAACTTATGAAACTGCTAAAAATCCAAAGTAAGGGACAGGGACTCTATCAAAAAGAAGTAACTCTAAATGGGACTCCCTTGTTCACGGCTGAAATGAGCTCAGCAGTGCATGATCATTGCTGCTCCTCTCAAGTGGATACGGTACTGCTGGAAACGATGGCTTCAACAAACATAAATGTATGAAATGCAGTTTTAAATGTGTCCATGAGTAGGCATCAAATCCAAGAAACTTCCAGCATTCTTGTCCAAAATTCAGACTCCTTTGTTTATGTAATGAAGTAGGATTTTGGAGTGTTTTAATACTGTAACTTTATGTAGTAGCATTTCCTTCCTCTCCTTCCTCTTTCTCTTTTTTTTTTTTAAACTCGTCACCTATTCTAAAGCCTCAGAAAAGGATGCATGCAGATAATCACCTCAAATGAGAGAGTGAGTTTTGTGCATAGTTTACAGCAGAGGTTGGCAGTCAGAGCTCCGGCATCAGTCGGGGTGCACTCACATTCAGTCTAGTACTTTGCGATCGTACTTGCACAAGATAATTGCTATCTCATTAATGAAGGATATAAAAAAAACTAGCACAAAGAAGTAAGCCCTGCAGAGACAATCTGCTGAACGACTACTGTCCCATTCTGATTCCATTAACTCTTGATAACAGGGGAAAAAATCCCTCGTATTACAAGTGCATGAGGGCTATTAAATCTGATTTATTGGGCTAACCACACTGCAAGACAGACAGAAACAAATGATATGTTTTTTTCCATGGAATGTTGTTAGAGTTTGTGTATCAAGATATTTTTCTTCTTCTACTAGTTTGGCGCATCTGTATAACTTTGCTGCCATCTGCTGTTTTCTAAAGCAAAATAAATCACTCTCATTTAAAATTAATGCTGGATGTCAAAGTGGCACAGTGCTGCTGCCAGGAAGGAGGCCTGCATTTGGAAGGATTTTCTGTCTGGCCTGGGCCAGTTACTTGGTATGCTGAGTAAGGCCTAGGCTTAAATTTTTCATTCCTCCTGGGCTTTATTCAGAAAAAGCAAAAACAGCACAATACCTTTACATATTCTGAGGAGATGAGAAAGAAAGCTATCCTGTCCTTTTTGTTATTCTGAACAAGCTCAGGCTTTACACTTTGCCTAGTGGGTGCATGAATACTCTCTCTATCCCAACACCACTTTTGCTGTGGGCTGCTAAGAGAACAGTGAACACAGCAGCATTTTTGGAGAAAAGAATGTTTTCAAGGTGTGAAACAAAGGGATCAAAGAACACTGGCTTCTCAATTGTTATGGGAATTATCTATCCAGTGATGAGCAAAGAAAGCTGAAGTTAGACCCTCACTGCCTACTTACCAGCACTCATGAAAGGAGACATATGCACATGCCTCTTGTTCCTAGACAGAGAGGTTTTTTAAAGGCAGGAATTAGAACAGTGTGATGAATCACACTGACCTCCCGTTTCTCTAGATAAGATATAAGTAATCCAGCCTCTCAGTAGTAGTCAGGTGTGAGCTCTCAGCTTCTACAATCACAGAACTGAACTTGTTCCTATAACTGATGCAAACAACAGAAAAGGTTTTGTTTTGTTTTTAAATGAAGTTTTACACTGGTATAAAATCATGATCATATTTACTCTGACATAATCATGCTATATTCACTTATAATACAAGCATTCTTATTTTAGTATGTAACACTCTGCAAAATGTTTTTACTGTAACAGAACCACATACATGTAAACACACCTAACCAGTAAGGCAGATTGATGGGAAAAGACTTGAGAAACTTGGACCCACTGTCACATACAGGGCACATTGTTAGTAAAAAACACACAGTTGACAGATATAGGAGAAGAGGAATCAAAGCTATTGCCTGCCCTCTTCCATTGAAGGCTGTTTATAAGAACACTGGAGGCAGGCATCTGTGTATAGAAGCCCAGCAACACAGAGCAGCTGGGACAACCTTGCTGCAGTTTGGAAACAAAGACTTGTACAAGAACTAGTCTAAACAGTCCCTGTGTTGGACAGACCTCTCTTAGGGAATGTCAGATCTTAGTCAAATTACTATTTTGAAATAGTAACCTTTGTACATATGTATGTTTGTAAAGTCTTCAAAGTAATATTTCAAATTCTGTTCCAGATACAGTTTTGGTTTCCAGTTTGGATTCACTTCTGCTTTCTGGTTTAAAAAACAGCAGTTTGAAGCCACCAGCCACTGAATTAGCCTGGATTTTAACTCTCACAGCTCTTATGTATTCTAAGTGCATATAACAGGAGGGAAAAAAGAAAAAAAAAAAAAAAAAAAAAAGCCCAAGATCTATGATGGAGAAAGGGGCTAGAAAAGCCTGATCCTTTTAGGAAGAGGATAGGTGCTGCAGGCCAAATCAGAAATGCCAGCTGGGACTTCTTCTGTCTCAGTGTCTAGCAGCAGCCCAAAGTCAGTTGAACATCATCAGGAAGATTGCTAAGAATGTGTGAGTAGGTCTGACACTCAAAACCTACATGCAAAACCTTAGGACACCTCCATCTTGAGTCTGACACGCAGTTCTGATCTCAGTATCTCAAGAAGGACATTGTGGATCTACAGAAAGCAGGGAGAAAAGCAATAGCAATCAAGGGCATGGAACGCTTTTTGAGAAGAGACTGAAAAGATCAGAACTCTTCAGTTTGGAAGGCTTCCATTGTGTGAGGCACTGTGGTTTAGACAGCAAGAGAAAGCCTCACAAAATCTCTGGCCGTGAGGTAGAACAACTATTGGTGGGCCAGTAGTTGTAACTACTATGAAAAATAGTTTGGAAGATCAGAGGAGCAAACAGCCACTTTTTCTCCGACAATGTTGTCCAGTGAAATAAAGCATATTCAGAGGAACTCTTTTAGTCATGTTCAGTTTTCTCTTAATTGCTGCTTGCTTGGGAAAAGTGTTTCAATGCTTGTCTTTTTGTCAATCAGTGCAGCAAGAGAGACACCACTCCTGTTGACTTCAGTTAAGAACAGTAGAGGTTTGTGGTGTGTCTTATGAGTATAATCAAACTGAGTGTTATTCAGTTAAAAAGAATGTTTCCATAAGAAGCTTATTCTTTGTTTTCATGTATCTTGCATATTTCTGTAGTCACAAGTTTTTTGTTGAATAAGGAGTTTTGCTTTTACCCTCCTTTTTTAACACCAGCCTCTCTACTGATGAAGGATGAATAGGGAAAGTGTTGACCTTTCTCTTTATGTTCCAGTTAATAAATACAAATAACATTTTCTTGTATCGGTGCCCGGTTTGGATAAAACACAGTCTGATAGGAACTGCATCCCAGATGTTACATCTGATAATTAGTCAGCTTTAAAATGTAACATAGCTGAATGTTATTAAAACAACTGAAATAAAAATAAACATTCATCCCTGTCATATTTTTTTTTTCTGCAAGAAAACACTGTTTTTTGCCTTGAAAAGGTCAGTTTAAAGAAGCAATATAATGATTTAGAGGAAAATAACTTCCAATCCTAGCTTGTCAGTGTTAAATGTTTTGCAGTAAACTGCTCATCAGTGGCTTATCACAGACAAAACAGTCAGCTGGTAAGCTCTGTTGCTTTTGTGTATTCTAATACACTTTTAGTATGATCCAGAAAATCCAGGCAAGGGGTAATCTATTTGATCACATGACTTGTTATCTTAAATGGTTTCATATGTGGTCTTTGCTGTAGTTACTTGATATGACTCAGGCTGACCTAATTGTTTGTATGCTTGAGAGGGAACAATTATGTAACTACTAAATGGTATGCTAGACAGTAATGCCATACAGGACTGAAAAAAAAAGAAATGCAATGTCTACCAAATTGTCAAACTGCCTTACATCAATATAATCAGTGTATTTTCTTTGTACTGCCCTGTATCTGAGAACGTGAAAAAGCTAACATCCATGCTGATAGATGTGGGTTAATCAAGTAATCTTGTAGGTCTTGTAGTCAAGTGGAAGCTATTAATTCTGTGATTCTCACATCAAAGTCTGAGCATTTTTAAACAAGTTCTATGTTTGCCAGAATAACAAAATCTAAAGTAAAACAGGCAGGAGTGTTACTAAGAAAAAAAAAAACCAACAGCCAATCCTGTCAATAGGTAACATATATACTAATCATTGAATCGTATTTTTAATTATAAAATTCTGGTTCATATCTAAAGTCACTTACACTAACATAAAGAGGATGCTGAGGCAAGTATATTTTCAGTTTTATTGGTGTTTATAAACAACAAATAAATAACATAGCATTAATTAAAGCTTAGCAAGCCACAAACACTACAACATTCCTCCTGGTACTGACATCCGTCCTGCAAAAGCATTTGTATTAACAAGGTAGAAAATGAAAGATGACATAATTCTGGAAAATTCACTGTCATCTATTTAATCTGATTTCGAGGTTCTTTATTTCAGCTTTCCTGGCACAGATTTCAACATCTTTTAAGTGAAAACACGTAATATCCTATGAAACTGCAAGCCTCTTAGAACTATTTTGCTAGACTTCTATTATGTTTAAGGCTTTATGGAGGTTTTTGTTGAGCACACAGAAGTTACAAGACAAAGACATTCCAGTATTCAGAACTCTCTGACTCCAATTTCATTTTATCAAATGTCAGTAGCCAGTGAGTGACTGAATGGACAACACTCAGCAGAACTATCACAATGGGCAGTGTGTTAAGAAGGGCAAGCAATTTCTGCTGATTTCATAAGGGACTAACTTGAAACACATGGGAATAGCCTGCTGGGGATACTTGAAGATAACTTTAAATCAGGTCATAATTAAAGAGTTTGTTGGGCAGATTGTACAGATTCCAGTGACCCAACTAAAGCCCACACCTGAGGAATTGCAGTCTATCTTCCTTAGTTCTTCCTCTTATTTCAGAATTGTTCATTTCCCATCTTTACATATTTCTTTCTATTTCATATTTTTGTGCATTAATGGAAAGTGATCAACTGAAGCTGTGCAGGAAAACAAACTTTTCAGAAAAAAAAAACCCAGTAAGTGCCTTTGTCTATCATGTGAAAGCCAATCAACAATACGTGCTGCTTTGCTCTCTAGCCTGATAAGACTCTCTTTTCCTATTGATAGAATTGTTGATGCATGCTGAGAGGGCATGAGCCCAGAGGATACAGCTCTGAGGCAGACACATGCTGGTGTATGAGGATTTACTAACATTTTCCTGCGATTCTTGACAACATGCCCTCGCCTGAAGATACTTTGTTTCTTTCAATATGTGAGTAGAAAAATCAGTTTTAATTACCATGACTTTAAGGCTGATCAAAGCAAACACAAATTACTGTCAGCATTGTGATTTCAAGTAGCTTACATACATGGCAACAGAAAAGTAGTTCTTTATATGTTAGAAGTGGTTGGCAAAGGAAAGACAACATGATTTAGCTCACAGCCTAGGAATCAAGAGGACGAGAAAAGTATTTTTACTTACTGTAACACATTCAGTGTTTTGCTCTGGATTTCTTGGGACTGCTCTCAAAAATTTAGTGTCAAAGAAAGGAAGGAGAAGCAGATTCCATGGCTAATCAGAACACCCTTGTCCTCCAAATAGCTGGGATGGAACCAAATAGTAGTTTTCAGGCCATGGCACAGTGTTAGAGCCTGCTGTTTTAATCTGTTCACCACAGATAACTGCTCAGTTATCTCCCTTGTAGCTGCTACTTCCCAGTCTGAAAGTGATACTGCGCTTTGGAACCATAACATTTCC
This sequence comes from Lagopus muta, assembly GCF_023343835.1. Lineage (NCBI taxonomy): Eukaryota > Metazoa > Chordata > Aves > Galliformes > Phasianidae > Lagopus > Lagopus muta. Next base: position 8,940,810 of record NC_064438.1, on the reverse strand, counting down.
CACTCAGCCCAAAAGCCCACCTACTGATGCTCTGAGATGGTACTGCCTGACAGCGTTATCCTGAGCCAGAGGGCCAATTACTTTCCCAGACACATACTGTTAAGTTTTTCCACTAAAACAGTGTTCAGCTCTTCAGAGCTCTTTCTCTGTAGCAACCAAGTGGGGAGCACCAACACTTCTGCTCATTTGTAGAGCTCGTTAGACCAGGTGTTCCCTCTTAAGTTCATTTCTGTGATGTTGGTCTCAAAATCATTACCCTAAGCAGAATGCCTTGAGAAGGTAATGGTTTTTCAACATGTGTCTAGGTCATTCCGACCTAATCTCTTTCCTGCAACACTGTCAGACAACTGGCTAATGTGTTCAACAAATTTAAAATGCCATTAGAAAGATTACGGTCTATGTTCAGTCCATATTTCCTCCAAATGAAACTGCTGTGAAAATGTCTGAATATTTAAATGTTATTTATACTGTGCAGGGACAGAGGAGAATTTTTGTTTGTAGTGACCCTTTTCTGACAAGCTCCTCCAATCTCAGTTATTTTCATCCATGTTGAACATGCAAGATTTTTGAAACAGCAGTTAGCTAAAAATGGGAGCTGACAAAGAAGTGTAAGCCAGCTTCCCAAAAGCTTAGTTACAATTCCTTTCTTGCCTCATTGCCATCTTTGAAGAATCTGGCTGTACAGACAATACTGAAATGGGCAATCTCAATCTGCAATAGAGCTGTTCTTGACAAAATATCTGTAAGTAATTACAGAATTAGAAAGTTGAACCTGTACAGTAGTACAATACAAGCTTGTGGGGATATCTCTCTCTTTTAGAAATGCCTTAATCTTGTGCATTTCTAAATTGTCCAAGAACACTTTTACTCATGGGATTGGTGGCAGACTGTGCTTCTTCCAGTACTTTTGCATACATGGCGCTTATTCTGTAAGGTGGTGGAACTTACTGGGCAAGGAAATAGTTATCAGTAATCATTTTGATGCAAGAATAGCAAATAAAGATACTAGGGGGAGTCCAGGAGACAAATGGGTGCAAACAAGCTACCCCTCAATGGATGATGTCATGCTCTCCAAGGAACAACGCTGATCCCTAAGCCAAGCAGTCCTGCATGGTTCATGCCCGCTCTGCTATGCTGCCTTGGGGAGTGGTTGCCTATGTCTTCGCTGGCAGCCAGGGTGTGGTGGAAGAACTGGGACTGTCTGGATAGAAAGAAAACATTCAGGGCTCAGTCTCTAAGTGAGAAAATATAGACATCCAAAACAAAAAGAACTAGGTGAGGTCAAAATCTGAAGAGTGGAAACTAGGAGCCAGTAGTCAAGTAGAATGGACTCAGCTAGCGGCACAAATGTCCATTTTCATTTGCTTTCTGTAAAAGATCAATGTCTACGCTCTTAATAAATGGATTTCCAAAATACATAGTTGCTCAAAATTGACCTTTGAAAACCCTAAGAGAAATCTGCATGTGTATGGCAGTATTTAGGTGCTACTGTTCAGCTTTGGTAAAAGCTTGTTGGAGGTTGAAGGAAGTAGGAAATACATTAAGTAGGAAACTTCTTACTATGATCTCTCAAAAGAATCCGTAGCCTTCATGAGGTCAGGTTTTCCTTCAGTGAATCTATTGGATTAAGGTTCCAGGTTTTTACTATTTTGGTTCTCTCTCCTCTCCATGCAATTCTAAGAAAAATATATACGTGTGTGGGATTAGAGAGGTTAGTTGAGGTATGCAGATATCTAGACAAAAGACTTAAAAATTCAAAACATCTTGAAAGGTGAAGTGATAAGAGAGATAACAGTTCATACAAACTGACATGTTTTACAACACAAAATATAATTTTGGAAGTTATAGTCTTATGGCTTACTATGTGGAATTTAACATTATTAATAAATAGAGCTCAGTATATCTCTCCCAGACTTCAGTTTTTCCACAGAATAGTGCTTTTTCTGTCACATCTCTTTTGTTCTTCTTATGCAATATGATACATCCCTTCCCTGATTTTTTGGTTAATAGAAAGCACTGAAGAGAATACAGATAATACCAAGAACTTCTTAGTCCCACTGGAATATCAAGGCACACTTTAGCTCACAGAGGAGCATCATCTACGGCAGGAAAGAAGTAAAACTTTCACCTCTAGAGTTGTAATTTCTGCTCCCCTTCATAACTTGTCTCTGGAAAAAATCCACGGCTGACTGTGTTTTCTTTAAGGCAGAATCTCACTGCATTTTGCCAGGATGGACTTTTTTTTTTTTTTTTAAACAAAGCAGCAAAAAAAGCCATGTCTGCAAGCAGTGACACATTTTCAAACAGAGCACGGCAAAAAAGTAAGAGGGAGAACTTGGGTTTTCTAGGGCTGCCAGGCTAGACAAATCACCCCCTTCTTGGGGCTCCATTGACATGCTTATGTCCTGGTTTGGAAAGCTATGCAGGAAATGATGAGACAGAAACCAATGTCTTCTGGCAGAGAGCAGTTAACCTTTGGAAAACTAACTTTTATATTACAGCAGAGGCTTTGATGCGGCTCTTTGTAGGAATCTTTGGGAGCAGAGCAAACTGACTTCAGTGCCTACATTCACAGACTTCTCAGTCTAACAGAAATCCAGTTACTCCCATCTGGGTTTCTGAAGCAGCAGCTCATGTCTGTCCTTTCTCTAGCTGCAGACATGCAGCTTTCTACTAGACAGTATTTCTGGCAAGGAAACCATTACTTTTGCAATAGTGGAAATGGGAAAACCTGCATTTCTCCTAACTTGCCAGGCTACCCAGGGCTCAGGAGGACTCCTAACAGGCTGCCAGCTGAAGTAAGAATAATGAAGTTCCAGGGTTTAAGCAATGGTCTGCTATGGCTGTTCTTGATGTAAAGAGATACCTTCACTCCCCTTCCCCTAGGTTCTGTCCTCCTTTTTCACTTTTCAGATGCCTTTCTGGATTTCTACTGATCAAAACCAGGAAACAAACAGCATCCCTTCCTCCACCGCAGAACACTTCTCCCGCTTTCTTGGCTGAGTGCTCCCTTCATACTCTGTAGGTATCCCTGGTGTATCTCCCAAGGCAGGCTCTGCACAATTGCCCAGCACCAAGAAGTGTGGCTGTTGTGACCCCAGGTAGCTTAATTTTATAATTGCTGTCTCAGATAATATGTACTCAAACCAATCTTCCAGCCTTGTAACTATATCAGAATCTCCTGAAAGCATGTGCTTTCCCTGGCCTCAGTTCCCTTTCTGAAGGTTCCAAGAGAAAGAGCATGTTTTCTGCATGTTTCATTCATGCAATAACAGGAAATCCCATAGAGAAAAGAACAAGAGATTTCACTGCTTCCCAGAACATTTAACACCTTGATGGCTAATTTGACTTAGGACAAAATTAACTTTAAAAAAGCCACAAACAAAGCACACACCAAAAACATCAACAAAAACAAACCAAAAAACTCACCATTCAGCAGTCAGCATTAAGCCAAAATTGCAAACTTGCTTTGACCTCTGTGGAGCTGTCATTCCCAAAACATTATCAGCACACTTGACTACTCTACTACACTGGAGATTTCTGATCCACAGAATCCAACTCTAAGAATCTGAAAACAGAGGCACAGTGGCACAATTTGCCACAGGCATCAACTGAGTAACATCAGCAAGGAATCACAGTATACTAAGGTAGTTGATGCCCTTTGCAGTAACTGATTTGATTCACAGCACAGTTAATTTCTGGATCATCCCAGAGGTACTGTGGCACTATTTAAAATGAGAAGTGAAATTATATAATTTGTAAGTATTAGGGTAGCAGATTCTGGTAGCTCTTCCAACTTTCAATCAAAAACTTAATGGTCTGGCAAAAGTCCTTCAGACAATAAGGACAAACACAGAATTTGGATGTGAATATTGGCCATGTCATGATCTTTACAAGGATAAAAATGCAACCAATATTAAACTGACTCCATAAAAATGTTTCCAAACTCACATCTGCCTGATAGGTTTGCCAGCTCTCTGGCCTTTTAAAATTTTGGAGGCAATGTTCACTTTGAAATCAAACTTTTGGGGACTTACTGATTTGTGATTTGCTGCAGACTAGTTACTGACAGCTGCTATGACGGATATTTGTACTTTCCTTTGAAGTTCAGCACTTGCCCCCCTAACACGTGAAGACACTGACTCACAAACAGACAAATTTAACCGATGGTGCCTTCAACAGCCTACTCTTTAATACCCGCATCAGGAAAGCCAGAATAACCCATCCAGCCATTTTTAAAGTAGTCCCTTATAAAATCAGGGCCAACTCTAATTATGTTACAGACTGGGGTAATTTGCAAGCATTTTGGCATACATTTCAACTGCCCCCACAGTAAAGGTGACAATTGCTGGCAGAGACAATTCCCAAGCATTGGGAAGACCTTCATTTCCAAGCTGAGTTCACTGCGCTGCAGCCTATTGACTTACTCTTGGGTGTTATCTACCATCATTTTTATACGAGACATTAACAGCATGTTGCTTATGAATCTCAAAGATAACTTCATCTTCGTTCTTAGAATATTTACTATATATATAAGTCCTTTGTTTAAAAAAAAAAGCAACAGACAAATGCTGAAGTTTTGTTATTGGATTGTTGATTCAAAGCGAAATACGCTACCAAATTATTTCCTTCTAAAACATAAGAGATATGAAACTGCAATACTGTAGTTCAGCTTACATCACAGAATCACAGAATGGCAAGGTTGGAAATGACCTGCAAGATCACCTAGTCCAACTGTCCTCCCATTACCATTACTATCACAAGCCTCTAAGCCATATCTTGTAGCTCCTCATCCAGATGCCTCTTGAACACATTGCCAGGGACGGCGACTCCACCACCTCCCTGGGCAGCCATTCCAGCATGTAACCACTCTGAGAGCAAAAGTCCTTCCCTATGTCTAATCTAAATGTCCTCTGATACAACTTGCGGCCATTTTCTCGGGTTCTGTTTGTTGCCTGGGAGAAGAGGCCAAATCCCTCCTCATCACAACCTCCCTTCAGGAAGTTGTAGAGTGCAATAAGATCTCCTCTGAGCCTCCTCTTCTCCAGCCTGAACAATCCCAGCTCCTTTAGCCACTCCTCATAAGACTTGTGCTCCAGACCCCTCACCAGTTTCGTTGCCCTCCTCTGGATGTTCCAGAGTATTTTTTGTAGTGAAGAGCCCAAAACTGAACACAGTACTTGAGGTGCAGCCTCACCAGAGCTGAGTACAGGTGGATGATCACCTCCCTGCTCCTGCTGGCCACACCATTTCTAATGCAGGCCAGGATGCCGTTGGCCCTCTTGGCCACCTCGGCACACTGTTGGCTCACGTTCAGCCGAGCATCAACCAACACCCCGAGGTCCCTTTCCTCTTCACAGTCATCCAGCCACTCATTCCCAGGCCTTTGCACTGCATGGGGTTGTTGTGGCCAAAGTGCAGGACCCAACACTTGGCCTTGTTGAACCTCATCCCATTTACCTCAGCCCAGTGATCCAGCTTATCTAGATCCCTCTGAAGGGCCTCCCTACCCTCAGGCAGATCAACACCACCTCCCAAGCTTGGTGTCATCTGCAAACTTACTGATGGTACACTCAATTCCTTCATGTAGGTCATCAATAAAGATATTAAACAAGATGGACACCCAGACCTCTGGAGGACACCACTCATAACGGGTCACCAGCTGGACTTAACTCCATTAACCACCACACATTGGGCACAGCCCTCTAGGCAGTTCCTTACCCAAATAAGACTATACCTGTCCAGGCCGAGAGCAGCCAGTTTTCCCAGAAGAATACTGTGAGAGACTGTGTCAGAAGCTTTGCTGAAGTCTAAGTAAACTGCATCAACAGCCTTTCCCTCATCTACCAGTCTGGTCACCCAGTTGTAGAAGGAGATGAGGTTGGTCAAGCACGACCTGCCTTTCATGAACCTGTGCTGGCTGGGCCTGATCCCCTGGATGCCATGCACATGCCTTGTGATTGCACCCGAGATGATTTGCTCCATAAGTTTCCCTGCTAGAGGCTGACAAGCCTCTAGTTCTCCGGATCCTCCTTACGGGCCATCATTATCTGAATGCAAACACCAGCTAGGTTGCAAGTGTTCTAAATGTTTTTTTAAAAGTAAGTTTGCAGCATTTTAACTGCATAACATAAAGGTACAGGCTAGACTAGACACAGTTTTTGTATTTTGTTAAGCCTTAGCTAATTTATGAGAGGAAAAACACAATGAGGCCTCGGTTAATCTCTTTCTCATCTTTCAAAGTATTAGTGTGCAGTAGTCTACATCCCTAAACTAGAAGACTGTTCCAGTCATGCATCAGATAAAAACCTGATGAATTCAGATGAAATATCCTTCATGCAATTACCTTATAGGGGAAAGTGGCTCAAAGCCTCCTCTGTGCTCTGCAGAGCCTGCTTTACCTCTCCGATGTGTAGAATTAAACTCAACAGTGAAATAAGGGGCACTTGTTGTTCTCATTTGCATCCCTATGTAGAGCTCCTGATAGTAGGTCTTCAAGGAAAGCTCATGAATTGACAGACATACGGTGGAGACATCAAATAAATGGTTAGTTTTTAACAGCTTTCCCATGGTTAAGAAGGCAGGTTGGGAACGGAAGCTAGGGAAGGGGCCCAGTACCAGGTTCGCTGGAGTTCAGGAAGTGTTTAGATAATCAGAGAAAGGATTTGAAAAGGTGTCCTGTGTTGAGTCAAGAGTTGGACTCCAAGATCCTTTAAGGCCCCTTTCTACTCAGGATATTCTATGATTCTGTGATCTTCTACTGCTATGGAACTTCCACTGCTTTCAAGACCTGAACAAGAATTATCTTACTGCTCATTGAAATATTAACTGAAGTTCTGAAGAGAACTGGAGAACTGATTGATCTCATGTGCATATGAGAAGTACATAGTACACTCCAAAATGATTATGGTACATAATACACTATAAAATACTTGCTCATTTTCTTTGGACTTAAGACAGAGCAATTGGTCTGATTGATTAGTATTTCAACTTAGAAAAGGCTCAAAAAGCTCCCCTTTTATTAAAGAAACTGGGACAATTCTAAATTCTTCATATGTAGCTTTGAATTTTTATAACAGGAACCACAAAACGTACCCGACATTCAGTAGAACACATAATTCCCAAAAATTCTTAATTAAATATGTTATAAATTTTACATTTAAAAAAAAATGTATGTAATTGCAATTTAATTGTAACTGCATTATGTTTTTAAGCAATTTGTTACAGGTGGATTATAAGATTTCCTTTTTCATAAGGTTAATTCAGCTTAACTTTGCCATCACACAAAAGTGTATTTTTATTTTTATCTATTCAGATGTTTAAATCATTAGAATTAGTTTTACACAATCAGATTCTAAGGAGGCTTACTCATATTTGCAGATGGAGATCGTTTGGCCCAGTCCAGCAAGAGGACTTATGGCTTCAGCAGTAGGAATGGCTGAATTAAATGTATATCCACTTCAGCAGCATCAGAATGAAGACGAATCCTTTAAAAGATAAGACAAGTAGGAGCTTTCACTAATACAGTCATCTGTAGGGTGGGGTAGTTCATTGAAACCTTTTTGCTCTATGCACTTTAAACTGCAAGGGAGCAAATGCATGTGAATGAGCAATCCCCCTCAAGAGCTTTTACAGGCAACCTGAGGAATTACTGTTACTCAAATTATAGTCCCATCCCCAGGACTATATAACTTACAAATGCAGGAGGGAGAGAGTATTACACTCTGAATTTTACTCACTGTTCTCCTGCAAGACTTGTCATTCCCTGTAGTCTGTTCCCTCTCCCTCTGTTCTGGAATCTTTTTCCATGTTAACCAATTTCTTGCTGTGCGTAGATTGTAAACTTCCATCATAGTGACAACTAACTAAAAGTTCAAGTTCTACTTAAAGAAGAACCTGGGTGTCCTGATGGATGAAAAACTCAACATGAGCCAGCAGTGTGCTCTTGCATCTTGGAAAGCAAATGGTTTCTTGAGCTCCATCAGAAGAAGGGTGATTGTTCCTCTCTACTCTGCTCTTGTGAGGGCCCAGCTGGAGTACTACATCCAGGTTTGGAGCTCCCAGTACAAGAAAGACAGAAGTGTTGGAGAGGGTCCAGAGGAAAGCCACAAAGATATCAGAACTGGAGGACCACTCCTACAAAGACAGGCTGAGGGAACTAGGCTCGTTCAGACTGGAGAAAAGAGGGTTGCAGGGTAACCTAATTGCAGGCTTTCAGTACCTAGAGGGAGCCTACAAGCAGGAGGGAAGTCAACTCTTTGAAAAGGCAGATAACAGCAGTACAAGGGGAAGTGTCATACAAGTTGAGGGAGGGAAGATTTAGGTTGGATGTCAGGGGGAAGTTCTTTACTATGGGAGTGATAAGGTGCTGGAGCAGGCTGCCCAGAGAGGCTGTGGATGCCCCATCCCTGTATGCCAGGTTGGATGGAGTGCTGGGCAACCTGATCTAGTATTAAACAGGGAGATTGGTGGCCCTGCATGTGGCAGGGGGGTTGGAGATTCATAATCCTCAAGGTCCCTTCCAACCCAGTTCATTCCATGATCTTGTGAACACTCACCTGCATCCAAAGAGGTAGGCCTGCAAGAAAGACTCCACAAAGGAGAAATCCCCAGGAAGAGATCCTTCCCCAGTGGCAGACAGCCCTTAAATGGGGTCTAGGAATTGCCTTCACCTGTGCTCCTAGGGCTGACTCAGTCCTTGCCTCAGGTGATCAATCAGTGGTTCAGGCTGTGACTTTACAGTTCCCATACACCAGGCAGCCAATTTTATTTAAATATATAAAAAAAAGTTTTCCATGTTGATTGGTTTGTTTTGTCATAGTTCTGTACTTGATCTGTACCAAAATGGTGTTACATTTCAAGCTACGGCAGGGGAGATTTAGGCTGGACATGTGGAAGTATTACTTTTCAGAAAGGGTGGTCAGGCACTGGAATGGATGCCCAGGGAGGTGGTGGAATCACCGACCCTGGGGGTGTTCAAGGAAAGACTGGATGTTGTGTTGAGGGACATGGTTTAGTAGGAGCTATTGGGAATAGGTGAACGGTTGGACTGGATGATCTTTTAGGTCTTTTCCAACCTTGGTGATTCTATAATTCTATGATTCTATGATACATTCAGGTATCACCAAGATGTGGACTGAGTTGCTTTGAACATAAGTAGTACTGGTCACCACCTCAAAATGTGGCTTGAATCAGGAGGAAAATTCAGGTCTTTTGGGATAAGACGACCCAAGAGGACTATTCTGCTTTTACTTCTTGTTATTTTTTTTGGTAATGGGTTCTCTCCTACATGGATCTTACTTCTTTTACTCCCTCTGATGACATCAGCATTCTCCTGTGAATCCTGGAGACACCTGGGTTTGAAGGCAGTTTGAGAGAGGGAAGGAAAATGCCTGAGTCCCACTGAAATCCTATGAGAGCAAAGCCCCAGCCTTCAGTCCTGCTGTTTTATTTTCTCTTTTATTCCTTCAGAATGGAATTAATAGCTCTTTGATCAATACAAAAGTATTCAGATATAACTTCTAGCTCAGAAACTGATGATTGCTGAAATTTGGGAGGAAATGCAGCAAAAGGGTCCCTCAATACCTGACTTCTTATGCCTTCTGTGTAATCACCTGTTGAGTTTCGATTCAGTCGCTGTGACTTGCACTAAGTATATAATAATGTTCAATGTTCATTAACCAGCTCGCTAGTTTTTATGATAAAACACTTTGTTGCTCATCTAAAACCAGAACAGAAATCCTTAAATACTGTAAACTTTACAATTGTTTTCTCTTGCCAGAGGATAGAAAACCATGTGAAACCCTTAGGCAGGATCTCCCCTGAGGCAAAGGAAGGAAAAAGTCCAATATATTAATTGATTCCTATCTTGCAAGCAATCCACGTGGATTCACGTAGACCGTGGGGAAATATTTTTGTGTAGTCCCTGTATCTGCGCACAGGGCAGAGCCCTCTGACTTGATCAGATTAAGGCTGTGACCAAGGCATAAGGTTTATTATTTTTTAAAAGGACATTTTCCCTACACTCAGGTTGCCCGTCAGTGTTTCTGTAAGGCTGGTGGAGATGGTATGACTCTCCCATGGAAATGGAGCGATCAGAGGAAGGCATCACTGCTGCTGTTGGGAAAGAGTCACCATCAGACATGTAAGTCTTCTGCTCTCTTCCCCCTCTAAGGCTGTCTCTTTCCTTCTCCATTCCTCCAAATCATTATTTTTCTCTTCAAGGACTGAATCGTGGCACTTTGCCGGTGTCCTTGTTAAGATCTCCACTAGAAAAATGCTTTTGCTTAAGAAAATAACATCACGGGAAAGGCCATGGCAACACAAACACTTATTTTGCCAGAACACATTTATACTGGATGGGTGGGTAGTTCAGATGGCCATGAACACTTAATAAAGCTCATTTTTCTGTAATTCCCCAGAGCACTTTTTTAAAAATAAAATAATAATAATAATAATAATAATAAAAAGACTATCATAGAGAGACAGGCATTTTAGTGGAAACTTCCAGATTTAAAACAAATATGACTATTTACATTTCACAATTTCTTTTTGTCACCTTAGCAATCTAGGGAAGACAATTTCCAGCTTAAACAGACTGTATCTCATTATGCCTTTCCAACTTTTCAGTCTTCTCTTTCTTATTTTTCTGTCCAAAATCCTAATAACAGCCTGTAACACATTTACATTCCTGCATTCTTGCCCCTGTTTTGTTGGGTACACAGTATTCCCTCTTCTCTTTTTTTCCCCTCTCTCTCCCTTTGGTAATATAATCTTTCCGCATTTTTCCAGGCTTGGACAAACAGAGATGTTTTCAGTCTCCTGTTAGTGTTTAAACCAAGAGAGAGAGGAAAAAAAAAAAAAGCCTCTGGCTTTCAGACATGCATTTAAAACATATGCCAACAGCAGCAGCACAAACTTAGGATGAGAAAGACAAAGTTGTCTACCAAATTTTGTAGCTCTGGAGACTTTAAGACCAGAATGAACCAACAGATCTATTGGTTGCACCTGATCTATTTATTGTTTGTCACGGCTATTAAGTTTTATCCACTCATCACCATATTTAGAACTGCAACTATTTTGAACTTCCAGAAAAGCACACTGTTTCAAAGTAAGAACATCAAGAGGCAAATCAACCACTTCCCCTGGCATTGATATGCCCTGATAAAAGCACATGTAACTTCTCATTTGAATTGGCTGGCTTATAGCACCTGCTACTTATTTTCCCCTCTTTCTATGATATTAAGGAGCTTTTATGTCCCAAGTAACACAGAGAAGTTTTTTTTATGAACTCACCTAGTCATGGAGGGTCTATCTTTGTACAAAGTGAACACACTGTGTGGTTAACACTTGCAGTTACATGAGATACCTGTGCTGCCATAATGCCCCACTGAATGCAACCAAAGCAGTTGGCTGCATCTCCTTCCCCTCCTCTTACTCCTGGCCACAAATTCTTACTGCTTCTCTTGGACCAGGTTTGCTGCTTGTCTCACTGTGCAAAGAGATAAGTGAACCCTCTCTACAGATACAAAGGCTTTGGTAGAAAAAATGCATGCATATTCATATACCAGCATAAAGAATGCACCAAAGATCAAAGCTTTCATTACATAGACAAGACCACAATGAATTGTATTTTTGATTGATGTAATCTTCTATCAGCTTCCAAATTATGAAAATAAAACAAGCAATGCTTCTGTAAAATCACTTAGCTCCTGATCCTGCTGGTGTGAGCAGAACTCATCTATGAGCTATGTGGGAAGCTGACAGATCAGGGGCTTGCCATCTCAGACACTCTCTCAGGGGGCATCTGATAGATGCAGCTTTGCTTCCGTGTTCTGTTCTTACTGACCCTTGTGGTACTGTAAGAATCCTTGTCATTTCACGGGCTCTCCAGCTCATGACAAATCTAAGTGTGAAAACAACACGGTTTTCCTTCAAGCTACCACAGTATTTACTTTTTCTAGAATGATAGCAGCATCAGCCACAGTTAGGGAAACAATCAGCAAGTTGCTCTGCACTGTTCAAAACAGACAAAATAAAACACTTATTATAAAAAATACTCACACTGAAATGTCACAGACCTGAGCTACGAGGTATTGTGAGTGAACAAAGAAAATAGTGAAAAGCCTGGCAGAACAAACCTGGGTATACAATGGAGAAAACATTGTCCTCTCACTGGGACCTACACAAGGGATCTGCAAATTCGTTTTGCAGAGAAGGCCAAATTCCAGACTTAATGGCTGCTTGTCTAATTTTAGGACTATATGATACACTTAATCTACAGCAAGATACACAATGTTATCAGAGGGATACTGGAATTAAGATCAAGGGAATAAACTACCCTGTTGTACTGTGCTAACAATCTCAGGCTTACTGCTGTGACTGTTTCTCAGTTGGGGTAATATTCCTATCTTGATTGTCCCTGTTATTTGCACTTCAATTTGCTTCTTTCCAGTTTTCCTTGTGCTGCTGTTCCCCTTCTGTCCTTCCTGTTCCTCAAAATTCTTCTCCCTGTAATAATTTCTATTTTTTTCTCGTGTTTAACTCCAATTGCCTCCAATCAAAAAGGTTTGCTAAGCATTCTAAGTCATGCCATGTCATGTCACTAAGTTTTAATTGTTCAAAGACAGAGGAAACTAATGTGATTCAGAATATTATTTCAGGCTGCCTATAGAGTTGTGGAGAAAATGCTGCAGAAATATAAATGAGTTCATGTTTTGAATACTATAATGGATCTTTTTCTCTCTAGGGAATGCAATGAGTGTAACTACTGTAGCATGAACTATTCCACAGTAGTTGCTCCTAAATACTCCTTGCAGCTTTTAGAATAGCACAGAAATAGCTGCATGAGTTGTATCAGTCAATTTCCTTGTGTAGACAAAACCTTTTGTAAACAGGATGGCTTGGACTCACGGTCTACTTTAATGTAAGCTTACATTTTGGAGAAACTGGATCTCTCATGGATTTGTACAGCATATCAGCTAGGAAAATGGAAAGACTCCATAAACTTAGTTTTTTTCTGGTCTCTGTTTTCCATGAACCATGTTATTGTCTCTTCTCTGTCCTTAATTGTTGTATTATGATCTTTCTGGCCTCCGGCTCTTTGTTCTAATGATTAAACAGAACTAGCATTTTTTTGAGGTCATGGTGATAATATGATAGTCCCTTTGAAGGGATTCGGTCATACAGCAGTAATGCACTGTGATATTATCGGAACCTTAATTTTGACTGTTGGCAGTATAATCACTGAAAAACCCTATGTGTTTTTTAAAACTTTAAATATGTATCCAGTGGATAGAAGAACCAGCAGTAACAAACAAAACAAGGCTAAACAAGCAGAAGGCCCGTTCGGTTTCCTTTCTGGAGCACAGTGGGCAATTACTAAAAAGGAGTACAGCTGTTAAGTGGTTCCTCTGAAGAACAGCATTCTTACTACACAACCCCTCCTGTCTAAGACTGCCATCCAGAAGTAGCTTCCAAAAGAAATAATACAATTCTGCCTGAGTCTGAGATTCCTGGTAAGCCAGTGAGTGGGATTCAACTCTTGAGGGTTACTCACTCCAGCATTTTTGGGCACCTGTCTGGAGATCAAAACCAATTTTTGGCAGTGTTTGTTTTGCTTCTTCTCATGGACTACAAGGAATGCTGGAACACTGGCTTAGATTTAGAGAACTATCTTTAAAACATCTAAGGCTAGATAAGTTTCCACACCCTTGTGGTTTGTCCTACCTTTGAATTACACACATGCTAGATTTAATGTTGAACATTAGAAATCAAATAAATCACAACGTGCTGCCTTGGAAATTCATACTATTACATCAGACTTGGACAGAAGCAAAAAGGAAAAAAAAAAAAAAAAAGAGAATACTATGAATGGTATCATTCAGAACACTGGTAGATTTTTACTTCTTGACGTCAGGCCCTACTTCTACAAATCTCTGCTCAGTTAGTCTGACTGACTTCATTTCGTTTAGGGCTCGCTTTGTGAGGGGCACATACAGTCAACTACTTTTGAATTTGTTGGGACAGATTCTCGGTGAACATTCTTAACAAATAGGTAGAAGATGAAATATATTACTAGAATTTGCCAGTGATGCTAAGCAGCACTGTTACAAAAGTGTGAGGATAGTGAAATAGTAAACTGCTCATAGCCTTTCTGCAGCACTTACCAAGACGACATACGAATGTGGTTTACAAACAGTGGTTTAGCCTCTTTATCTCTGGAAAGATAATTACATAATGAATGTGGTTTACTGATAAGAAAACTGGCTTATGGGCAAATGAGTGACTGGTGTAAGATTATACACAGATGAGGTGTGGTACTGAGTATGAATAACACTCTGCAAGGAAATTGTTTCTTGACTGACACACGAGCCATTTTAAGGAATCTCCAGAGCTTGCACTGTGAGAATAACCTCTATTTTTGCAGCATGGTTTACGACAAAATACATCTTCTGTGGGCTGACTGAGGTTAAAATGAATTAACTAAGGGCTAAATCTAAGTACAGGAAAAATAAACCCATCCAAATAGTAAACAGCTGAGGGCAACACAACAGACAACACTTCAGCACTTTTTGGGCCCTTGTAGTACGTTAGAGAGCCAGTGTCAACTTCTACTGAGAGACTGTGGGATATGTGGCAAAATGACTTCTGCCACAGATCAAGGAGAAGGTGGTCTTAGAAATATCAGTGGCTGCTCCCAGGATGATCACTTTTGCCCTCTGTCCTATACTTCTTCTGGCAGCAGAAGCTGTTTGGTTGGCTCAGCCGTGGCCCCAGCTCTTCTTTGACCCCAGGACAGTAAAATTCTGTTTGGCCTGTTTGTTGTGTAGCCATTAGCTGATCTGCACTCACTGTGTAGGTTATATTGCAACTACATAGCCTGTAACTGTAAAAATCCTCTTTCTTTTTCCCTAGAAGTTACCCACAGAAGCAGAAAATTACTGTGTGAATATGAAGTAAGGAAAACAGCTCCAGGTGACAAATGCTCATAGACTGTGTACGAGCTCATACTGAGAAATGATGGGGAAAAATCAGTATTTTTTGTGCATGTCTGTTGGAAGCACATGTGCACACTGATTACAGGAAAGGGAACAAACAGCCCTTAAAACTTGTTGCAGCCTTTTGAGGAGAAAAGTAATAAACTCATTATGTGGATTCTTCCCAGCATTGTGACTAAGCTAAGAGCAGTGCATGACGTTTGCTTTGTCACACTGCCAAAAAGAAAGTTCGTAGAAGGCAGTACACTCTACTGAAAACAACTGGTTAAACACACACACCCTAAACTCACAAAGCTTGTAAGAAGAAAAAAATGTCAGGGATGGGTATGAAATGTTGAGACTTTTTCCTTTGTCGACTGTGGAGACTACATCCAGATGGTCTCTTGCGCACAGAAGTCCAAACTGCACACAATTCAGCTTTTGTAATTTAAAACACTAGGTGGCTCTCTTGGCTTTTTAATGCAGTATTTCCCAAGCTCACACAAGCTCTGAGAAGTAGATACAATTTGTAACGATGTGCTCCATTATGGACTACAAGCTATTAAAATAAAAAAAAGAAAGAAAAAAAAAAAAAAAAAAAAAAAAGAATTGCCTTCATTGCCTGTGATCAAATTAGAACTGTAGCACTGGGAGCATGACGGAATCGCTTTTCAGTTTCTCTCCTGCGTTTTACAGATCTTTCACATGATGGCTGTGTGGTGACTAAGAAGGGAGAAAAGGAAGGCTCTGAGTTCTGCTCCCATCCACGGAGAAAGCTGGCAAAAGTAGTTTTAAGCTGGTGATACACTCATTCAGTTCCTGAGCCATTTCGCACTGGCCTGTCCAACTGGCATGTGTGAGGAAAACAGTCCTTTTCACCTTGAGCTTTGAGGTGACAAGTAACTCAAGGCATCCCTCAGGCACCTGCAGATCCCTAAGGCACATGAAAAACTTTTCCTTCCCTTGGTGCTGAAAAATGCTGAAATATTGCCCTGAGGCATTAACTCTGGATTCCGTTCTTCACAAGTGATGGCTGAGCTAACTGCTAGTCAGATAGCATCTCTTCAGAACAAGAGACCAAATCAACGTTACTCTGGGGTAGAAGTGGCTCCATAACATCAAGAAGGAAAATTTATGACTAAAATACATTACATGCTTTTCAGAAGTGTCATTGGAGATGTTCAGGGCTTTCTTCTCTAGCCTTCAGCCACATTAGCACACCTACTCATCAGAAGAGAAATGGATGTGTTTTTTCCTTCCCAGCAACTCTGCAACCGTCTCTCTGAACATGGCCTTAGTAACTAAATCTTTAAAAACTTTTCATTCTTCCCATGTGTACAATTTCATCTGGAGTAGTCTTTGCAGATTATTTTGACAATCAGCAGTAGATATACCTAATGTGACCAGGTTCAGTGTATTATGCACTGTTAAAGCATATATTTATGCAAAGAAATAGAAATGGATGAAGTTTACTCATGCTGCTTTCCTAAATACCCAAATTCAGCACTTAACTACTAAATAAATACACATTTGCTTACAAGAAATTAATAATTTCCAATTATTTGGACTAGCATTTATGTCATAGTTTAAAATCTATGTCTCATTTATATGAAATAACACTGCAATCTGAGTTTTGAAGACTGAATTATCAATGTTGAAGAAACATCAATGCAATGTTCTCTTTTTCTCTAGTATTTATTAAGTTCTAAATTCTTCTAATATTTCTTTGTTTGTAAAATGAAAGGTAGCCAAAATTCAGAAAGTAGTTAATTAAGGAAGCCAGGCAATGAGTCTAACAGCTCTTTTTTTTCCTCCAGTTTTGTCTGGATCTGAGAAAGCTGCTTGCTCCCTTATTCCCTGCTTATGCCTTGGATACAGGAGAGGACAGGTATGAGCCATTCAAACTCTTGACTAATCAATCAGGGCCTCTTTCATTTCACACTTTCTTTTCTCTGCTCCGGCCTCTATTGCACGAGTCTCAGAAAGATTTCTCTATGTTTGAGCTGCTCTCTGTGGAAATTACTCCTTTTCAGCAGCATAATGCAGCAAACAGCTTTATGATGTCCAGGGACCGTCCAGTGAGACCCTTTGCCCTTCTGTGGTAACACCATATGCTTGAGTGTGGCAATCTATGACACACTCCTTTGGCTTAATAATGCACTGCTTTGACCTGTCTGTGTGTCAGTTAGCAGACATCTCTGCAGTGTACTGGTGGCAGACATGAGCTTACACTGCCTGCAGTCTTAGCAAGAGCTAACAGTTCAAAGAGCTGAGCTACATCTGGTCATACGATATTTGGATCAAAGCTGGCTCACAGGGCACAATGCTGCGTAGAACAAGCTCACCACCACAGGACACTGTGAACACCAAAACAGACAGGGTTAAAAATTACATTACATTACCCTAGCATTACAGGTGAGGCACAACAGGGAAAGGATTGCTTTGTCTTTGGTACCATCTACTCATACTCCTTCTCACAATGGATTTCTCTTTTAGGGCTGGCTGGGCATTAGCAACAAATGGAAAAGGTTGCGAGGGGGTACGGTCAAAGATGTGCAACTAGAGAACCAGAGCAAAACCATGAGCAGAACACCATTATCCACCAACCCTTCAAGGTATCCATGGAACCCAAGGCCTTCCCAGGGAGAAAAAGAACAATAAGAAGGAAGCAATTGATCAGGGGCACTAAATCAAAAAGGAAAGGCATGTGAGAGCTGCAGGATCTGCATGAATATAGAAGGAATTGAGTGAGGCACTACACGCAGAAGTTCTGATGGTGTATGCAGTGTGAAAGCACACAAGGTGGACACCACCTGACAATGCTCTCCCTGCAAGTGAGAGAACAAAGCAACAGAAACATAACTGCCTCTGGGAGCTCTCTGATGCCCACTGGAGAGAGAGCACTGGGCTTTTCTCCATATCTTGACCTTGTATGCTCTTAAGCAATGTGGAAATCTACCTTTGCACAGGGATGTGGTCCTCTGCTTGTGACAGCAGCTGAAAACTTGATAATTTCCTTCCCTGCATCCATACTGGATTAAGTTCCGCTTGTGCAGGAACTGTGAATCGGTGACGTTTTCTCAGACCCTCACAAAAGAGCACAAATATGACATGTGTATGTGTGCTGATGTTTTTGAACGAAAAGGAATTTCCTCCAGGTGAAGGAAGAGACTGGAATTTTGTGAAATTGAGAAGCACCACAGGATCAAGCAGGCAAACGAGTCATTTTGGAACCAGAGATAAACATCTCTAATAACACAAACACCTCTCTTCCCCTTCTACTTTTTACGAACCAACAGTCTAAATAAAGTGGAATGGGAGCAAGCAGTTATATAAGATGAAATCTGCATTCCTTGCATAACTGCTGTTTACATAACGGCAGCAAGGTCAGCAGCCGCAAGGAGAGCAGCAACGCCGGCAGCAGCAGGTGGTGCCACAGCCCAGGCAGTCAGCGCTGCACCAGCACCCGCATCTGGCCGACTGCTGCGGCTCGGATGGCAGCTCCTGCTATTGGGTAGCGGCAGGCTTGCAGTGCCTCTTGGCAAATCGCATTTACAGAAAAGAGACTCTCGTTCTCCCGTCATTTACAGGATAGAAAGAAAGAAAAAAAAAAGGATGGAAAATGTCACAAGCCACCTGTAGATACTGTTTTAGAGGAGCTTTACAGAAAGAACACGAGGCTTGCCACAGAAATTTTGCATGTATGATTAGGCACAGCCCTAGCTGTGTGAGTGAGGATGGTCTGGAGACGCAGCAGACTGATGTGGAACCCCAGGCACATAATATGAAGTTATATGAAGTTCATATAAGTTTATGCCTAAACCATATCTTTCATTTCCCAGTTTCTGGGCACAGTTCCACATTCCATCTGCAACACACAGATACCTGACAGTTGGGAAGAAACTTCGAACTCGAGGGCCAAATAATCCAGATGCCAACCCTAGCCACAGATGATCACAAAAACCCCAACGTAAAAGCAACGGCAATGCAAAACTTACTGTCACTTAATGAAATAATGTGCATTTCCACTGCAAAAGTAATATGAAAAACAATTTTAAACATATAAGTATGGGTTTCACTACTGATTTCTGAAGAAACCAAATAATTCAGAATATTCTTTATTTTAGGGGAGTTCCAAAACAGACCACCGACTTCCCATCTGGGGGCCAAAATTTCCGTCTTTCATTATTTATCTTGCACCAGCCAAGTTGAGTTTATTAGAATGCTACTTGCTGAATGTTCTATGTGCATCCTGAGCAAATAAAAATCCTCCTGAAACAGCCATGTAAAATGGCATCGTACATCAGTGGTGGTTAAAAAGGATTTCATTTGGACATTACGTAACAGATGTGAAATGCAACTTTCAGAAAATCCTCCTTTTTATAAATCAGATTAAGGATCTTTCAGCTCCACATACAGGTTTATCTCGTAATATAGTGATATCCCTTTCTTAGAACAGAGACAACATTTCAGACAAATTATATGTAACTTCAGAGCAAAGTGGTCTTCTATCACAGGTAAATACCTGCAAATCCAAGCTCAGTAAGTTTAAGTTCCAAACTAGCATTTAACATGGCTGCTGTGACAAAGCACGGCAATTAGCAGAATGCCAGCAAAAAATTTTCCAATGTAGCTTGTGATTCCAGCTTACAATATAAATACACCAAAGTGTCCCATCTTCCTCGTAAAACCTTGTGCAATAAAATGTCATGGTACGTTCCATTTATAAACTCATGGAAAACTTCTATTATGTTATTTCAGACTGAAGTTGTTAGGACCGCAGTTGTTGGGACCACTCTCCCTGAGAAGTATTTCCTAACATCCAGTCTGAATCTCCTCTTGCACAGCTTGAGGCCACTTCCTTTTGTCCTTTTACATGGGAGAAGAGACCATAGCCTCCCTTCAGGTAGCTGTACAGAGCAGTAAGGTCACTCCTGAGCTTCCTTCTCTCCAGACTGAACAATCCCAGCTCTATCAGCTGCTCCTCATAAGACTTGTGCTCCAGACCCCTCACCATCTTAGTTGCCCCTCTCTGGACACACTCCAGAGCCTCGATGTCTTTCTTGTAGTGAGGTGCCCAAAACTGAATATGGTACTCATGGTGCGGCCTCACCAGAGCTGAGTACAGAGGGATGATAACCTCCCTTCTCCTGCTAGCAACAATATTTCTGACAGAAGCCAGGAAGCCACTAGCCCTCTTTGCCATCTGGGCACACTGCTGCCTCACGTTCAGCTGAGTGTGGACCAGTACCCCCAGGCCCATTGCCTCTGCACAGTCTTCCAGCCATTCTGTCCCAAGCCTGTAGTGTTATCTGGGGTTGTTGTGGCTGAAGTCCAGGACCCAGCACTTGGTCTTGCTGAACTTCTTCCTACTGGCCACAGCCCAGTTATCCAGCCTGTCCAAATCCCTCTGTAGGCTCTTCCTGCCCCCAGACAGATCGATACTTCCTGCCAACTTGGTGTCATCTGCAAACTTACTGAGCATGCGCTCAATGCACTCAAACAGGTCATCAATAAAGATATTGAACAGGACATGCCCCAGTACCAACCTCTGGGGACCACTACTTGTGACCAGTTGTCAGCAGGATTTAACTCCATTCACCACCACTGTCTGGGCTCAGCCCTCCGGTCAGTTCTTTACCCAGTAAAGAGTGCGCCTGTCCAAGTGCAACTGTCCATGCCGCTTTCCCCAGGACAATACTGTGGAGACAGTGTGAAAGGCTTTGCTGAAGTTCAGGTAGACTACATCAACAGCCTTCCCCTCATCTGCCAGGCGGGTCACTCGGTCACAGAAGGAGACCAGGTTGGTGAAGCAGGACCTGTCTGTCAGTAGACGTAATTTTCAAAACATTCTGCATTTTATGTGTGTGCAGATGCAGCTTGTAAGTGTATAATCCTAACAACACAGCTATCCAAGATGTGGTTTATCAAAACTGGGCCTAATAAACGCTTCTCCTCCTTTATGCCTTTTAGCTTATTTGCTGCAATGGCATTCAGCACTCTCCAAAACATAGAAAATTAGCCACTTCTATTTAGAATAGGAAGAAAATGTTAAGATTTTTGAATTTTAATTTAACTCAGTTTTCTGTGTTGGGAGTCCTTAACTGGGTCTAATTCAAGTACAGGGCTGAATACTCACGTTTGAGGAATTTCTACAAGTTTTGGATGCTATTTGATTTCCTGACTTTATACAACACAAAGACACAATTTACTCTGTGTTATTTCAATCGCTCTTTGGAGTAACTGCCTCATTTTTTTGAGTCATTACTCTTTTCCGTTATCACAGAACCACAGAGTGGTTTGGGTTGGAAGGGACCTTAAAGATCATCTAGTTCCAAGCCGCTGCTATAGGCAGGGACACCTCCCAGTAGACCAGGCTGCTCTCAGCCCCATCCAGCCCGGCCTTGAACGTCTCCAGGGAGAAGCATCCACAACCACTCTGGGCGATCTGTTCCAGTGCGTCACAGTAAGAATTTCTCACAGTAAAGAATTTCTTCCTAATACCTAATCCAAATCTACCCTCTTCCAGTTTAAAGCATATAAAAGAGGGGGAACAGCTGTTTAGAAGGGTGGATAGTGATAGGACAATGGGGAATGGTTTTAAACAGAGATAGGGGAGGTTTAGGTTAGATATTAGGAGGAAGTTTTTCACACAGAGTGCTGATGTACTGGAATATGTTGCCCAAGGAGGTTGTGGATGCTCCATCCCTGGAGGCATTCAAGGCCAGGCTGGATGTGGCTCTGGGCAGCCTGGTCTGGTGGTTGGCGACCCTGCACATAGCAGGGGGGTTGAAACTAGATGATCATTGTGATCCTTTTCAACCCAGGCCATTCTATGATTATATGATATAAAGTCCCTCTCCAGCTTTCCTGTAGGCCCCCTTCAGGTACTGGAAGGCAGCTATAAGGTACTTTGGAGTCTTCTCCAGGCTGAAGAGCCCCAGCTCTTTCAGCCTCTCCCCATAGGAGAGGTGCTTCAGCCTCTGATCACTTTTGTGGCCCTCCTCTAGACCTGCTCCAACAGCTCCATATCCTTCTTGTGTTGGGGGCCCCAGAACTGAAAACAGTACTCCAGGTGGGGATCTCACAAGAGCAGTGTGGAGGGCCAGAATCACCTCCCTCTCCCTGCTGGTCACATTTCTCTCAATGCAACCCAGGATACAGATGGCCTTCAGGGTGGCAAACGCACACTGCCAGCTCATGTTGAATCTCTCATCACCTGACACCCCCAAATCCCTCTCCTCAGAGCCGCTCTCAAACCATTTTCTAAATTCATTTGTTGTTTTGTTTAAAATGTTGAATCATTCTTCCCTTCTAGAGGAGAGTATTTGACACAGTGCAATTCACATTTCACACTTGGCACAAAATTCCTCTACAGCTTTTGGACATTTAACTGTATTTTTTTTGGTTTTGGAATATCTGTTACTCTTCTGTAAGTAAATGCATGTGTGTCAAGCACACAACTGATTAAAGATCAAAAGATTGAGTAATAGGTGTAGTATGGCTTGGATGCCACTAATTGGGCCCATTACAGAATAAAATATTTAATTTGATCCATTGGTTGTTCTGTTATTATGAATATTAGAGTCAATAATATGAATCTACTAGGAAAAAAAAAAAAGAATTCAAAATCCATTAGCTTTTAAGGAAGCATTGACATGAAAGCAGTATGTTTACAACAAATGAAACAATTTCAAGTGAGAATGAGAGACTATTTGCTACTTTTGATGACCGCACACCCCAACTGCAGTCATCTCCCAGACAACATTTTCCTCTTTCTAAAAATAAAAATTAATAATACAAATACATAATCAGTGCTTTCTTTTTATCGTTTCCTCAGTAGGGGTTGACATGCAAGTAAATCTTTAAAATTTCTGCTGAATGTCTTCTTGTTACAACGTCAGACTGTAAAAAAGCAGTCTAAATACCACAGACATTGGAATAACCACAACTTTCCATTACAAACAGAATTATCTCGAAAGCAGGGCTTAAAAACAGGGCTTAAAGCAGATCGATGGAATGCAAAATGTAATGAATAATATAAAGAAGCATAATCAGTTGAGTTGTGTGGTAAAAGGCAGGAGGTAACTTCTTCTGCGGTAAGATTTAAATTGTAAAAAAAAAAGTATTTATACATAGTGCAAAACTTACCTGTGGGAAATGTACCTGAAAGAAGTGAACCAAAATCCAGGCGGTTCCAGAAAAAGCTAACATTTTACATCAAGAATCAGAACATTTAAAATTACTCTGCAGACTTTGACGCGTTGCATAGAAGTATAATCCACCCACAAATGGGACTGACAGACTCCCTTATGGGTCAGATACTAAGTGCTTAATAAGGTGCTAAATGACATTGCTGGATGTTCTGAGTCTACGTGCAAAGCCCAATGCTTTATGTGCTGCACGAGCTAATGGAAGTGCACAACAGCTCCTACTGTTGAAAATATACTATTTCACAGTTGTCAGCCTAGTGTTAATTTCAATTTCCAGTGATAAGTGTGAATTGTCCACTATGAGAGCAGGGATAGGAAAGGAAAGCAGCCGGACCTGCTAGTCAAATATATGTTCTGAACATTGTTCTGTTTGCTAAGTCATTGTTAAGGTAACCTTTCAATGTAAAGTCTCCGGTCCTCATAGTATGAACTCATACTGCAGCATTTTCTTACCATGGGACACACTGAGCAGCCCGTTTCCATGAAAGAAAACTGTAGAAACTTGTTTAACTTCGATTCTGCTGTTCTTTCATTGTGGTTGACAGAAAACTAGCAATAGCACAAGAGGAAATTATCAAAATTCTCATATCCCTTAGAACAGAAATGAAATCAAGAGTGCAGGCAGGACCCATTTGCCAAGCTGAGAAGAGGAATCCAAGAAGCCATGAGATATCTAAGTTCAGCAGGCAGGGAGGGCACCATTATGATTAGAGGGTTCCTGGGATGGGGAGCAGCTAAGTTTGGGCAAATTCCTAGGAATTTGCTAGGAGAGGGAGGAGGGCAACAAGATGTAGGGAATAGGACAAATGCACCAGCAATCATGGGGCATACAGAATGACCAACAACAGGTGTCCTTTACTCATATATCACATGGGCAGGACAACTATGAGTCAGAGGCACAGACACTTACAGTATGTAGTTTCCTGGGCAGCAGATGGCTTGTCTGGCTGTAGCCTGGCAGCAGCTAATAAAGACATCCAGTTACTATTGGAAAAACATCCACAGGCAGTGTTAGCCTTTTTTCAAGAGGCGTTTTCAGTATCATTATTTTAGGATTAATCCTTGATTTTGGATGATTTTGGATGATTTTGGATGGCTGACTTGCTTTCAAATGCTCAGGACTGACACCTCCATGGTGTTTTTCATACATGCCATTTTTCATACATGGGCATAGCTTTTGTCTTTTTGTTTTTTCTTTTGCAAGTCCTGTGACAGACAGATGTGATCACGGTGACACCTGTTGATGCTGATGCAAGACTCAGAAGGCCTGGTCTTTGCAACTCGAAGTTTGCACCCTCATCTGTTTCCTTCTGTTTTTCCCCCAGCTGTGTGAGGTAATGGAACTTTTACTCAAGACCCTGAGGCTCACAGACAGAGCATTTCCTCGTGTGCCAGGCTGGGAGCACAAGGCAGGGGCAGCCCCAGAACTGCCTGACCCCTGAGGTGTGTTGGGGCACCTGCCTTCCCCCACTTGTCTTCTCACCCTGAGAATCTCGCTCCCCAGTTCCTCCATTGCCACTGCTTCCCTGCGCTGGAAAGACTCTTCTTTATTTAAATGCCCATGTGCTGTAAGGCAAACGTCCCATAAACACCTCTACACCACTCAGCTCTAGGACTCCATATCCCACAAAACAGGAACGAATTATTTCACACACTGAAGTCCTTGTTCCTGCTGACTCATGCTTGTTCTGACCCTCAGTTATTTGTCTTGGGTGTACGCAGACCTACTTATGGAGGGAGGGCCGCCTTCTCTCGACCCAAACTTTCCCACGTGAAAGCGCTTTTGGAGGCGGCCGGCACGGGGCACGGCGGAGGAAAGGAGCCGAGGCGGCCCGCCCCGGGAGCTCCCTCCCCCGTCTGCGGGAAGCCATGTGACGGCGCGACTTCTGCCTCGAAACCTGACGAGGGAAGCGGCGGCGCGGAAATTTCGCTCCACTCTCTCTGAGGTCGCCTCAGGTACAGCCGCGGGACGAGCGGCGCCGGACGGTGCCCGAGGTGGCGGCCACCTTCGTGCCCCGCTCCTGACAGAGCCGCGCCGGGCGCGAGCTCCTCGCTGAGGTACGAGCAAGACGCGCGCCACCGCCCCGCCCACGGAGGCGACCGTTACCGGCTCTCCGCACCCGGCCCGGCTCAGGGCGGCTCCCTCAGGCCGGGCCTGCCGCGCTCCTTCCGCCCGCGGCCCCACCTGCTGCGGAGCTGCCCCGCCGCGATGCCGCCGCCCAGGAGGCAGCGGGCCGCCCTGGCGGGGTGCCGCGGGGGGCCGGGGGCGCGGCTACCATAAAGGGCCGGGGCGGGGCGGTGGGGGCAGGTGGCACTGCGGTAGCGGGCGGCCGAATGCGGCACAAGGGAGCGGTGGCGGCGTCGGGCGGGAGCGGCTCCTCCATCTGCTCCTCGCTGTCGCCGGCTCCTGAGCGAGCCTCCCCGGCTGGCGGCGGGGCCGGGCCCGGCATGGAGTTCCCCGGGGAGCTGGGTAAGTGCCGCGGCGGGGCGGAGCGCTGTGCCGGTGACCTTGGGCGCGTGGGGGCTCCTGCGGCGGCTGCGCCGGCGGTGCCGTGCCGTGCCGCCCCGTGCCGCCCCGTGCCGTGCCGCCGGGCGGGAGGCCGGGCTCGGCGCCGTGCTGGTGGCGTGCGTTTGTTAGACATTCATGTCCGTTACGCTTCTGATCAATAATTGCTGTTTTAAATAACCGTTTCATCGTGTTTGATGCAGCGCGTTTCAGGGGAAATAGCTTCCTCTTTCGCAGAGGCGGTGAGCTGAGCGGCAGCTCGTGCTGCCTGTCTGAGGGAGGGCTGTAGGACACGAGCGCACTGCCGCTCACTCGGTGCCACCCGCACCCATCCCGCGGCACAGGCACGGCGAGGTGCCGCTCCCCTGATGCTCTCCCCGGCAAAAGGCGCTCCTTAGGCGGTGGGATGCTGGGTGTAGGAGCCCTAATTTGTTTCCAGCTGGGATGGTGCGGTTTGCATGAGGTGCCGCACAACCGTTTTGGGTCTGTTAAACCCCTTCCAATGCCATGAGCCTGCAGCGATGTGGCTGACCCTTCCCGAGTGCTCTGTGCCCTGGACTTTCCTTTGCTTGAGTGAAGAACGGGAGAATGGCTTTTGTAAGAAAGAAAAACACAAACCCAACAAAAACCCAGCACTGGCCTCCACAGAAGACTGTGCTTATATTACTGTCATGACTTGAGATAGGATTTCTTGTGCAATGCACTTAATACTGCATTTTTGTTTCTGATGACGATTTTTCAAGAAAAAGTTCACTTATACTGAGATATAGTTGGTCAGTCCATGATAAACCCTCAGGCATGGGGTTTATCCTGTCCCAGCTAGTACTGAAAATAGGATAGTTGCTGATTTCACAGCAGAAACTTTCCGGACTTCACTCAGATCCTTAATGTGCGTACTGTGGTTGAATTACTCTGTGAAAATATTTGTTTTACTTTGGTTGAAGTGGCCCAAAAGGTCCCTGTTGCTGGCAGCTGGATGTCAGTCATTGCTGCTGACAATTGTGCTCATCGAGGTCAGTGGAAAGACTCCTAAGACTTCGTTGAGGTTTGAAATTGAGAAACTGAATCTAAGTTGGGACGCTTCCAAGACATCCTGGTGCATTGTCATCGAATCGTTCAGCTGAGCATGTATGCATTTTTTGTTTGTTATGTAGCATTACTTAATGTAGGAAGTCTGAATACTAATTGCCAAATACGTAGCAAGAAAAAAGACTGCATTGTGTCAGATCCACAGTTCATTCATTCTGGAGTTTTCCCACTGTTTAAAAAAACCAACCAAACAAAAAAAAAAGAAATGGAAAATGATGTAGGTGATCACTAAATTGTTGTGTTGCAGTCCAGTGCTTCTCTCATCACCTCTTAATACTGTGTTTGTTTTTGAAATAAAAGGGAAAGTGTTTTCAAAGCAACTGTGAAAACAGGTGGACATTAATTAGAATCTTTTAGAGTGAAGACAACAGTATCACATGTCAAAAGGATCGCATATCAACAGATGAAACTTGTGGCATGCCTTTGGAAATACTGCAGTGGGCCTGCTGATGAGTTGTGCCTTTAGTGATTAGCAACTGCCATGCCCCTATGGGTATTCAGCATGCATCTTGTCATTGGAATGAATGCCATCTTATAAAACAAGTCTGTATTCTTGTGACCAAACAAGATTCTGCAGTGCCAGTTTTGAACCCAAGTTTCACATTTTGGGAGTGCTTGGATTTGTTTGTTGTGACATCTTCTTTGCTATTTTTAATTTATGTGATTAGAGTTGAGTCTTCTTTGTTACAAACTCCAGCGCACTGAAGGCATTCAGAAAGCTGTACAGCATGTAACAATCAGTGCTGGACAGCGGCTTGCAAGAACTGTGTATCTTTTCCTGTCCAGAATACTAGCAGATGTCAGAACTGGCTCAGTGCACTGGAATGAGATACAAGTAAGGTATTGAAACTATAGAAGAAACCCTAAAGGTGTTATTTTCAGTAGCTCTGGTCTAACAAAATGGAAATACTTCGTTACAAAAGGCTACCTAAGTAAAAAATGAAAAGACTAAACCTGTCTGTTATATAAATGCCAAGAGGAATTTAACTCTGTATCCTCTCTGCTTCCCGCCTGCAGCTCAAAAACAGAGTATGAGTCACTGGAAGCAAAATGAACAAAGAAAACTAGAGTTAACAGCAACATTTTCACTCCTGTTGCACAGCCAACAGCAGCACCACGACTTCTCTGTGGAAAGAATGGGGTGAGGTAGAAACGTGCAGCATTCTTTGCTAACTTGCCTGTGGCGCTGCAATTGCTTTGAAGGCACTGAGCAGCAGAGGAGCAGCAGATGAGATTTCACTGCAAGTACATCCATACAGCTCAGTGTGCACTGTCTTGCAAATAAGTCTCTTTGATTATGCAAGTGAATGGAATCTACTGGCAAATCTGTAGGAATTTTTATGATGCAAGATAACACCATGTGCTAAAGAATGAATGCTTGCAGTAAACCTTGTACCCTTGCCTTTTGTGAGGTAGTTAAAAGCAGCCTAGAAGACTTAAGTTTTAACACTCACAGCTTCTACATGTCAGCAAAGAACTGTTTCACATTCAATCTCATACATAGGTCTACCATTAGTTTTATTGTTACCACAGAATGTTCCTTGGACTGCCTTACTGTCCTTCAGGAGTTTTATACTTTCAACTGAACTGGCACTTTAGAAAGCATACCTTAGAAACATATTAGAAAGGAAAAAACAAACAGCCACAACAAAACATTTCAGTGAGTACAGTCGGAAGTTGTGAATGTATAGTTTATCATGGCCACGCAAGAAAAAATACTCAGTGGATTCCTGTAATTGCTGCATATTGCACAGTAGTTTAAATTCTGCATAGCCATTCTACTTTGTTCTGCTTATGAAGACAAGGCTCCCAGGAGATCTAGTAGTGGCCTTCCAGTACTTACAGTGGCTCTACAGAGGTAGATGAGGAGGGACACTACCAGGGAGAGCAGTGACAGGAGAAGGAGTAAGAGTTCTAAACTAAAAGAGAGTAGGTTTAGGTTAAGGAAGAAGAAAAAAAATTCCGTGACGAAGATGGCGAGGCATTGGCGCAGCTGCTCAGAGGAGCTGTGGCTGCCCCATCCCTGGAGGTGCTCAGGGCTGGGTTGGATGCAGCCCTATCTGGTGGGGGGCAGCCAGCCCGCAGCTGAGGGCTGCAACTGTAAGGTCCCTTCCAAACCAAGCCATCTGATGACCCTATCATTTTTTGCTGTAAGCTTTTAATTTCAATAAGAATGCTACCAAAAAAAAAAAAAAAAAAGTTTCTCGCACTTCTTATTTCTACTTACAAGTTACTTAAAAATATAACTTTGTCAAATGTTTTCCTTATTAGCTGAGATGCCCAGACAGTTCCCAAAGCTGAACATATCTGAAGTTGATGAGCAAGTGCGACTTCTAGCAGAGAAGGTATTTGCTAAAGTTCTCCGAGAAGAAGACAGCAAGGATGCCTTGTCACTATTCACTGTGCCTGAAGACTGCCCTATTGGGCAGAAAGAGGCCAAGGAAAGGGAACTTCAGAAGGAACTGGCAGAACAACAGTCTGTGGAAACAGCAAAAAGGTTTGTTCAGTAGCTTTCTTAGAGGGAAATAGTTTTTAAATGAGCTTGAGTTTATTTTGAAATGTCTGGCAAACAACATTCTGTCTGTTGGTACTTTTTCACCCGTCTCCTGAGGTAACAAGGGCACCTGTGTGATATCTTGTGGGGGTGGCTCCTAGGGAGTTTGGACTGGTGGGATCATCTCCTCGGCTGCATTTCCAGCAACAGCATGGAGGGTGCTCATGAGAGCTTGACATACAGCTTAACTGGGTAGAAGTGAACAAAACTCACTCATTCTTTAACAGTAAGAGTCCCAAAATTTAAAAACAAAAACAAAACCCTTCCCCCCCCCCCCCCCCCCCCCCCCCCAAAAGGAATAGTTTTATTCAGGAAAATGGATAATTTTAACCAACAGAAAATGACAGTGGTATGAAATTTCTTTTTAGGCTCTGTAAAAATAGATGAAAGTAAAGTTTTGATGTTTAACATCAAGGGAGAAACTAAAAACTGAGGCTGGCACAATGAGGTTATTTGTAGGCTTCCTTAACTGCCAGAGATAAAATCTAACATTATCAGCCATAAAAGTGCCCATTTTGAGTTTGCTAGTTTTATTTTCCTAGTTGAACATAGAGTTCACCTTTGGCTTGATTAGATTAATGGGTAAACCAAACTTAATTTGGTTTATGATTTTCTTCTGAGAGAGAGAACCTTACCTGGGTGTCAGGCTGTCCCAGTCTCTTAGTCTTTAGTGGGCTGGTTGGACTTATTTGTTAAGAGTCACATGAGCTCAGCAGCAGTCTGACACCAAATGGCTTGGGTGTGTACAGATTCATCAGACATCACACAAACAAGGAGGGCTTTGAAACTGATAGCTAAACATGTACCCTGTTAGCTCAGACCATCAGTTGGGCAGCACTTGGCATCATGTTTCTGGAAGAGAAGGGAGAAGAGCTAGTTTAATTGAATTAAGGTATGATACACAGATGGTATGGGCTTAGGTTTTGTGTTGTGTAAATGGGTTTCCCAAATCTAGATGTTATTCAGACACCTCTCTGGTTTGTTTTTCTTCCTGAAATAGTAAGTTTCACTTTTAATGTGCAGAAATTGCTTTACAAAAATAGGTTCCATCAAACTGTGTTTCTGTACCTAAAGTTCTCTACAAACCTAACTGTGGGAAATGGGCTATCACATGTGTGTTACTTATGTGCGGGAACAGAACAAGTGTTTGTCCCTGTCCTACCGGACTGAAGCGTACTTAAAGAACAGTTACATGAGTAAAGATTCTGTTGCTTTCAGTTGCAGTTGAATCAACATTACCTTTCAAGGATTTAATACGAGTTTCAGAGATGGAATTTGGTCATAGGGTCTTATTCATACCACCAGTGTATGTGGAAATGTCACAGAGGTAACACACAGCTTCCAGAGAGAATGCCAATGTGCCTTTTCCTTTCTTAGTGGCTTTTACTGACATTTTAAAGTGTTAGAATCTAATTTACAAAACAAATGAAGATAGTATTTTCACAGTATGTAAGAAAGTACATCAGTTTATCATATCGCATCTCTTTGTTATATGTGTGTTTAAACTGAAAAAGGAAAATTAATTGCATCTTTAGAGATAATACAGACCTCCACTCAAATTTCTTCACTGAAAACTAGAAGCAGCATGCTTCTTCAGCTGTTTTATCTGTTGTAGTTTGCTGAGAGAGAGCAAAAGCTTTTAAGTCTGTGAGGGTTATGCATTTACTGCCTCAGGAGGAGGAATGGACTCGCATATCAAAGCCATACTAAGTTATTACTCTCATATGCAATGTTAGGCTTTTAGTCCCATCAAACACTACCCATGGAATAACTGTATTTGTTTGTCTTTTTTCTTACACGTTTAACTGAATGACTATATCTGAAATGTTGGTGGACAAGTAGATGAGATTTTAAATCCTGAAAGTTTTGGGATGAATAAAAACTTTGTGTAATGGCATGATAACGTATAACAACTTACCTGATGTCAGATTCACTTTCTTTCTCTCATGCTTTGAATTCTGATTTTAAGTAAGGCAGCCATGCTTTCTTTCTGCCCAGTGACTTGCTGATACTGAATTTGTAAGAAGTGAAACAAAACAAAT
This sequence comes from Lagopus muta, assembly GCF_023343835.1. NCBI lineage: Eukaryota > Metazoa > Chordata > Aves > Galliformes > Phasianidae > Lagopus > Lagopus muta. Next base: position 8,909,428 of record NC_064438.1, on the reverse strand, counting down.
CTTAGTGGTTTTGTAAATGATAGTAAATAAATTATGGTATATTGTATTTGTACTGCAATTGTACATAGAAAATATAATGCAAAGTGTCAAAAGCAAAACTATGTTGTGACCGACATTTTTCCATGTGGTGTAAGAAATTTCATCTTGTGAACTTTCTTAGGAGATGTTTTCTTTGCTGTAATCTGCTCTGCAAAGTATTTAATGTTTTACAGCGTGACTCATTTAACATTTTATACCACGAATTCCTAGGAAGAAAAGTTTCAAGATGATTCGATCTCAGTCTTTGTCATTACAAATTCCGTCTCAGGAATGGAAAGCACCACCGGCCATTCCTACTCTGTCTCCTACAACACCAGTTCTTCAACATGCTTTCCTGCCAGTCCAGGTGCCATATGATGTACCAGAGTTTCAGAGAGTTTCAATTAGTGGGGACTACTGTGCAGGGGTAAGAAACTATTTTTTTCTCTACTGCAACTTGGGCAAAAAATCCTAAACCACAGTCAACTTTTCGACTATTTCCAGTGTAAAATGACAGCACTATCAGGGACCTCTGAACAAACCGTAGAATGCTCTGTGAGCAGATTGTTTTGTAGAATATTTGAAGTCGTTGTTTAAAGTTGATTATACTTTTTTTTGATAAAAGCTGAATTGATAAATAAATAACAACATGATCAGACACTGAATGCATGGGAGGAGAGAAATCTTGTGTGTTTGTATGTTTTGCTTTTTGTCTTTGGATTCTACCTCTGTCGCTGTCTTCATGCACCCACCATCAGGATCAAGTCGCATACATCAGTGTTGCTGGAAATCCAGTCTCCTTGCTACTGGCATGGATCTCATTTGTGAACAAGACCACCACTCTATTTGTCAGTACTTAGGCAGTTTTTTTTGTTGTTGTTGCTCAGGTTACAGTTGATGATTATGAGCAAGCTGCCAAGAGCCTGGTGAAAGCTCTTCTCATTCGAGAAAAGTATTCACGCCTTGCGTATCATCGCTTCCCAAGAACGACATCCCAGTATCTATGTAGCATGCAACATGAGAAGTGGAAGGTTGAAGATGAAGTGTGTCCACGTGAGTATCTTTGTTCTTTTTTAAAACAGAGAATTAAGCCCATGTACAACTGTAATCAAAGGTGAGTTGGTTTTTTGTGACAATCTCTGCTGAGTATTTTTGCCTCTGTAATTTATTCTGTTAATGGTGGAGAATAACTGATGGACTTTAATTATAAAGCCCGCATCTAATCTGAAACTTTGAAACTATTAAAAGCTAAAAATGACAATCATTGATGTTTTTTCCAGTAAAGGAGATGGTACGTAGTACACATGTGTTCCTCCAGGAAGAAAGATATGTGGAGGTGGCTTCAAGTGAAAAAACATTCCTTTTGATCTTGGTGTACTGAAATAAAATGGATGATGAGCTCATCCACGTTGTAAATTGAAGCAGGGTACAGACATGCCAGTTTGCAAGCCCTGAGTCAGTAATTTCACAGACGTGGCACGCTTGCCAGGTCAGGTTTGGAAGCTGGATCATCACATGTATGGACAGTCTGCCCGGGTTAATAAACTCTGATCTCTTAATGGGGCTTATTAGGTTGGACATATTCACCACTATTTAAGTCACAAGTTATATTTGTCACTTTGGGGTGTGTCAGGAAAGCTTTGCTTGTACATTAAACAGTGCACATTTTTGGATTAGCCTGTGTGGAACAACCCTTGGTCTGTACAGACTTTCCACTGTAGACACATCCATGTTGCTGGTAATGTATTCTCAGCCATGAAATGATCTTTTAAGTCATTTAAGTCAATTACCCTCTGTAGTTCTGTAGTCAGAAGAAGAGAGAATAAAGTATTTTCAAACATGTGTAATGCAGAGAGAATGTTAAGAACAGTACACTGTATATTCAAGACAGGAAGGTTATCCCGGAACAGCTGCTGGGGGGGAATATTTCCAAGCTATTATTAGGTTAATAAGTTCTTTACAGTTATGATTTTAAACTTACAATATTATTAATAAAATCTCCTCTCACTGTATCTTAATTTGCATGAGCGAGAGCTGGATAGTTAGGAATATATGTACAGTATCAGCTTATAACATATATTCATGTGCCTTAGGTGGATAAATGTGGATGGTCACTTTTTGGTCTTGATTTATTTGAACAGGTAAAAAGGATTGAGTACAAGAATATGGTTGAGTTAACATAAATAACTGAGATTTATTTTACTTATTTTATAAGGGATTACAAAGCTGTACTAATAAAATCCTGACTGTGCTTCTGGTACTTTCTGATTCTAATTATGATCAGAAGGCCAGGGAGAAAACTACACTTGCATCTTTTTTTTTGTTCTTGGAAAACCTATTGTACATAAAAGTAAGGAATTCTATTTGAAATTTAAAAAACAAACAAACAAACAAAAAAACCTCACCACTGTCTTGGTCAGAGTGAGAAGTGCTGAGTCTTAAATTACTTCTGGCTCTCTGCTGAGTGACAAATATTCACTAATGATCGAGAGAAAGAGAAGGTGACCATGGTATGCGTGCACTAGTCTGCATCACTGGATTATGGGAAGGGCAGTCTGTTCTTTTCTGGCTAATGTTTCGATATGAGAACAGCTGAATTACTGTGTGCTTAAATTTAAACTTCCAAAATTACTACAGTGAGTCAGAAGGTTAAAAACAAACAAACAATGAATGTGGGTGTAAGTCAACAGCTGTTACAAACTTAATTTGAAACTTACATCACTCTATATTAATTTTTTACTATTAGATCTATTTCTATATTGGTTTAGAGAACTCTAATAATTGAAATGAAACATCTTAATAAAGGTGACCACTTACATAGCTTGGAGATGGCAATTAAATGTGAGCTTGTCACAACAGAATTGTATTGTAACAACTGACCTACTGTACTAATCAAAAATATGATCTTAATGCACGTATTGAGATCTGCTAAAATTGAAACGTTATAGAAGCAGAAAGTCCTCTTTCCCATTATTCAGCCTTTTGTGTGAGTTACTTGTAAATATAATGTAAATGTATTTCCAGATTTTCATTCACCCCCAGAAGAAAATGAAGATCCTTACAATCTTGATGATGCTCCAAACAATTTGGATTATGTTGTCAAGATAAAAGGCGGCATTCCATTTGTTTATGATAACAAAGAAATGATGGAGCTCAATGAGCCTCGGAGTCTGCCCTATCCTGACCTGGAGACCTATACCCTTGACTTGAGCCACGTTCTTGCTCTAATTGCAGATGGTCCAACGTACGTTTTTTGTTTTATTTCTTCTCTGCCCCTTACAGCTGCTGGTTCCCTTCAGTTTAATACTTCTAATTTCTGTCACAGAATCATAGAATCGCTCAGGTTGGAAAAGACCTTTAACGATCATTGAGTCCAACCATGACCTCCCTAACTAACAACCCTCCACTAAATCACGTCCCTGAGCACCACATCCAAACAGATTTTAAACACATCCAGGGATGGTGACTCAACCACTTCCCTGGGCAGCCTATTCCAGTGCTTAACTACCCTTTCTGTGGACAGGTTTCTCCTGATATCCAACCTAAACCTCCCCTGGCTGAACTTGAGGCCATTTCCCCTCATCCTGTTGCCAGTGAGATCAACGCTGTTCTCACTGTGAGCACCTTTCATGTATTTGAAGAGAGCAATAAGGTCTCCCCTCAGTCTTCTTTTCCTAGTCTAAACATCCGCAGTTCCTTCAGTCTCTCCTCATAGGGCATATTCTCCAAGCTCTTCCTAAGCCCTGTTGCCCTTCTTTGGACCTGCTCCAGCACCTCAATGTCCTTTCTGTACTGAGGTGCCCAAAACTGAACACAGCACTCGAGGTGAGGCCTCACCAGTGCTGAGTACAGGGGCAGGATGACTTCCTTAGTCTTGCTCACCACAACATTCCTGATATAAGCCAGGATGACATTGGCCTTCTTGGCCACCTGGGCACACTGCTGGCTCATACTCAGCCAACTGTCCATCAGTACACCAAGGTCACTTTCTGTCAGGCAGCTTTCCAGCCACTCCTCCCCAAGCCTGTAGAGTTGCCTGGGGTTGCTGTAACCAAAATGCAGGACCTGACACTTGGCTGTAGTGAAAGTCATATTCAGTGTCCCAAAGAAGCTGTGGGTGCCCCATCCCTGGAGGTGCTCAAGGCCAGGTTGGATGGGGCCCTGGGCAGCCTGAGCTGGTGGGTGGTGACTCTGCCCATGGAGAGGGGTTGGAACTACATGGGTGTTAAGATTAACAAAAGAGCAAGACATTGACCAAACACTCCCATTCAAGTGAAGTGAAGTAAACTGCTTGAACTGGAAGTGAATCTCACCTTTGTTTTGTTTTGGCCTAAACTGAATTTGAGGTTTTGTGCAGTTGCCTGGAATTCGTTCATGTCTGATCTGCTCTTCCTGCATGGAAAGAAATCCAGTGTATGTATTACAACATACAGAACAGCTCAGCAACATACTCAGTCCCATTTATTTCAGATGTGCATTAACTGCTCATATGCTTCAAAACTGCATGCACATTCGAAAGAGGTGTCACACTTCCCTTCCCTGAGCCTGCAAACTCAAAGAAATCTCTAAAAAACAGAAAGAAAACAACTCTGCTAGTGTCACTGGAACACTTGTAATAAACTAGTGTCCTCACCCGGAGAAGAGGGAAAATGTGTGTGCATCTAGGTTTTAAAAGTGTACTTTGTAGCTGAGGACTGGAAGTGTTAGTATTTTATAATCTCAACACTAGGAAAGGAAAAGAATGCAAGGGCAGAAAAAAGCTGGAACCTGGACTGTTCTTCCAGACTATTTGCCCAGTCTGCCAATACTGCATTTCTATTCCTCCTGCCTTTATGAGATCAAGTTATTTATGATGTGCCAAGTTAGTCACACCTGATGCATTTTTTTTTCCTCCATTGGAGATTTCGTCTGACACATGCAGAGTAATCTGCCTGACTTCTGCTAGCAAAGCAGCTGATCCGAACGGAACTGTCCCATTCCCCAAGCACTTACTAAAGAGGAAAAGCCTGTGCTCTTGCTGTTCTTATCCTGCTCCAGATCAAAGCTAGCTTGAGTGTAATTCTTTACAGTCTGAGATAGGTAAATGCATTTCTAAATTCAGTGTGCTGTATTCCAAGAGAGAAGGAAAACTAAAGGGCAAGGAGGAAAAACTCAAACTTACTGAAAACTCTTATTTTGCATCAATTGTTAACAGTATTTATAAGCAAACCAAAAGAAAGAAGTTTTGTAGAACATGTTAGAAAGCTCAACAGCTCTATGAATGCAGGAGCGATCTTCTGCTCCTTTTGCTTTTTCAGATTAAGTGGTTGTAGGCTGATTCACTTTCTCTGATAAGTATATACAAACAAAAAGGAAAAAAGTCTTTTCAGTAATCCTGTTGCATAAACTTTTCATACTCTACGTAATTTCCTTGTTTGTAGCAAGTGCTTTCCTGTCATTTTTGTCTGTCAAACGTGGACCTGCTTGGAGATCAAGAATCCATTGTTCTTTAATCTTCACTGTGCTTAAAGTAGTGAAATCTCACTCCTTGCTCCTCAGATTTCTGGTTTCTTGAATAATAGTATGACCCAAAAATACTATGAATTGGACTTTCAGGTTCATTACAGGATTTGTATTCTGCTGAGGAGAGATTGCCAACAATGAAGCAGAGAAAAGAAGGCTATTACACTAATGCACTATTAAAATATTGTAGATTTTATAAGAGTTGACAGATGGTGAAGAGAAAAAAGCATGGCATTTGTTGAAGAGAATGAAATACGTTAACAGGAGTTGAAAGAGAAGCTTTGGAAGAATAAGAGGAGTAGGCAACCAGGAACAAAAAAGCAGTTATTTTTTTCACAAGAGCACTTGGAAGAATTTGGGGGCAAAAAAAAGGAAAAAGTACCATAGCTACACAACAGATGTGTTTTTGAGGCACCAGAAATGAAACAATATTAAATTTTACTTGGCTTCCTGTATTCACATTGAAAATCAGATGGAAACTGGGAAATAAAAGTCTTAATTTTCACAGTGAAGTGTATACAGGGTGTTTCTGTTATATACAAGGTGATCTTCTCTATTGGATATAAAATCATAGAACCAGAGAATGGTTTGGGCTGGAAGGGACCTTTAAGATCGTCTAGTTCCAACCCCCTGCTAATTGGACAACTTAAAGGACATAAGAGCATTATTACACAAGTTGTTGGATTTGGAAGAGACACCTAAAGGCCATCTAGTCCAACTGCCCTGCAAGCACCTGGTTCTGTTTCATTAGAGGTTTCATTAATAACTTAGGTCTGAAAAAATACTGGATATTAACTTATGCATTTGTTAACCATTAGGAAAAGAAGAAATAATTTGTCTTAGATTTCATTAAAAATATAATCTGTTTTTACTAGAAAACTTTCAAGTTCAGTCTGAGCTCAGCATACAAAGTAGTTCCAAGTCAGTAACTGTTGTGTTTTCTTTTGCAGAAAGACGTACTGCCATCGCCGGCTGAACTTTTTAGAATCTAAATTTAGTTTGCACGAGATGTTAAACGAAATGTCTGAGTTTAAAGAACTGAAGAGTAACCCCCATCGAGACTTTTATAACGTGAGAAAGGTAGGTGTGGAAAGGATTAGAGGCGTGGCCTTGTTTTCAGCAGGAATGCCAACCATTTTGCTTTTTTGTGTGTGAGGCATAGGTGAGAAGCACAACGTTGTGTGTGTATAGCAGTGAGTTGAATGATGGTACTGAAGACATGGGAAGGCATGGAAAATTGCCTGAATGGAAGTGGGTTAAATCAATTACACTAAACTCTCGTTTCCTTTTTCATAATCACAGGGGCTTAATGGTATGTAGATCATTTTTAGGAGTGAAACTATTGATCAAATTATGCTCTCATGGATTGTGAACAAAAATATCCACGTGGAGTCTTAATTCAGTTTGATGAATTCACTTACAGATGGCTCAAGTGCATTTGGCTGTTTTCATGCAGATAAATTACTGCAGTTTGAACAACTGCTCCTATTTTGAATAAAAATTTACAAATTGAAAGTGCAGATGTGTTTAAATACACGTTCAACAACAAAAAGATCTTACAAACTGAACTGATGTTTCATGCTGCCATCAGAACCTGGCTTAATAAATAACTCTGCCAAAAAAAAAAAAAAAAAAGGCTTGTATTCTGAGCTGCATCTGAGAAGCACTGGGATGTAATTAGCAGACAAGTAGGGGAATCAAGGAGGTAGTTTCATTTCTTGACACATAGCAAAGGGAGCTTCATTCCCTCAAAAGCACAGCACTGTTAGGCTGCTTAGTTTGCTTCCCTTTCTTCATTTTAAAAGCAAGCTACTTGAGAGAGAAAACATTTCATTCCCATAGGCGAGATTTCTTCACAAAGTGGTAATTACTGCTAGTGTTTTTAATCATTTCAGGTCTATTTGGCATTGTGTCTTTGTGCAAAGATGTTGTGATTGTTTTGTAACTGTGAAGTTTGGGTCAACAATACTTTTATCTTGTTACATTTTGATTTCCTAGTGCATCAAAAAGTCAGCTTGGCTTCTCCCAGTAGCATTCTGGCTGTTGAATGTTTGCTACAGTTGTAGTAATAACTATCAAACACAGCAAAGCACAACTATCTGATTGTCTCTCACAAAGCTAGATGCAGATGGGTTGTTAGATAAATTTGAATTTTGTGCTTCTATCTGTTAAGCATATGGATGGGAGGATCCATTAGCTAGCTATTTCTCTCAAACAGTTCTCAAGAAGCCAAGGTTCAATTCTGAATTTGATAACAGGTTTCTTGTGTAACCCTGACCAAGATATCTACTCTGTAACCACACTCAGATAACAAACTCGTTTAGCTGATTGAGGTGTTAATAATAAAAATCATTGTGACTGAGGAGTATGATGGACAAGTGTGGGGATCAGATAACTGCCTGGACAATCAAATGGAATACTGAGAAGCTGTACTTAACAGGACTGTACTTGCTCAGTTCAATTTTTAAAAGCAGTCGTTCAATGTCTCTGGGCATATAGTTACTTTCCAATTACCTTCTAGTGAGTAAGCCAGTTTACAAATGAATTAATGCTGTTCAAAAGCACAAAATGTGTACTGCTTCCTCTCTGGCAATATTCTAATTCAAGAAAAGAGGAACAAGCTTGTTCTCCTGTGGCAGAGTCCTGCTAATTACTGCTTATGAAGTTCTTGCAGCAGAGAGTTAATCTCGCTTAAACCCTTAAGCCGTTAGAAGTAGTATTTTACAAAGCATTACAAGTAGTATTTTACAAAGCACTTTCTGTGGCAAGTAAACTGCAGTGTAGGCAGAGTTTCTCTAAACTCCAAAATAAACTCATTTTCCTAACGTCTTGCTAACCACAGTAGCATCTTTGGATCTGTAGCTCACCAGAAGTCCTTCTTCAGTAGTAACAGTATCAACAATGAATCTTACAGTGTGAAACAGACTGCTAGGGCCAGTATTTGCAGGATCTCTCTCTTTCAGTCCTATTCAATGCAAACACATAAAGAAAGCAAGAAATAATATTCACCTCCCCAAAAAGATGAAGTTGTCTACTACTTCCCTCAGGCTACTACTAGTCTGGAAATTCTGGTGCAATCTTTTTGCTTATATGACGAAGCTAAAGTACCTGATGGAAAGTGCCAAAATGAAAACAGCCATGAATATAGTGGCAAGGTCAATCAGTGAGCACATACCACAGTATTTAGGAATCTGGCCAGCATTATTTGCTGACAGAATTTGCTGTTATATTCCCTTCTTTGTGACCCTCACTCTTCCTCCTCCCCCCCCCCCCCTTTTTTTTTTCTAGTTTAATGAGAATTCTCCATTGAGCTCACTGAGTTCATTAGTCCTAATATAAAGTTCCTTTTAAATAAGTGAAATGTATGTGCATATCTGGAGAATTACCCTTTAATAACCAAACAAATATTTCCATACACAGATGGGAGTCCACAGGTGGCAGGACAGTGGCTGGCTCTGCTTGGCTCTCCAGGGGAGGTGGACAACTGGCTGTGTAGGAGTAGGCTAACTTTAGAGAAAACTCTGAAGTCGGCTATTAGCAAGGCCCTCCCACACTGTGCAACTGATGCATAGCAAAGGACAGCCACACTGACTTGCCACATAACTCCTGAGTTGCCTGCATTGAGGGTAAAATAAAGTAGTAAGTTTAGCTCCACAGCATCACAACTTAAAACTCAATGTTAGCCTTTGTGTAGTGGATCTCCCAACAAACTGAATGAAGTAAACCTACAGAGCAGGACGGACAATAACAATAACTGCTTTCTGATTTTGGTCACAATATTCTTTCAACATACAAGCTAAAAGTTATAGTGAATAGGAAGGAAGTCCTGTGGGTTAACATCAGATTCAAAAGAGAATACTTCTGTTTACCTCTGCTGCAATGTTAGCATTACATGTACTGGTGCCCTATACATGTTAATCGGCAAAACAGTATTTTGTATTTCCAAAGCACTGTGCATACTACTTATTTCCTTCTCCATACCAATTTGTTTCTGTATTCACATGAATATGAATGCTACAGGGCTCAATTCTGTGCATTTTATAATGAGTACAGCCAAAACAGAAGCTGCCTGACACAGGGATTCAAATCTCCTGTGTCTCCTGGCTTTCAGGTTGTTCCAGATGGCACAAGCATGAATTAGACAAGCTCCTGCAGGGGCTCTGCTCTAGGAACTACTTCAGCTGCCAGGAGCTTTTCTGTGCTTTTTGCAAACTTATCTTTTAAACCAGGTACTGACTGCAGCATGAAAAATCAGGTCAGTTTGCAAGATCTTTCTGTTGTTGAATGTGTACTTAGATATATCTGTATTTTTAATTTGAAGTGGAATTTTTATTCAAAATACATGCAGTTGTTCAAACTACAGTCTACTATAACACAGGTGTTGCAGCCTTATAAAGTTAAATTTTTCCAGGTGTATGTCAATAGCATAGCTATAAACCAGGACATACAATGAATATGCCCTGATACAAGGAATGAGTATGTACAAGGATTAACATTTAATTGTTAATCATTGCCCAGTTCAAAGATGCCGGGTGCTTTACAGCTCCATGAAACAAAGCAAGAAACAGGCCTGTCTCAAAGCACACAAGATGAGGCACACTCCTAATGTACATCCCACTGGATTCCCAGCTCACTGATGTATTTGCACTGGGTTAGCTTTTCAGAGAAGATGTATCAACCTTTTAGGTGACGCTTTTGATTCTTTACTTGATGGTCTGTAATAGGCACAAGAGGAAGAAGACACAAAATACAAAATTGCAGTGCAAGCTTTTACACAAAAGAACAGAGACCTGTGAAAGCTATTTATTTTATTTTATTTTTTTAATAAGAATTCCAGGGCAAAAAAAAAAAGGACCTGAAAGAGTGCTCTTGGGCCTTCTGTGAAGCTTGCACTTCCTTCAGTGTGTAAACAGACCTGAAGGAACTGAAAAATCTGTCAGTATTATAAGTTGCCATATTATGATTAAACATGGAAAAATAGTGCCAGAATCTCTTGTTGCATATATTACAGTTGTAGTGATCTGAGATATTTCATGTGGTTGAAATACCAAAATGACTTGTGCTTTTGGAAGTAGCTGAGACTTCCAAGTGCTTTCAGTCACAGAGAACAGTTACAATGACAGTCTCTAACTATACAGGCAGAACTGATTCACTGAAGAAGGATACTGAAGGATCAGGGTTGTTGAAGGAAGTGTCGCGTATTCATCATTGCCTCTGACACCAACAAATTCACCAAGTTTGTTTGAGTCGATGGACAAGGAATGCAGTTAACCTTGTTTTGATTTCAGGTTGATACTCATATCCATGCTGCTGCTTGCATGAATCAGAAACACTTACTGAGGTTTATTAAGCACACGTATCAAACGGAGCCAGACAGGATTGTTGCAGAGAAAAAAGGCAAGAAGATGACCTTAAAGCAAGTCTTTGAAAGCCTTCACATGGATCCATATGACCTCACTGTAGACTCTTTAGATGTCCATGCAGTAAGTAAGACACAAAAATAAAAGAGAAATCTATGATTTCTACATGTGAAATGCTGGTTTCTACAGTTTTTTCAGAATTTGAGCTTGTGCATTACTTCACACGCTTGAAGTGACTTAGCACAAGCTGCTGCTTCTTTGTGCACGTTCTTGCTAGGCAATTTTATGTACAAACTATCTGTATATTTAATTTCTGTAATTATTGTGGGTTTTTTCCTTCCCATAGGGTCGTCAAACATTTCATCGATTTGACAAATTCAATTCCAAGTACAATCCAGTTGGTGCCAGTGAGCTGAGGGATTTGTATTTGAAAACCGAGAACTACATTGGTGGAGAATATTTTGCTCGTATGGTCAAGGTAAATCATTCTCTGGTTTTGCCAGCTGTACAGAAATGAGGTTTTCTAGAAGATTCCTGATGCTGTAACTGTATCAGAACTGTGGGTCAGAACTGTGGTTAAATGATTCCCAAGTATTGCGTTTGTTCCAGCAATGGATCAGAAAAAGACCTCTGCCAAGTCAGCCACTGCTGCTTGTATACAACTGTATGAGCTCTAACCTCATTTAACTTCAAAGCAGAGCATGTGCTTTCAAGCTAACGGAAAGCAGCCAAGGCTGAAATCACTGGCTTAATGTTTTGTTAGGATGCAGTTGCCTGGTGTTAGTTGTTAGGGAAGGAGGACCTAGGAAAGTGCCTTGACATAAATCTGTTTCTGCACAAACATAGGCTCCAAATTTGCTTCTTGCAATACAAGAGTTAGTTGTATAGTTAGCATGAACCAGATACCAACTGCTCATAGATTGACAAAAGTGCCTGTCTAAAATTAACAGCCTTAGAATTAGTTACTAACATGTATTCTGGGTCAGATTCTCCATTATTCTGCATATTTTATGCTGTCATTTACTACAGTATAAAGTAGTTCTGTTCTGATTGGTCAATTTTAAACATAGGTCTTAAAATATTAGTATTTATAGCACAAGAATATTGTCATCTAACTGGAAATGGTACAGTCAGTTATTCTTAAATAGCATTCTGGCAGAAGATTTACATATTCCCCTTCCTCCCCCCCCCCCCCCAAGAAATAATTAAAAAATAAGACAGATGAGCAATTCCCTTTGTCTTTAAAAGATAACAGCATAGAGTTATGCCTGATGTGCAGAAAATATGATGGTAAATATACTACTGGCTATTAACGATTTTCTGTATCTGTGCTAAAGCAAATGTATGTATTGTTCAATAGGAAGTAGCCCGTGAACTAGAAGAAAGTAAGTACCAGTACACAGAACCCCGATTATCCATCTACGGACGGTCTCCAGACGAGTGGCTGAGCTTGGCAAACTGGTTCATTAAACATAAAGTCTACTCTCCTAATATGCGCTGGATAATTCAGGTTCCCAGAATCTAGTAAGTGATCAGAAGCTCTTAGTAACTGTAAGACTTTGAAATCATCCAAATTATTTGGTTTCAATTTCTGATATTAGATGAGATATTTCTCATTTTAGATGGCTTATAAGCTGTCCCACAGTTCTATTTATAAACAGCCTGGATAATTTATTCTTGACCACTGCTGCAGTTCTGACAGTCTGGGGGTGGAGGAGGAGATGGAGTTTAAATGTACTCTTTATTCAGCTGTGAAGTGCTTTGAAATTTGAAAATATGAAAACCAAAAAATCACAACTGGACGAAATTGAGCTGCATTCAAAGGCAAGGTAAAATGCAACTCTGTAGTTAAAATAAATCAGCTCTCGAGTTTCACGAGGAAGTAGGAAATGCTCTGCAAAATCATTATTATCCAACTTCCTTCAGATTGGTGTCTCAATGACAGTGAACTTAGAAACACAACCTGGACTGTCACCATTTGCAAGCTGTAACTGATACCAGTACTTACTAGTTTTTAAGTATCTGTTGGGACTTTACGTCCTTTATGAAAAGACCTGTGTTTCCAATACTGTATATTGTAGCCAATATAGACTCCCATGATAATTTTGTTAGCTTTAATGGCTGAACTTCATGTTTTGAAAATGCACAGCTGGAATATGAGTAGAGAAAGTGCTGCCACGGTTGCATAAATCTGAGCACATTTCTCATTGGTGGGAAAATTTCTTACGTAGCAATTTCCTATGCATGAAGTGGAGTCAGCACGTCCATAACGTCATGCACTTAATGACATACTGAAGTACTGCCTCTCTTTTGTGAAAGCCTCACTAAACCAAAACGTTTTACTTTCATTTAGAGTAGGTTACACCTTTGGAAAACAGACCCTCGTGAGGGGTGATTCTTTTTGTCCTCTTGCAATCTTGAATTGCTGTAAGAGAAGGTGCCATTCTTCTTGAGATGGCACTTACCACTGTGTACTGTCTCTGTTTTTGGAGCACTCGGGAGCTTCAGCTGAGCCTGGATGAAGCAGAGCATCAGGCAATGCAGGGAACAGAGCACAGAGACAGTTCCTGCCCTGATATAAACTTTAGATTACTCAGTCCTGGCAGAACTGAAGCACTAGCGTATAAACAGAAATAAAAGGAAATGTGAAAACTGAGGAAAAATAGAAGCTGATGACAGAACAGTCACAACTGTGTATTTTTCCCCCTTCAGTGATATATTTAGGTCAAAGAATATTCTGCCTAGTTTTGGAAAGATGTTAGAGAACATTTTTGTGCCTTTGTTTGAAGCAACAATCAATCCCAAAGACCACAAAGAATTACATCTTTTCCTCAAATATGTAAGTATGCTTGCATTTTCTGTCTTAGGTCCTGTGCTATTCAACACAGCTGTTGCCAGACAGTGAAAGAACCTTTCACCTTGTTAGTACACCCAGTGTTGTTTTAAAGCAACTCAACACCTATTTATTTGTCTTCCCAGAATGTCTAAAGCTTTCATGTGCTTTTGTGCAGAGGGAACACCTTAACCTGGGATATGTACCTTCAGCTTGCATCTGGGACTTGCCTCCAAAAATGAAGCAACTGAAGGGAAATGACTGTAGAGCGATGTTGGGATGTAGCTGCTGGGACTTAATTAAGAGAGACATTTCTGAATGCACCCCAGAACTTAAGATATCTTGGGAGCTTCAGGCCTTCAGCTGCTTTCCAAATTAGAGAGCAGATGAGTTTGAAGAATTATGAAGTGTATCTATGTGAATTTGAAAGGCCTTGTTAAAGGCTTTTTGCACTTCAGGGCTTCTTGTCTGTTTCAGAAAATGCAGGAAGCTTCCTTAGGAATTTCTTTCTCTTTTCTCCTCCTCCTCTGACTGTTCTTCTCTGTTAACACTGGGGCACTTCAGAACAGTGCAGCATCAATGGCAGGACTTCTTTTTTGCTGTTTGCTCATTTTCCTGCAGAACAGGAGGAACGTGCCATGTTCATGCTTCTTGTGAGCCTGTACTTCTGCATACCCTGCTTCATCCTAAGACAAGTTTCTGGAGCAAGTGTTGCTCTTTGGGTGATGCTACGGAGAAAACGCGATTCCCACTGTCTGCATGATATGGTAGGAGGGCAGAACAAGAGGATGTCTAGCTAGGATGATGAAGGAAAAAAAGAGGACTATATGCTTTGTGCAGAAACATCAGAGTTGGCTTCTAGGAAACACTAATTCCTGTGAATCTTATCCCACCAGGTGACTGGCTTTGACAGTGTTGATGATGAATCCAAGCATAGTGGCCATATGTTCTCTGACAAAAGCCTTACCCCTGACCTCTGGACTAGCGAGAAGAATCCCCCATATAGCTATTACTTGTATTACATGTATGTCAACATCATGTTGCTAAACAACCTTAGGAAGTAAGTAGCCATTGTTCTTTGTTATGCATTTCCAGAAAGAAAAATCAATTAGTAATCTTGGTCTTGATGCAGATTTGCAACTAGCTTGAACATCTTTGCAAGCAGTGGTTTGGCTTGAGGAGTTTTAAAGAGTCCAAGAGGAGTATGTTATTGATTTATTCTGAAAATGCTAACTGCAGACTGAACTCAAATGAAACACTCAGAAGCTGTAAAGGCATCAGATTAATATTTTCATTTTATATCGGTGTGTATCTTTGATTTGTGAATTTCTTAAGTCTGAATATATCAAACAAAACAAGAAACTCCACAAAACTGACTTTGTTGGCTCGGAGTTACAGTGGATTTCCAGATCTAACATACCTCTTGGTAAATTGTTATCTCCTTTTGATTTGAGGACAAAGTTGCATTGTGAAATGTTGGTAGACAAAAGAAGCCATAATTATAAATCACACTTCCAGCTAACTGACTGTAAGACGCTTGCTGACTCATTTGGTTTCAGCAAATGATAGCAATGTCTAGGCAAGTAATGTGGAGATGTATCATAGTCAATATGAAATCATGACTGTGAAACAAATTTTGGCATTGGATCAGTGAAGCCTGAAATTCAGCCTGAGGTTATGTTCCTGACTTTATAGTTGACTTGCTGAGTGATCTGCGGAACTGACTCAAACTGCGGCACAGTGAAGTTATCCATTGGCATTTCACTTAACTTGCAAGGATTTGGTTCATTATTATTCATAACATGTTCTGCATTTTCTCAAACGAGGTGCAGAAATTGTCAGAAATTTGCCTTATTTAAATTTTTCCAGCCAGATTTTATTTCTCCTCTCCCACAGCTACCTGAAGCATTTTTTTCTCTTCCACCCTATGTAATGAAAGCTTTTAATGAAACAACCACCTTAGTCTGCCTTGTACTTGAGAGAGGCCTTGTTAGATATCTGTTGAGTTGTGCCTTTTCCTTTACAGAACTAAAATTGTCATTCCTTCCTCCTGCTTGCCCTACATTCTCTTTAGTGTATACTTTTTTTTTCTTTCCAAAACAGAGATCTGGCAGAACTTACGCATTTGTTTTTTACCTCCAAATCATTTCAACAACTGTTTGAAAATCTCCCTAGATAATCATAAAATCATCTTTTCAGCTAGGTGAGAAACTGAAACTCTCATCAATGAGTCAGTAGAACTGTTCACCCTGTTGAACAGACCAAGTATTTGAGCCATTACAGCCAATCCGTTGGAGTTCTGGTTTGCAGTTCTGGTAATATTAACAAAATCAGCAAGGATGGATTACATCCTCCGATCCTCTTTTAGGTGAAACATTAGTGAGCATACCTCCTCAATTTGCTTTATAATCCAGCAGTCCTTGTTGAAATTCAGTTTTGAACACCTCTGAAGATTGCTGGACACTGTATAAACAAATTAAAGATTTATAGAAAATGCAGTGTCTAGAATGGTATCTAGCACTCCTAGATCATCTCTGTGCTACTGAGGGTATGGTTTTATATTACACCAAACTTTGTGAGGTGGCACGTTGACATCACACTGGCAAGTGTTAGTTACTTTTGGCAATAAGCTTCTAATTCTTCCTTGGATTTCTTTTTTTTTTTTTAATGTAGCTATTTTGCAGCTAAAGGCCGCCATCGGTTCACTTAGCTTTCCATCTGCCAGTTCCCTGGACTGCAGTCAGTTCAGTAGGTGTTCACCCAATAGTGAACACATGGCTACCAGAGATTAACTGGGAAAGTAAACAAGAAACACAAATACATCAGGTGATGGAAAGGGCTTGAGTAGAAGGACCTGCTGTATTAGATAGCAGCTCATTAGGCTAGTATCTAGGCATGATGAGATATCACAATACACTGTAGTGTATATTTTTAATTTGTTTAATTTCCTGCATTAATGATAATTATCTGCCGGTGAAGTACAATAAATTTCTTTTAAGTGGGACTTGCTTTTCATTTCCTCAGGGAAAGAGGCATGTGTACTTTCCTGTTTCGACCTCACTGTGGAGAAGCTGGGTCTATCACACATCTTGTGTCAGCCTTTCTGACAGCAGACAACATTTCTCATGGACTGCTCTTGAAGAAGGTACTGCTTGCATGCTCATCTAAACTGATCACTGTCTGCTTATAGCAGTTAACCAAATTAGCTTTATCTAGACAGCCAAACATTAACTTTCTTAGCATGGCACAAGAACTCTTCACTTTGATTAGAAAGGAGTGAGCTCAGGAGAGCTTCCTACTTCTTTGAATTTTGCAATTGGCAGCGCTGTTCCTGGAAAAGTTCATTAAGTCTGTGATTATTTGTATCTAGAGTAATTGGATCACTTGATCACAAAATTTAACATAGCTATATAACTTAGTAATATTTTATATACAACTGGATTGTTGTAGCTAGGACAAACGCTATGGCTGGCGTATCAGTAAATAACCATCACACAAATCCTCATCTGCAGGCCACTTTTTTTGTAATTAAAATAACTGGTCAGTGGTTGGCAGGCTTGCAATGAGATTATTGCAATTCTTTTCAAAAAGTTATCGTAAGTTTTGCCTGAAGTCATGTCTGATGTAGAGCTCTGAACCACTGATTCCCAAACTGAGACAGACAAAAAGTAAAGCAGTAGCTGACCCAGAGTATTTTCCCATTGACTTCTGCTTAGCCTGGTGGGATAACGTGGCATAGCACACAGGTTCACTGGTTGGTTAGGCCACAAACAGGAATGAGTAAAGATGAGGTGACTATGCAAGATTTAAATTAAGCTCTTTAAGTTGGGCTGCAGTTTTGAAAATAACACATTGCTTAGCAGTTCTGATACGTCTGTTATTATCTGTGACTTCCAGCTTTTGGGAGAGGTGGAGATACGCTGCTAGGATCAAATGCAGCACTCATACTAGTCATATACACTTTTGAATCTACAGTAAAGTCAGCTCATGTTGAAAGGCAAGACTGCAGATGATTTTGAAGAATGTAAATTATTACTGTAAAGATCAGTAACAATTTACAATTTAGACACTTAAACCTGAAAAAATTCAGCGTCAGTGTAACACATTTTGCTTTTCATCCTCCCTCTGTCATGTTATTCCACTTTCTCCAAGGGAAATCTTTTTTTTTTTTCCTTCCCACTATCCTGCAGTAACACTAACAGCTGATTGCGTTTTATTTTGCAGAGTCCTGTCTTGCAGTATCTTTATTATCTTGCACAAATACCCATTGCCATGTCTCCTCTTAGTAACAACAGCCTATTCCTGGAGTACTCAAAAAATCCACTACGGGAATTTCTACATAAGGGACTTCATGTCTCTCTCTCTACAGATGACCCTATGCAATTTCATTACACAAAGGTAAGAACTGCAGAAATCACTTGTCTTTTGAAATTGGCAGTAGTACTATGTAGGCCCAGAATGACCTGAAATCTTTAATATAATTGCTTAGGATGTAAAGTTTCATGTCTTTCAGTCACTACATTCATTATTCTTCCTCATTCCCAGTCTACTATTCACTATTCAGTTTCATAGGGAAATGTCTGATTTCCTAATTATGTTTCTTTTGTACTCTTGCCTCTCCAGTGTTGGCTGTTGAAGTATAGAATGAAGGATGAGGCTGGAGGGAGGTTTGAGCCTTCATAAACAATCCTCTAGAGTGCCAGGAAAGTCGTTTCCTTACTAATAAATGTGGGGAAGTACATTACAAAAATACCACGTGGAGTCTCTGAAGATCACATAAGCCGTATGCTCGGTGAACTGAAATTGATTCCTGCCCTTGGGTAGCCTGGCAGGACAGAAATACCTGGCCACCGCTTGCCACGATGCCTAGATTTTGTGGTCAGCACTGACATAATACACACTGTGCCTCACAGCGGGCAGCCATTGCTCGTGTCTGAGTTCTGAGGATGAGCCAAGCTCTGGTGTGCTTTGCCCAGGCTTGCCCGTGCCTTTGCTAGGGCACCTGACTTACACTTAGAGTGGACCTCCTCAGCTGTGACAGCCCTCTAGAGTCAGACCCAACACACTTCTTGTAGGGGAGGTCAGAAGTGAGAAATTGCCCTGCTGTCTGTCTACATAATGTGTCCATTAAAGATTTAAGACTGGGTTCTCCAAGGTTTCTGAAAACCCTGAGATCTCCTTTGTAATGATACAGAATGCAGGCTGCAATTTCCTAGGTAGAGATAACTGGATACCCAGTATCTATGAATTATTTAAGTCACCCTTCGGAAACTAGAAGTGAACGGTCCTTGTCATTAATAATAGTAATGTTAAGTCTTAAGCCTTTAAGTTTTCACAGCTATCCAAAGAGCATGTATAAATTCCTTAATTAGTAATGAGTACATATCCACATTTACTCCTTGTTTGTTCATCATTTGATACTAAACATATTTTGGTGATACAGGAAGCACTCATGGAGGAATATGCTATTGCAGCCCAGGTGTGGAAACTGAGTACCTGTGACCTATGTGAAATAGCAAGAAACAGCGTGCTGCAGAGTGGATTGTCTGATAAGGTAATTGGGGCTGAGAAGCTTTCCTTTTTGGTGAATGTTAGGGCGAGTAAAAAGAGAGAAGCCAGCAGTCTGAAAATTGGAAAGTAGGTCTTTATGTGACATACCTGCACGCATCCCTATCTTCTTTTTACATATTCCTCGTTAGCTTTAGTTTGGAATTCCCCAAATGTGCAGAGACTAGGTGCCTGTTTTTACTCATTTCTCCCTCCGCTCCCAAATCTTTAATCCTTTGGATGATATCCCTCTGCCAGTAATTTTATGTCTTGCAATAAGTAAAAATAATCTGCCTGTAATTAAGCATGACATGCTTTTAGCTAGCAAGAACTACTACAAAAAGTGTTATATTTAGGTATGTAGTCATATTATGTTATTTTATTTCCTACGAGTGCACTGCACGCTCTCTAAGATTTATTGTAGAGCATCCTCTCTTCTGAGCCCCTTTCAAGCATTCCTTTCAAGAAACGTGAAGAGGCTTTTCATGCATGTTGTTTTGTTTCTTGCAGTGTTCCCTAGTGACAACTACTGATTTTCCTCAAGTAAACTTCTAACTAACAAAAGAAACCCAAGTCTCTCTTTTGACCTCTCCTTTGAAAGATTCAGTAGAAAAGACTAAATGCTAGCACAAGAATTTATATAGAGCTTAAAATCTCCAGATTTGATTAAGACCCTGATGTGAAGGTCAATGGCCAGCTGGTTAAAGTTGCTCTGTTCACTTGCTTCAACTAGATATTCAGTTATGTAATGAACCAGAGCATTTGAACTGACTTCCTCCTTTAATCCTGTTCACAGGAAAAACAGAAATTCTTAGGGGTTAACTACTGTAAAGAAGGGCCGGAGGGAAATGACATTCGAAAGACAAATGTTGCACAGATCCGGATGGCCTTCAGGTACGAGACGCTGTGCAATGAACTTAGTTTCCTGTCTGATGCTATGAGAACAGATGAGATTTCGACATTGTCATAGTAGTTACAAGCTCAAATAAACCACAGCATTTCACTCCCAAGCAGAATGGGACGCTAAAAAGTATCAAATCATCTGCTGTTGATGCTACCGAGAAATACCTGAACAACATGGACAAAATGTATGAGTATGAGACAAAATGTACGAGTATGGGAGCTAAACAGCATTTGCTGTTATCTTTTACTGTGTTATTCTCATTGCAAAAATGTCAGTTTCTACAAACAGTAGGCTTTGTAAGACTGCTGTAAATATTATATGCAAACTAAGAATCATGTATTATTTGTTTCATAGTGTCTTAAATGTGCACTATATTGTAGCTTGCAAAACTATACAAAGTATCCACAATGCATCCCTGAGATGCATTTTAGGATACTGCAGATGCTGAAAGAACACACGCACCCGTTTTTGTCCTGCTAATCTCATAGCAATCATGGCATTTACCACTGGGAATTTTAACCCTTTATTAGACAGCAGATTGTATAGGGTGTGTAATTTTGAGGCTGCCCCCTCATTCATGATTCTTACCTTAACATTTCAGCAGTTAAACTGGAAAACAAGAAAGCTCAAAATATAGTAGTCACATTTAATGACCATTTAATTACTTCCTGTTGTCATGTGGGATGGCTGCAAATAACAGCAGACTAAATGTTTTTAATCTTAATATGTACAAAACACAGTGTCAAAATTATCACTATTGTACACTATAATAACAAGTGTAATTACATTATGAAAGCTCTGCATTGTAGGTTAAGAACATGTTTTTATTGCTTTTTAATCAGAGTATGTTGGTTTGCCAATTCAAATTATTTGGAAACTTATGAGATAATGCTGGTTGCATGTAAAGAGAGTTTTTTTTACTTGAACAAAGGAAGTGTTCTTATGAATCAGCAGTAGAAACTCCAGACCTGGGTTCTGGTCCTACTTCTGATGTCTTTTTACCAATTTGTGTTAGTTTGTATTTTAGTCAATTACATAGATGAACGAGAAGTCACAAACTGTCTATTTATACAGAAGCTAGCTAGGTAATTTTTAGTCATTTTATGTTAAAACTTTTTATTTATGATGGAGCAGATAGTAAAATATAACTATTGTACGTCTTTTTTTCCCCCCCCAATTCGAATACCCTTCTTAAGACAAAGTATTACTTCACTCAGAAAGGAATAAAGGTAATAAATATCACATAGTAGTATCTTCATTTTGTAGGAACTGTAGGTAGCTTTGTGCAGAAAAAGAAAGAAAGACTTGAAGGCTTATGGATAAGCAGAGAGAGAGTGCCAATGCCTGTAAGTCCAAAACAGAAGTAATTAATCTGAAGGCCTATAGTCCCTAAGACAGGATGGTGAGCCTACAGAGAGGCCTGCAGAGAGGTTACAAGTCTTAGAACAGAATAAATGCAGAATTAAAGTGTAAACAACATTTTAACAAATGCTAGCCAATTAAGTTTCATGCCACTTAGGTTTCTTAGGCCAGACCCTTGTCCTGGATACCTATACCCATCCTTTCCAAAGTTGACCAGGTCTCACTTCCCCTTGTAAACGCAGAAGGAAGGAGTGCTGGTGACATCACCAGTACCAGACACCTCAGTGATGGCACAAACGTAGGTATTTATTGAAACAAGCACTCTCCTCAGGCTGCAGGAGTGGAAAGCAGTACCTTCAAGGACAATTTCTAATGCCCCTGCTGTCCTGAATGGTGGTTGCATGAAGGAAGAATTCCCTGTTATCACCTACAGCTGTGCAGCCATGGAAGAGCCCCATAAGAAACTAACCTGAAAAAAGACCTTAGGAAATAGCCTGAAGTAGGGCTTCTACAGGGAGCCCTGGAGCACAGGAACAGACTTCTGGCCATCCAGGGAGCTGCAGCGCTCACAAGGCTAGATGAGGAATTCTGATCCAAAACAAGGTTGCAGACAGATGGTGGGCGACTTGCTGTCAGCTCTTCAGCCATCTAGCTTAATGTCTGCAGTGTTCAACTAGTGCCATTTTTGACACTCCTAGTGCAGCTAGAAATCCTGTGAACCAGTGCTATACTGGCTCAACTGTGTAACATTAAGTTGTTCTAAGGTTATAGTCAGCTACACCTATTGGCCTCACTGTTAGAGATTTTAGCAGCTCACATAATGCATTATCAGGAGCCGAGAATTTTCTTCCAATGGCCTGAAGAGTGGTTCCAACCTTTTGACTACATAAAATGGAGAAGAGTTCTCTTCATTAGTACAGCTTCCTAATAAGTTTCTATACAAAGTGTTATTTACCTCAGTACCTTTATCCAGTCTGAGTAAGTAACATGCTTTTGAGAATTCTACTTTTAAGTATTTTTGATCTCACAACCATTGCTTTTTTGGGGCTGTTTCACCTGTTACTGCCTTTAGTGTGTCTCTTGTTTGTCATTTATATTTCCTAGCTTTTTTTGACACTATACCAAACTCCTGTATGTTTAATACCTTTCCAACTTCCCTTACCTCAAGAACATCAAGTTCTAATGTGTTGGTAGCTCCCTCAAAAAAACAAAAACAACAACCAAAAAAACCCAAAAACAAACAATAAAGCAAAACCAAAGTTAACAAAACAGAACAATTTAAATCTTTGTTGTTAGAGTAATCTGGCTTTTTAACAATAACAAACTACCAAACAAGTGGCCGTTAGCACAAATTCTCCTTTTGGTGCATCCCTGTTTGCTGCTTTTAACAACACATTGAGCTAAGTGTTATATTTAGGGAAACAGAGCCATATCCTTCCAAGCTTCCATTGCTACATCCCTTTTTTGATTATCTTTTAGTTACACAGATGTTACTGATTCTCAGGGTCAGTTCTGGAACTTGAGCTGTTTTAAGTTGCAGTTTTGTTCTAATGATTGTTTCAAACAACCTTGCAGTCTTAGGATATGCATGTAAGAACAGATCCACTGTTGAAGTGTTAATGTCATCTGAATTAACTGCTGTACACTTTTACTCAAGTGTAAGATTGGGCAAACTGCTCTTCTTGTATTTCCCAGACCACGTTAAGATCTGACTGGGCTGCACCCCAGTTTGTTTTGCTTACACAGAAGAAAAAGAAAGGGACTCGATGAGCATTGCTGAAGGTGGTGATTTGGTGGTGGGTGGGAGGGATGCTTCAGAACGGCAGAGCATCCTATTTCCTCATCATTTCACCAGTGTTAATATTCAAATGCTATTCAAGACTTCCTTAAATCTAGTAGCTCAGAGCATTTTACACTTTCACCTAAAATGGTTAATTATGGCTTCTTGATATTTAAAACTTACCAATTTGAGCCATTTTTAGCGATGCTCTTCCATTCTCTTACAGTACTGTAGCAAACTTCAGGCTCTTACTCTTCTAGTGGGTAACACAGATTGTTCCTCACACCAAACCTGTCTTACCTTCTCGTATACGACCCTTTTTCACTTGTGGCTAAACCTTTCTATTCTTGTTGCTGAGTTAACATATCAACCTGAAAAAAGGGGGGGAGGGATGTCTGTAAAAAAATGCTTTTTCCTCCTGTGCCTAGGTTAAATGATGTTTATCACTGGCTCTTGTGGAAGCATAAAACATCACACAAATAAATGATAAAGAATATATTAGCATCTGTGTGTGTGGATGCGTCTCAATAAAACTGTAGCTGCTCTAACATTTCTAAGACACTCTGCAAAGGTTTCTGTTCCAGGATTCGGTGGGACACAAAGTGTTTTAAACCTACAGCCCAGACCTTCCAGAGGCTGCCTGCTGTTTCCAAAACTGATGAATATAAAATTGTATACAGACCTTCAAAAAGAAAGATATATAAATTAAATACGCCACTTACATCTACAAAAATAACGTGTGTGTTAAACTGATTTGGTGCCTCATCTTAAAACACAGTAAATAGAACTGTTTGTTAATTCTTCAAGTGCACCTACCTCTTGGTGCCTCTGTCACGTGGTAAGTTCTGACATTTTTAATTTCCTCATCTGTTACTGAATTTCTCATCTGACTTCTGAAGATGACAATCCTAGTAACTAGGCAGAGGAAACGTTCACATTAATGACACACTTCAATTCTTGCAGAAAAACAAAACAAACAACAAACAGGAAAAATACAGTAAGAATTTTCCAACAATAGCATTGTTAAGTTTTAAAATAAAACCTTTACAGGGAGAGTGGTGAGGTGCTGGAACAGCTGCCCAGAGAGGCTGTGGATGCCCCATCCCTGGAGGTGTTCAAGACCAGGTTGGATGGGGCCCTGTGCAGCCTGGTCTGGTATGAAATGGGGAGGTTGGTGGCCCTGCCTGTGGCAGTGGGGTTGGAGATTCATGATCCTTGAGGTCCCTTCCAACCCTGGCCATTCTGTGATTCTGTGAAAATATCAGAAACACAATGGAAATGATAGTATCCTAAAAAACAAAACCTCTCCCCCTCAAAACAGCTCGGTTTTGTCCTGGGACGCTTGTCTCCATCACTGCAGAATGTTCCAATTTATTTATTTAGAGAAAAAAACTATTGAGACAAAGAAGAGAAAAATCAGGGTGTGTCTCTATGCTGAGATACATGTAAGCCACCTTCCTAATGCCACACCTCTAAGTTCAAGAACTTCAGACTCACAGAGACATGTAACCATACCAACTGCACGATGGGGCTGCATTGAGATCATACTTACACAGACTTGTGTGCTATTAAGGCTGAGAGGTTCCTCAAGCTTGAGAGACTATGATATTTCATTCAAAGTAACTTTATTGCACAATTCATACACAAATTTTAATATACTGAAATGTCCTTAGCTATTAATACAATCTACAATGCTTAAATTACAATTTCACTTTAAGTCTGTAAGAAATCTTCACTTTAGTAGAAGAAATGTCACTTTTAATGCCCCACCACCACCTGAAGGTTTTTGTAGTGATTCCCATTTTAAGGTCTAGCTCCCGGATCCCATTGCCATGCCCTGCTGCTGGGACTCCTTTCTAGGACTGTTTGCTAGATGTAATATTTCAGCCTAGGAAACACCGCCTGCACCACATTACTGAGCTTTCAGTGTCATGGTATCTATCTGCTGCCCCATCTAACATACAGTACATTTGACAAGGCACACATTACCTACATCACAGCCATGTGACTTATAAGCAACTTAATTAAGAAAGCTGTACAGAATACAAAGTTTACTTTTCACTATTTGATTAATTTTTGCATCATTTTATATAGTACTGGCAAGTGTCATTATGCTACAGGTAATCTGTTTGCATTAATTACAAAATTACATTGTAATAAGTTCATGTAAGTTCTCAGCAGTAAGTTAGCTTATAAAAGCTCAGTTCAGAAGTATAATTTTCAAAAGACTTGAAAAATAAAGTTAGCTGGATGCATATTTAGATGCTTTCTCTGTTCCAGTAATATAAAAAACACCTTAAAAATTCCAGTGTTCTGAATACAGATTGATGCAAGCTCAGAAAGCAAACTGGAACCAAACTGGTGCGCGATTAAGAACATTTGCAAATATTTTAGTGGAAAATCCCTGACCATTATTAGTTTTCAGCCCAACCAAGCAGTCCAAACATTTTCTGAAGAATATCTCATTGACATCAAAGGATTAACAAAGGAAAATAATAACTCTCAACTATATACATTCATAAATTAATTTTTAAACAGTTAAATAGAGATTTACACATTCTGCTCTCTTGGCTTTTAGATGATACAATAAGAGTACTCCAATGGGTGTCATATGCTGCTAGCAAGAAATAAAATAGAGAAATTCCCAAGATCTGGAGGCTGACATGATTAAATTATTCTATAGCAGCCAATTAAAACAAGTAACCTAAATATGCATATGTGTGTGCACAAGCCTTTTGGTTGAGAGTTATTCCCTGACAAAAGGCCGTAGTCCTACAGCGTCATCAAATTTAAACAAGTATTGCAATCAAAGAGCCAGTCTTACAGTAAGCAACATTTATGCTGATATGCCCTAAAATGATACACTGGAGTATTTCCCTCTCAACAGCCTCAAGATAAAAGAGTAGTCTTTGTTAATATCAAAAATAGATGTATTCATTCTGCACAATAGCGGTTGGTCTCCGCAACGTTATGGAAGCCAAAAGGCTTCTGAATACTAGTGATGACAATTTGTTTGAGAGTCTCTTAGCTCTTCTAAGGTTCAACTCTGCTAGACAGATGCATTGCTGTGCTCCAGTTCAATGTCCCTTTCCACACGTCTAACTCGATGTAAGCCATGGCATGTGACACAACTGCTCTCCAAGTAGAAGATTCTCCCTGCCACGCAAAAGCACATTGCACTTGTAGAGATACAGCACAGCACGTCCGATTATCACCTTGCAATCCTTAGTATTTCTCACTTCACTGCTTTGAAATCTCACAGGAAGCAAATAATACCACAGCACCAGGCTAAACTACAACTTCACTGCTAATTAGAATAAAGTCTCTCCTTCAGAAATGCCTAATGCTTAAAAATAATTCCGGCTGTTCCTGATCAAAAAATATAGGAAGTGATTTCCTTTTTTAGGATTGTCTGTGAAACTGTTTAACGTTTTCAAGCTAATGAGACCATGCTAAACATCAAATTGAAAAAGAGATTACCTAGTTAGAATAAAGGAAAACGCACAAGTACATTTACACAGATGTCTGCAGCCTCCAAAACAGATTTTAAATAATTAATTCTAAAACTGGTAGCAGATCAAACAGAATTATTATTTTTTAAATCTGTAAACACTAAAAGATGTAGTAATTGGCAAACTGAAGAATAGGTAGCACGCTGTCTTTCAAGTTTCAGCAGTAGAATTCCAAGTAAGTAATAACTAGTCCTAGCTCATCTTCATTCATATTTGCCATGAATCTAAAAGGGATGGCTGTTAAGGATGAGTCCGGTGAGGTCAGTCCATCTGGTGTGGTGCATCTTTTGCAGCAGTGCACTGTGATGTTCAAACAGCAGTTAGCAGTTGCAGCTGTGCTATGACAAGTAGCTTCATCTAGTAGTCAAAATGTTAAGATCAAAAGTTATTGTTAAAATAACCTCTGTAAATGTTTAAAGGTTTCGCTGAAATTACACGTTAGGACTGCAAACACATAAACTGGCTCACATACCACATGTCTTACAAGAGTAATGCAGATTCACAGTGGCCAAGAAGACTTAAGACAGACTACAGATGAACGACAAGAGGTAAAACCAGACGTTCGTGACAACAAAAGCTTCAAGTACTTCTACTCTTGGCAGCTTGTTGGTCAGTGTCAGGGCCTGAGAGGCTGGCCCACCTCATCTACCATGTTAAGGATGTAAGTAGCGATATCATCCTCTGTAGGTGCATCTGAAACCACCCAAGAATCACCTGCCCCAGTTACTTGGCGACGGCAGACAGGACAGCTCCTGTGACGATCACTCCTGTCAGAAAGCCAGAGAAATGAGGATTTTTCATTGGTGTTCTCCTTCTGGCCAAAAAAAAGCCCCCACTTCAACGAACACCACCAACAAATCACCAACAGATCAAACCAACCCAGTGAGAACTTCAATCATCACGTTCATTGGATGAGACGTCCGGAATCCTTCTTTTGTTTCAAATCTTTTTTATGAGGAAGATGGCCAACAAATCTGAATGCAGCTCTACTTTTTCAGTAATAAATGTGGTGTCGTGCTCTTCAGTTACTCAGGATCATACGTGCTCTAGTCTAAACTCCAAACTCTTCCTATCTTTAAATATTTAGCTAAAGTGCATCAGAAACCAGTCCCCATAAGCTTCCTCTGCAGAAATAAGAACCCTTTTCCTGGGTCAGTCAGCCCGCTGAAGTTCACAATTGGCCCTCAGAGACCCATCACCTCCCCGACTAACTCAGGTGCCCAAAGCAATTATGCCTCTAAACTGGTAGACTGTTACTCGCCAAGCTAAGAAGAGAAAAACTTCAGAGACTGCATACTAGAAAGGAACAGTGTAACTGGAACTTAGTTCAGCTGATGCATCAGCCATGGTGGAATATAATCTACTCTGCATCAAGATAGTTAAACTAAGCTTTGCAATGCTGACAGATTTTAAAGCATGTTCCTAGAAAGACAGATGACTATTCACAAATCCACTCACTTTTGCTGTTTTTTTCTTACACAAACATGGTATTACAAAAATAACTTATTGGTAAGCCTCTGAGAAAGCCACAAAACAAAATTCTTGGGTGTTATATGACTGAAGTGTAAAATCATTTGTATTAACTAATCAAAAAAGTCTAACCAAGGAAACTCATAGTTAAAGCTAGACTGCCAGAACACTACAAATCCCTGCAGGTCTTCTGTGTGGCCAGTGGAGAGCGCTGCTCTCCTACAGAAAGCAATTTCTGTTTTCCGACTGATGTGTCAGACGGATGCAGAAGCTGAAAAGCTGTTTGCTTGAAGAATGAAGCTGAGCACATATCTTAAGAGATGTTATACATAAATTCCAATGTGCTGCTATTAAGAATATTTTCCTAGAGAAACTCTGATATATTTAAGTTAACAAATAGGGTACTTGCTTCAAATGAAAGCAGAACATATGGAAAAAAATCCCTTTGATAGGTATTCCCCAGTAATAAGATAGTTCAGCTTGCCTTCATATTTGCATGCTAACTACTGATTTTTTTCTCCAAAAAGCAGCTTTTTGAGATGCTGTGAAGCACAACAAGTCAGCATCAGCATATGCCCTGTTTTCTTTAGTTTCTGAGCAAAATTACAATGATCTGTAACTAAATATTAAATTGTACGCCAACTAAGGAATCTGTCAGACCAAGAAACAAGTCTGATAGACAGTGCAAACTACAAAATGATAAATAACCTTTAATATGTATTACCATTTATCAATGCACTTCTGGCAGAAACTGTGAGCACACGGCAAGATCAAATCAACACGTCCATCCATGCAAATGCAACATTCATCTTCATCTGTTGGCTGCTTAAGCCTGCAGAAGAGAAGCAGTGTTTTCTATCAGACAACAGATCAAGTTTCATGTTTGTGCCCTGGTAAAAATACATTTCACATCAAAATTACCAACGGACAGCCCAGAATGCCTGTACTTATCCTCAACGACGATGTACTTTTTTGGATGGAGCAGTTATGTCATCCCAGCCCATGTCAGCCAACACAGCCTCAAGCTACCAGCAAGCAGCAGCAACTGAACTAGACTAAGTTAGAATTTGCCATTTATTTTTTTGGCCATCTTGTACTTTTGGTGTTGCAAAGGGTTATGCAAATTCTTTTCCATTTCAACAAAGGAACTGTAAGCTGTAACTTACATTATTACAAAGCACAGGAGTGAGCCAAAGAACAGAAACACTGTTTACACTAAAGGCAGGACAGGACAACAATCTGCCTTCCTCTCACAGACTGTGAGGCTGAAGTATTTCAGAACGAACTTTGTCAGACTGGCAAATGTGACAAAAGTATGCACCTTAAAAGGACCCATCACTATAAATGCATGTTTGCTAATTTCACATGCCATCAAAATGCCAAGAGAAAAACTTTTCCATGGATAGAAAAGAACAGTTTTAGCTTGCAATACACTCCCTGTGATTGTTCCTTCAAATTAAGATTCTCTCTCAAGCTAGTTTTCTAGTTAAAATTCCATGTGTTCCTGGAACAGAGGAGAGTTCAAAACTTAAATCCCCAGCTGGGACAGATGCATTTTGTCCATCTGCAACTTTTTCAAGTAATGGATACCTGTATCTCAAGCTCATAACACTAGCATCCTGAATATTTCCATCAACAAGACTTCTCAAGCATGAGGAGGTACACCAAATCCTCAGCTTCCACTGACCTGGACAAGTAAATATTTATGCATTTACAACCAAGTCTGAGAGATGGCAGCAGAGGGGCACTCCGACAAAACGGTGTCTGACACGGAAGCGCAGATGAAGCACTGGTGTGTCACTGAATTCCTCCAGATGGAAGAAATGGCACCCACTGACATGCATCAAAGCTTGCTAAACTTTCACGGAGACCAAACCGTGGATGTGAGCACAGTGATGGGGTGGGTTGTGTGTTCCAGCAGTGGTGACAGTGACGTAAAAGACAGGGCAAGTTCCAGATGGCCATGCACAGGTGTCATACCACAACATGAAGAGCAGCTCAATCAGCTTATCAGTTGCAAATCAGCTAATGGTGGTGTCTGTGTAGAAAATTATTGTTTTGTAGCTGAGAATTTGCTCTGTCAAAGAGTGTTATTGTGCTCTTTGTAGTTTCCAAGGAAATAAATATGAGGCGTTAGTTTCCGAGCAACCAACGTGTAAGAGTGACAAACTAAGGAAATGCTTGTCTCCTCATTATCAGAAGGCATAAAGCAGTTATGGATATTTTGGAATAGGAAGTAGATGTTCCGCAGAAATAAGGTATTATTCCAGTGGAAGAAGTTCAGATAAGAAGGAGAATGAAACAGATAATATTTGCTATATTTGGTCAGTGACAGCCAGTTCTTCTAGAGCTGAAGAACATCTAAGGATGAACAGAGTTTAGGCAAACTGGAGGATATCACAGAAAAGCAAACAGACATCCTAGGTGTAACATACTTGGTGTTTTAGCCTGCATTTTTCTAGAAGACTTAAAAAGCTTTAAAAAATAGCTTTTTTTAAAAAAAATAGCTTTTAAAAAGCTATAAAATACAATTGGAAAATACCTGCTCACTAAATTCCAGCTTATCATTATCATATTAGAAAAATGAAGATTACAAACATCTCCATCTTGAAGTCTGAAAATGAAACTAACCCAGCAAACCTTGTATCTACTGACTTTGGTAAAACAGAATTTGTTTTGCATAACCATCTGGTTTGTTGTTACGGCTTGTTTGAAGTAGACTATTTCTAGACAGACACGTAAGCCAAGACCATTCGTATTTGAGAAAGAGCAGAAAAATACGCTTTCCTCAACAAGCCCAAAATTTGCTACCTGATTCCAGCATTTTATTATCTCAACAGCTAATAATTAAAGATTATATGTTCCCAAACAAGAGAAATGGGAAATTAAACAAAAAGAGCACATTCTGCAGTTCCCTGACTGAAAAAAACCCACAACAGTGGGCTCTATGTATTTAATAAGAACAACGCTGACTCTCTTCTCAATCTAACAGCTGGCATATAACACTGAGCAGTGTCAGCAACTCCACCTTACTTAGGAATGAATTAGAACTAACTCAAAGTTAAAAGTAAGGCATTGCAGTTGCAACAGATCCACATAGAGAAATGGTGAGAAGCTTCTTGCTGTTCAATTCAGTTTGAGCTGAAATTATTGCAGGTGTTGACCTCAGTCTTTTACTTTTCCTCTAGCTAACAAAGCAGGATGTCAACATGTGTGAGACAGTTCACATTTTTCCAGTCTTGCGAGTTAAATTATTACTGCAATTGATGAGTTTCTAGTGGCAACAGATGGGAACTTTCACATGCCAAAATGTAGAAGAGGAAGAGAAAGTTTAAGTGGAACAATAACAGAATCTGTTTAAACAAACACTGTCAAAACCTTTAGATTTGTAGCTGCAGCTGATTCCATTTCCTTCTGTTTCCTTATTCAGGAGGTTCAGCATATACCATGCTTATTATTAAAGCTGACCACTAAAATGATTGTTCTGAAAGCTAAGGTATAGTAGTGCCAGCAGAATTTCAACAGAATATATACTGCAGTTCTCTTGATAGAAGAGATATGCTATTAATGTTGATGGGACAGACCGCACCTACCAAGTTCTCTCAGTTTTGATCAGGGAGGCTTTCTACTTCAGATTTTATACAGAACTTTAATGATATTTATGCTGTAACTGTGGTCAGAAGTACATCAACGTACCTTCCCATCCATAAGCTGGCCTGGGATGATGACACAGATGTCAAACTCTCAGCAGCTTCTTCAGAAGTACCACTTTGCCCAAGAGCCCCTGCTGCTTGACTGGTGATGTCTTTATAAAGTTGAACAAACTGATACAAGTTCAAGATTCTTGAAACTTCCACGATGCCACTTGTTTTATTTATCTTAAGAAATAAGAATTGTTTGCAGTTATATATCAGATTTTTATTGGAAACTGTTCAAAATTCTTTTTATGCACTGCAGTTCTCATGACAGTAGCCACCTAAACTGCAGCCTACTCTGGCAAGAATTAACATCTGCAAACACAGCTCTTCTCTGTTTTCTTATGAAAAATATTGCAGTTATGACTACATTTCTAGGAGAACACAATTATGTTCACTGCTCAAATGGATTAAGGTGTAAGCAAGAAGTGACCTAATGCCTAAAAACTGTGTTAATCTTAGAACACAAATAGAATAATCAGTCATTTCACATTTCAGCTTAAAATAGCCTGCAATGGCGGCTGCCTTAATGAAAACTAAAAGCAAACAAACTGGCAAGTTCTTAGTTTCAAACAAAATCTGAGAGTTGGTTTGGCTGTAACTGTACATTAACAATGCTCGCTGGCTTCAGGATTGTTTAAGGATGTTATCTGATAGGATACAGAGGGGAAAAAATCTCCTTATTAGAAAGAACAAGTTTTCTTTGTTCTTTCTAATTGTCTTTCTTGTTTCAATAATAAGTTTTGTCAAGGTTCCTCAAACTAATAGTTAAATATTGGCATATATATTAATAAATACTATAAACTATAGATCAGTTCTGTAAGGAGTCAACATACATACAGTTATGCTAGCTAAACCAATACTGTTTGAAATTGCAGGCTAACTTCACCCACTATGGACCCAAATTTGTAGTCTGTTGTACTACTTGATTCTCACGTATCATAGGCTGGTCTGAGTTAGAAGATAATCTTTAAAGATCGTCTAACCCATCACCGCTGGACTCATCTCACAGCTCATACAAATTAGTAATTAACAGGCTGTAAGTGCACCACAGGATAATGCTACTTTAAGCTTAATCATGAAAATGTTTTTGTTAACCTGCTTTTCACAGAAATGCAGATTTTAGACTCGATTTGTCACAAATAATATCCTTGAATACATTGCCTGTCTCAAGTGCATTGAAAGAAATCTAACAGGTGTTGCATTTTACCAGTCCTCAAACACCTACAGTCAAATTAAAATCAACAGTAATCTTACTTTGGTACAGATTATCCGAACGACCACCTTCCAGAAAGCAGAAGAATCAGAACCAGGTTGCACTTCAAATAACAGATGTTTCTCTTGCCCAGAAGCTAATTTTGCAGTACTGAAATAAAGAAAAATCAGTCTAACGTCACGGGCCCAATCTGCAAACATCAGCAAACTCAGTTACTATAGTATCTCTATTGCTTACCCCTGTGCGTTTTCCATCCTGGAAGGCATTTTATCACTACTGCCCAGAGACACGAAATTTAAGAGTAGTAACCATCTTAGCATGTCATTCAACATAAAGCACGTCAGTCGTTTCACTTTAAATTGCACAGTACATCTCACAAAACACCAGCATCCTTGGCAGACTTTGTAATTCAATATATACTTTAATTGTTTATTACAACAATCACACAGTCTCGTCCAATCTAAAACAACTACTTCCTTATCATTTGTGCAAAACAAGTATGCAATTACCATCACCTGCAGACAAGGCGTACTTTTGCTATATATGCTAATAACAAAATACTAAGCTGCAGGTGACCCCTGGCTTTTTTTTTTCCCCCCCCATGGAACACAGGCACAGAGGTTGATTTCACCAGAATCAAACAAATTATAGTACTTTCAGGTTGAAGTAAACACTGTCAAGAAATAAAAAACTTGAATGAGAATGGTATCTTGGAATTAATTACACTGAAATATACTTAGATTTTCTTACGAAACATAAGGAAACACTCTTCAAAACTGATCTACCCAGAAGGCAGCTGTCTGTTCTTGAAGATGCAAAAGTCATTTGAAAAAACATTACGCTGTCTAAGACAATTTCTAAACTGAATACAAACTCACATTACATTAAACAGTAAATTCTACCAAAACCCACATGCAACAAAACCCCTTTCAGCACATATTTCTTCAACTCAGCTCGTTTTATATCATAAATACCGAGTGAGCGAAAACAACAACTCTGCTTTTCTATTCCTTTCTTTTCACTGGCAACATATTAGTGAAACAAAACGCAAGCTACAAAAACAAATGTTACTTATGCAGCCTTTTTTGGGGGACTCTTTTGGCTGCTGGTTTCAAAGAGTAAAAGACGCATCTCATCTTTAAAGAGGAACAGCACTGCATGTCCAGAGATGTGGGAGAAATGGTCACAAACAGTTCTGCCTCCAGTTCTACCTTCCTAGTGTTGCTGTATTGGCTTTTTACAGGGCTGGTGTTTCTACTTTCTACTACAAATGATAGGAAGAAAGGAAGCAGCACAGCATCTTCAGTTGATGGAGGATAGGGGCACAAGGTGACTTGAACTAAAAGATGTACTAAACGTTGACCTCTTGGGATCTTCTAAGAGTGAAGTAACACCAGCTAGAAGAAAAGTGACTTTAAGGGTGAGAAACGACTTGGTCTATGTGCAACTATAATCTTTATAAAAACTATAAGATCCAAAGTAAATATCTGAAAACCAGTTGGCTAGTTCTGGCTTAGCCAGCACAGAGAAATACACTGCATAGAAGTTCTTTGTAAAACATGGAAAAGAGGAAACAAATGAACACTTACACATCATTAAGTTCAGCTACTCTTCCTAGAAACTCTTCATAGGTTAGGAAACCACTTTCTTGAACCAAAGAAGCATGCTTTGCTACTTTTTCTGGCAACTTGTTCATTATAGTTTGTGTCTGGCTTGAAATCTGTTGACCCATAGTGAAGTTCTTCAACTCAGTTCCATGGAAAGTTCTCATTCACTGGTAAAGTGTCTGCTGAAAAGAGGGTTACATTTGAGTCTTCTATGGCTAGCTGCTCACATCTTTTTTGTTGCGTTAAACTTTAGCCACCTGCTAACTAGGCTATTCCACAGTAACACAATTTAACCAAACCAGAAACGGAGCCAAATAGGAGAGACTGGAGCGTGGCATTACAACTCAAGAAATACGTCTTCTTTCTCATAAAGTTTTCCTTGTATTCCACAGACAGCGACTGCACCACACGGCTATAAATACACCCAGCAAACACCTCAAGATTATGGTGGCAGTTTTCGTTTTCACTATTGAAAAAAGAAGTGCTGGTAAAAAGACTCTGCTTTGGGATGCATTACTGCGCAGATGTGCTCAAGCTTCTCCAGTTTCAACCTATGCCACCATCATCCCTTCACACTCAAGTCTTTTCCCCCAGCATTTGTCACAAGTTTCCCTCCGCCTTCTGGTTCTGGAAGGCTTCACCTGCTCTGCCGCTCGTTCCCTCTCGCTAACCGTTAGGTGGGACTAACATCGCGATTTCTCCTTGCTTCTAATTCTGAAGCGGCAAAGGCACCCACTATCGTTCTGCCCGCACGGTTTGGTCCTCGCGATGCAAGCCGTTACTTTCACGTCTTCAGAGACCCGCTACGGACAGAGGCCTACAGCGGCAAACTGCCTGCGGAACAGCATCAACCTTAAGAACCGAACAGCCCGGCGACGGCCGCGCTGCACAGCCCGCAGGAGAGGCACAGCCGAGGGACGCAACCGCACCCCCCGTGCGCGCGGCCACAGGGAAACGGCCGCGCTCGCGCCAGGCCCTCGGCGCCCCGCGCTGGAGGCGGGACTCTCCAGCAGTTCTCCGAAGGCGGCGGCGCCCACCCCGATGGCTCCCCGGTCCCGCCCCCGCGCTCGCACCCCTCACCCCCCCTCCCCTTCCTCCTCGGGACGCGGACGGCGGCCTCACCCCGGCAGCCCGGCATCCCGCTCGCCGCCTCCCGACGGCAGCCCGGCGGGGCCGCACCCCGCGCCCGGCGTTCGGCGCAGGCGCGGCGGCTCCCGGCGCGCCACGGTGACGCCGCGCTGCCGTTGGGCGGAAGGGGGCGCGAGGCCGGGGAGCGTGGCGCTGCGCGCGGCCGGAGCTCCTGACCCGGTGAGCAAGGAAAGTGGGAAAGCCAGCCGCGGCCGTAAGCGATAGGGCGCTTAGGGACAGAAGTCCTAGAACAGCCTCTGGAGGTCACCTGCATCCCGACGCTTCGAGTCGTAATTGCAGAAGTCGCGTTCCGTCTGTCGTTCAAAGCGGAGAAAAGGAGCGGTGCTTCCCCTGCTTCCCCTTCCTGCCCACTTGAGTCGCGCTCTTCCCACGCCGCGGCAGCCCGTTGTCCGGGGCACCGCCTGGGCTGGGCCGGGAACCCGCGGCTCTTCCTGCGAAGCGAGCGGCCCCGCGGCCGGAGGTCAGCCGGCAGCTGTGCCGCGGGCGGGAAGCGGGACGGGGCCGCCGGCGGCGGACGGGGTGCCGCGAATCACCTGTATGGGAACGCGAGCGGAGCGCCGGCTCTGCGGCGCTGAGAGCGGTTAGAAAGGAAAGGCGTTTGACAAGAGGCAGAGACGCCCTTTCTGAAATCTCTCCTAAGTTTCTGGTGGTGCCAGGTGAGGGTTTGGGCTGCTTGACATCTTGTCTGGAAGTTCATCGAGTGTTTGCTTTGCAACTCCATTAAGCCGTGAGCAGGAACATCTTATACTAATCCAAACGTGATGGAGCCGTACTCATTGTACAGACAATATCAAGTACAGTGCTCACTGATCTGCTATTTGTACCTGGCTTTTATTGCTGACAGGACGGTGTAGCAGCTTCATTTTAGCTTTTGTGATGTTATTATGTGTAAGAGGGAGCAGGTTCCTTGCTGCTCTGACTAGGCCCCAATGCACGGCACTGAGCGCTCCAGGAGGGTTCATGGAGGGTGAAGCAACCCGTGCACACAGCCAGGCAACAGAGTGCAGGTCGGGGTGAACGCTGTCTGAGTTTTGAAAGTAAAAGAGATGCTTACATAATAGGGCAACTTCTTCATTCTATTGACAAAAGCAGATTTAAAATAAAAATGACAGCAACAGCAAAAAATCAATAACTACCACTTGCTGATGAGGAAAAGAGAAGCGGGTAATTTCTTATCTAAAAACTGGAAAAGACAGTTGTTAAAGGGCGAAAAAGTCCAGAATTACCTTGTATCCATTGCCTGTGTGCTTAAGCCCATATACTTTTCTGACACCCTAGTGACAAGTGATGGCTGTGGATTTCCTGATGGCGTTGTTCCTGCTTGCTACTCACTGCTTACACGGTGAGTGTGCTTTCATTATGTGTGCAAGCAGAGATGCACTGCATTCCTGCAGCACTTGGCAAGGAGAGGAACTACTTAATTGAGCAAGGAGGGCTGTACATAACAGCTTTCCTCTGTTCTCTGTTGAAAATTTTCTCTGCTGAAGTTGTGTGGATGGGCACTTAAAATTAGTGGTTTGTGGAGCTGTGTGTAACCACAGTCCTTCTGCAGAAGTGGTGGGCTGTGTTTCAACCCAGCCCAGACTCCTGGAGCCATAAAATCTCTCTATGCTATCAAAAACAAAAAACAAACAACAGGTGGCTCCTCTAAATAGGCTATTAGCAATACCCTACCACTGTCTGTCTAGTGGAATATATAACAACCGGGCAATTGTTAGATTTCTGTGAATCAAAAGCATGAATTGTCACAGCCAGATATTCTGCGCAGTAGAAAACAGCATGTACATGTATGTGAGCAGTTCTGTTACTATTCTATTTAAGACTTTTTCAAGCTACTTGATCTGAAAAAACACCTTTTTGCCATAACTTCAAATAAAAAAGTTATCTAAACCATGTATTCAATAAAATATTTGGTAAATTGCTGGTGGTTTTTTTTTCCATTCATATCCACTAATCACTTCTGTAACATAGAGGTTATACGAGATCTTTCTCCTATAAGACAGTTTTCATGAGAATAAATGGTCTAGACAAACATCTCTACCAACTTTCATGTTTTATGAAGTACTCTAAATGCCTTATACCTCTTGAAGCCTTTATTTGGAAGGCCTCACTTAAATACACACAAAGACCTTAAATATAACCATTGTAATACAGTTCAAGGTTCTTTTTCCCTGTCAAATATCTGATGCAAAAGAATGATACAGATTTTAATAAATAAAACAGTGAATTACATGATGAGGATACCTTAGAAAGTTGTTCAAGGATGCTGATGAAGATCAGCATCTTTGTACCCTTCTTTTGGTATTGGAATGGCAGTGGGCCAGTCTTGATTTTTTACTTGCAAACAGACTTATTCTGTTTTTAAACAGACTTTTTAAAAAGCAGTGTGTAACTACTTAATGGAAATAAATTAACCTACTATTGTTTTACTTATGACCTAGTATTGTTTTATTTTAGGCATTAAGTTAGCAGATCACCCATACAGATATAAAGGAATTTTTCTTTACATATCAATGTGAATTTCATGCAAATAGTCACACACTGTGTGTCACTAACAGCAAATTTTGATTTACTTCTTTGTTAAGAAGTGAACTGTAATATGGATGTTTTATTTATTTCAAGTAAGATACCATATTCTTTTGCAAGAGCATTTATAGCTGAAGATGTAATTATTAAAAAAAAATGCTTTTTTTTTTTTGCTTATGCTTAATATGTTAAGATGAAAAAAAAAAATCATGAGTATTTACAGTCACCTGCATTTAAAAGCATTGCTAAGTTATGTGCTTTGTTTTATATATTTCTAAAAAGAACTGTACGTTTCTCCTCCCTCTTCTGCTGACCTTAAACTTCCACTTCTAGACATTTTACTGTGGTTTCAGGCTTGGCTTTGGCCTCTTCTACCTTTTTTTCATTATTCTTTGTTTCCTTCTCAAGTGTTTTGTCATTTGATGCAGTCTCTTTGAGAGTCGTAGTTTCAACCATTTTTTTCTGATTCTTGTTTGAAAATGGGAAGGATTTCTTGTACCTTTAAATAAAAAGAAAGGATATTAAAGCGGAAACACTGACATTAGTTTAGTATTTTATTTGTTGAGAGGTGCTACCAAATATCTAGCATTTGCTTTCTCTGCTATATTCAAGGCAGAAGTGCCACAGAGAATAGCAGCAAGTGGGCTCACTGTACTTTTAAAAGCAATGTGCCTTTTAAAGAAATATTTTCTGCTTTGTGTTTGCTTTATACAAACCATGTATGTTCAGGATTTGTGGTACATAATGATAATGCAAGCTGGGCAAGAATGTTAGAAATGGGCACAACTTTTTGATCTCCAGTGATCCTCTGTGTTGAAGATCTGTTTAAATGGCTCAAAGGGGGTAAACAAGTATTTTTTTCTGAAGGATGTTATTCTCTCGAGTCTGACATTGAAAGAAACAAAAGAAAGCTGCATAAATAGGCTTTTATATATACAGTTGCATGCTTAAATATTGCTGTCTTGGCAGACAGCAACACTCCACACTAGGTGTGACTGATTAATCAAAAATAGGTAATATTGGTCTGATTGCTTTTCTAAAAGGGCGTAGCGACAATAGCAACAAAAATTAACTGCAGAACAGCAGAGCTGAAGATTTAATTCTTTGTTTTACAGTTACATCATTATCATTACAGCCCTCTTTAGCTGTATTTATGAAATATTCACTGCCTGTACTCTAGGAGTTAACTCACTCTAAGAGAAAAGATAGAAAAACCTTACTTTTTGATGTAGCAGACTGCTAGAAGAACTGAAATAATGAAGAAGATGACTGCCAGCACAAGGAGTGCAGTGGGGATACCTAGAGATAAAAGGGAGGTAAGCATAAAGGTGTTATATATTTTTATACTGGACTTTCTAAAGGCTTATGAACATAAGTCCAGATTCTTCTAAAACCAGCCTAGTGTAAAAGGTATGTATGGACACATAGACTCATAGAAGAATAAATGTAAGCAATCTCAAAACCTTGGTTACTCCTGCTCCTTGTTTTGAGAGGCTAAAAGCACTCAGGCACTCCTTGACAGACATTTGTCATACTTGTCTAATCTGCTCATCAGAGATTTTTTTAAACAACCTACTGAGAAAATACGTTTTTGTAATTAACTGTCCTTCCATTTAATGCGTTTTTCCATATATTTAGTCTATTTTCCAGTTTCTTTTTGTTAGGATTAGTTTTTCACACCTTGTATATGGAAAACAAATCACTGTTCTACTTACAACTTTCTTGGCTTCTTTTACTTTTCAGATCTGGCTGTTTTCAATTATTCAGAGCACATGGTGCTATGCTAGGACTTTCTCAGAAATGTATTCACCCCAAATCACATTAACCACAATGAATTTCCACCATTTCATACATAAATATTACCAAAAAGAATAAAATATTAAGATCTTATACTTAAAAATTATGCTAAAAAAACCCTTTTTTATAAGCTTTGTGACATTTTATTCTGCTTCAAGGTTCAGCTATATAAAAAAGAATGCTGGAGTAGCAAATAAAACCAGCGGTAAGCAGTTTTACTGCTAACATGTATCTCACTAACGAGCTATTCTAGTTAAGGAGCACTGCCCTTACCTCCAAAGACAACACCATCATTCCTAAATGCAGCAGGGTAAGTGTGGTATTCCTCTGGCATTGTTGTAGTAGTCCCCTCTGTTGGTAATATAGTTTCAGTTATACATATTATCCGAAATCTCACGTTTTTCAGGGTTTGTTCTGGTTCAGTTGCAGTAGGCACTGCTGTGGTGTTCCCAGTCAAATCGGAACCTGAATACGCAGTTAATTCTGTTGGTACACTTGATGGTAGTATGGTTGTAGTTGGGTCTGGTTTACATGAATTAATTTGAACATCTATAGTAGGGAAAGGAAATACATAAGATTATAAACATTTAGAGAAATTGTTGTCCAGCCATTTCCTTCTGGAGATCATTTGCTTGGTCAGAAAAGCATTATCTAAATCTGGTGAGCTTTTTTCAAACATGTGGCTAAAACCATTCGTGTACACTTTGAACCATTACTTATATAGTTGAACACTTTCAGTGGTATGCATTTTATAATTGCATAGCACTGATGATTCCGTCTGAAGAGTATTTATAGTAATAATCCATATTAAAAATAAATAAATAACCTGGCCTCCTGCAGAAAGCAATCTTAACTAGAGATCCAAGCTTCAAAAGCTTTTCCATTATATAATGGGAAAATAAATGCTATTATTTATATTTTCACAGCACACACATGCACTGTTGACACTTTTGACAGTATTGATTTCCTAGGAGGAAAAGTATCCCATAAAACTTTCAGGTGAATCAGGCACCAGAGCAAAATGAACAATGAGACAGTTCTGCTGGTGCCTACAAAGAAACAAACACCAGGCACATTCTGAGATTAAGTCATTTAAATGATGTGAATATTGTCTGTATAAAAATGTGGGTGCAAGTGGACTTCTATATGTAAATGCAAAATCTGACTACTGAACTGGCTTGTGTGGAAATATGAAAATTCACCTTTTTTTGTGAAGATCCACATTTTGAAAAGCTGTAAAGATTTTGCTAAACAAGCAGATTACAACATAAATAACGGGAAATGACGTATGTACTGTGCTCCAAATGAATCCCCTGGGAAGTCTGGTGACGCAGTTTCATTCACAGAATAAAAAGCTGAGTAACAGAGGCTTTTTAGTCTTTCTCCACAACAGTTTCCAAATGATGTTTGGTGTTACAACTACAAATGTTTTAGCTATGAAATGTCTAGAACAGGTGGCATTTTGGCTATTAAGATGCAGAAACGCAGAATCATCACAGTGTTAATTTTTTTTTTATTATTACTTTCTAGCCACTCAATCAATTTTCTTTTTGGAATTATTTGCTACCTCCTTAATGTTACCTGCCTATCCAAGATTTCTGATGCAAAATGACACGTATTTCACTCACTTCCACTCTCTAGGTTGTAGATAAAAACATTAAAGAACAGCAGTCTCAAGACAGACTCCTGGGGGATGCCACAGGAAATAGGCAGTCTGTCTTCTTGTCATTGTATGGGCAGATATTGGAAAGCCATCTTTCTCCTGGTCTTTCCCAACCCTTGTTGACACATCTTTTTTCAGAATTTTGTATTGTTACCTAAAACTCACTGGCAAGGTCAAGGCACTGATTAGAAATCATTTCACCATATACATAATCAGTGATTTACTGGTATGGTTACATAATAATCACGAGTATGGAACACTAGCAAGAACACAAAACCTCCAGTTAAATACTTATTTTCAGTAGATAAGGTAGAAGTAATTAAGAAACAATACCGATCTGTTCTGAATGAAGATCTAATTTACATCAAGACCTAAGTTCTACTTCTGCATCTTTGATCTAGGAACAGAAAGTCAAGGAGGAGAGGAAGGACAGATCTTTTCTCAAACAAAACGATTCAGATTATGACCTACTAAAGAAGCTGTTTTGTTTTACTGAGAACAGACTAGAAATTGTGTTGATTTTATGGTCTCTTAAATGACCCTACATTTAATTTAATGGATACATTTCCTTTTTTTCAAAAAAGAATCAGCCTTTCCTTAAGAAACCCTCTCTTGGTCATTGCCAAAAAATATGTATGTTTACAGAGGCACCCTTGTTGCAGATTGTTTACCTACCATCTTTCAAATCACCATACCTAATCTCCTAGACAGTTAAAACCCACAAAATATATTGTGTTGACATGGCAAAAGCATCTTTTCCAATAAGATCTTCCATAGCAACACCAACTTACTATTTTGCAATGGAATGGAATTTCTCTATTTCTTGCAATGGAATGGAATTTCTGTATTGCTTGGAAACGTGGATTTTTTTTGTTTATTTTTCTTTTTCTTTTTCTTTTTTAAACCTTGCAGAGCTAAATAAAGCTTGACAATATGTAAGATCGGGTGAAAGAGTCATCAAATGATAAGAACTTACATATTTGTTATGATATTTTGTATGCAAATATTTTAAAAAGAATTCAAACCCAAACACAAGAAATGTAGTTGTTACACTTACATACCTGAAGAATTGAAGCAGTAAACTGCAAATTTAGAAGCTTGATTAGCACGCCAGTTCACTAGTCCAACGCTGCCCCGACCACATTTCTTATTGGATGTTATACGAGGAATGGCAACCAATCCATCTTTTATCCATCCAGAACTACAATAAAAGCATAAGTCTTTTTAATAGTAGATTTCTACACAGCTTCACGTTAGGTAAAAGGGTTTATTGAAAATAAAGAAAAACTAATGGATGTTGTATACCTGCATGTTTCAAAGCCATTTTTCAAAGCCTTCTCAACCTGTTCTTTACTTGCCAGTTGTAGATTCAGTCGACTGCACACATTACTTGCTTCTGAAAAATTCACTTTCTCGTCAAGATACAGTCCTACACCTGTGATCCTGCAAGGTGAAAGCGTGGAACCTGTAATTTAGACATAGATATTCCAAGTTAATTTTATATATTAATGCTAACAATTATCCTCCATGTAAAATTTAAGATCACGCTTAAGATCACATTCAGGCAAATTGCCTATTCTTCAAAGTTTCTAACTCGAGGATGGCAAAAAAGTGATTTCTATAAAAATAACTACTTTACAATAAAGTATTGTCTCAACATAATAGTCTAGAATTTCAAAAGTTTTGACAGTCATTAAAATAAATGTAAACACAGCTGGCATTTGAGTTGTTACCAGATCAGATTCAGGGCTTTTTCCTTTTTTTAAAAAATGAAAAAGATAAAAGCAAAGTTGCACCAAAGCAGTGGGCTGGATTCTGTCAGAGCACTCTTCTTAACAGAGAGATTTTAAAATAGTTTCTCAGTTCTTTTAAACTTATCTTTCTTTCCTATGAGAGCTGCTCTGAAGGAAACGCCTCATTTTACTACGTTGCCCACAACATCAGAGACAGATGTTGGTGATATGGAAGTAGAAG
Organism: Lagopus muta; assembly: GCF_023343835.1. Lineage (NCBI taxonomy): Eukaryota > Metazoa > Chordata > Aves > Galliformes > Phasianidae > Lagopus > Lagopus muta. Next base: position 8,865,513 of record NC_064438.1, on the reverse strand, counting down.
CCGAACCTTCACACCAGTATTCTGTTACATGTTGTTGCAGTGTGACAGATGGCAGCAGAGGGGCAGCCTGACAAAATGGAGTTCAACATGGAGGTGTGGATGAAGCAATGGTGTGTCACCGAATTCTGCCAAGAGAAAAAAAATGCACCCACTGACATTCATCAGTGCTTGCTGAATGTTAATGGTGGACAAACATGCATATGAGCACAGTGATGTGATGGGCAGTGCATTTCAGCAGTGACAATAGCAAGTCACTGCCACTGGTGCAGATTTTTATGAGCATGACATGCATGCTCTCATTCATCACTGGTGAAAATGCACAACTATCAGTGGTGACTATGTTGAAAAAGGGTGTTTAGAAGCTGAGAATTTTCTCTATCAAATAGTGCTACTGTGCTCTTTGTGTGTGTTGTAGTTTCCATGGAAATAAATGGGAGGCAATACTTTTCAGAGCAACCTATATTGTTTGGCATGATTTTATTTTTTTCTTCCATGTACGGTCAACTACTGAATCTGCTGAGTATGAGGCAGGAAGCAGATGGTAGGAAGAGAGGAGATAGATGGATTTATGATACTTTTCCCAAACTCATCAACAATAGGCAGTTTATCCAGCATTTTCAGGATTCTACATCTGGCACATTATCCATGGCAACTACCTCGGGGAAGACATAGTTTAGGTGTGATTATGCCTGCTGTACTCCTTTAGCCTGAGTTAAGGATGTAGGACAGAACTCGGGATTTTACAGAGAATGGGAAAAGATGTACTCTTTGTTCAGATATTTCCCAGAAGCATATGCCAGAAAAAAAATATTTTTCCTTTTTTTCTTTTTTTTGAGTTGCATACAGTAATTGCCATATTAAATGAAAAGGAATAGCCTGTAAGAAGTAATTTCAAAATAGCTACACATTTCCTAGGAAGATAATTCCCATACCTTGTCAAAATAAAATCAACAGAAAACACAACAAAATGCAACTAGATTAACTGGGTACTCTGGACACACTTGTTTTTTTTCTTGGTATTTGTTTAAGCTTGCAACCATTTCAGGATTTCATTGCAAACAGTCCAGATAACCAGCTCCCACAGGTATTACTTCCTTGCTGGACATTCTATACCGGCTCTGTATGTCCACCAGCTGTGTATACTAGTGACAACATCAACTGATCCATCGTTATCATTTCTTAGAAACAGAGGTTCAATTGAATTTTTTGAATGGAATGATAGAACTAGCACCATGAGAAGAGGTTAAGAAGATGTCTAAGCTCATGTGGAAGGCATAAACAAAGGCAGACTTTCCACTCTTGCTTCCATTGAATGGGGTGCAGTTGGAAATATCTTCTGGTAAAAGATGCATCCCTTCTGGTTTTATGTTTAGTTTAATGGGATTTAAATGTTGCACAGAGCAATCATTGAACTTGATGGATTTATCTCAGCATCTGCAGAGTTGTGGCCTCCCATAAGCACTTCCTGGTATAGCACAGACCCAATCCCAGACAGATGGTGAATGAATGAGCTCTTAAGCATCCCCATAGCCAAATCATAGCTACATCCAATCCTGGCCAAATACACTGTGTGAGAATTCAGAGCTCTAAGACCCAAAAATACACTGTTGCTCAGTGAGGAGGTGTGTGTCAGGTATCAAGAACCTCAAATCTGTTCAAGGAATCCCAGCAAGATGATGAATCATGGCATCAAATTTCTTCAGTTACTGTCAAATATCTTCCTGTCCAGTCAGTGTGTGTTCATGAATGACCCCTTGTATGTCTTCATCTTGGTCAAGCTTCTTGGTATCAGGCAGGTGCTCCAGCATTGTTTTCTAGATTGCTTTTTGCTAGCAAGGAGCTCTCCATCTTCTTGAGAACTTTTACATTTCCCCTCTTTCTCAGCTGCTGATGCACATCCCATTTTCAAGCTCCCATTCCTTCTCTATTATTTATTCCTAATTCTCTTCTCCCCTTACTTGCTCAGATGTCACTCATACTGTTAGTGCTTAATTAAACAACTATTTCCCTTAGGAAGCTGTCTAGTTAGTTGTAAACTGCTATAGTCTTCAGTCATTCAATTACAAGATTATAAAATGAGAATTGCTTAATAGATATAAACAACAATAAATGTATTAATTCAGTACGAGAAAGCTGAGTCGTAAGCATTAACACAAGTGATTCTAAGACATGGGCCTAAGTTTTACCTTAGAATTTGCTAAGGATTTAAAAACAAAATAGAAAAGTAAAAGGAATGTTTTGGAAAAAATTATTGGTTCCAATTTGGATTTAGATTTAGATCTTGGTTGGTTTTATAGCATGAAAATGAAATCCAGAAAGAGAAAAGTAAGCTCTTCAAGACTTTTCATCACTTCTTAAAATGACCTCTGACTTCTGCATTAAAGAAAACTCAGTTTGTACAGGAGACAGACTAATCCTTTAAAAGCATTGTGTTTACAAGTTGCCCATAGCTATCATTTTTGTTTGGTCTATTTAGTTAATCTGCTAATAACTGAACATTTCCCTTTGAGTCTTTTATAAGAAATCCATTTTACTGAGAGAGGTGGGAAAGACTAGACAGAAAAATCTCACAAGAGGACAAACTTGTCACAGGACAGGAAGAATGTGTGTAGAGTGTAAGCTTATTCTGCATTAATTCTCTTCTTACTTTTTGAAGAAGCTGTTTCTCTCTCTTTGCCTTCCCCCAAGCCCTCACTCTGATTTGTTAAAAAGAGCTTACTTGGGTTGCTGACATCAGGGAGCAGCAAGAGTGAAGCTGCTCCACATTAAAAGCTGAGCAGGGAGCAGAGGGTGACTTCAGCACAGGCATGACAGTGCCTCACAACTAGGGCACAGTCCCACAGCACCCAAGCAGGGTCACACTGTGACAGGTCTTTGCCATCCTCTTTGCACTGGTAGAGCGCAAGACAATGTGTCAGACACAGGAATAATGAAGAAAGTGCATTTGGGAACAGAAAGAGAAATATGCTACCTATAACACATGCTTGAAGTCCACTCTGGACAGAAGGCCAGCTACAATGCATGATCCATCAGTGAAGCCCAGCCAGTAAGTCAGTAGAGGAGTGGGCAGGTCTGGGCACAAGCATGCTACATACAACACAACTCCAAGGCACATAGGAATCAGCCATGAGCTTAACTTGACTTCTTGGGCAAATGAGCAGAGAGTACATGAGTAGTTACTCTAAGTAAGGCTTAGAGGGGAACTAAAGGGGTCCTAACATCCCTAACTAAGGCATACTCTTAAGACTCAAGATATTTCCCCAGCAAAAAATATATTCAGTAGTTGGGATCTGTAGAAGAGTTTACTGTTGTTAATTGTGGAATTTCAACAGGACTTGAGCTGAGCATCTGATTCACCCAAGTCCAGGTTTCCTTCAGAGGCCTTTCAGTAGATAAGAAGATCAATTCTCTGCAACAGTGGTGTAATGATCCTTTACAAAGGCAGAGGAAGTATTTACTCCTTGCAAACTGTAGTGAAGCATCTGGAAACATTTTCTATCTGCAGAAAGTCTAGTGTAGGAGGCCTCCAAGTTTCACTAACTTACAGAAGAAAGGGGTATTATATGACTGATTCTAAAAGCAGGGACATATAATAACATCTGAGGGAAAGGGGTTATCTAAACACTGTAGGACACAGCTGAAGTTGGCAATTCCCTACACTAATTTTTCAAACAGATAGTTTATATAAAATAGGAAATTTGTGTTATATTAAGCAGAGACAAGTGTTTTTGTCCTGGAGATGAGCCACGAGATCCCTGTGCAAGTTTCCTTTAATTTTCCAAACAAAGGAAGTATCAAGATATTGTCAAATCAGTGCAAATAACTGTGTTAATGATAGCACTTTATCACAGAAACTAAGAACTGATTTCATACGGATTTTGCTCTCTGAGGATTGCACAAAGATATTTGCTATGCTATGTTAAATGGTCTATTAAAAACAACAAAGTCACATTTCAATAATGCTAAACTTAATTCTAAATGGATTATCATAATTTTGGAACAAGCAATTCTGTAGCATTTATATATCACTTGAACTTATCAAATAATTAGACTAACAATGAAAGACTCTCCTTATGCTATTTTTCATTGCACTATCCTATGAAGAGCCTGTTGTTTCCTATGCTAGCAAACCTGTTTACACATATCCTCTTTCCCCCATTTTGCCTGCAAATCTATTTTTTTCCAAGTACTTTTCTGTTCAACTATGATGTTTTAAAAAGTGGGACTTCACATACCTGTTATACAGTAATTTTGAGCCATGAATGTCATAATCCAGACTGATAACACCGCTGAGGTAACTCCAAAATAAGTTGTCATTGTCACAAACTCAGAAAATTGAGAAATTTGAGGTGATTTGTCTTCTGAGCTGAGAAGAATTAAGATACTGGAGCACGTCTGAGATAGCCTTTCAGATGACTTTTTGAAAGAAACTTCAGCTGTCACTGCACTGCTTCGTAGAAACCTCAGATGTGTTGTCTGTCCCACTCAAAGGCGAGGTCACTGACTGGAAATCCGTAATCACCCTTTACACTTTCTTTCATGTAGGGCTTGCTGGAAAATTTAACTACTGCTGACTCAAAAAACACAGCTGAGGAAGGGAGATAAGACTGTTAAACTGCTAAGTCAGTAAACACTCTGAAATTAGTTTTTCTTTTGCTGTTTTTTCCTGTTTTACTGATTAACAACACATTAATCATATTGTCTGTTCATCTGGTAAATAAAAATAACTGGCTATTAAATCACAGCAAGGCAGGCAATCATACAGAGGAACAAAAATTGGAGTTTTTATTTTGGAATTAGAAGGGCATCCATTCCCCACTGTTTTATTTGCCTTGATGCAGCGTGTTTACCTTCATCATTTGCCTTTCAGTTCCAGTGCAAAAATAAGTACCATAATAGGTAATTTGATACTTGCTTTTGGACAGATTTGGAGATAAGCAGGATTTCTTGTGAGGCTACATATGGACATTGATGGGAGCTAACCTATTCACTGCTGCCCTTTGTGAGCTTTGAATAAACTAATACCAACAGACTGATTCAAACCACAGATAATCCTGGCAGCAGTAACTTCAAAAACCTTCAGGAAGTCTTAGCAGATGGTATAGGTCCCACCTCTTACAGCAGCACATACCATGGTTATGTAGATACTACAACATAGACATCTACAGGGCTAAGTTGCAGATGGCTGCTGTGGCTAACAAAATTATGCCTCCAATACTAACAAACAAATGAAAATCTGGTTGTGTTTCAGCTATGGTTTAGAACTGAATGTGGGTAAATCTCTTGGAGATCTTAAGACAAACTTCTAATTATATCTTTGTCTTTTCCAACCTGAGTGATTCTATGATTCTAAGTTTACTACCTTGTGCCAATTGCTCTCACTGTAGCAAAGTTCCTTTAGTCAAACTCTGTCCATGTTATTGATGCTTAATTGGATTCTTAGCTGAAAAAAAATGACAAAAACAACTTGGTTAGACTAAACAAAAATATAAGGTCCTTCAACACGGCTTTTAAGAGCAATATACAGGTAATGAGATGAAGAAAAAAATAGAATGATAAAATGAGACTGATTTTTTTTTCATCAGTTTCTTTCTTTTAACATTTTAGCTGTTCCAGAATTGTGAGGAAGATCATTTATCTGGACTGTATCATTAGGAAAGGTTTGTAAGTTGTTTATGGGTCTTCACCTTAACTCGTGTGCAAAGAAGAGCCCAGCTTCTTGCTGAATATTTTAAATTAGCATTTGAAAAAATATGGTAAGCTATAAGGAACATCCCATCATCTCATGCCAACATGTTTAGAAATGTTTCAAAAGATGATGAAGATCACTAGACAGAAATCTTTTGGTCTGAGGAGAACAGACTTAAATGTTCTCTGAAATCATTTCTAAAGGATACCTGAAGCCTGAAAAATAGGAACAGAAACAAATTAAGAGTAAAAAGATGTATATGTGGAAAATACAAATATCAGGGTCTCTTTACTTGTAGCAACTATTTCTTTCAAGATTATCTTTGTCCCAGATTTTATCTCCCTGAAGCAGACCATCAGAAATTCAGCAGTGAAATTTGTGCTCTTTGTGGAAATTGAGCACTGTCTCCTTTGCACTGGTCTGGCAGGTCAGCTCTCCACAAAGCCCTTGCTTCCCAGACCTTCCAAGACAAAAAGAACACAACTCAAATAAAGACTCCTAACCTTTCACTTAGTCTCCTATGGTTGCAGTCTTCTTTCTCCTCAATTCAAGCAGCCACTCTTTGAAGCAGGAGTTAAACTCTCACCGGGATATTTCAGCATCCTCTCTCATTTTTAGGATATGACGAGGTTGACCCTGCTTACAAACCTCTTCTCTATTGACATGGGAGTTTGCTTGCTCTTCTACATCATTTTTTCTGAATAAATGAAACACTAAGGACAAGATCCTTGGTATGGATAACATGACGCTACATTACACAGTGTAGAAAAGGCAACGGCATTTCAGAACATTTTCATTAACATGCAGACAGAGTGCATGTGAAAAATAAATCTTTAAGGTAGCAACAGTGAGGACTTTGAAACTGTTCTTTTATTTCAAAACTCAAGTATGTGATACTATACAGTACAATACCAGCAGACTGGTGCAAAATCTTACAATGTTACAGAATTAAATATGATACAAAAAAATAGTGCCCTTTTAAAATTCCTTTTACTAGAAACATCTGTGCTGTGCAGGAAAACAATAGACGTGTCTTGCTTAAGCAAAAAATAAATATTGCACCTCAAGAAATCTATTTCAGTGTTAATGGCATAAATAGTAGATCTATTTCTCATTATCTGTTGTGATCTCTGAACTCAGAAGAGATTTTGTGTGTTTGTGTTTTAGTTTCTGTTTCTTTAAACAAATAAAAAAAAAATAATATCCAATGGAAATAAACTACATTTAGAATAGGTTTTCTCCACAACCTAGTTTTCTATCCAAAAAGATGTCTTCACTAATTAACTGAAAAATGCAAGCAAAAATATTTAATGTGCTGTTAGTCACTGTGGTCCATTACTTTTACTGGACAGTTTTCTCACAGTAGGTGTATAAATTAAAACTATTTATATTTTCATCAACTTTATCCTCATCTTTTAATCCTTTTAGAAATCCCTCGCTTCTCTCAATCCACTCCCCATAATAAATAATACCTTCGTGGTTAAATTATACTCGCCTTAAACACTGCAAGTAACTCAGCTCCAATTAATACAACTACTTATGAAATTTTGCCTTGTGGACCAAGTTCATGAAAATCCATTGTGCTGAATTCCAAAAGAGGATGAAGACCCTGTCCACGCTCTGGCCAACAAAAACTTAGCACATGCTCAATATTAAGCAGTTGAAGAGTCTTACTGACATCAATAACATTCTACAACAACTAACATAAGGTGTTGGTTCAACATCAGTGCAAAGGTGAATAAGAACAAATGAATTCAATTACAGACATTGTTATCTATTTTTCCTCAGTATGCTCCAAAATGTCTGTAGTCACATAAAGTATGTATCACAATGTTTGGCATAGTGGATTCTGAATCTTCAGGACTATTTGCCTTTTATTGCCTTATTATGTCAGCAACATTATTTCTAAACAGTTTTAAGATGAAGAAGCTGGTTCTAATAAATGAATATTGTATTACTATCTGTAAGTTTCTTTAAATAGTAGAAGTATGGGAAATGTCACAGTAATTCTTCATTGTTGGGTATTCTAATTGAATCGAATATATAGCAAACAATTAGCAAGAAACTCTCTTCTGTCTTGTTTAGCAATTACAATTTTAGACCAAATTACACTTTCCCATTATCCTTTTTGAACTTCCTTAAACACTCTATATTCATCCAAAAAAACAAGCAGTATATAGATAATAAAAACCTCCAAACTGCTTATGTGTGTTTTTTTTTTTCCCAAAGCTAGCAGTGATCTACTATTTTTCTTTTTTTTTTCTCCTCCACTCCTCCATGTAATTTTCTTGTAAGAAAGATTTAGCTAAAGATGCAACAAACAAAATTCACCAGTAGGATATTTGTTATTAGCAATAAACATGCAAACTAAATTTCTGAGTGTTAGAAATCCGTTTTCTTTGATAGATTGAGCTTCAGACTTTACACCAAAAGAAGACGAGCTCACGATCCCAGATCTTATGGGATGATACCAAAAGTGCCACCTACACCTCTTATTAGGTTTTGTTATATATCCCATTCGAAAAATAGAGATGGTCCTAGTTTTACAGTATATCATAAAACACATGTATGAATGTACTTGCATACTGATAATTTCCTTCATGAAATTAAGGCATCCATAAGACATCTTGTCCGACAAAATAATTTTAACCTTCCACTGGCCTTATACCTTTCTACCCAAAAATCATGAACAAAAAAAAAAAGAAAAAAAATTACATTTTTAAAACTCAAAGGACACAAATGTCATTAATACGTCAACAACAACAACAAAACAATGAATTCAGGAAATGCAAAGTGAAACACTAACTGCAAATATGGTTTTAATCATAGCCTTCAAAATCAAAGGAAAGGTGTCAACATCTTGTGCAAATCTTTCTTTTAATTGCCTGCTGGTTGCTGATTAGTGCCCAAACCTTATCATGATTCAATATTATTTGAATCAGTCATTTAAATTAAGAGGATAAAAATAATTATTTACCAGGTTATTATTTTGGCAAGCTACGTATCACCAGGATTGATGGGTGGAGTAACTCACTCGTGTAACAGACGTAACAGATGACAACTGTACAGGTGACTAAGCACTACCCTTAACAACAGTGTTCTAATACTGTGCTCTCTCAGGTACCATAAATACATGGTGTTGCTTTGTTATTCAGTGCGTTGCTCATGTTGAAATCCTGAGTTCCACCAGGAATACTGATGGGCAGCAGAACAGCTGGCTTTTCCTTCAGGTCTCTCTGATACTTCATCACAGGAGCTGTATGAATGGTAGATTCCCAACACCACGGCAAAAATGATTATTGCAGCCACTACAAGCCATATCACATTCCAGTGTTTACAGAGTTTGGGGTACAATATATATAAATAATTAATGATGACTTCAAGTCTGCTGTAAAATGAAAAGAATACCATTATATGTTAATAATATGCAAATCAATTACCTTGAGCTTGTAAATTCGAGGAGTTTCATATATGCATCATGCATTACTTCTCTTACAAAGAAAAATGCATAGTCAGGAAAGAATCACACATTTGCTCTTTCAAGAGCTGCTATACATTCAAATATAGGTGATACTTGCAAGACGACTGTATGCAGTTACCAAGCAATTGCCTTGGCTTCTCTTTCTCCTACCTGTCAACTGGCAAATCTCAGAGCTTGACACAATTTAAAATTCTGCCTTGTTTAGCTTAACTGAGCAAGCTATGAACGTCATAATTCGTCTTAAACATTTCCTCATGAGTTTCATGACTAGTGAGATGACCATCCTGAACATGGCTGGAATTTCAAATTAATAGACATTTATAGTCATAGTAATCTTGGAAACAGTCCTTTGGGATCAGGTAAAGATGCCTAACATCTTGGGATTGGATATTTTATTTGCTTTGGTCACTATTGAATTCCTCTGTAATGCACAAATCTTTTTTAATTTTGGAATGCAGGAAATTGAAGTTCTGCCAAACAAGGTTGATAGAACTCAATCAACTCCAAAAAAAAAAAAAAAAAAAAAAAAAAGCTGAAAGCATAGAAAAGTTTTTCAGTTAAGCACAAATGTTTCAGGTATGATAAAGCAGAGTATACAAAATCCATGCTGTATTCAAAGAGCATTCAATGAATGTAATAAATGTGTCCCTCTGCTGAAAGCTGGGATAGCTTTCCATCATAGTGCTGTTCTGCAATGTTTATAGAGTTTCTAGAGAGAGCAAGCATGTGCCCCTCCAAGTCATAGGGAGCCCAGCATTGTTGAAGAGTTCATGTTAACCTGCATTTCCCTTGTGAATGCACATTCTGAACACACTCTAGTGTGGACAGACTGGTGAACACTTTTTGGAAACGATGCATGCACAAATAAAGGCATCAGATTCCTGAATTACAACTTTCTTCTGATAATATGTGCTACAGAGAGATTCATTTATCACCAAAAGAACACTTGTGGAATATTTTTACTTCAAAACCTGTCCCCATCAAGATCAAACATTTTGATGTGCAAAAAACCATAAAATTTTAACCAACATATTAACAATAAAAATTTTGCATTTTGCAATTGTACTTATGTGGAATAAATCATTCTGTGAAACTAGTTAGTTCAAATATCCTGCCCTAGACTGGAAGAAAACATACTAATAGCATAAAGCACACTTGATTGGTACCATGAATATAGTGTCTCCTACCATATGATCACATTATACACCAGTGTCTTACCTGCTTTTCAGGCTTTTTATCTCACTGTCATTTTCACTTTCTTCATGTTCATCATGACTTTCTTTTGGTGTCTCTTCATCTTCTTCCTTCAGATCCTGAAGTTCTTTGGTTTTCTTCAAGCCCTCCTGATAGCTTTAACACAAATAATTTTTCTTAGTCTGTAAGCACATTCCTATGTAATGAGAAACTGGCTTTATATTTTGCTACATGGAATAGAACAAAAATAACTCTGTTTCTGCAGAACTGGAACAGGACAAAAGATTAGCTATGAATATACCACATAGCCATCCTTATCTAATAGATTATTATATTAGCTCTGTTAGCAAATTTATCTTGGAAAAGGAAAAAACCATTATAATCCTCTGCAGAGTAGAACTTCTGTTTACTGTAAAGAAGTTGCTGTGTATTTCTGATTATTGTTTTTCTTAATCATTTTGGGGGCCATAGTGGTGCGGCCAGTCCCTTTTCAGTGGTGAGTGGGGACAGGACAAGGGGAAATGGACATAAACTGCAGCATAGGAAGTTCCACACAAATGTGCGCAAGAACTTCTTTACAGTGAGGTGACGGAGCACTGGAACAGGCTGCCAGGGAGGTGGTGGAGTCTCCTTCTCTGGAGATGTTCAAGACCTGCCTGGATGCCTACCTGTGCGACCTGCTGTAGGGAACCTGCTTTGGCAGGGGGGTTGGACTCGATGATCTCTGGAGGTCCCTTCCAACCCCTACAATTCTGTGATTCTGTGAACACTTGCTAGATACTCTAATTTGGAAAATAGATGCAAATTCTGGAAAATAGACACAAATCTAGACTGAAGGTATATGACCTGTTGGAGTCGGATCACAAGCAAAATTTAATGTCATGTTAATCAGTTCCATGAAACCTTTCAGAATATGAATTTTAGAAGGTTGTTCTGGAATGTCCCATCATGAAGGTGAATGCTATCAACATATGAACATCCATCCAACTCAGAATCTCTGAAAACAACTGGTTCTCTCAGACAGGCTAACATAAATAAAAGATTAAAGTAAGCAACCACAATGAAGACAAAAGTCATGTTAACTCACATCGTTTCCCATATTGCTTCAGTTGGGACAGTCTTCTTGAAGTCATATCAATAACATCACTCATTTTGCATTTAGAATTGCACTACAAAAATACATCTGGTGACACATATTTACAATTTAATTCTCATTAAATACTCCCACCCTTTGTTATATGCTTCCTCTTCTATCTTGGCTTTAGTTTCAGGATTGATCTCTTCCAGCCCACTCTGTGTCACTGCAGAAGTAGAGGTTTCACAGTCAGGCTCTCCATTTGTCTTTCCACTGCCAAGACAAAAGAGAAAATGAAAGCAAAACCAAGACTGCTGAAATCTTTATATTTGGAGTATACCACTGAGTAAGAAAACAATCAGTATGTGTGACTCCTGATCCATTAATGATTATTACAAACCTATCTGTGAAGGAAAATCTGCAATTTTTCACTTAAATGTATGTTGGAGAAATGTTTTGCAAAAGAAGTACATACTTGGCAAAATTTTAGTTTCAAAAAGTAACTTAAAAATAGTAATTACAATGTTTATTTCCTTATTTAAATAAAAATCGTATTCGTTTCATGGCCTGCCTATGGCATTCATTTTTCCTTTTTAAAAAAAAAAAAAAAAAAATTCCTCTTTTGGCTTTCTAAAAATTGTCTTAGAAGTTTTCTCTGCTACATCAGAGGAAAAAATAGAAATAATTCCAAATATTAATTTAATAAAGTATTCTTTTTATATGCCTCTTAGGTACTTTACTGACTTCATAGTAAACTGAAATTCATACTCACCTTATACACAAGTAAAAAAAAAAGTATAAACACATACATACCTTCTGTCAATAAATTTTTTCCTAATTAAGAACTGTGTTTAGCCTAAAGATAGGCTATTGAATATTGCTCTTTTTCTGCAGTGCTCAACTGCCCTCATTTCTTTATGTCTGGGTCAAAAAGTTTATGTGATCCAGATAGGAGTGAGCAAATTTAGCAAAGATGAGGTTTAATAAGCTCAGCAGCAGATCCCATTCCAATTCCTGGAATCTATCTGACTATCTAAATTAGTGTTGATTGATGTCATCTGAGAGCAACGGATTTTCATATTATCATTTTCAATTCTTCATATTGACACAATCCTTATTTTCATTTGGGCTTAAAGCTTCTTTATTTAAGAACTTCTGTACAGTTTCAAAAGATGGTCCAAATCTTGCAGAGTTCTGTTGAATTGTGACAACTAGTGGCAATGCTTATTGCCATAGTTCACAGCTTTGTTTTCCTAATTATTGCAGAGTTTCAGTCTTGATTAAGTACAGAGATAAAGGCAAATATGTAAGATAAAGTCTGTCCCATTTCTGCACTAATCAAAAATATGTGATGTGAAAGCAATCATTCTGTTCTGACTTGTGCTATAAATAGTGATATAAATAGTTTCAAACTTGTATTCTATATGAAACTTAAAGCATTCTCTCCAACTTTAATTCAAATAAGTATTTAAGATATTTTACTGTGATATTGTGAATAGTTTAAACCAAAGTAGTAACAATTATTATTATTATAACAAATCGACATGTTTTGTAAGTTTTACTTCTGAAATATCTGCAAGCAGCTTCTTTATAATATGTAACATTTCTTGAAAGAAACAAATATTTGAAAATGAGCCTGACTTTTTTAACTTGTGCTCTCTAAGATGATGATGGATATGAACGTATCATACTGTGTATGTGTATATACATGTATCTCGATATATAAGCACGAATCTATGAGTACACGTGTTCCCAAATGCAATGAGAGCTGTACTTGTAATGGTAACAGTTTACAAATACTTTGTACAATGGATTTCATGTGCCTTCCGTTCTCATCCCAGAGGCACTTTTTCCATATAATCCACCTATTATACACTGGTTTTAAATTTCAAGAAATTGCATGAAACTCAGTAATGTGTCTAAATAAATTTCAAATGGAAGAACTTAGAAGTTTCTTCTAAAAACCTACAGATGTACATGCTTTCCAGCACTGAAACTCTCTGCCTTCCTTGTTCACGTAACTACTGTTTTGATGCCAAAGTGAAACTCTTTAAACCCATGGAACGACAAATATAACTATGTGATGATAGTACATCTGCACTAACGGTAGTAACAGAGTCAAAAGGGCACATATTTTAACGAAAAAAATCTCCTTGCAATTTATAGGTTCTATAAAAATGTTGATGTTGAGGTATTGGCCTGAAAAACAATCCCCTCTTTCATATTTCTATTCCCATTTTGTTTTAAAATACAAACTTGTCAGGCCACAAGGCTGTTAAAAACAAAATCTCAACCCGAGTGCTTTACTTTATCTGAATGTTCAGTTCACTTTGTACTAAAAACAAAACAAAACACTCAATTTGCCATTGTTTTGACATATACAGAATTTTAGTTACCTAGCATTATGATAAATTATACTTTTTAATTTCATGTATTTTTAATACAAATTTTGAAACCTACATGACCCTGAATATCATGGCATTTCTTATCAGCCTGCAACACACAAACAAGGCCAGAGCAGAACACAAAATTCTGTTACTAGAACAGTGAAGTTTAAGAATGTACATACCAAATGTTGCTCATGGCCAATCCAAAGTACAGCATGAATGCATTGCAGTAAATATAAAAAAAATCCACTTGCATTACATGTAATACTCTTAGTTTTGCTGAGTTCCAAACGTAGGAGTACTCAAATCTTCTGATGCATTTTGTATTTATTGAATTGCAGTGGCTGTTGGACTGTAGCAAGCAAAACTTAGTTCTCAGATACTGCTTGTAAATTCTTTGGACATAAAAAAAGCCAAAATAATGGTGATAGAGTAAAATACAGTTAACAGGTCTTGAATCAATTTGGGTCAATATTGTGTCAGTATTTCAATACTGTGTGCACTGCTATATTTTCTGTCACAAAAATTGAAATTGTATATCAGCAACATTTTCATTTCATACTGTTCAATACATTCAATAGGTAGTGAATTATCTACAGAAAACTCACTTCTCTAAAACAGCTGGCAGAACAGGATTAGATGTTAGACTGCTCTTTCCATTGCTAGGTGATTCAGACTGTAAGTTGAAAAACAACAATAAATGCTACATCCATGAATAAATTTCAAATAGACCTTCAGTAAAACAACATCAATATGCTACTTAAGTTTCCTTCTCTCATCCACTAGCACAATATCCTCATCATAGAGCCCACAAGTTAATCCTTTCAACCACAATAAACAATGGATTTAAAAACAAATAATATCAAACCTCTACAATGCTTCCCCACTCCAGATAGAATCCAGTCTAATTCTTCATCATCTATTGATCACTAAACAATAAAATAACCCTTCAACCCAACAGGATTGTTTTTGTCCATCCTTTTGTGAGGATGGGGCCAAATTTAACCAATGAAAAGGCTTACATATTTAATAACCATGGCTTGGTGTATGCAAAAGTATTTTAAACAAAAAATTCTGTGTTTAATTTGTGAGTTTTGCTTACCAGAGATGGCATTGAAGGTATAGGTGAAGCTGTTGGTGACTGACCAGGAATGTTTAGGGAGTTAAATTTAGGAACAACAGCAACGCTGACTCGCCTCCGAGGCATATTCTATGGTAAAGAACATTTTATCTATCATACAATGAAATAGGCTGAAGAAAAGTTTTGCAAGTTAATAGGTGACAAAAATGTAAGTTAATGCCAGCATCGAGCCCCTGTGGGAAGGGAAAGTTGGCAGCAAAATTATGCTGCTGTTAGGCTGTGGTCTTCCCCAAAACTTCATATCATACTGTCTGGTATGGCAAGTGCTTGGAGAAGAATGAGTCTTTGTACAGGGCTGCTGCTCATTTTCCTCTCCACTCTTAAAGTTCAATGGGTGAAGTGACCAAAGAGGTATGTTCTGAATTGGTGTCTTCAATTCTAATTAGAGGCTATGATCTTTGGTTAAGCCAGCTATGTAACGATACCGGGAAAAGTACCAGCGTCACAATGACTGGAAAATAATGAAGTTAAATATGATACTCTTTCCTTGTTATGTACACATTATGATAGATTGTATCCACTATTATATATTTATTTCTTATAAAATTATGTATTGTTGCAGAAACAATAATATCCATTTCCTTCACAATAGAACAGCCTCCTTCCTCACACTCGAGTTGTTAGCATGTATCTAGCATTATGTGGCATTGCTTACATTTCCCAAAGCCCACTGAAACAATAAACATGCTAGCATTACGCACGACATAACTCAAGTACACTTAAGATAATTCGAGCTTTTGCTGTCATGAGTAAAGACAAATAGCTTACCATATGATAGACAATATGTGAAATCTATGCATCCCAAGGAGTAAGAAACCCAACCAAGTTCCTATAGCATCTACCAGCTTAATCTTAGTACATACCCATATTTTCCAAGATTCTGCTCTAGATAACTTTACAGAAAAGGAGTTAAACATAAGTTTACTGAACATATGCATGGGATCAGCTACTCCATGATCCTGGTTCTAGACAGGACCAATTATATCTATTAATTAATGACAGAGGTCCACATAATGTGCTCCTGAAAAACTTTACTGGAGAGTGAAGTCTTCTTACTCAGCACTCAGAAGTGATAGGAATAAACAAAACCTAAAGAACTACAGCCAAGAAAAGAGTAAAAAGATGAATAGAAATACTAGACTCAATAATGCCTTTCATCACCAGATTTCAGAACAGCCAAACTGATACTTAAGTCCCTCAAATTACTGGTTAAGTTAGGAGGATTTAAATAAACTTGAACTCCAGCACTCTTGGAAGTACTAAGCAATTTTAGAAAAATGTGTGAAACAATGTTAAGGTACATAATGATCTGAGATAATCTCCCTGTATCAATGCTTTGTCAAAGCCATACAAGATATTTTGATGATAACTGAAAACTATTTCAAATTACTATTTGCATCTATCTTCTGAACACAATTGTAATTCTTAAGACAATGAAAATGGTGTGTTGCAGGATTCCCTCATTAAATAGAAAGTTTTGATCCAAAGTTCAGCATCCTCACCAAAGAACTAAAGTAAAGCATAGGACCTATGTCACTACCTGCAGCAGAGGTAGATGGCCTGGAATATTAGTATTTGTAAATAAATAGTTCTCTTTACACTTTACAGCAAGCATTATTGTTATCGCATAGAAGCATAAAGTCATTCCTAACCAGGCATCTAAAATTACAAAGCATGGATACGTTTGCACTGGATTACACGAACAATATTGAGAACTTACTGTTACCATATTAGAATACAGACTATTAAATTTGAATGTACATAGACATTGCAAAAATACCTTTCCAACAGTAAGAGACATGGATCTAGATGAACGAGGTACTCCATCGTCTGCTTAAAAACAGTACATAAGGAACAGTCTTAGAATATGTAAGAATCTTCAGTTGTGAATATAAATGACATTAATATAGCCCTTGTCAGCATTTTAAACTCAGACATACTGTATTTGCACAATGTCTCTTATGACTGCCTATTTACCTGTCATATAGTTCTGGCCTTATATACATCTGTGGCAGAAATATGAAATGACAAAAAACAACACACACATAAAAAACCCCATTACTATTCATACTGAGGACATAAAAAAGCCCACTAATTACCTCTTTATACAAGTTTTTTTAAAAGAAAATGCTCGTATTCGAGTTTCTGCCTCGAAAGCTAAGAATGAAAAAGTGGCAAAAATAATTTTTTAAGTAATTAGGCTTTGCTACCAACTGTCATTTCAGAAGCAGATGCATTAGAACTCTGCAAGCTATGCATATATGTAAGATTTCAGTACAAATCTTGTTGGATCTAATCAGAATTCAGTAAGTGACAGTGAATTGAAAGTACTGTGCTATAACATTAAGTATGGTTTATTCGCAATAATTTAGGTGTTATAGCTATATATTTGAAGTCTATTTCTGTAGAATAGGTTTTTTGATATTTCACCTCTTATCATTAATATCACTAGATACCTCTCTGTACACAGGAAAGACAAACACTAGAGGATTTTTGTTTGTTTTTTTTACCAGATGCACCATAGTTTCTGCTAGAATTCTGATTAGCAAGTTTCTTAAACTCCATTAGTTCAGCATGATCTTTTTCATATGTTCTTTTCAGATTTTCCACATACTGCATCATTACTTCCGTTGCCTTTGACATACGCTTCTCCTAAGGAAGAAAGAAGAGAGGATTACCTGACTTGCATCTACATTTGTCAAACTTATTAT
Source organism: Lagopus muta (assembly GCF_023343835.1). Classification (NCBI taxonomy): domain Eukaryota; kingdom Metazoa; phylum Chordata; class Aves; order Galliformes; family Phasianidae; genus Lagopus; species Lagopus muta. The sequence goes on along the minus strand of NC_064438.1, from coordinate 8,847,835 downwards.
TTGCTTCTATGTGCATGTTCCCTGTCAGTTGTTCATTAAAAATATTGATATCTTGAAGATTAAGAATTCCTGAATCAATTAGAACTAAATATGAATGCATTAATATACCCAAAGAAATAATAATACCCAAAGAAAATCATCATTATTTTGTCATATTATGTCAATTTATACACTGTCTTTGTGCCTACATTATATAAGTAATTATAATCAATAATTATATATAATTATAAATAATTAGGTAACCAGCATTATTGGTTATGTGTCATTTATGCATTCATATTCAAATTCTCCAAGCCCTTGGTCACTGGCCTCAGCCTAGTTACTTCATTTGACAAAGGTATCAGTCTTGAGCCCGAGAATGTGGTGCTGTATTCTCATTTACACTTGCTGTTTTAAGTTTTGAGTTGACTGTCTTCACCTATTGCCAAGGGCAGGTTACCAATCTGGATGAGCTTTTTTGACTGAATTTTGTTTTTTTTTATCCATGCTGCCCTAATTTTAAATGTTTCTTGTGATGCAGTTATAGTTCTAAATAATACATACACCCATTTTACAGATGTTACATAACTTCATAGGTAATTCTGTTTGAATTTTGTTTCAGTCTAAAAGGGGCATCTTCTTTGACACTGTACTAAATGTTTTTAATCTCTCAAAATGGTAAAATTCAAAGAGATAATAATCTACAGCTATGGTTGGTAAAAACACAAAACAAAACAAACTAGCAACTAAAAATCAAAACAACAACCAAGGAATAAACATCTGCAGCCAGGACATATTTACTAGACACCAGGATGCTAGCCACCAGACACCTGGGCAGCCTGGTCTAAGTATTAAATGTGGAGATTGGTGGCCCTGCCTGTGGCAGGGGGTGGGGGGGGAGTTATAGCTTCATGATCCTCGAGATGCCTTCCAACCCAGGCCATTCTGTGATTCTGTGATGCTCTTACCTGACGTACAGCTCCAACCATTTCAGCACGACTAGACAGCCTAGCAGCTAAACGCCGCAGAACTGCAATGTCCTCCAGTAGTTTCTGGTAAGCTTCTCTGTGCTCGTAGTGATGCCATAAGTGAGCTGAAGACTGAAGAGAAAATATATAAGCCTTACTATTATGTCTTCCAACTTTTAGTTCGGATCAGTTAACCTGAGTAACAGAACTGGTATAAGACACATCCAGGCAGAAGTGCACATTGTTGAATTCACCACAGAGGAACAGCACTCAACAAGCAAGTAAGTGCTGCTACTCTGACATAGAATGGTGCTTTACTGCATACTGTAGGCACGCTTTTCAAGAGGCTAATAAGGGCTGAGCACATTTGTAATTCTTTTTCCTTTGAAATCAGTTGTGATTCACAACTTTCTACCTACTTCACAAACTTTACAAATACCAATCTATCTGTTCTATCAGTTCCAAGATATTTCAGCCATTTTGAAAATCAATCTCACATTAAGGTCTTAAGAATTCCAAAAGTAAGAGATAATAGAGAGCAATATTGCATGTAATTCAAATGACAGTTGCATATTTTTAATCATTTTTCATCTATCACTACAAAGCTTTCTGCTCTTGACTAATAATGTCACTTTGATGGATCAGATTTAATACTGAGAGTATATTGTTTGCTTGGGACTAGTATTAGAAGCAAGAGCAAATTCAGATCTTTCATTAACCAGAGCCTTAGTGAACATTTCTTCACCGAATCAGCTTTCTATTTGCAAAAAGGACTGATACAAGAAAATCTGACATAATGTAGTTCAGACTTACAGCAGACTGTGATGTTGTCTGATTCCTATATTCTTAAAGTGTATTTTCAGTATGCTCCAGTCTTAGCATTGAAATTGTCTTAAATAATTAATGAATATCACTGTTCACATAATCCTCTCTCTGATCAATTACTCTGTGCCCTTCTTCACATGCTCTCCCTCATACTACTGCAAGATTAAGTCAGCACATTGAAATGATTTGTATGAAAGGAGTAATGTCTTCTTCTCCTTTTTCTTCTCCTCCCTTCAAAGAAGGGAGTGGTGGACAATAACTTTTTTATCAGAAACTGTTGAGAAATCACATTTGTACTGCAAACCTTTGTTGTGGTAGCACAGCTAAGAGAATTTGGACCAACAACTCCAATGACAATCATTTTCAAACTTACTTTATCACTGTAGCCACTGTGTTAACAAATTGCAGCCTAAATTTGACTACAAGACCCAAGAGAATGGAAAGGAACGTGTTTGGGAAAAACATGCTCAGATTACAGATTTTTAAGTGTTCCTTGCCAAATGTAACTTAATTATTTTAACAAATCTGAAGTTCACGTAAATCAGCTTTCACTTAAAGGTGGGTTTTTGAACAAGACAGAAATTAGTAAAGTTGAATAAAAGAATTGTAAACACTGGTCAAGTTCATTAAGCAGTGTAATGAGCCTTTTCTAAAGAAATGAAGATAGTTTGCCACTTAGAGTGGGAACAGCTCTAATATGATACAGCAGAAGCTGTCCCATCATTTAATTGCTGTTTAGTTTATTCCATTTCATCAAAAAAATGTCTATCACATGAAAATGACAGTTGCTATTTTGTTGTAAAAGCTTGTAAAAGACAGGCTGCATCTTGTAAATTGAATGAAGGAGGGAAACCTTTCTCATTGGATAAGCACTCCAGTTCCTCAATCATCTTGGTAGACTTCTGAGATGATTGAGAGAATGAAGCACCACTCCTACGAGGAGAGACTGAGAGAACTGGGACTGGTCGGGCTGGAGAAAAGGATGTTGGGGGAACTCTGATCAATGTGTATAAATACCTGAAGATGGGCTGCAAAGAAGATGGAGCCAGGTTATGGGCCATGGTGCCCAGTGCCAGGACAAACTGGAACACAAAAAGTTCCATCAAAAAACATCTGGAAACCCTTCAGTGTGGACATAATAGAGCACTGGCATAGGTTTCTCAGAGGCATTGTTTCCCTGCTTGGAGATGAGTAAAAGCTGCTTGGACACGGTCCTGAGCAACTCACTCTGCATGTCCATGCTCAAGCAGGTGGTTGGACCAGAGGTCTTTGCTAACCTTAACAAATCTGATTCTGTGAAAGCTGATTGCAGCTGTCCAATACTGGCAACATGGTTATCGGTGTCTAATTAGGGATAATTTAGCATGTTAAATGTAACAAACTAGATGTTTCCAGCTGAAAATCCCCTTTTACACTAATTGGAAATAAATAGTAGGTATATAAATATTATAACTAATAGAGCCCTGAGATTTTACAGGTTGTTTCTGCTTGCTCTTTAAACAGAGGCAAGATCTGCAAAATATTCTCAACACTTTTTCCCCAGCAGCAACCTGGATGTGCAGATTTGAAATTCCACATAAAAAGATGTAAATATCACAATTTTTGTTAATTGCATCCTTTCTCACAAAAATAAGAGAATTTTCTGTTTTCTTAGCTATTTCTCAGAACTGTACCAACACTTTCTTGCAAGGTGCTATTTCGGTTACAAGCATGGTATCTATGCACCTCTTCCTTTTCTTTTTTTCTTTCTTTTTTCTTTTTTTTTTTGCACAAAAATGTGCATAGCACATAAATTAACACATCTCAGATAAACTTGTCATTTCAGTTAGAAAATCCAAAGAAAGCTGGTGAGAAGAACTGAAAACTACTGTTGATAAAATAAAATGAAGGGCGGCTAGAATGAAGAAGTGTTTAGGTCTGTAACCTTTTCCTAAGATCACATGTATTCCTTACGTAACCCTCACTGTTTTCTTATCCATGCAGTCTTTTATCATCTGCAGTTCACTGATCTTTTATGTTACAAACTTTTGAACTCAAGCTTCAGATCATTTCAGTATCTCACTTAACCAGATACTGCAAATTTACTGCTAAAGAAGGTCTCGTCCAGGAGAGCATGAATCAGTGCTCAAACTGCAGTTTTACATGCTCTTAACTTTGTCACTGGCTTATTCTAAGAACTGAACCTCAGGTTCATAGCATTTATAATTGAAAATTGCTAGAAGTAGGGCTTCATTCTCTACATGTTTTCAGCAACAGTAGCCCACTCTGGCAGGAAATGCTCTCTCTTCAGCAGGGAGTTACATAATGAGCTCAAGCAGTAGAAAATGATGTTTTGGGATACAATTTAGGATAAGTATAAGCAAGCACAGATATATATTTCAAACATGTGTGCACACGCATCTGTACAAGTGTCATTCAGGGAAATATTTATTGCTGTTTTCTTACCGTAATGGCTGTTTTAAAGTTTTCCAGTTCCTTCTCAGCATTCTGTTCAGTAAGATTTCTCTCTCTCTCTGCTTGGTTAATTCTTGATTCCAAGGTATAACTATCATTTCTAAAGGCCAAGGAAAGTTGTACAAATACATTCTGTTTGGATTTAAAAGAAGGCGATTTTAAATCAGTGCCACTGTAATGCAATTTGCAGTAACAACTTATGAATACAGTATAAATTTAACAAACTTCAGTACTTAAAATATTAAAATATTAAATATATTAAAATATAAAATATTGAAATAGAAAATTGAAAATATCATTTAGAAATTGTTTAAAATATCAGTTCTTATTACTTCCACTAAAAATGCGAGTGTTTTCATGAATGTTTCTCTGGGAGATCAATAGAGCAGAGACACAATGACGGAAGTAGCCTAACAGAAGCATTAGAAGCACAATGAATCTGTTTTTTAACTGGACTTCCTCCAAGGGTCCCTAAGGTTTTTAAACAGACAGTCTGTGCAGAGGAAATCCAGGGATGAGCTCACCATGAGCATTGTTTTACCTAAGGGATAAACATCTACCACCAAAAGCAAAAGATCAAGTGCTTAACATTCTCCCAAACCCTGCTTTTAAAAGTTGTTGCTCAGAATTGAGGCACACAAAATAAAAGGCACAAATAAATCAGGGGCATATGTAAGATCATAATTAATTTAAATACAGAATGAATTTATTAAGGCATAAAATGCACTTTGCATAACTGAAAAATGTTACATGAATTCAGAATATTTTTCTTTAATCAAGAATTAGAACTTGTGTTATTCAGAAGCTTACATGAACATAGAGCAACGTTCCCTTTGCTGTCTAAATTTATCAGTTTAAGGACACGCTTACCTCAACTTCTTTTTCAGTAAGTGGAGGGGAGCTAGAAATAAAAGCAAAACAATTCAGATTTTTCATTTTGTCTCTTAAAAACAAATATATTGAAATATTTAATTGGAAATAACATTGAATGTATTTCCCTTAAATATCTTACGATTCCTTTTGTTCAAACCAGTATTGTTTATTTGTTTGCTTGTTTTTTTAATAACAACAGCACAAGTATCACTTGAGTATTAACAGAAATAAATCAAAGTTTCTAGCAATTGCAAATATTGTTACAAATATCTGCACTATGCTGTGATAAATAGAAGAGCCAGCCAGAAAATACCCTCTTAGAGTTGCAGGTCAACAAATACACTGCACTTGTGATTATTATCATTACGTATTTTACTTGTGTTATCAGCTTAAATCTTGTGATGATACTAATCACAGATGGATGGCACTCAGGGCTTGGGGCATCATCCACTCACTTTTTTCTCTTACACTAAAAACTCTGAGCTCAACTAATTCATCATCACCATGGTCAAGACAGCCACCCACTGTCACCTCTCCCACAAAGCCTTCCCTACTCTCAGACAGATCAAGGACAGCACCTTTCCTAGATGGCTCACTCAGTAAGCTATTTTCAACATGATTTAGCAATTTCCCAGATTTGTTATGGCAGTATGATATTCCCAATTATGTCTCAGAATTTGACTCCATAAGGACGAAAGTAACCAATGCTGAGATTTTTCCTAATTGCCTATAGCTTATGCCATTGTCCTGGGTGAGTGGTGTGTAGTAGACACCCACAACGTCTGCACTGCCATCTATCTCTTTAATCCTCACCCAGAGGCTCTCTGCTCCAATGACAAAGGCTGTACAGGCTAATGTTTCCCTCATGCACAGCACAGCATCTCCACCTTTGTTGCCCTGACAGTCCCTTCTGAACAGCCAATACCCTTCCATCCCAACACTCCAAATATAGGACTCATTCCACCAAGTCTCAATAGTACCAGTGATATCATAGCTCTAAGAAAGGACCAAAGCTTCCAGTCCATCCCCACTTGATCCTCATGCTGCATGTGCTGATATGTAAACATTTCATATATGCCTCTGAACCTGCAATACTCCTTGGAGTGGCACTGATGCTACCATTAGCCTTGCCACTCTCACACAGTACCTACCGTACCATCCCTTGGTTTAACGTGTGAGTTCCTAATGGCATTCCACTCCCATACTAACCCTACTTTAAAGCTTTTTCAAACAGTTTTGCCAAGAAATGTTTTCATAAATGAGTCCTGTCATACTCAGCAGACTTCTTGCTTCTCAGATAAGGAAAAAAACCCTTGAGCCATAGAAGATGTTAAGCAATCTGCTGATAACTGCCCACCTGCACATCTCAAGGTCACGGAACCTGTACGTTCAACTATGTTTGCAGAATAACAATATTCATTTCACAGAAAAATCATCACTTGCAGAAAAGCTGCAGAATTTTGCCATGTCCAGATTTTTCCACTAAAAAACATCTGGCTTGAAGAGATACTAACACTTCCAACATGATTTCATATCCACAGCAGCAATCACAAAAAACAGGAGTAGACAGATTAGTAGCTGTTCTGTATGAAAGCATGCTTGTAGTATGTAAGTTAAGTTTTAGATTTTTTATGTAGTACTTAGAAACCATTTTGAGAATTGATCACTCAAAGTTGGTGCGCTCCCCAAACTATTCAGAAAATCTGTGTTGCATGTTTTAAGATGCAGCAGATTCTCTACATGTATGAATCCACCAAACCCAGAAAGGGAGTTCACTGAAAATTGTTAGTACACCTTGACCTAGGTGATTTCTTGCTACTTTCAATAAGCTTTTACCTTCCTGGAAGAGATTTGTGCACACGTAGCTTTCGCAGCAATATGTCAGGAATACCAGGCATGACATCAGAGCTATTCTTTGCCTCTTCCTCTTCAGTGGGGGAGGGGAGAGGTGAAGGACCTAGAGACATTTTCAGACAAAAATATTTTAGATGTTATTTGAGAAGCCATGCATTAATAATCAAGTCAGCATCTCACAGTCAAATAGAACTTTTTAAACCTAACCATGACTTTTTTTTTAAAGTTAACGAGGATTCTACTCCACCTCTACTCATTAAAAAAAGCAAGGTAATAAAAAAATTTCTAAGCCTTTTAATGCAGAACAATGCTTTTTGAATTACATACAGTGATGCATCACTCATCTCCTGTCTTCTTTTTGAGCAGGTGCAACAAGGGTAACCACTACAAATGTCATTCTTAACACAGAGAAATTGAAGTAATTGGTACTCTAACAGTCTCTAATGCACTGAAAAATTCCTCTTGTATTTTTTCTACAATTCAAATAGAATCCAAATTCATTACCATAACATCTGACATTTCACATGTGGGCTTTTTCAGTGTAGCTCCCTCATGTCTTGAATATTTTAGCTTATGTTTCATAATAGTACTATCAGTACATAATAGTACTGTCATTTTCTAGGCTTTAAATGCCACCTGACAGAATGATCATTCCTATACTTAACTACTACACTACACAACACATACTACTACACTACTGCAGATTTTGTTCATTTTTATGATGAATCTTCATTACAGCATGTACCATTCACACTGAATTTTCACTGAAACAGGTCGTGAAAGATGCAAATTTTCACTTTCATGAGGACTAAGATATCTTAGGTATCTTACGTTCAAATGCTATTTTTTAAAAGTTATGTTACTTAATTTTAATTTTATTTAATTTTGTGTGCAATAATTTACTGTCTCCTCTTACTTTGACAAAATTTAAAGAAAGACTCTCCTGTAGGAAAGCCAGGTTCCCCAGTTTTAACCTGAGACCTTTGCATAGCCTTCCTGTTCATTTAGCATAACAGTTTCTTAGACTTTCAGAGCACTGTGCAAAAGCTCAGATTTTTTTAATTGAGGAAAACACAGATGTGAAAGCTAAATTCTTTTTAGGTACATTTTAGTTCTGTGCAATTCTTTTATATTTAAAAATCTCATTATTTAAGAACCATTGCATATGACGTCAAAACAGCCCAACACTGAAAGGTCTCCAACATAACATATTCCACTTTTCTAAACAATCTATAGACACAACATCCTTTCTAGGACAATCACAATAACTTGGCATCAATTACAAGATTTGTTGGAGCCAATATACTTGATTCACAACAGTAATACTGAAGTAGCTGGCTACTTCCTATTATTAAAGCAGAATTACAACTCTAGCTAAAAAGAACAAAGTGGCTCTTACGACAATGTAAGGAAGTAAGTCTATCTAACAAATGAGCTAAGGATTTGTCCTCTCAATTGCTTTATCCATTCAGGAGAAAAAGTTTGATTGACACCCTTAATGTGCTGGCTATCATTTAGATGTGTAATAGACTTAAAAATACTAGTGACACTTTTGAGATGTTAGTTAGCAAGCTGGATCAAATAAAAAAGCTCCCTCTTTGAAAGATAACAGCAGAACAAGGGAAAATGGTTTGAAGGAAGGAAGATTTAGGTTGGATGTCAGGGGGAAGTTCTTTGCTATGAGAGTGGTGAGGTGCTGGAACAGGCTGCCCAGAGAGGTTGTGGATGCCCCATCCCTGAAGGTACTCAGGCCAGGTTGGATGGGGCCCTGGGCAGCCTGGTCTGGTATGAAATGTGGAGGTTGGTGGTCCTGCCTGTGGCGGGGAGATTGGAGATTCATGATCCTTGAGGTTCCTTCCAACCCTGGCCATTCTGTGATTCTGATTCTGTGATCAAATAATGTTTCATGTTTTCCCCAAAAGTTTCAGATCTCTCTAAGTGTTTAAAAACCTGGCAAAATATCACCTATTTTACACTTTCAGACAAAGTGCACAAAACAATTTCTGGGAAATAGTAACAGAGAGATAGGAATAATACTACCATATATAGGAATCCAAAAATACAATTATAATGTACAGGTAGAGGACAGTAAGTGTCTTTTAATCTTGCTTCATTCAGATTGAAGATAAGACTGTTTCCAGAGATAACATGAAATGTAGTATCTCAGTTATTCCCAAGTAACAGAAGCTTTAAGGTCATATGAAACAAAAATAAGGTCCCAGAGCGTACAAAGAATAGCACCTTTCACATTGTATCCTTCTATTCCTGCTTCCCAGAAGTGTACCATACTGGGCAAGGGCTACGCTACTCGTCTCTCAATCATCATTTACTGCACTCCATTACTACTCCATTGGAATTACTTTTGTAATTGAAGAACAAGAAACATTTTGGCTTTGATTTTCTTTTTTAATTAATTATAAAAATCAGTGTATGACAAACACACACCCATTCACACTTTTATGATACTGCACCTTTTTCCTGTTCAGCTGCTTCACTAAGTTCAGGAAGTTTAAGTCCAACTAAGTTTTGATTTCTCATCAAAATATGCTCCTGTTAAGAAAAACAATAACATTTCCAAGTAACTTAATTAAAAATCTCAATGTAAAGAGCTCTGACACGTGAACACTAAACATATAACATTCACTTTATTTAATAAAGGTAATGGAGATATTTATATGAAGTTATTTGTATTTGAAGTTTATTGGTATTGCATATTTCAAATTTCATGCATGCATTATTTAGCAAAATTACTGGTCACGTGAATAGATTTGCAACTTGTTCCCTTCCTGCTCTAGTTGAAAAAAGGAGTTCTAATAAGTGAGAGTGAAAAAAGCAGTGCTGGATATAGCCATAGTACTAAGCAAGTATATCCCCAAATGAAATGAGAAAACCCAGAATATGAGATACATAAAATTGACACTTTATTCAGTAGTATTTGCTTACATCAAAGCTTCATTGCTACTGTATTCTGCCACTATTCCCTGCAGGTACAAAGAAAGTGCACTTAAGGACTAAGCTTCATCAATATTTTTTCTCTTTCTACTATCACCTCATTTCCTACTTTCATATTCTCAAATATATTTAAAATTCACAAACATCTGCTTTCATTTATAAGAAGATAATTCTCATTAGAGTCAGAGCTCAAATCCCTCATAACTGGACTTACATTTCATGTTCTGTTAATTTTTTGATTCTAACTACTAATAGTGTTTAACAGCCAGTAAGATACTCAAAATCATATGGCTCAAGTGTCTCTATAGCAAACATTCTAATACATATGTAGTAAGAATATATGTGTTATATAAACAGGAAAAGATGAATAACCAAGCTGACATTCCCAAGCAATACAATGACCAAAGTGCAGAATTTGAGGCCTTCCTCACCATTATTATGATGTTCTAAGGAACTGTGGCACTTAAAGGGGAGGAAGGGAAAAGTCCTGCTTTGTTTACAACATGTGTGTACATCTTGGTCACTGTACATCGGTGGTTTATTTTTTCATGTCACTTCTTTTTCAGTAAAATGGCTAATTCTTAATGCAACATAACCATACCAAAACAACTTCCTGTCACCTGAGATATTTTAAATATAATATTATTGCAAAGTTCAGTATTCCTGAGTGATACGACTACTGCCCTTTAAAGGGAGACTGCCAAGAGGCAAACAGGATTCAAAAAACACCCAACTGAACAAAGTAGAAGTGATTTTTGAAACCAAAGAACACTTTACAAATACTTTGAGTTGCAAGAGGTTTTAAGCCCGTAAACAAAACTATAGTATCCATTTCTAAACTTAAGTTAAAGCTTTCAGTTTATACACAGGTCTCCTTTCATACAGAAATCAGCCTGTTTGCACTTTGTAAGTCTGGTTCTGAGGAAAACTCTGAAGGAACAGAGAAAGCACAGTGAAGTGAAAGAAAGGAAGTGAAAGAGCCTAAGCAACCCTTTTAAAGGGAATGTTATTATATCCTCAGGAAGGAAAGATTCTTCAGAACTGAAATTCTTCTTAGAAACCAGAGGAGATCATTTTACTTGTAAGTGTGTTTTACAAACGACATGATCATTAATCAACTGCTTCCTGTTTATAGTTCATGTAAACTATGCAAAAAAGAGGAACTGTGATTTATACTCACCTTTTTGTCATAATGAAAACAATTAGTTTCCTTGACACTCGTATTATAATTATTTCTGAGGGCAAAAACATACACGTGCAAGAGCACATGTGCATATGGAAGAGACAACAGTACAGTTGATGCATATTGTGAATGAACTAGGAAACAAAGTAATTCCACAGCATGTAGTTATAGGTTACAATTTACTGAAGTTGCAAAGGAAAAATATCACTGATTTTGCTAAAACTGTATTAGATTAGTGTACATTTCTTAAAATGATAAAAATAAGGCTAAGCGAGTTGAAAGTTCAGTAAGATACAAAAATAAGTTTACAGCAGGATAAAATCAGGACTCACCTCTCTGAGTTTTGTCAATTTCTGCATCCGAACAGGTTGAACTTGGATTTGGAGGTCTTTGAATGCTTTTATTTGATTGCTGGATTTATTACCAACAAAGCTTTTATCTTCCTCAGATGGTAACTTCACGGGTACTTTATCCTTCTGTCCAGGCTCTAAACTATCCCATGATACAGCTCGTAGAAGAGGAGGACGCAGCCCACACAGTTTAAATTCTGGTTTAAAAGAAACTTTATGGTCCCTCATTTCTGGAACAGGACTTTTTAGCTTTGAGTCTATATTTCCTATTCCTGGTCCTGGTAGATGGGTTCTTAAAGGAACATCATTTTCTTTTGCTTTCTTGAGGAAGGATTTTCCGAGTTCATTTTCAGAGACGTTCAAGCAAGTGTTAAGAGACATTCTGCCACCATCACTACCTGAAGGGGAGCACTTAGGTAAAGTATTTACATGCGTACGTGGATCAAAGTTTTCTTTTTGTTCAGAGAGTTTTTCTTTGGGGTTTTCAAAGCCAGCAGAACGAGGAACCAGCCTTCCCTGAGAAATCTTTCTTTGATCATTCAGCCTGCGATCCATTAATCCTTTGCAAACATTCTAAAGGTAGAGGGACACAAATAAAAATGTGATTTTCTTTTTCCCTGTATAGGGTCATTTTCCTTCACATTGATGTTTGCTTTTGAACATGTGCTGTTTAACAGCTGAATAATTTTTAACTGCACTTGAAAAAAAATGAGTTGGGAATCTCTTCTCTGAATCTTTAAGATAATATCCTCCTCATTCCAAAAATCCTCATATAATCAGGATTCTCATCATCTTAATATAAGTTGATCATCTAACATAAGGTTTGCCTGAGTATCTGCCTCTAATCCCAGATCTTATAGTATTTTTAGATTTCTTGACTTGATTGGTTTCTCTTTTTGTTTGTTCCTCATCTCCCAAGAGAAAAAATTTAGGCTTGTACACAAATATAAAGAACTTACTTTAACTTTTCCCTATGTTTGTCAGATCTCCATGTTCCTATCTAGTTCCACTTCTAGTAGTGTGTTTAATTCTATATAACACTGCCAAAAAATTACATTAAAATGTAGTTGATTACTCTGTTCACCAACCTATACCTTATCTTTCTTCTATTCTATTGTTACTTGAGATAAATAATTCGCATCATTTTAGTGTGTGCAGGACTTCATTATCATGCAGCTTTAATAGCAAAAGTCCTACCAGCCAAATATAAGGCTGTTACAGGTTTTAGGGCTAAGGAAGTGTGGTTAAGGTATGTTAGTCATCCTATTCTCACTGTGATACAGTAAGATACAGAGACAACTGAGGCTGTTGTATAGAATATATGCATGCTAACTATATAGAATCTTACTCTGCATATATCACAACAGGTTATAATTTGATTGCAGTCTGCAACCAAATTGACTGACAAAATTTGAACTGACAAAAGAACAACGGCTTATTGCTTCTGTACTTTAGTACAGAATCTGTAATTTTGCTAAGAGCACCTGTGTCAGTAATTTAAGGCAACAAACACTCCACTGGGAGCATCTGACCCAAGTATGTTGCGACTCTTCCCCTTCGTAGTTATTGCTCCAAAACTCTGCTGCATTTAAAGTATTGCCTAATCCACTCATGACAAAATCTTTTCAAAGGGCCGTGTGATGCTACCTGAAGCAAATTAGAAAGCACTCGCATAAACTGCTCAACAAATAGGAACATGAAGTTGTAACACCCTATCAGCAGTACCCACTACTAAGTATGGTAACCTCTTCTGCTCAACTAAGTAGGTCTAGAAGAGTTCATCCATCTGAAACAGAAGCATACACTGAAGTAGCTGAAGGGGGAATTTTAATTTTAGAATTAAAGTTACTCAGCATATTGATTTTAATTAAGATAAAGCATGAATAAAAGCGTGTGAACGATAGGATGCAGAGCACAGCTGTAGCCTGTTTTCCTTCAGTATATTTTGGTGCTTTGCAGTTTCTTAGTTAAGAATGCTTTTTTTTCCTTAGTGGAGCTTTGCTTTTCTGTTCAGTTAGCAAACAGTTCTTAGTTTATTTAATCACATAAATAATTTGTATATGTGCTCAGAAAAAAAAACAGATTTAGTTTTAGAACACCATATAAAGCACTTACCTCTGCAGTTTGCCTATCATCTTCTTTAAAAGTTCTGTTATTCTAGCAAAAAAAAGGTAAGGAAAAAAAATTGTTTGTGCTTTCAAGCTATGCTGCAATGTTGGGTATAGATATTAAGGGATGACCTTTAATACATAATTTTATTTTTATTTTTACATTGTCCCATTTATTTATGAAGTAATCTTACAAACTAGTTTTTTCCATAAATTAGGATTATATTGGATCTTTTTCCATTTAGTATACTTCACAATTCTCTACGATCCTTCAGTGCTTATTACATCATGGATTTCAGACTTCAGAATTAGCATTTATTAATTCCTAAATTTGCAGAAAAACATGCCAATAATCTCACTTTAGCATAGAAAAAAGTATTGAAAACACTCACTTTCCTCAGGGATGAATAGGACAGTGTAGTATGTGCAGTACTTTAATAATCAGGTTAGTGTGCAGAATACTCAGCTCGTTCTTACCTGAACTGGAGACGCTGACTCAACACTAGTGGCTGTACATATATCAGACCCTAGGAAGACACAAATGATTAAAGCATGATTAAATCCTGGTGGTTTTGCTCAAAAATTTGAATACCACACATTAGCAAATCTACATACACACACTTACATATAGCATGCTAAGAAAAAAATAAAATATTATTTAAAAAGAAAAATAAAACCTGAAGTATGAGAAGTGAAAGATCTTCAAAATGTAGCACAATTCTACTATAAAAAAGAGTAAAAAAGAACCTGTATCCTAGAAGCATCACTACAGGAGTACAATATAATGCAGAAAAATAGAAAAGTAAATATATAAGCCTTAATGATCTTTGTCATATTCACAAGTAAATGCTTTAATCTATAGACTAATTTATTCTCTAGAGGAAATTCTAAACATATTTCATTGACAATTTATATATGATTTGAGCCTGCGTAGAACTTTTTACCTGATGGAACAGGAAGAGTAAGAGAGTTGCTCCGAGATGCTACTGGTGAAACTTTTGGACTAAGCGTAGGCGAAACAGCTTCATTAAAACAAAAAAATAAGACAGCAATTTTACTCTCTAAGTTTATGGTTTCTGAACTTTTAAAATTCAAATAAGATTAAAACATTAGTCTCGTAATCATCAACTTAAAACATTAGTCTTGCAGTCATCATCAGACATTTGTCCAAACCGGACCAGTCATTTTAATTGCCAAGTTATACTTGACTATTAGGAGCTTTGAGTAGGCTTTATCTCATGTATTTAGCACAAACTAATAAATTTTGTTGATATATAGAAATTTCATTTCCCTCAGTTTCATGAGTTCTGCAGAGAAGTGGACAAAAGAGGACACATAAGGAATTTTTTTAAAAGAGGAAATTTTAGTTTAAAAATGTATAAAGTTTTATCTCCTTGCATAAAGTGTCAACCTGATTTTAAGACAGAATTTTGTTTTGATTTGGTATTTCAGAACTAATATATAGTCCTATTTAATGACAAAATGAGATTTTGTCCTAGCCATCAAACACTTAAGAGAAACTATTTCCAATGACATTCCAGAACAGAACAATTTATTCTATTTCTTTTTAGTGAAAATCTGATTCATTTAGCTTAGTTTATGACTATATCCAGAATAAAAGTCAGTATAGTTATATCTGGGTGATATGGTTTTCTGCAGTACAAATGTTTTGTCAAAGTTTCCTTTTATCTATCTTTATCTCAAGTAGGAACTTGAGGCAGAAAATCTTGACAAACAAATTTGTTTAAGATTCTGACTGAAACACTTCCTCCTTTCATGCTACACTGTCTTCAGTGTACAGTCAGGCACATAGAAACACTTTCTTCCACTGTTAAATCTAAATGTCAAGACTGATATTTTCTATTTTGTACTGAAAAGTGAAGAGAAGCTGAGGGACACTGACCTACAAATTAACAAAATATATGCATGCAGTAGCAGTGTACGCATTACAGTAGATGCTCATTTGTGCTTTTGCAGATTTCCAATGTACAATCTAAAACTGTATCCTCAAAATCTATACCTACCTGTGGGTGACTCAGGGAGACTGCTTCTTGACTTTCTGCCTCTGCGCATTAGAAATCTTTCGCTCACTTTCTTTGCTTCTTCTAGTAATTCAAGGTTCTTCTTTTTGTCTTCTTCTGATATGTTGACATCTGGTAGCTGATCATTTACCAGATCAATCACATGACCATTGTTGTCTGGGTTGAAAATGGCAGAATTAGAACAGTACCTCATGTATCCGAGCTGCACTTTGGAATAACCAGCATGAAAATTTTCTTTAAAGTTATCTTTGAGTTTCCATTAATTAAAAATTCATGCCCACTCATCTTCTAATCCTGTTATATTCTCAATTTTAGGTCATCAAAAACACAGATAACCTTCTGAGATTCTAATTTGTCACAACAGAATTGGCTTTAGAACCATCTCAACAACTCAAGTAGTCACGGCATTTCTGCTGTATACTCAATTTTTCAATGAGTTTTGTGTTTCCAGTTTTTCAAGGCTAAGAACCCATGAATCTGGCATAGATTTATGCACACTAGCACTAGTTACAACACCTTGTATGTCCACTTATGGTCATGTTAGATATGCAGCCCAGGAGAGCGCATGGATCAAAACCTGAAAGCCACAGACCTACGCTTAGATCCTTGGACTAAAGCATTGTTTTCTGAAGAGTTTTTAATGAATTGTCAAAGAAACTCCTATCTTAATCTTTGGCTTTCAAATTTGTTGAAAACAATAATATTTGAGCATTAATTTTTAAATTCTTTAGGCTACCACTAAGCAAGAAATACAGCCTGTTGTCAGAAGGGTTCTGTCTGTATGAGTTGGTGCGAGCAGCTTCTACAAATGTTTATAGAATTTTAGGGAAAGTATTACCTGAAGACAAGCCGCCAAAGAACGAAAAGATACATGCTGTTATGAATAGTGTGCACCTTCTCTCTGTATGGCTGAGAAATTAATCCCAGTACAACACTAAAAATACTGCTTGCATGAACTCTTATTAAGAAATGAAGAATATCTTCTCTTGGATAGCCTGCTTGTTTTCATTAAAAGTTTATTGTGATATGATAAACAAACTGGATAATTTGAGACTTAAGTTCCCTTTGACAGCAAAAGTTCCAATGTTTTAAAAGTAACAAAAATCAGTATTACTGAACAGTATTTTGAACACAGCAGGGATTTTAAGCTTGTGCATCTCTGGCCTTCTAAAAATAATAAGCTAAAATACTAATCTAACAATTTTGCTAAACTAACCATATACATATTTCTCTGGACCTGTTCACATGCAAGCCCCTTATGATCATAAACACTTGATCGCTTTGCATTATGGTACCAATATTCAGTGCGTGCATTACAAATAAGCATGCACAGGAAAAAAAAAGATGTGGTCAAAAGAGTCAGACTCTATACCTATGCCTTTATTGCACGTCACATTTTCAGAGAAACGTCCTAGCTTAAATGAATAATCATTTCTTACCAACAGAAGTCAATGAACTTGTTGGATTCCTAGTGGCACGGTTAGAATGTCTTCTATGAGGACTACGAGGTCTAGAAAGAAAAATGAATGACAAATATTATGGGAATATGTCACTAAGAAAAAATAAAGGCTCTACTTTTCTATTACCTCCAAAATATTAACATTAAAAGAGAAAACATTAATTAAGTAATACTTTTAAAAATACATTGGAATGACATTAAGAAAGCAGGAAATAAAAACCGACAGTATTTCCATTTTGTCTTCACTCTAACTTCCCAGAAAATCTTGAGTTTAATGGTTGAGTTCTGTTCCATATTAAAAGTGAGGTTAAAGACTTATGGATTTTGATGGTAACATATGAAAGTTTTTACTCCCTTTTATATTTTAAAAAATGCAGTTTTCCTATTATGGCATAAAACTCATCTAAATACAGTACGTTGCAAAAAGTTATTCTTAGTCTTTATAAGTTGTTAGTTTCCTAAAATAAGTTTCATGCATTAAAATTATCTCTTAGGCTACCGTAATTGCACAGAACCAGGGGAATATCTCATAAAATCAAGTGATGATCCAGCAGATAATGCTTTTTTAAAATGGTTGCACTGTAATTCTAACTCTTAAACAATCTTCAAGTTCAGGCAAGCATACTTTAAAGATATAAGCAAATCATAGCACAGATCTTGATCAATAGATTCTGATTAGTTCTTCATATAATTTAAGGCCAGGTTAATAAGTATGCTTTATTAGTAGAGTGAAAATAACAATAATTCCATTCAGCAACTTACTTTCATGTATACTAGAATTCAAGGTGCAATTTTTGCTCTGTCTACCTGAATAGACATTTGCCTCAAAACTCACTGTATTTAGTCATTATATACTCCATACTTTCAACTGTCTATCTTAGAAATGCTGTCTGCTTGAATTTTTAACTGATACATATTTTATCACAATAGCTCAGGAGTACAGTCCTATCTCTTTCCAAAGCTCTCACTGCTTCAATGGAAATATTTATATGAATAAGGGCAGCACTACTGGCATATGTATGTATATATAAGCAGTAGTCCAGAATTAGGGATTTAGTTATTAAAGGAATGTTTTTCAATTTAATAAAACTTTCCCATGTAGGGAGGGTGGGGAACTTCATTACATCGATTGTTGATAGACTGTGTCCAGGTTAATATTTAAGATTTAGACATAAGAAGAGTATGTGTACTTATGCCATGCATTGAATATGAGGAATTAAACTGTCAGTCATCCTAGTAGTACATGTACAATTGTAGCACATACACGCATACCATTTTATGTCTATGGAAGGACTGAGTAATTTTTTCTTCACTAGGGCATACTCTACTTTCAGAAGGATAGATTTCAAAAGTTATAGCTGTCAGTTGAAGCATGCGTAACTTTCACTTATGTTTTTGTTTAAATTACTCTATTCTGAAAGATTAGAAAATAAACAATTTTGAAGGATACCGATTTAGGTTTGCAGGATTAGTGACATAAGAAACTGTTCTTTAA
The DNA here is from genome assembly GCF_023343835.1 of Lagopus muta. Taxonomy (NCBI): domain Eukaryota; kingdom Metazoa; phylum Chordata; class Aves; order Galliformes; family Phasianidae; genus Lagopus; species Lagopus muta. The sequence goes on along the minus strand of NC_064438.1, from coordinate 8,829,293 downwards.
TATCAACTGTACTTCCAACACACAAATTCCCTGCACCCAAAAGGAAAGACAATACAATCTAATTACTAAAAGGGCTGCTCCTAAAATAACATCTCTGATTTTACTACATTGGCTGACAAGGTCAGGCAGATGGAGGTACAGCAATGGAACTTGAACCTGCCCACCAATATATTCTATTATAGTTTGTTTCCGTGTAACAGATGGCAGCAGAGGGGCAGTCTGACAAAAAGGTGTCTGATGTGGAAGTATGGAGGAAGCAAAGGTGTGTCATTGAATTTGCCCACGTAGAAAAAGTGGAACTCATTGACATTCGTCAGTGTTTGCTGAATGTTTATGACAACTGAAGTGTGGATGTGAGCATAGTGAGGTGATGGGTGGTATATTGCAACAGTGGTGACAGTGAGTCACTTCCATTGGTTCAGATTTGTATGAGTAGAGAATTGTGGTGAAAATACACAGCTCAAGGTGGTGACTGTGCTGAAATTCAGAATTTTGTAGCTGAGAATTTGCGCTAACAAATAGTGTTATTGTGTTCTTTGTATCTGTTGGAGTTGAGAACAAATAGGAGGCATTACTTTTGGAACAACCTATGTACAAGGATACATCAATGATATTTTAATATGACACACATTTCAAAGCAAATTCTTAGAAACAGCTCCCAGAACTACTGTACAAATTATGCATAGATTGGTAGCATATCATGTAGTACCTGTTAACCAGATTTTTATCGATTTCTGCATCAGGCATACTAGCATTCTCTGGAAGAACAATAGAAGGTGTACTGCTTGTAGTTCCTTCAGCATCGGTGTCCTGAATGATTTGTTATAAATATAAAGTTAAGCAGAAATTCAAAGTACTGAATATCCATCTGAGGGGAAAATAATTGTGATTTTTCTATTTAGCCTACAAATGACTGAACTGAAAATTACCTTTTATTTGATAAGACTTATTTGAGTTTAAAACCTTTATTTACACTGCTAAAAACAATTATAATTGCTTCTGCTAGGCACTAGTATGTAAAAGAAGAAAATGCTGTATTATTTAGTCATTTTTATTCTAAATTTTTCTTGAAATAACATCCCAAAGTTCCATAAGAAATTTTGACTTCAATTGGCAGTTGACATTTGTGTCCCTGCTCACGGCAGGGAAGTTAGAGCTATATGACCTTTAAAGACCCCTTCCAATCCAACATTCCATGATTCTGTGACATTTCTGAATCTTGAAGAGGAGCATGCTTACTAACTGTGGCACAAAGCCACTTACATTCAACTGTTATGAATAACATTTTGCAAACGCCATTTGCTCTCAATTGTGCTCACTACTTTAAGAATATTTATCTATTAAAGGCTCACAGAAGCATAACGAATTCAAAATAAAAAAAATAATTATTTTAGTAATTGTTAACACAGAAAATAAAGAGCTGTTGTAAAAAATAATTTGTGCATTTGAATAATTACTCATGATAATTTAGCTTAACACATTAATGTTTTAGAGCATAGAGATTTCAATCATTTTGATTCTTTGCATTGAAAGTCATCAATTTATAATTTTGTTTCCATCATCTAACGGAGACTTTTTTTTGGAGAAGTTAGGGTAGTCCTAAGGTTTGTTACAACAAGCAAGTGGCAATAGAATAAACAGAAATAAAATTATATGCATACAGAAAGATACTATCATAGAATCATAGAATGGCCTGGGTTGAAAAGGACCACAATGATCATGTAGATTCAACCTGCTATGTGCAGGGTCACCAACCAGCAGACCAGGCTGCCCAGAGCCACATCCAGCCTGGCCTTGAATGCCTCCAGGGATGGGGCATCCACAGCCTCCTTGGGCAACCTGTTCCAGTGAGTCACCACCCTCTGTGTGAAAAACTTCTTCCTAATATCTAACCTAATATATATCCCCTGTCTCAGTTCCCCCAGTTCCCTGTCCCTGTCTCAGTTCCCCCTTGTCCTATCACCTCATAAACAGCCGTTCCCCCTCCTGTTTATATGCTCCCTTCAAGTATTGGAAGGACACAATGAGGTCTCCCCGGATCCATTTCTTTTCCAAATGATTAGTAGTCATGTATCTGTTAGGTATCAAATACAATAGAATTCCTTTCAACATTTCTAAGGGACATATTTCACTGCTCTTGAAATAATACACTCTGATAAATACAAAGAACTCTGAAAGAATTTGAAAATGGCGTAACACTCCAGTATAGAGCATAACACTTCTTTCCCTCAAATGCAAATTAAAAAATGTTTTGAATTATACATCTGATCTCGGATTCTTGGTTCTGTTATAAATTGCACTTCATACAGTTCCACAGTTCTGTAATTATAAAACTCATATGATGTTTCTGGGCAAGATCACACATACTTTCGCATAACAATTGGCAACAAGACCTAGGGCACGAAGATATTTCAGGGCCAGCTTGCTTGAATAAATATATATATCTTTATAATCATAAGAGCACTCAGACTGATATAAACAGGTATTGGAGCACGAGCTCTAAATGGAAGTTTATGCTTTCACAAAGTTGTACATCCACATAAGGTTTGGACAGAAGTTTTCCATCATCTTCCCATTGCCTGTCTACAAGTGTCCTCTCCTACTCAACTTCCAGACATAACTGCTCCCAGCCATCTGCAGTAGATGCCTCATCTTCTCTCCCAGTAACAGTGACTGCCTGCTACTAGTCTCCACTCCCTTCATATCCCAAACCTTCCTCTCACAAAAATGGACAGTAAAATTGACTTAATCTTTGCTGTTTAGGTGGAAATTTATTCACACTTGCTACAAGGATGATTATATATGACCTACTCTGGGGGAGAAGGAGACTTGTGCAGGGCTGGGAGGATGAACAATGCAATTTTGGCCATAACAGAAGACCCAAGATGCTCAGAGATGCTCAGGGCAGGCAGATTCTGCAGAAATTCTGGTGTTAAGCTCTATCAAGACCTCCCTAAGAGAACATGCTTTTAAAGTTTTAAAATCCAGCCAAATTTGGATGGATTTGAACAGTAATGGGAAAAATGCATTTCTGCTAAAAGGGCTACTGTGCCAGAAAAGTCAGCTGATAAAGCTTTCCTGGATACCACCTACATTTTTTTAAAATATTGGAAAGAAAGTCCTCTGCCACACGGTCTCGTCCTTATAAAACAATGAAAGACCTTAACTGAATTTCAGAACATATTTGGCCTGAAACAGACAATCATGTGAAAGTCCTTAGAAGAATAATGCATCTCAAAGTGGTCTTTTGAGAGAGATGGGGTTTTAAACCAACTTAATTTTGTATATTTAAGTGAAATGTTGAGATGAAAGTTTTGCAAGTAAGGCAATGCATGTCAAGTTGTAACAACATTTAGTTGAAAAAGACAACAGGAGAAAAGGCAAAGCAGGTACAGGACATCTTCAGACAAAACAAGTAGCATGCAGTGATGTGGTAAAAGAGGTGCACAGATTTAAACACAAAAAATTATGAAATGCAGAAACTTGAGTGACATAATAATCAGTGTAACAAAGACGTTATGAACATGTGAAACATCTGAATAGACAGAAATACAGTGTTCAGGATACAAAGAGGTAAAAAAGCAGGAGAAAGGCAAAATTATTTTTTACTTAAAGAGAGGGGAAGATAGTAGCTCACAACCAACCCTAGAAGTGTAGAGTTTATGATACATCATAAATCTTTTAACCTAATTGATAAGGGTTTATTTTACTTTTCTTATATTTTTAACACTACAATGCATCAGTTATTACAGATATCATCAAAAGCTTACTAATTTTATGTGAAATTACTAATTAAACAAAAATACAGAAGTGGCTAAACATGACATTTAAATGTTTTATGAAGTTCGCTGGAAGAAATTATTCTGTATCAAACATCTAAAATATCCAGTACTTCCAGATTAGCACACAACAAAGAGTTCAACTGCACACTCATAATTCAGACACATTTCAAACAAGGGGTTAAAGAGCTTTGAATAGGGCTAACTGCTCTCAAAATGGCGTTAATGGGAGCTTCCCATCAGAAACCCAGAGCTAATGAATATTCTGAGAAATGTTTAGAGTAGGCAGCTTACCTAAGAAAAACTATTTTTCAAAATGGATTTGAGAAATACAACCCCATGTTTCCATCATGTACAAGATAACTAAAGTACACAGTAAGTTACATGTAACATAAGGTTCATATTCTTTTTCTCAGAACTGTTTTGTTAATACATATGTGTTTGCACGTAAGGAAAAAGTAGGAGAGCATCTCTTGGTACAGAATAAGGAAATTGTTAGGCACTAGGCAGCATTTTAAATAAGAGATTTCAGTCGTGAAAAGTTTTGTTCAGTGGCAGTGAACTAACTGGTCTCCCAGATTGTAGTTCCTTCTGATGCCCTCTCCTTGTTTGCAAGTTCTATTACACAACATTAAGGTATCTCACCAATTACACAGTCATGCTGTAGAACCCACTCCACAGGAGGACCCAGGAGCGACAATAGGTATGAACAAGATCAAACTGTCAGAACATTAGCTAGTTTCAATGCTTAGTAATTCTAGTAGGCTAATAAGCAATGTGTTGATTAAAATCCTTCACCTGTTAAATTGTTATTTTTAGGCATAAAGTATCTGAAACAAAATGTTTCACCTAATTAACTGACTCATGAGCTATCTCATTGCTTCAGTTCATTTCGGACCTACTTCTAAAAGGCCAGTATTTTATTTTAAAAGAATAGTTGGTTGAAGTGCTTCATTTCTGCCATTTCACAAGCCAGCCCTGGAATAGTCATTGATGTCTTGCTATCTGATTTTCTTTTTTTAATCTTTGAGGGTGTATTTCAATATTTCTCACAGAGGGGTGAGGGTGCATTAAAAACAAAGGGGAAAAAAAAACCCGCAGTAGAACAAAACCACAGACTACTTTCTTTATCTAATATACGATCTCAGCTAATAGTCTGATAAACTTGCATCCATTTAGGGTGTTTATCTTAAGCCAGGAAACTAACACTCAGCACAGTGTGCTGTTTAAATGGAATGTATGACAAATCGATGTAGGGCTCACTGCTGACAATATTTTCCAATGATGCTGAAGTAGCGGATGTTTTCACCCAAAATATAGAATACAGTGTCCTCAGATCCAAGGACAGTGATATACTCTAACTGAGGATGTGCCAGATTATAAATTCTGTTCTCCTTTATACCAGATGGCACGAACCAGGACGATCTAGATAATATGATTTCATAATTCTTTAATTCAATTAAACTAACAACTTATTAAAAAATTAATAACAAAACCAAATTATTAGAAAATAGAACTACTTTTTATCAGTAGTATAAATTATTCGAAAGGCAAAACTGTCATCACTTAATGATTTTTTTTTCATTATATCTGCAAATAAAACTTTAAAACCTATACACAATTAAATGAATGCATATGGATAGCTGTCACACACACTCAGTGTAGTTTCAGAACATACTCAGCTAGAGAGTACAAACCAAAAAACAGATTTCCATCTTTTACACACATACTAATTGGAGAACACCACCTATAAATTTGTAAGAGCAACAGCAAGTGTTTTCAGACTACTGTGAGGCGTAAATCTAAGTTCTTTTCTCAGAAGTTAAATTTTTATGGAAAAACAACAGTTGTCATTCCTTAATCTAAAAAATACTTGAAAAATTCTAAGAAAGTCAGCTGAAAAATCACTCATAGCCTCATCAGTTTGTCAAAGCACACCAGTATATAGCTAAGGACTACGTTATTTTGCAGACTCCTAAATGTACACAGCCAGTTTCAGCCCCAAAATAAGTATCAGAAAAATCTGTAAGAGTGCTTACTTTGGCTGGAGGAGAACTGTTGTGTTGTGCCTCTTTTAGTTGTTCATTTTCTTCAGGTAGGGTTGGCATGGTGGACAGAATGGAGCACGTTGATCTGCAATGTGGACTAGCACGACCATACACTGCTGAGAATGAGACTGTTTCAAGTTAGCCTGAAGGTATAAGTGCTGCAAGGCCTTGTGATCCACTAGATGTGTTAGATGCCAAAAATACATATCAAATTCATTAATAAAGCTATGGTCTAACACAGAGATCACTTTACAATAACAAACAGTATTAAAGTTTAAAATTAACTATAATCTTGTGTTTTATTAAACTAAAGTTTTCAAGGTCAAATATAATTTTATAAATGCATTTAACCTCCCTTTCTTGTTGCTATTCCCACTCCTCTTCATGTTACAGATTTTATTTATTATTTTTTTCCTACTGTGACTGTGTTGGCTGTAATTAAACTACCTCACTATAGATCTTCCAAGAAGAAAACAATATCCTGGATATCTGTAACATTCCTTTTAGTAACCAAGAAAGTCCTAATGCCACGGAATATGATCTCAGATTGCAAAGAAAGGAAGATCTTTAGAAGGAAAATTGGTCAGTCAAATCACAACACTCTTTCTTTGGGCATGTGCTGAGGCTCTTCAAAGACCTAGGTGAGTTGGGCAAATACTATAAACACTTGCTGTATGTCTGCCGAAGACTACAACAATGTACAAGACATTTTCAAAGCAAAATAGTAGTTATGCTTGAATGGGAAAAAAGAAATCACTGCTGACTAGCTGAGAAAATTATTGCTTTTAGTATCAACTTGAGCTACTGCCTTCACATTGTAATCAGAGAAATGATTGGTACTAATCCTTACAGCTACAGAAGTATTACAAGACTTACTCTGACACCTACCGGACAATTAAGGAACAGTTCTCACAAATAAATCATTTGACTCCTTGATGGTGCCTACAGACAACAGATTAGATGATTAACAGAGACGACGTGATACATAATGACTGACTAGACAAGTAAAATATATTTCCTTGACAGTTAATTTGCAGCTGTGTATAGTATTGTGTTATAAACTCAAAGTCTAATGTAGCAACAACTTAAAGAGTGGGCTAAGGAGATGAATATACACATAAAGTTCTGGTTCTACAACCAAAAAATATTGTCTTCTCTGAAACCCAAGTTCCTAATTTCATCATTATTCTTTTACTGCTCTGTAGATGAGGACGGAGTAAAAGAGTCATGATGGCAAGATGAGTTCATATAACTTTAAGGTATTTGACAACCTAACATCAATTTTCTAGTTTTCCTTTCCATCTCAGGGAAGGGAAGATTATTAAAGAACACACTGATTTATTGAGGCTGGCAATTAAAATTATCAAAATACTCTTAAAAAAAAATCAACAAGAGAGAAAAATAGTCATAGGAAATACCAAAGCAGCCACAGTGCTTAGAAATTCCTCACCTTTCACAGAACTAGGAAAACCTACAAAATGTGTGAAAACTTTAGACTACAGAAGCAGTTAGGACCTATGCTTTTATTATGCTTCTACTCTATTACTAGAAGAATAATCAGACACAAGGCCATTCATATGAAATTTAATGCATAATTAATATCCTGAAAAGAGCTACAACAGCAACTATCTGTACACAAGCATTTCTGTGCTTTCAAAAAACAAACAAACAAACAAACAAACAAAACAAAACAAAACAAAAAACACCACCACAATTATTCCATTGACGTTCATTGGTAAAGACTGTGGAAAGATGCAACATAAATTATGTAGTTGTAAAGTCCAATAGAAATACAATTTCTTTTCCCTCCTCTCTCTCCAGTAAGTTTTCTATTTCTTACGCAAGACATGCTAATCACTGTAAGAAAATCATGTTTCAATGTTATGTAGATAATTTGAACCTGCTACGAGTGAGTTTCTATTGTACTGCAGTAAGAGGAAGCTCACATTTCTGTCAAGGTTTTATCCACCTCTAACTGCATATAAAAGTAGAGAAAGTTTTCCATGAAAGAAGGTATATTTTTCTTTAATAAACATTTTTGAATCATCCTTAAAGTCTTAAATATGATGGAATACAGACCTTCATGATAACATATTTAATAAACCCACAGAGATTAAGCAGACAGCAGTTAAAGTTCTGTGATTCAGCAGTGAAGTATTTTTGTTTCAAGCAACAGTCACTGACTACGAAGGTGAGACAGAGGCAAAGTAATGAAGAAAGATGAAATGGACTACCTCTTCATTCCCGTAAAAAAACCCTGGCATCTGTTGCAACTTCTGAGTTTGCAACACCTGAAATCCAACAGCAACAACAACAAAAAGTAAAAAAATAACGAGGACAGATGAATTGTTCATCTAACCTCTGTTAGTGTTTGCTTTATGAATTTATGAGAATGTTGAGCTTAAAAAAAAATCAGGAGTATTTCAAGTCATAGTGAAAAGTGTACTGGCAGAGTCACATGCTGAGCTGCATAGGCTATTGTGTCAAACTGTTAGATTCCCTGCCCCAGTTGAGCTCCCAGTACACACTAAAGAAAAGTAATGTAAGTCATTTAAACAAGAAAGAGCTGTTAAGCACAGCAAGTTTCAGTTCATTTTTCAGATTTAAAAGCAAATATCTTTGTGAAGGAAAAAAAGTCAACAGGCTAAACTGAAAATAGAAAGAGAAAAATCCTGAGCTGTATTGTCTCAGAGATGCAGCATTCAAAGTACAGCCAAAGGAGAACAGAGGGCAAGATGATGATGAATTTATGCCACCTTAAAATTCCTGAGATTTAGAGTAGACTGAGTTCAGTCCATACTGTACATAATAAGAACCTTATTCAGACTTCTTTACAAAGCTATCTTAAACACAGGAAAAATCTCCTGTCTTTGAACTGCCGATTAGTAAGAATATGTGTTCTTCTGACCTTCTTTCTTTTCCCCAATACCTCTCCAGAAGGAAAAAACAAACAAACAAACAAAAAACAACCACAGTTCTGAGAATTGTACAAGTAAAGCGTACATCTGTTGATTCATAGTCTGAGGTTTCTTGAAATAAACATGGTATCTGCATACCTTGATGTTACTGCTGCAGACCACAAGTGAGCCAAAGCAAGGGCTAATGCTTCTGTTATTTCAACAAAATATATAAGCATATAGTTCCATTTATAAACTATGTGAATTCTAATTCCTAAAGAATTTTCAGTCTAAAAGCTTATTTTTAACTTGCACAACGTTCATAAAAACAGTAGGCCAAATCCTTTGTAAATGTTACTACTCTTAAACAGCACAAAACATCGCATCTCGTAAATGCAATGGACTTAAGGAAGGAAGTAGTCTTCTTGCCAAGAGTTTTGCCATTTTCTGCATCAATTGCTGCCTTCTGATAGTAGTGGGAAGGGAAAAGATTTAGAAATGTTGGAAACATTAGGCATTACTGAAGCAACATTCTTCCATTAGTGCTGAAGAGACCTTATGCCTATCAGATAATGAAAATTAGTAAATGTCAGTGAGAATCAAAGCATGTAGAGAAACAGGTCATCAGAACACTTGAACAAGAACTAGGGGAGCTTATCTGCAACTCAAAGATATAAAGAAAGAAATGTCCTTGAAAAATTTATTTCCCGGAAAGAATACAGCCTTGCAATCTGCCAAAATTCAGCATACCTACCTAAAAAGCACCTTAAAAACTTACTGAGCAGTACATGGAGAGTAACTACCCTGATACTAAGCACGGTTCTTTGCCAGTTTTGGGAATCACACTATCATTAGCTTTGCAAACTTTATATCCTTTCCTCAAGCATAAATGTACGTCAGTAAAAAAAAGAAAATCATACATTAATCTATGCAATAAAAACAGAATTTTTCCCCCTCAAGATATTAAAAGAATAGGTAACAAAATACATCTACACCTTAAAAATGGCCCAGGTGAAGGATATGTCACTAATTGGAAGATTCTCTCATTTCTTTTATTAAGTATTGAATAAGCTCTTTCTGACCTAGATCTGTCTTCTGAAAGTCTATCATGAGAATATTGTAGTAAATTATATCAGAGTAAATGGTTCCCAAAACAACTCCAGAAACTGCAAGAGCTTTAAAGTTATGTTTAAGAATTCAAAATTAGATACTTGTAGACATTCTGAACTCACATATCACAAGAAGAACAGATGTGGGCGAACCTCTAGAATGTTAGCCTGCATGAGCCTTTTGCACCTATAAAATGAGTTAAAACAAACAAACAAACAAACAAACAAAACACTTATGCTTTTCATTAGACAGTGTAAAGAAGGAAAGAAGAGGGAAAAAAAAAACATACAAGATGGAGTGCTTCTTAACGTTTGTCTGTTACTGTAAACTTACTACTTAAAATAGTCAGGAAAAGAATGATCCCAAGCTCAAATTTGTTGTCAGATATAGATCAGTGAATGCAGAGAACTTACTTTTACCACTGTGTAGGCTTGGAGTACAATCTCCAGGAAATGGTGATCCGGGAGCTCTATTCCATAAAAGGGAAAAGTATTTAGAGGCCCTTGGCTTTCAGTGTGTTCCCTCTGCAACTCATTTTACCACAGCAGATAAAACTAAGTACGATCATTTAACTTACCCTGTCTGAGTCACAGCTGAGTACAGTGTTAGCAAAAGCTTAAAGGTGCTTTACTCCATCTCCACAGATAGTTTAGCAACTGACCTCAAGTTCTCTGAAAGAAACAATTAAGAAAGCATTATATAAATATTTTTTTACCTCATATTGCCTCTGTTCGAGTCAAGGAACTCTCATTTGTCAACAGTGGAAGTTTTGTACTCATGAATGCAGCTGAGCTGCACAACCGTGTGATGCTTTTTGCAATGTTTTTCTTTGTTGTTCTGTATAGTAGTTGTAAAACATTACCATATTAGAAAGATATCTTTTTGCATTCCTTTTTTACAGCTGAAAAGCATATGGAATGTATAGAGTATTTTGAATTACATTTTGCAATTTTGAATTACATAAGAAATGCTAAACTTTTTATATTCAAACCAAATGTGAGCAAACTGACGTGTTTTCCATATGTTTGTGCCATAACCTTCTCAAGTACGAAGCATTTAACATACACAAACAGTTCACAGGTATAAATAAGCAATGTCAGCATGTGAAAAACAAAAACAACAATATAAAAACTCATTCAGAATGTCTTAATAGAATTTCTTCAACATTTTGCTTTGGTGCTTCAGAATTTTTGTACAACTTAAACCACAAAGCAACTTTTGACCTGTTTACATTCTTAAGTTCTGTTCACATCATTATCCATACAATTATGCAGGGTAGAACCTGAAAGACAGAGAAAACGCTTCTTTTTAAAGATACAGAACTCGACCTCTGGGACATGCAAAGGTTGTGCAACTGCTACATGAAAGCTTCTATTTTCATTTTGAGAAATATGGAGATTAATTCCCAAACAACTTCATACTACTAGACAATTAGAACAGTTTCAGGTTGCAAACTAAGAGCAAAAGGATAAATGTGAATAACACTGCCGCAATAATGACCTCATAAAGTTCAACAAGGCCAAGGCCAAGGTCCTGCATGGGGGCTGAGGCAAATCCTGTCATTTAAAGAAGCATGACCAGCAGGTCAAGGGAGGTGATTATCTCCCTCTACTCTGCTCTTGTGAGACCCACCAGAAGTTCTGTGTTCAGCACTGGTGCTCCAGGACAAGAAGGATGTGGACCTGTTGGACTGTATTCAGAGGATGGCCATGAGCACCTCTCCTATGAAGACAGGCTGAGAGAGCTAAGGTTGTGCAGCCTGGAGAACTGAAGGCTTCAGGAGGTCAGGAAGACCTCACTGCAGGTTTACCATAACTAAAGGGGGCTAAAAGAAAGCTGGAGAGAAATTCTGTCAGAGGCTGTAGCAGGACAAGGGGTAATGTCTTTAAGCCAAAAGAGGGCAGATTTAGATAAAGTATTATAGGATGCTCCTTCCCTGAAAATATTCAAGGCCAAGTTGAATGAAGCTTTAAGGAATCTTGTCTAGTGGGTGCTGTCCCTGCTTGTAAACTAGATGGTCTTGAATGTCTCTTCCAACACAAACTATCTCATGATTCTATAATACATCAAAGAAAGAAACCAATATAAGAGTAAGGAGAATGTAGTGAGTATCTATCCCTTGCCTACTCAGATTCTAGCAAACTTTTGTCTCTCAAACTCAATGGATACAAATCTTTCTCAAGAACAGAAACTACCACATAAGACTTGCTTTATGAAGAGGCACTGCAAGAAAAAATCTTTTTCTGCTTCCCGTTTTCCTTATACCTCTACAGATAAAACTTGATGGTTTTAGCCATTTGCTTGAATGAGAGAAATAAAAATCTACATTAGAGGAGAAAAAAATGATTTTTTGATGCATGTTCCTACTAATCTGATTGGAAGCATCCAGAAGAATTTATCTAAATATGTCTGGTTATGGCTTAAATCTCTGCTAAAAATAAAAATAAAAAAAATTGGTGGAGAGGTGATTCTGGTACACTATAAATAAAACTGACTCCTACAACAATGTACTTGGTTTCATCGTGTGCCTAAAACTTTAAATAATCGGTATCAAGAAACTTGGTAACTCCAACAGAGTAACATACAATGTTTTCTGGGAATTCTGTACTTAAAGTCCATTTTGGTCTCAGCTTTAGGCTTTTCTCTTAAACCTTAGAAGAAAAATCAATTAGCGTGATTTCACACACAGGCAATTATTTTTAACATAATTAAATGCAAACTTAAGACTTACTAGATGGGAAAATAGCCTTATTTTGGCTGTGAAATACTATCAGTCATCTTTGTTTTAGCAATAATTATTTTTGCTTTATTACCAGTTAATCTTTAGATTTACTTCTCTTGCAAGTACTTTTCTTCAAAAAGTGGAGGAAATGAAAACAAAATGATACCATATGCTCAATCTTCTGAAAAAATAGCAATGAAAGCCACCTATATATTTCACCGACTTTCTGAAAGGATTATGCACAAATCCCCATTTATGTAGAAAGATGTCCAACAGTGAAGCAAGTAGAGATTAAAGATTTTAATCATGGTAGGTCCTTTACCTCACTGCTTACTTCAGAAACTCATTCAAAGTCATATAAGAAACTTCAGCTACTTGTGAATAACTGCGCGCATATGCCCAGGGTCAGATTAGGTCACAGAATAGTCATAAGTTCCTAATTGTATTATCCTGAAGTTTTTAGATACGTCTCCTGCATTTTAAATTTCCACTTATCACTTCTAACAGTATTTGCTTTTTATCATTTCAGCAATTCTTTCCCTTGTTTTGTGTAAAAGGAAAGAAAAATGAACATAAAAAATATCACTCTACCATTCAGAGATACTTGCTTCCATGAGTTCAATTTTAACTTCCAAACATAACTTTTACCTCATCTGACTTCCTACTGACCTTATTTTTTTTCTTCTCTTTAATCATCTGTGGACTTTCAGATAGAATGACAAGAACAAGACAGCAAGAAGCACATTCCGGGTCTCTAAGAAGCCACCTGGGCTGAACTTTGAGTTACTTTAACATCCAAGGGCTGCTCTCAGAGAAATGCCCCCTATTTTATTACACTGGTCCGTAACACTAGAAGTGGATCTCGATGGCATGGCAGAAGAGGTTGAGACTTCCCACCACTATCCTGCTACATTTCGTTGCCATGTGACAGATGGAAGCAGAGGGGCAGTCTGACAAAATGGCGTCTGGTATGGAAGTGCGGATGAAGCAAAGATATGCCTTTGAATTCCTTCATGCAGGAAAAAATGGCACCCCTTGACATTCGTTGACATTTGCTGAATGTTTCTGGAGACCAAACAATGGCTGTGAGAACAGTGATGCAGCGGGTGATGCATTTCAGCAGTGGTGACAGCAAGAGTGGGTCACCTCTGCTCATGCAGATATTTACAGATGGAGCAAGTAGGCTTGTGTTCTCTGCTGGTGAAAATGCATAGCTAATAGTAGTGACTAGGTTAAAAAATAGCACTTTGTAACTGAGAATTAATCAAGTAGTGTTACTGTGTTCTTCGTATGTGTTGTAGTTTCTGTGGAAATAAATAGGGGGCATTACTTTCAGAGTGACCTTCATGTGCACGTATTTTGTGAACAAAATGGCACAAGTGATATTAACTCACAGTTAATGAATTCAGCTAGCATTAGCAAGTCTGATTATCAGAAGATTGTCAGATCACAAGGCAGAGTTGACATGTTTCCTAATTTGCAGACTATTTTTTATAGCCTTGAAGGAAATGCAATTTACAAGAAGATTGTGAATACGGAGTGGGTAGATATTTGGCATGGAGAATAAGGACTTCTAAGCATAACAAACAGCATATAAGAAAGTATGAAGAAGAGTGGGAGAATCATGCATTAAGTGCCATTCAAGAGGGTAGTTCACAAAGAATGCAAAGCTAGGAAATATCTGGAGGAAAAACTTATGATCGTATGATCAAGATATCGACCTTAAAAAAAAAGGAAATTCAAAAGAGCTGAAAGCTAAATGTGGGTAAAAAGATGTTGCTCTTTTCCTCTTGGATAACTTACTATCTACAAAAATATGTTAGTTTTTTTAGGAAGAATCATCAGCCTTGTCTTATGGTCTTTTTCAAGCTCTCTGATGCAAGAACCATACATTGATAAAGTGCCCAACAGAAATTGCTCATGACAATTTCAATAACATCCGTAGATAATAAAACAGACAAACATACTTTCACCTAAATGAGCATCGTTTAGTCAGTAACAGTCATTTGGGTTTCTTTTCCTTCTATTCCTTCTCATAGATTTGGAGAAACCTAGAAACATCTCCAGTATCTGGACTGCACGTATTATAAATCACATTCTAGTTACACATTTATTTTCATCAATGTTGTAGGTTGAGTTGGGAACTTGAGCTGAGATTCTCTGACTGGCATTTGACAACATTCTTACTTAATGTAAAAAGAGAACAAATTTGTTTGGGGAAGGGGAGGCAAGTACAGGAAAGAATAAATTTCATGTCCTTTGCTGCCTTTCCTCATCCCTTCCCTCTTTCTCCCCCCCCCCCCCCCCCCCCATCCCCCTTCCATTTTAAAAGTTATTACATGAAGTAATATTTTCAAGTTCAATTTTTACATATAAGTGTTTTAAAAATAATTATAGGGCAGCTGGATATCTACTTTATATAATTTGGAAAAAGTTACTAGCAAAGGCTTAATTCAGAAACAAAAGAAAGCTGGAGGCAATTAGGGCAGAACACTATTGCCTAGTGACCCAGGATTCTTATTGTTAGCAAGCAAAACATTTTCCAAATGAAGAAATTGAAAATTCTTTCTTCCCATAATTAAAAAGGGTAATCCCAGACAGCATACTTTGTTGAACAAAACAACAATAAATAGATTTATTTGGAATCCTAAAGTGCACTTGCAATATTTTGTTTTTGAGCAAGATGAATACACTAAGCTCTCCATCTTGCATAGATAAGTGGTAAAGCAGCAAAATAAATTTTTAATTCTCTTTTTATGCTTCCTGCACAAAATGAGATTCACAGTGGCTTACTTCAGTGATATGCACAGATGTCTGCAATTGCAAAAATCAGCACACCCGAAAGAGCATGAATGTGTCCCACTTTCTTGCTTATGAGAAAAAGAATTATGAGTTCAGTTCTGCTGAGTTTTTAAAACATTGCTTTACACGAGGAAAGGAATAACTGAAGTATTAACTTAGTCAAATAATTTGCCATTTTGCAGACTGTGTCGAGTATTACTTGATCACTCTTATATGTTACTGAATTATTGTCATTCTGGAAGAATAATTCCCAGAATCAATGAATTCAAATTGGAAGTTCACCTGGATAAACTTTCTTCTTGAAGCAGCATAGACAATGAAGCAACTAAGTTGCTTTGCATTTTGCCCAGTTGGATCTTAAAAATTTCTAAGGACAAAATGCAGGATTTCTGAGATTTGAATTAGTGTTTACTTATCTCCACAGTATTTCCTCTCTCTCCTTATGTATACAGTCAGAATTTCATTTGTACTTTATTGCCATTTTTTCTCATTCTCCTGCTAGCCACTTCTGTAAAATTTGTGAGTCCTTCTTAGTTAATCTTCTTTCATATTGCAAGACTGCTACTAGACCCCCTGAAGTAGCCTCATCTTCAGGCTAAGCAATAACAGTTGGTTCCTGAAGACTCCCCTCACAGAATGTGTACCTTCTATTTCAATGGCTCTTCCTTGATTTACACAATGTGTTTGCATAATGCAGTATGATTTATATTTATCAATATCCTGGGGGCTCAAAGCCAGATGAGTTAAAACAAATTGGGTGAGAATGTATTCCTGCTTTTCCTCCATGTCTAACAGTCAAAAAAGACCCTCAAGTAGCTTCACTTTAGTGCCAAGTAGAATATTAACTATGACTACATTATTTGAATCCCATGTTTCAGTCACTTTTTCCACACATCCAGCAGTATGCTCATCTTTGAGTGTCTCAAATTGGAGACAGAAATGCTGTAAATCATCAAATAATGTCATTTTGATATAAGTAGAACAGTCTTATCCATAGATTACACACTGACTCTGTGAGCCTAACTGTGAAAAAACAGAATAACCAATAAATATACCTTTTCTGTCCTGCTAACAAACGATCTAGAAATCTGAACAGAAAATAACATCGAAATTTTCTAATGCAAGCTTTTAGGTGCTCTTGTAAGGAATAGCAACAGTTTGAAAACTAGCAGCTGTAATAATTTCTTGTATCAATACTTAGGTTCAGAAACAGGCCATAGTAAACAAAAAAACAACCAAGCAAAAATCAAACAAAAAAAATCATTTTTAGTTAGATAATGGACGATTGTTGATTTTAATGTTATCCAAAGAGGAAAACAAATCGGTGCAAAACTGCAGCCAAAAGCCCTGTCCTTACTCAAAGGACCTATACATTTGCAATACAAGACTTTGCAAATGTATTTTGTAAAAGGTTTCTGTCTATAGTTCTCAACATCCACTGTTTTCTGTGGCTTATGTTATTGCTACTGAAAGCATGATTCTAGCTATATATTAAAAACAGACTGAAAAGTACCTTCCAGATGTAGTTATACAGCAACATTTTCTCTCTATGAAGTCCTTAAATTTTCTACAAATTAATCATTTATTTTTACTGATTTTCAAGAAGTGTATTGTGAAGAGGACTGTTCAACTTACGTACTAAGTGAAGTCAGAATTTCATTGTTTAGAAGCAGCTATTTTTTCATACTGGGATTTAAAAACAAGGCCCCACTAAATCTAGAGAGTGAAAGACCATCCCCGTACTGCTGAATTTAGCTAAGAAACACAGTGCACATTTTACTGGCTAAGTTAGCAATGGATTGACTGTCTCTGGTGAGATACTTATTCCTGTCTATTCCAACAGATATTCTCAAGGTGTGCTCCCTCTTCAGAAAACTGTGTTAACTTGTCAGAATTATGAAGTTAGAAGTAATGCCAATAAACAGTATTTGATTTAATAATTTAAGTTCTGCATATGTATTCCTTCAAACATGATGATATGGTCATTAAGGCTGAGGTAAAACAAATTATGTGAAGTTTACATATTCAGAGATACTGTGTTAATACAGAAACTGTTCCATTAGAAAAGCTTGTGGTACACCTGTTCTCGTGTCTTATAAACTCAAGTACTAATTTGCATTCTTTAGGATAATATTTCATGTTGCATCCACAGCACTATGTAAACCTCATCTATAAATAAAATTTGGTAAGCTTTGTGAAATGAACTCTTCTTCAAGCAACTCGCATTACAACTTTCTGTTCTTTGGAACACACACTGATTCAGATCAGGAATCTGAACAAACTCCCAGTGCAGAAATGTCTTTGAAGTAAGAAGACAGAGGCCTGTTGAGTACTGACTTTAAACAAAGAGATGCAGCATTATGACAACCAACTAGACACGTGCTTCAAATGATTACTTAAAAGAAGTAAGGATCTGTCTACTGTCCCTGCTTTGAGAATATTCTGGAAGGAGACCTCATTTCAGGTAGCACTTGCAAGGCTTTCTCAACTCAACTCTGGTCTTATTTTTGGCTTGAGGAGCAAATGCTTCTAATTTTCTCCTGCTCTTAAACACCACATTAATCTCCCTGGTTCAGTCAAGGTGCACTTTTCAGTGGATGCAGATTATCAGCCACAGCAAAAATTACAGAAGAAATCATTTACGCTTGCTTCATCATTATTTGGCGTTCAGAGAAAAAAAAAAGAAAAAACCCATTATCACCTAAACTCTATTTTAATGTGAGGAAAAGAGGAGCAA
Source organism: Lagopus muta (assembly GCF_023343835.1). Classification (NCBI taxonomy): domain Eukaryota; kingdom Metazoa; phylum Chordata; class Aves; order Galliformes; family Phasianidae; genus Lagopus; species Lagopus muta. Next base: position 8,811,198 of record NC_064438.1, on the reverse strand, counting down.
GCATGCTGCTTATCAGTTCAGAAAGAACACGAATTTCCTGACTTGCTGTAAGAATAGTGAGAAAAATAAGAGCAAACAACTGTTTACAAGAGAGGAAAGCAAACTCTCATTTCCTGTCTTTTCTAAGTTCTTCTTTTAGTTTTCATCAGAATCCAAAATGAGTGAAGAAAGATTGTTGCTAATATACAGACAGTAGATTACAAACCTGACTTTCCTCTGCATTTATCATATGAAGTCCTTATCTATAGAATCCTAGGATCAGGTTAACACTGTAATGCAAAAAAAACAAAAAACAAAAAACAACCCCAACACATTCAAGGGTTTATTTTGCAGGTGCCCTCAGGAAGAAAGAACTCTCATAGACTGTCCACTCCACTAGTATCTCAAATCTATACTGCTTAACTCTAAGGATATTAACTCTAAAGATGCAAAGAGGTTTTTAACCTCCTACTGCTGGTTTACTCATTTTGAAGAAACAAAAGTGCATTAAACATGGGCTGCAGAGAAATATGTGTTTTTAAATGTTTAACCATAAAGTCACATTCTGAAACCAGATGTAAACAAATTAATTGTATAATTCCTCTCACGTTAAAATCCATCTCTGCGGGTCTTACAGGTCTTTAATATGAAAGAAAATGAGGTCCATTTTGTTTATTGACTTAAGTTCTAGAGTCAGGAGCTTTATAATTTGCACTGACTTGGAAAAAAATTTAATTGGCTTGCTTATGCTAGAAAGTATGGTCAGAAAAATACAACTTTTTGTTTTCCTTAGAAAATTACTGAATATAAAAGTATTAAGTCTTTAATAACAAGATGGTTTGCTAACCTAACCTTATTCTTACTGTTTTCTAAGATTGTTCTCCAAAAACAAATGCAGGAAAGCTAATAATAAAGATCAAAGCTATCAGAACAAGAAAGGAATTTTTATGGATTGACTAGCATGCACAGTACCAAAAAGATGTATTTTATGGGTAATTAGACAGTTTAGAACAAAGCTTTGAGACAAACAACAGCTCTGCTCTTCTGGAATAGCATAAACCAAATGCAGTAAATTGTTAATGTCCAATTTATCAAAATCTTTCTCTGATAAAATTATTCAGTCAACACCATTCCTTCACTGATTACATCCAGGAGCTGATCCAAAAACAACTTTACACATAATCTCATCAACATCTAAATAAACCCCACACATTTATTACATTTTTATCAGTGTTGGGCACAAGAAGTCTCTTCTGAAGAGGTGAACTTAAACCAGAGAATTACTTTTGCAGGAAGAGCTACAGAATTTTGGGCAAACATTTTTAAGACTTTGGCTTCAGAACATAAAATGAAAAATGGAGGAGGTGAGGAATGGATAAAAGAAGCAGAGATATTTATGGAAGAGAACTTTAAAAGAGAAACAGGGCATATCTTGTGCCAAGATTTGCCACTGAAATATAACATCTCACTCCAGTTGTTCTCTGTTTCTCATCCAGACTGTTCTCTCTGCTGAAACAACACATGGATAAGGCATACGCTTGCCTCTCAGCCATCCTAGTCTGCTGGGACAAACCAGTTTAGTTCAAAGCGGTTTAGTTCAAGCTCTTAGTGACTGGGATTGTATGACATCTCCCATTCCATTGTAGTTTCTAGAAGTTTGATAAGTTCTGGCAGAGGCTCAAGGTGATCATTTGGGGGAGCAGCAATATTCACATTTTGACATTGAGCTAAATCTAACAGAATGCATCTTTTTTAGTGCTTTATCAGCTATGCTAAAATTCAATACCAGGACAAGAGGGAAAGTTCTACAGATTAAGGAAGGCTACAAAGGGTAGAAACTATGAGTCTGTCTTTCTGCTGCAAAGATTACACTCCCACAGGGGCTGCCATGTTCAGTATTGTCATGACTTTTACTGTCATAGAAAGAAAATTATATTTGACCGCAGTGCTATTTAATAGAAAATACAGGCAAGAACCATCCTTCTCTTCCCAGAGGATCAAGAAGCAGACTGATAAGAAAGTTTACACACCCCTCACACTCTTTACACAAAGGATTTTTAACATGAAGGGTCTGAAAAGTCATGAAGGATCTGGTAAAGAGGGCATGTAGAAAAACAGGTGAAGGAAGGTAAGATGATATAATCAGACCTAAAGCCAGCCAAGGTGAGTTTTGAGATATGAGCAACTAAATGATAAAATGGCAGATAAAAAACACTGCTTAAAGGTGTAAATTAATGCATATTGGAAAAATAGCCTTAAATATACTTAGCTAAATCAGAACTTATCATTATGTTTTACCAGTCAAGAAAAAGATCTGAGTCATTTTGGATACTTCACTGAGAATAGCATTCAGCAGCAGCCAAAAATGCAAAAAATGTGAGGAATTAGTAGGAAAGAATTGAGAACAAAATTGAGTATAAGCATTCTATGCCCAAATCTTTAGCATTTCTAGTCACATCTCAAAAAAATGCAACAAAAATACAAAGAGTACATAGAATTCAAGAATGGTCAGAGCTCTTCAGCTTTAAAAGGAGACATTTCTGGGTAGAAACAGGAGTGAAATTTAAAAGAAATCACAAGTGTTAATTTTATAGTCTCTGGACCAGGAAGCTCTAACTTGTGGATAGTTAAAAAAAATACTTAGTTCCTGTGTTGGATTAGGCAAATAATATCTGTGACCTTGACATCCAGTTCTAAAGTTTGCTGGTAGAAGTGGGTTAAATTTTTAAATGAAAGCAATATTGAGAGAGTGAACAAAGTGAACAGAGGACAATTGTCTTTCTGCCCATTATGAATGATTAGCGTTGCTGAAGGAATGGATGGATACTAAAGCAGAAAGAAGAAAAAAGTCTCTTGCATTACACATACACGGTAAAAGTACTGCCAAGATTAAAATCCTGTTGCCATAGGATAGTATTTTGCTGAATTCCAAAGTAACCTGCTTGAGGAAATAAACATATCTCAGAAGAATGCCTGGTGTCTCCCTGCTTTGTCATACTTCATGTTCTTAATACGAAAAAGGAAGATATCTTGGTGGCAGGTCACTGAATGTATTCTGTTTTATTAGTAAAAGCAAGGTTAACCATATCAGAAATACTGAGCTTTTCAGGGGGAAAAGACAATTCCAGCACTTTTCAAATTAAGCGGGGTCTTAATTTGACAGTAAACTAGGATCATTTGACACAGTAAACTATTTTCTTACTTTAACACTCATATAAAGGAAATTCTATTTGATCTCAGTACTATTTAATAGAAAATGGAAGTGAGAATCAGTAGACTCTTCTCATCCTTTTCTTCCCAGAGGATCAAGAAACAGACCAGTAAGGAAGTTTGCACACCCCTCACACTCTTTACACAAAGTATATACACAGTTCTCTTTCTTCCTTATTTGCCAGGGTTCGTTTGTCTGTTCTTCACTTTGACACTACCTAACCTATCAGATACATTCACTTGCACAGTGCTGCTTACACTTCTGCTCCCAGTGCCTCACATCTGGCTGAGTAAGAAAAAAAACATGAAAATAATCTCAAATAATCCGTACAAGATGGGGGAATATTTTAAGGTTTTCTTACAGCTCCCATTGTTTTTCTCCCAAAGAATCCATACCAGTACAGCACAAATGAATAAATCATTTTTGAGACAAAGGCTAGATGTAGCTCTTCCCTTTAACTACTTGCTTTCAGTATAAATTAGGTCTCAGTAGAAAGTGAAGTATAAAATTAAAATAAATTTAAATATACGGTTGGTCTGAGATATGGTGGAGGTCTTTCCTTCCCAGGATATTCAAACTTTGGAAAAAAAGAGCAACAGTCACATGATTTTACAACTCTTACAGTAAGTGGTATTTTTGTAAGTCGATTCTATAAGAGAAATTCAACAGTGTGATTGCTTTTCCAATGAGGAGATGATGCATGCTACAGTTTTTCATACACTATTTCTGTATTGCACATCATAGACTAACTGTACATAGACAACTAAGAATCTACGCCCAAGATCAGAGCAGACAAACTGTATTTAGTTTCTGACTATCAAACTTGGTAAGCAGCCTACTTTTTTCCCCCACTACTTTACAGCACAAAGCTTCCTCTCATAACAGAAATGCTTTGAAGAGACAGAGTGCACATTTTGCTTATCTCTTCAAGGTTTTCTTTTTGCTGTTTTATTGCAACACTAAGATAAACAACATGGCCTTAAACTTAGGGCTCACCCCTTGCCCTCCTCTAGTAAAGTCTGCAAGACAGACTAAGTAATCAACGTTCGCTAACATCGAATCTTGGGAGTGCAGACAACCAAAGAAACATGAAAATAAGCAGGGAACTGTTCTCTTCTTTAAATACCTGCTGTGCTTATTTCACGTTCACTTTCACCCAAAAAATTGTTACAGCAAGTCTTTGTGAATTGTCCCTTAACAATAGCACAATATTCATACATTATGGGACTTAGAGTAATTCATTTCTAAAACAAAAAAAAAAAAATCAAAATCCTTACCCACTGACATACCAAGTGCTACTCAGGACTTGGCCAATACGAACATTTTGGAAAAAATATCTGAAAAATGGCATCTTTTGATTACAAACTACTAAGAAGCTGCAATCCTGTCTCCTCTTTAGCCCAATAATTTTAAGGGAAACATCACATTTTCCTAGAAATTTGTATAGTTATCTAGACTTCTCCCATAAACTTCAGTTCTGCCATCCAGTATTGTCCTTGTGATCCTGCATCCTTCTCCAGATACATATCAACATGCGTGCTGGAAGCTGCAACTGAAACGACTCATGGAACCAAGTAATCAAGCTTCGATTAGAGAAAGTAACCAAAGAAAATCTTGAAATCTTGGTGACTGAAGTTCTGCAATTTATCTTGGAAGAAGAAAATAAAAATAGTAACTAACAAATGTTGATTAAAATGTCCTGAAGAATTGGTTAGGACAGGAATACGCTCTTCCAATTCATCACCTTCTTCATTTGAGGTGGGTTAAACACAGATTGACTTATACCTCTATGGCATGCATACTATGAATTTCTAGGTAATGAAAATCTGTCCCACAAAAGAGCAGCAAGCCTAACATAATACTAATAAATGATCTAGGATCAGGCTTGTTGACCTTTTTTGCACATGAATTCTCAAAATAGAAATTGCAAATGAATGTCTAAGGAAAGAAAACGGCCACATCACTGATTAATTTAAAATTATTTGCATCCAATATAGAATTTTGACATGTTTCTTTTTTTTCTGGCTGTCAGGAGGAATTCCTTTTTTTTCCTAATTAAAGCACAGAATGTTTTAATTTTGTAATAAATGATTAAAGTAACAGGAAAGTTTATAATAGAAAAATATAAGTAAATTTAATCTGCCACGCATATTTGTTTCCATGGTCACTTATGCAGGAATGCTTTTCCTATTTAAAGTATTTAATTCTAACTCTTGTCTTTGACACAAGAATTAACTGTTGTGAAATGCTTTTAATCACCTTTATTTCAAGTTCAATATTTCTGTGATTCAAACATCATATTTTCTGTGCATTCTTTTGTTTAAAATCATTGAGTCTGAGGACCTTATTTAAACAATACCCTCAACTATCTAGTACAAATTAGGAACAAAATATAACTTGTTCATTCTATCATTATGGTGGCAATTTCTTCAAGAAAAAAGAAGAGGTTATTAAAGAGAACTAAGATTTTAGAAGTTACTAGTCTTCTCTATTATCCACATCCCAGGCCCAAATCATTAGGAAACCGTCTTCCCAACAGTTTTGGCTCACATGTTGAAAGAAATGACAAAGATGGAACAATTAAAATTAGCTATTAAAAACTAGCCTTTAAATAAGCAGTTCAGGATAATAGGCTTCACTAAACTCTTCCATATCTTTGATTTTTTGCTTGTACTTCATATGTAATTGACTATGAGTCAAGCAATGCTTGACAAGCTAGCTCAACAAACAGGATATAATATTTTCATCTATGAGAAAGAAAAATTAAATCTAAAATCAAATGAATACTAATTACACTCTTTGATCTGTGAAAATAACATTGTGTATGTGTTTCTAAACCACATAAAAAAACATTTTTCCAACAGAAAATTTTTTGTTGTTAATGTTTCTTAGTTAGAACAATGTTTATTTTAATTTCCATGGTGCTTAATGGCAAACCAGTAAATTCATTTTCTAAGCATTCTTTCCAAGTGTTTTCTGTTTTTAACCCTCTTGCAGAGAAAATTTTTCATTTTCTTAAGAAGAGGATAAAGTTAAAAACTAAACTGAAATACAAAAATGGCATGTTAAGGAAATACTATCATTTTTTTCTCCAAACTTCTCATTAGTCAGTTAACTCAGGAATGATTTCCAGAGGAAACAACAGAATCTAGAGAATGAATAAACAAGGGAACTACAATACTTTCCATAACAATTCATTTGCCAGCCTTAGGGAATGGTACCATGTTTCATTTTTATGACACATGTAAATAAAAAAAAAAAAAGCACTTAAATTCTAAATGCATGTAAGCATGCTTTTGAACTAAGTTGAAGGAAAAAGCAAATTTTATGTAAGCACACAATTGTAGTTGCAACTAGTACCTTAATTGAACAATATACTGCAGAGCCACAAAAATGTTAGTGCTTTTAGTATTAAAAGTTACATTTTCTTCTTTTTTGCAGCAAGATAGAGCAATGGCATTTCAGTTACCTCACTTATCAGGTTCATACATTTGTAGCAGTACCAAGCCAAAATCAGGCATCAGTAAGCTACATACCTTATGTAGTTAAATAAAGGCATGTAGAATTGATTTCACTTCCATGAAGCAGCGCAGCTGATATGTGAATATTCCTTATGGAGGTTTATATATTGAAGACATACTAAGAGGGCTTTACACTGCTGTGGTATATTGCTCAATCTTCATATTAGAAATTTCATCAATTATTTCATGGCAGAAATGCAACAGAAAATATTAGAACTGTATGTTTAAGAAGGCTTGGGATGCAATAATTCAACTATAAACCAGTCAAGAGATCTGACTATTCATTGTATATGTTTATTCATTGTATATGTTCTTGTATAGCCTTCACTATATTTTGCAAATGTTTTGGCAATCTCAAAGCATTCAAAATACTAGCAACATAACTATGTTAGTAGAAGTTTATTTGAAAATGATTAAGAATTGATTCACGACTGCAAAGGAGAAATGATGACTCCATAGAGCAGTTTAGTGAAATTGGCCATCATATCTTGCTTATTCACCAATACAGTCCATCAAACATGGCTAGCACATTATGCAGCTTCAGTACAGGTTCTAATCATTAAGAAGTTAAATTAATTATGTTAACTAATAGTACCTGCCCAGTCTTCTGCACTTCTGAAGTAAATCTGTTTAAGATAATCAAATGTTAGTGGACTTTTTAGTTAGCATGAATTCATGGTCCCATACTGAGTTTTACAAAGTAAGTTTCATCCCTGAACATTCATCTGTAAGGAGCACTGAATTCAGGGGGAATTACATTTCATGGATACAAACTAAAGCATAGTTTTTATTGCTCATTAGGCAAATCCAGCAATGCTTTTTTTTTTCTAGTTCATTAACGTAAGTTTCTGATTTGGACAGAAAATTATGAATATTTTCACAGACACTAAGCTAACATCTGCCTCACTGAAACAGTGAACAAAGACCGGAACTGCTATTACATGTGTTCTTGGTGTTCCATATGTGGTAATCTGTAACCAATACTATTTTCCTTTTTAATTAATAACTTATTTAAAATTGTTTAATGGAGCAGCACTCACTTTGAAAACTATTGAATGCACAGCATATTACTTAACCAAAAAATTGCTGAGGAATACTTTTAAAAAGTATCAGAATAACAAGTAGCTGCCATGCATCTCTTATATACACAAGTGTACTATTGGCTTCACTGAACGCAACCCCAAACAAAAAATTATGGCATCTGTTTCAATAAATAATGCAACAGGAAAAATAGGTATAACGTGTAAGAGGATTTTAAGTTCAGGAATAGTCATGATCAACATTGTGCCCTGTAGCACAGCTGAAAGAGGACACTAAAAAATCAACAAGACGATGGTTGGAAAGCTGTAAGGCAGAGCTTCCTGTTTAAAACAGACAAGTTTAGGTATTATCTAGATGAAAGGTTTTGCTTGTTTCTTTCTAAGCAAAACAAACGATTCCTCCCAAACAGATGATAAAGCAAAGAAAGAAAACAGGATGTTACCACAGGTTGATTTATTTCAATTAAGCACAGAATAACTTATCAGTCACTAACAGAAATAAAGCATGTAAACTCTTCACTATAGAGGGAATAAGATCTTACTTGGTCGTTTTTTACTTAAGTTTACTTCAACATAATGGGCCATAGACATTTCTACAATAAGCTGAATAAAGCCAGAATGGGAGGACTTTTTGCTGTGTTTTCATCTTTTGAGCTTTTTGGAGTTTTTTTTGTTTGTTTTTTAAACAGGATCACTATCTCCCTTTTGTTTTGTGAGCATCTGTTTACTGCTGCTGGTTTACATGATTTTATTTAAAACCCGTGAAAGCAGGAGGAAAAAGAATGATATACACATTATCTAACTGACATAAGCAGTATTTACACACTGAGTAGTCTTCAGGGAAAGAGCCCAGTACTTTGAGTGTGTTATAAACCTATGACAGGGAATATAAGGGAGCAGGTGCAAGGGAGCAGTACCCATGATATAGAATTCCAGGAGTTTCTTCAGCCTTGGATCTTGCATGCTGACCTTAAATATGAACAAATAAAGGGTCGTCATCAGTGGAGAAATTACTTCAGATGCACGGAAATTTTCAGGGAACAGATTCTTGACCCACAGCTGCCTTTTCCAAATGGCCAGAAAGCAGATGAGGGCTGTTCTCTCTGGATAATACTTCGTTCTTCCTGGCTGAACTTCAAAATATCTGTTACATAAGGAAAGCCTAATTAAAACGGCTGCCTCTACCCAGACAACTGACATTTATTTGCCATGGGAAGAACCTTTCCACTAACAACATTCCCATGAGCCTGACTGAAGAACAGAGCAAGTAGCCTATAGGCTGTTCCCAATGACTACAGAAACCTAAGCTCTTTTCCCTATAGGTCCTGCAGCCTTGATGGAAGAATACACAAAATAGGTGTCTGTTCTACAACCTAACTGTGCTCTGCACTGCTTTAGGAAGAAGACTGAAATATGAACTGCCACCAACTATTAGAAGTGGGTGTGAAAATCATAGGAGAGTCATCAGCACAGCCTTTCATGACCTGTACTTCATTTATATTTATAACAGTTTTCCAAAATAGTTCAGATATGAATGCATAAATGGACAGTTTGCAACCTGTGCCCCTCAAAATTTGGAAACAAGCTTTTTAAGTAGCTGAACTCAAACAGCCAAAAAGCAGGTTTTGTTATATTAGTGATTTTTTTTATCTTCTCTCACTCACTAAAAATAATGCTGCTTGTTTCCTTGGTCTCCTGCCAGTCTGGAAAAGCAAGAGACAGTACTTGCTGTGCCTACTTTTGAGCTTTGTATTGCTACATTGCCAGCTAGCAAATCAAATGGAATCAGCAATGATTTCAGCCCACAGGGGAGCCCTTTTCCTTCAACAGCACTATTCCAGGCCTCTCCTACCACAACAGCTATTTGCACTTAATCTGTAGGAACTTAATACTTTTGAGATCCTCTCTGGCCAAACTCAACAATTTAGACGAGTTCAAAGGCTACTGGGAGGGAATGAAGAGAGGGCAGGGAAGAAGGGGGAAGAAGGCTGACAACCAGAATAACAGCAAGCACAATCTTTATTCCAAGGAAAACAAAACTTAAAATAGATTTTGGGAAGAATAAGTGCATTGCTAACACTTATAAAAGGCTAGTAGTCAACACACAATGAGAAATGTGTCTCTAGCCCATAGCCATCAGGCTTTTCACTTCAATTCTTTATTCCTTGGGAAGAAGCTAAGGTAACCACATTGTCAGTTGCACTCTGCCTCTTGCAGTAATTTTTGAAGCTGGTGAACAGTTTCAAATACAGCTGACCCAGGGCACAGCAGGCATGGTGAAGTTCATGTTTTCAGAGCAGATACAAATTCAGAGGTAGATCATCTTAAATACTCTGCGACTATACAGAATGGCTTTGAAGTATGAAGTTTGAACTGATGTTTGTAGACTCACAGAATCCTTAGAGTTGAAAGGGGCCTCTGAAGGCCTTTTTTTTAATCCAACTTCTCTGCCATGAACAGGGACATCCACAGTTAAAACAGATTGCCTAGGAACCAGTTATCACAACTAGAGTGAGGATGCTATAGGCATAGGCCACAGCTCTGTAGAAAATCAGCTTTCTGTTTGTCAGGTGCTTACCAATTTTGAAAAATATAAAAGTTACAGTTTCACACATTTAATCCTTCTCTTCTCCTCCTGCACAGCCCCTACTAAAATAGGTTCTTCGTATAGTAATACAAAAACTGTAAAATTTACATTACTGTAAACGAAGCACTGAAATAGAAATAGGCACTGCTCAAAATGAGAGGTCTCAACTTCAAGCATGTGCTAAGGAAAAGTCTTGAAATGACTGTGATTGTTGTGCATTACTAGCAACACAAACTAAAGTGCAGACAAAAATGCTGCATAGTTTGAGTTAACCTCAAATGAACTTTGAAGACTCTTTAAACAGCTAGGAATAAAGAGAACAGAACTGTTGCACTGCTTTCAAACATGCTCCATTTTTTCCCTCCAAGTCTTTTTTCCCCCCCATACAGCATGTTGCTCAGTGGAAGAGAGCAATGAGTAGAAAGTATCTGAAGTAAGAATGTAGTTTCACACTGAACTTAGAGATGCCAATGTCTATGTTTCTGTAGGAAGCTGAACTTCCTGACCTCTTCAAAGAAGCCCTGAATGTTCAAGGCTTCAAGCTCCAGCGAGATGCTAAGAATTCCATCAGCTATTATTTCATTTATTTTCTTTATGATAAGAGTTTCCAGAGCTGCTTCAGGATCAAAGGCATTTTAGATTGACAACCATAATGTTACGAAGACAAAGTCTGCACTGTGTATGCTGATTTTCACACTCATTATCAAGGGATTGGAAGAATTTAGAGAGAAAAATAAAACACTTTCAGCAACTTGTCTTGCAGAGAAATGGGAAGCTGCTCAAAATACTGAGCTCTGTCACAGAAGTCACAAAGAGACTGAATCAAGTAGGAATCCAGTTATCCCTTTTGGCATAGACACTTTGGTTTTTATATTTAGGCCACATTTTGCTAACAGGTGGCAGCACATCCCACCTGGAATTTTATGGAAACTCTCTCCTGTTATACACCGGGAAGCTTTGTCTTATTCTCAGTCCAGTGATCTCCCTGTCCCAGAAAGGGATGGTGATGAACTGTGGCAATTCGTACATCATTTTTGAGAATTTTATTGCTATAGTAACTGAAAGCAGGCTTTTAAACATAGCAACAGACTTTTTATAGCACTTTCTTAAATGTCAAAATGGCATGTTGTTTTATTTTCAAAGCAGATGCTCGGAAGATAAGTACACAAGATGATGACACAGTATCCACCTTCAAGAGGAGGAAAAAACCTTCCAAAGTCAAGCATTATTTTAACCTTTAAATTCAACAGATAACTTTAAGGCATGTTGTAAGCGTAATAGTATTCTGAAAAGTTGTGTCACTGTATCATCTGAAAATGAGGTTAGCTTAAAAATTTTATGTTGATTTGTGCTTCTTTATAAGAAGACATGCAAGAAATTTACAAGACCCTACTCTGAAGGGAATAATGCTACGTAAATCTGATCTTTACCTGTTAAGCAACAGAAAAAAAAACCCCAAAACTCTCTTAATATTAAGTGAAGGCATTTTTTGGGGAGGGATCCAAATCTACTGAGACACACCAATAGCACATGTACAAAGGCAAAGCTCTGTACATTGCAAATGCAGCAACAGTGATTTGTGAGAACTGAGTTTGACCTGCCATGCAATTTAAGGAAGTACAATTCACAATTTTCATAGTAAAAGAAAAACAGCTACTTTTCTCTGGTGTAGTGTTTGTGGGGTGGTATTTGTACTGGGGGTGGAAGTTCACTTCTGTATCATTTTTACAAGCGATCAGTATAAAAGGCTACTTGTTTTAGTTTAGTCTCATTCTTAACACTTTTCTAGACAGAAATACCAGGCAGCAACAGTACAGATCTCCTAAGGAACTTTTAGGTATTATTCACCTTTCTGTTATGGTTATATGTCAGCTTTGTATAGAGTGGGATGGTCGATGTTTGCTATTTCACCAACAAAAACATTTAAAAATCTATTAAACAGGAAATGTCAAAGACAAAAAAAAAAAAAAAAAAAAAAAAAAAAAAAGATCCAACAGGAAACATGAAGAGCTGAAGAGCTTCTTATAAGGGTACAAAGTTGTTAATATTTCAAGGAGACTTCTCCTTTATCATACAATGTATATATTTTGGAAAGGACATTTTCCTGCTGTGCTTTATGCAAGAGAGACTTCTAACAGGCCCCAAAAGGTCAGCATGTACAGAAAACAGAGTCTTATGTATGGAGGCTTTAGAACATACCCATAAATTCCTTCTCCCTGCTTTAGATATTTTCACTTGATTCAGTGAATAAACACAGCAGTTTCAAAGTCTCCCATCCTTGCTTTAAAATATCTAAAATACATGGGAATTTTGACACATCTACTTGTTTTTCTACAGTCTGCTCCAGTGCCTACTGCACTTCACAAGACCAGCTTTTAGAGCAATCCTGGTAATTGTATACCTATCAAAGAGGAAGAATGATAAGTTTAACCGCTGCAACCCTTGGGGATGTTAAGATGAGAGGCACAATTACGCTTGCATTGAGAACCAGCAATATTTAGATCTGCTTTCAAAATTTTCCAGCCTGAGATGTCATACAGAGTATCAGCTTGACCCAGCACTTCCTCCTGGGCCAAACACCATCCTCCACTGCAGGTAGGCCACTAATAACATTGAGCTATTTTCACAAGCCCAGAAGCCAGCCACATTTATTCACTATGAAAAAGAAAAACACAGGAAATTCAGTTACTGATATATAAGCATGCATCTTGATGAATGAAATGAAATCCTGGATATTTCTTTTCCAAAATTTCAGAACTATATGTCATTCTACAAACCCTACCGTTTGTTGGTACATCCCTCTAAGTTCAAAGCAAGCAGGTGAACATACAAACTACTCCCACTCCAATTCCTCTAGATTTCAGACTCTCATCTCCTACTAATTTACCTTAGTGGTATTCATTAGGAACACGATCTCTGCACCACTGAAGTCACTGGAAACTTTGCTGAAGATTCCAAAAGCAGTGGCTCAAAGCCAAATTCCCCACATACAGATTCAGCATCATAAAACATTCAGCAGAATTAAATAAACACTATTATTTTTACTCTGAAGTGAAGCCCCTAGCCCAGAAGATTATTGTGCTTGACCCAGCAGCCCAGAAGATAAGGGACACAGTACAATTCTTACGTAAACTGATTTATATTGCTTATGTTTATTAACTTTTCAACTGCTCTGTTCTTCTCAGAAATTGCAGGAACTAGCACAGCAGTCTCCACTGTATTAGTGGCTCTGTTTGAACAGTTATCACAACAGATATATTTCCATACATAGCAGGGGAAAGGACAGGTTTCTAAAAAATTGCTTTGTGTAATGACAGGATGTCACAGAATATGCTTTAAGAGTAGTCAGGGAAAGCAGCTTTCAGGGTCACATATGTACTTGACAGACACTGCCTGTCATGTTTGTGTGTTCAGCTCCCCCTTCTCTTTTTGCAAGCAACCTGCATTACCATAAAAAAAATTAATAAAATAAAATGAAATTCTACAAGCCTTACTTGTCCAAACCCGTAAATGAACAGCATATCAATAGCATTCAGTGTCTCTGTTGGCTTACAATACCTAAGGACTTGAGGTGTTTTACGTTCAAAGGTAGGCAAAACTTCTAGCAGGGCAGTTCTGATTTAGTCATGAGTGTTTTTTTAGTTTGCTTTTAAATCTTTTACATACTTCACATATTTAGTTACTTTTATTTGAAGTTAAATATCTCAAATGATTTTCCAGATTGTGGAGATAAAGAATAACTCCACTGAAATAAAGAAAAATAAAGAAAAACCTGTCATCCACATACTGAGGAAGATAAATTACTGGGATGCTGGCACAGCTCAAAAACTCCAACAAAACCTGGGTATACTAGCCTACTTGCTCTAAATATCAAATCCTTCTCCGGTTTTCAGAGTTCTTAGGACTTACTTTCCAGGGATAGAAACTCAGTTATTATTTCAAGTTTTTTCTTCACAACCGCCACAGTTTTCATTCTCCTTAACCTACCACTACACGTGTCCATAAACAAGAATTCTACAAATCTCTAATATCAGGAAGTAGATGAGGAAAGACAACTCCATAATGTGTGACAAACATATACCTATGATCCTTGAAATGAGAATGTCCCTTCTCAGTACCAACTTCTTAAACCTCAGTTGCCACAATCAACCTTACCTAGCTTTTCAAAAAGTGATTTGTCACCAAATTAGAATTAAAAGCTGACAGAGAGCAAGTAGTTCCGATCTTTACCACCAGCTTTTTCCATTCTCCTTTCACAGAATCACAGAATTGTAGGGCTTGGAAAGGAATTCTGGAGAATATCCAGACCAATCTCCTGCTGAAACAGGTTCCCAACAGTAGGTTACATAGGAATGTTTCGAGGCATGTTTTGAATATCTCCAGAAAAGGACAATCCACTGGGCAGCCTCTTACAGAGCTCTCAAAGTAAAGAATTCCCTCATCTTTCAGTTGATGAAATCTTAATTTTGACTGCTTTTGTTGTGACTAGAACTATAGTTGAGGATTATACCACTATTAAAACTGACTCCAACATATAAAAAGATAAAAGGAAAGGAGGCATACAGGTTTTATGTCCATAACCAACTTGTAGCTTAATCCAGAGGGATACAAAGCAGATGGCTTTATGAAAGTTAAATACAAGGATAATCCTAGGACCCTTAGCACAGTGGTTATGTAAACACAGTTTTCACTGTGCACGAATGAACAAACTGTACTATTTGTATCAAATTACACATAAGCAGTAGTTGCTGAAATACTACAAAGTATTGCATTAGAAATATACACTTAGTTCATACTTAGAGGGCTTGGACACATTAGTTATGCAAGTCTGTATACAGAGTTAAAAATAACTATTCATTAAAAATCTATACGCCTTCCTGATACTATCTAAATTGAGTTAAATGAGTGCCTATTCATCACTGGTTAAGTAATTCATGTGAGACTAACAAACCAGAAGAGGGGTCTTTGGAGCCTTGAAAACACAGGAATATTTAAAGAATGAAGACTTCCTAGCATTAAGCATTTAACATATCAGACTTTCTTAATTTCCACTGTTAATTCTAATCAACTGCCTTAGATTTCTATGGGATTCATCATTAGATTGCAAAACTACCGGCTTGGTATCAATATTGATTTGGGGTTTAATCTTTGATTTAAAAACATGACGATCAGCCAGATTAAACTTAGGGTAATATATTTTGCACTGAAAACAGTACAGGAAAAGAAATAAAATTATGAGCCTTGAAACTGTGCCTGTATTGTTACAAGACACATTTATGGCATTCTCTTGAAGCTAGGTGAGCTTTCTTTAAAATGATGTATACTTGTCATACCATGTATAAGTGCAGTAACTGTTATTACTTGCAGAGGAAACACTATTTTCAAAACTTTAAATTTTCCAATTTCTGCACTACATGAACCAATTTTGTAGCCTAATCACTCCACAAAAGAGAATTCTTCTGATGATTGCAGAGAATCTTTCACCAAATGGAACCATGCTACACGCAATTTGAAAATCTACACACTAACATGAGTTGTTGCTAATATGTTAGTAACAGAAACTTGTCTGGAGGCTCAACAAGCACTTTCTTGTACCAACACGATTCTTACGTGGTGTTTATCTATTGAAAAGAAGCCTAATAAACATATTAGTAAGACAAAAAGATGTATTTTAGTTAACTGAGAAAAATAACACTTCGCTGCAGAGTAGCTACTAAACAGCACAGGCAAAGCTGAAAAGTAAATTACCAGAAGGAGTAAATATTGTGATATTTCATATTAAAGCAAGCATGTTTTTAGTTTGATTTCCCCATCATTCCAATACAGCACTGCAATTAGACAAGTCTATAGTGTTAATTTACCTCTAATGGGATTAAAACCAAACACCAAGTGTAAAGGAATGGCTCCGGAAATGTCTTTTTAAAAGACAGGTTCCAGACACAAGTAGGTAATCCATCAAAAAGAACAATTTTGGCACTGTTAAACACAAAAACGTGGGAAGAAAAATCATACAATACAATAATAAAGAAAAAAAACCAATCTGTTAAATATCTGTTCCTCTGTAACATATACTGCTGCTAATATTCTCTAATAATTAGCCCAATATAGATAACGTTATCTGTAAACCAAGTTGCCTTGAATTACTTACTGATCACATACCTTTGTTAATGAAACCTCAGTATAATTGACACAGCTTTTCCTTTTTTGTTCTTGTATAATCCCAAAAAGTACACAAGAAGAACTAGATGTCATGAATATCATCCACTTTTTAAGCAACTAAGATTTCTAAAAAGGACAGAATTTGACAGGGGCGAAACTTGGGAGGGGAAGAGACAGAAAGAAAGAACAAACAAACCACTCGGTATCATAACAACAAGGTACTGTACCTTTAAGGAGGAAATATGGTTCTGTTTTATTCCACAGCTGAAAAAGAGCTTATTCCTGGTTATAGAGATTACTTACCTAAAACTTCAGTTATTCCCCTTTTTCCCCTCAGGCCAGCCTCTCTTTCACTCTCGGGAGCTTTTACCATTTAAGGTCAATGTTACATCTGGCTCTAGTAAGTAAAGCTGAAGCAGTTTTTAACTCGGAGATCCAACAGGCTGTCTAACATTAGAATGAGAGTTTAAAATTAAAGCAACTCTTCGGAAAGCCTTTTTCTTGCCTCAAGGAATTACAGAATAAAAGGCTTTCCTATTCTGGCATAAGTACTCTTAAGCACAACGCTACGCAGGCATCCCGTTAACATTCTTAAAATTCGCAGCATATACGGCTCTACTTACTCATTTCTGATGAAAGCACACATGAAATACAGTTTACATAATATTATGCTAACCCACAGTTCGTTTCTGTTGTCGTTGGTAACAATTGCTTTTTTTCCCCATCTTCAAACGAAACCCTACTGCTATTTAGTCTTTCTCCGGTTTTCTCCCCTTGGTCAGAAGGAGCCTAAATTAGGGAGTCAGTACAAGGCATGTGAACTTTTAAAGAACGTTGGCTTCGGTCCAGACATGGGCTCTGCTCTCCAGTTGCAAAGTATAATTCCTAATGAAATTCACTGAAGTTGCCTACATCCCATGAGAGATTCTAGCTACAAATGGAGCAGGAAGACAAGAAGAAAAAAAGACAAAACATTTACTAAAATATATTTGGATATCTGCAGGAAGATGACATGAATGTTGACAGCTCCCAGCTTAGAAACAGATGCAGATCTTTCTCCTATAGCTAATTCAGATATTTTTTTCCAGTTATTGAGTTTTAAGACATTAATTATAAGCAAGCCAAGTCCTCTCCAAAAAACTTATGCAGTTCAAGTGGGGACATAAGAGCTGTGAGGGGGAAATATCACAAAACAGAAAGCAGATATGTATGAAGTGACTAGATAGAGAGTTTCAGAAGGAACACACCCGGCTGCTTTAGGAGAATAGAGAAAATTATGATATTAAGTTATCAGCCATTACTAAATAGAAATGAATAAAAGCATCAAAGTAGAAAAAAGATCAGAAAAAAAAAGAAAGGATTTGGTTGTCCTGGATTACATCCATATAGGAGTGACGGGTGGAAACATGAAGATGCTTGCAGGAAGTATGTTTCAGAATGAGCTGATTCCAACATATCACTACCATTCTAATTGGGAAATAAAGGGAAATAAAAAGCCTAGGCATCTCAATTGTGTCATATGAGACTTGAGCTTGAATTAGGAAATACAGTACTCTACATTCAAGTCATTCTTTGCTCCCAAAAACCAACATAGGAAAAAATGTTCTGAGAAGCTTTTAACAACTTCATTTAAACTTCCAAGGTGATGAAAGTAAATAGGCATTTCAAACGAACATTTCAGGTTTTGATGTCATTTGCACTATTCACTGCCCCCTCCACAAGCATTTTAACTCATCTCTCATCTTCATGGATTACTATTTTAATACTCACAAATTTAAGATCGTGCCCAGCATGCTTACAGTCTCTTATTTAGTTGATTGAAAATCCAGAAGTTTCTTGCCAGAATCTGTAATTTATCATTTTTCAGCTTAATTTTTTCAGAGTTTCCAGGCTGCAAGTGTAAAATGCTGCACTTGAATGTGGCAAAAGTTGTATATGTAAGTCTGCATCTGTGACTGCTTTGAACTCAGTTTGGGAAAGAACAAGTTACTTATTGCTTGGTAAGGAAACTGATTACTGTTATTGATCATTTGTCTGGCATCCTATACCACCACTGGCCAAATTTAGCCAAAATATACTGAGTAATGGAAATCTCAAAATATATTCAGGCTCCTAGAAACTTCATGAAGCCAGCAGCTTACTATGGGATAAACCTAGAGTGACTGAGTAACAATTTTTTTGGCCCATCTATTTGCACCACACAAACATGACTTCTGTGGCTCAGATGGATGTATAATAAGTACAGAGGGGACACATAGAAGGTCTTGGAGGTACTGACAAGGAAAATGCAGCTTCCATCAACATTCAGCTCCTGGAACTGCTCGTATATTCTTGTACCTAGCATCTTTGTTTGGAGATTTTTCACCCACAGATTTGTTCAATGTGTCTGAATGCTCTCTGGATAAAGTAAATGAAAATTGTTAGCTAAAAACCCAATGTTTCTGAACTAGGGAATATTGACACCTAAGGCTCAATTACTTTTAACTACGGTCTTAAAGTTGCACAAAGGAGGCACAGTTACATACCATAAAAACATTTTTCATTTAAAATCCATTATATTTCCTAAGATCTATTGATAACACCTTGTTAAACATTTTGAAAGAGATGCCTGCTAGCATAAACAGCAGTGAACATTTTCCCTTTCACACACACCTTTCTCACATTATTCAAATATTTACGTTGCTAATATTATGAACTTGTTCCCCAGAAAAAGCATGAAATTGGTTTCTTTTCTTTAGTAAGTATAATCAACTATGTCACAACAGCAAGATGCAGAACCCTGGGAAATACACACACTGACAGGAGGATGTATATTTTCCCAGCAGTTAACATCCTATTTCCTCGATTTCTCCATCTCTGTGTCTTAAGATGCACTGGAGTATTATCAATACAAACTTCAGGAGCTGGACTTCCTAGGTTTAAGGTTGTTTGCCTTTGAAAATGTGAACATAAGCACCAAGAGCATACTCATCTTGAAACAATTCAGAGAGGGTCTTCATTTCTGGGGCACAATCTTTTTTGTGTGAACGTTTCTGTTGTTGTTGTTTGTGCAACATCAGATAAGTAAACTTGCAAAAATTTTTTTCTAGATTTGACTTCAGTTGGGCAGTAAGAGCAAGAGAACTAACTCAAAAGTCTGGTTTCAGTAGAAATCATGTTTTCATTTGAGCTTTCAATGGGCTCACTGTAAAGCTGGAAAGTCTTACTATGTATTTAGAAAGTAATGCCTATGAAACAATTATGTAAGAGTTTCCACATTATTTTGACACCTCAGGACACATGGTATTAAAACGCCACATATTTTTTACCTTTTCTGCCCATGAATAATCATCAATCACATGACAAAGAAGAATGTTATGTCTGTTAAAAAAAAAGGCAAATGGCAAGACATAGTAGTATCTCTATTCTATGATCATTTACTAAAATATAAAGATTGCTAAAGAGGCAAGCTAAAAATTTCCAGAAGTAGTATTTGCACTTAAAATTGGAACTCTATTATATGGTCTATTATATGTCCGGAATGTATTTCTATCAGTCACAACATCACAAACACCAGTGAGATTGACAGTTTTCTTTATTGAACCAATTGCACAAGGCATTCTCATCTTATCTCTCCTCAACTGTATGGAAAAACTAATTAGAGTCTCAAGTTTATGCCCAGGATTTCCCGGGTGCTTTCATTTTCTCACACTTCGTATTACATTTTTAAATATACATCTTTGTTCAGATCTGTGTTTCCTTAGTTGTATGCTACTTCTGCCATAGTGCATAGCAAATTGAATCTTGTCATCAAATACGATGGCATCTGTTACACAGGTCTCGTGAAAGTATGCAACTAGAACTGTGTGGCAAATCATATCTGATAGACTGATCTGTACAAGATGAAAATCTGAAGATACGGATCTGATAAGTAAATCTATTAGAAAAAAATACACAAGGCAAAGCAAGCAGTAAGCATTCCACATCCAGAGCTCACTCATTCTGCTGAATACCAAATCCCAAATAGAACCTAGAGTACTTCATCTAAGATGTATGCTGGTTCAACAGGATTGTATTAGCCAGCTTTTACTGTGTCAGTCATCTGTGCAGCTGTAATATATTATTATTTAAAAAAACCTTTACTTTCAATAAGGTTTATGCAGCAACTTTTCTAGATGAATCTTCTGAAAGACAGGGCTGTTTAGTTTTTTTTTTTAATTATTATTTCCAACTTTCTACAGTAAGAGTACTAAATATGAATCAGAAATTTCAATTTGAAAGGATGTGTAATGGCAAAAGAAAACAAGAGCCTTCAGAACACAATAAGGAGACATACATAATAACCCAGTCATTTTACAGAAAGCTTTTATACTGACAGGAAAGTAAATTAAGTTTTCTTTAAGGTCATACAGATAATCACATAAAGTAGTCTCAGATACGTGGGAAGATATTTGAAATGAAGAGAAATACTCAAGTGCTTGCAAAATCTTACCAATTAAATCATCAAGTCTTCTTATTTAAAAAGCAAACATTTTTCTCAGTCCTAAAATAATCAACTATTTATCTCTATGTGAGAAACAGTGAGTCCAAAATACAACATGTCAATCTGCTTACTCCCATCCATAGCCAGATAATCAAAAATGATCCAAAGTGTCCAACAGTTTAATGGGCCAAGTCTTTCTGGACAAATACAGAGCAGTTATAGAAGCCTCTGTATTTCCATTTCATATATTTCAGTTCCCCCCCTTACCCCCCCTTCTTTAAGGCACCCATTTTAGAAGTGAGGTTCCTAATAAGTCCCATATTACAATGTTTTTAGTAGCTTACTGGAAAAAATAAAAGAGTAACATAATCTTAAGTCTTTGCAGTCAATGTAGTTATGTTTCCATACTCTTAACATGAATTGTTTTCTGAGATTCAGCTTTTTTCCCCACTTCAAATAATTTAAACCTTAGCATATACGCATTTGTTACATTCTTAAGCAACCATATTACATCCTATGGAAAAAGTTTTTGGAAGATGATCCAAATGAGAAAGGATTCCACTCGTATTTTTGATATGCAAATATTTCCAATAGCGAGCTTTTTCAGTCACAGGAAATATTCTGGAATACTGACACAATCACAGCCGCTGAGTAATTTATCCATCAAGAAAAGGTCGGGAAGTAATTATAGAAAAGTTGGAGATGTTAATATGAACTGTGAGTAAGGTCCATCTCACCTTGCTTGTGAGAAGTTCAGCAGAACTGAAATATCATGAGGGTGAAGAAAAGATAGCTTAGGATGACAGACTTCTACTTCCATGTAGACGTGCACATAATACCATACTGTTGTACTCCAAGATACACATGAAGAAGACTAGTGTACTGGATTCTAATCTAGTTCAAAATACTGAAGTTACAATACAGTATAAATACTGAATTCAGGAAGAAGCTTGGACTGATTTGATAATTTAATCCAAGAAAAAGGAAATTAAAATATTTCAAGAAGATCTTTTAATCTCCAGAAAGAAAAGCACGACTTCACTTTTGCTTAGGAAAAGGGTGCAAAACAGACATTCATGGACTTTGAGCTGACATACCTCTGCTAAATAAATCCTAAATAATAATTCTTAACCACATGACATAAGGATTTATGACATTTTAGACATAAGGAAGAACTTTTTCTCTCAGAGAGTGGTCAGGCACTGGAATGGCTGCCCAGGGAGGCGGTAGAGTCACCATCTCTGGCAGTGTTCAAGAGGCATCTGGATGAGGAGCTACAAGATATGGTTTAGTGCTTGTGGTAGTAATGGTAATAGAAGGACAGTTGAACTAGATCATCTTGCAGGCCATTTCCAACCTCATGATTCTAACATTATATGAAACTTGATATATCCACACATATTGATCCAGCACACACAGGTGATGGACACAGTAACTGATCTACATTTCTACAGTGTTTCCATTGTAAAAACAACAACAACAAAAAAAAATGCTGCAACTCTAGCCAGAGAGTAACATTGGTTAATATTTTTTTTTTCCTCCAATATTGGAACTTCACTCTGTCACTTATTCTAAAATTTCTAAGCAATCCATGAAGAAAAATAGGATAGACAACTTATTCCAGCTCAATCAGTGTAATTTAGGAGAAAAGCTTTGTTAATTCATGTTTCTGGGGATTGTATAGCTGCTGCTATGAGACTGATGCAGAACACATTGGGTTGTTTATGCCTTTGTACTCTTCCTCAACTGAGAAATCTTAAGCAATGCAAGAAAAAATACAACAAAATAAAATAAAGAAAAAACAAACAAGCCAGTAAAATAAAATGGAAAAAGAAAGTGTATTAATGGTAACCTTCCTGGCTGCTCAGCAGTACTGCAGTTTCAGCTTCATAAATTTGAGAAATTTTTAATCAATTTGGTTAAAATAATCTGCCTCAGAACATAGATTTTTCAGTCAGTGTGGTTCAAATATATACAAAAAATCAAATATATAATGAATATTTATGTATCCTGAATATATATATATAATAATATTTATTTACTTATTTAAAGCAGTTACATGGTGTTCTGCTGGTTGAGGATTCAAACTGTGGATGCAATCAAGACTTCTACTTGTTTCTTTCAAATTATTTATTTTTCTTTTTGTTTTTATTAAAGTCTCAACAGAATTTTACTAAGCACATGCTAAGAGTTCATCATTTTAATTTTTTTTTAATACAATGCTAATTGATGATGCATATTCAATATCACCACGTACCATTTTCTTCAATGAGACTTGTCTCAATCTAGCAATTGAACACAAACTCCAGACTCGGTGAACTGCAGAGTTTCTATTAGAGCCCTTATTGGATCCTCTGATCTTTTCTGTCACATGAGATCTAAGGCATGTTTGCAACAAAGCCAGCCACTCATGGTTCACTATGCTTCCACTTCCTTATTTATGTTGTATATGTATATTTTACTAATAAGTGTATATTCTGAGCTATATCATGCCATGCTTTAATAAGTTAATGAAACCTTCAGCATTGTATTTTAAGAACCAATAAAATTATTATTGGCATTTTGTTTGATAGCATCTGTTTTATAACAGACAATCTCAATCCACATCTATCTCAGATCTTCCTTCCAACTACTAATTCGTAACAGAAAAAAAAACCCCAAACCAAGTCAAAAACAAAACAACAACAACTTTATTTACAGCTATCCACCTCTAGGAAGAGGACATACAAATAATAGTGGATATTCAAGAACCTAGTAACTTTGACAAGCAATGATAATCTGGAATTGAGAGTTT
This sequence comes from Lagopus muta, assembly GCF_023343835.1. Taxonomy (NCBI): domain Eukaryota; kingdom Metazoa; phylum Chordata; class Aves; order Galliformes; family Phasianidae; genus Lagopus; species Lagopus muta. Next base: position 8,787,445 of record NC_064438.1, on the reverse strand, counting down.
ATCTAAATGTTAAACTACTCTCCAGTCTTACATTCTGATGCCGTCATTTTAGTAACAAAATAAGCACAGATAAATCTGACACAAAAACATGACATTTATAATGAAACAAAAAATATTTCAACTGCGTCGATGAGTGTACTTATGTCAGTGAGTTAAAGATGGGTAACGTATCTGGGCTTGTGCTAGTACTATGCCACAACAATTCCTTTCAAAGCAGAAGGTACCAGCACTCTTTCAAGTACAGGGCTTTTTGAACTTTTCCTATCTCCTTCCTCCAGTAGTGTGAAACAGATCAGACACAGACTCCCTGTTTTGATGATAGAGAAGCAGTGAAACAGTACAGGTTGAAAGCCACTCTACTTTCCACCAAATACCCCCCAGATGTACTGATGAACATGTGGGCTTTCACCAGAAAGATGGTAACTGACAGCAACTTTGCAGCTGAAGCCCCCTTATTCCACTCTGAAGGGTGTTCTAACACAAACACGAGCTCAAATCCTCTTAACAATGCACTGTATTCTAAGGAAGACAAAAGCAGCAAAAATAAAAACATCCTCCAATCTACCCCACAGTGATGAGGATAGCACTGGCTTCGACAGATGAATGTCTTCCCAAGGAGAATTTACACAGCTTTTACCAGGGGGCAGAATAAATCTGTTCAACATTGCTTCATCATTATTCTCTCTTTACTGACAGCTTGATTGTATTTGCAGCAGATTGTTTCAGTTACAAAAATTATCAGTATTCCTTTTCCCCAGAAATGCTCCTGCTGTTTCACTTGTGTTGTTCACATGGCACTGCAAAGTGTTTGAGGTGCTGTCTGCCTTGTGAAAAGTGATATTCTTGCCAGAGGTGCCTGCAAAGTTCTCAGACGTAGCTTGTTGATCTAAGTTTATGACTTCCCACCCCATCCCTGACTGGGAGCCGCTAAGCAGTTCTGGCTTCTCTTCCCTCTGAAGTCTGGCTACCGTACAAGGTAATCCAATTATATGTTCTCTGTGGGAAGAACTGGAGAATAAAAGGCAGCTGCAGGCAAAGTCACAAAACAGGGATGGGTATCAGCTGTGAACTGTCCAAATGCACAGCAGAAGTGCTGAGTTGTGTTATACTGAGAAAGCCAAATTATGTAGCTATAGAATTACAGCGCTCCAGGCAGCCTGAGATTGGAATATAATTCACCCGTCTCCAAGTTGTTGCTTCAAGCTATTGCAAATGTACTTTTAAGTTCTCTCATTTGACTTAACTTAAAGTTGCAAGGGGAAAAAAGAATAAGATTATATTTATCTAGTGAAGCAATAGAAATTAAAAAAAAAACCACAAAAAACAACAAAAGTTATTTCCTCAAGGAAAATAACATGCTTGGCAGTTTTCATCCCTGTCCCTCCATTGAAGCATGCACTACTTTTAAATAGTTTTACCTGCACTAAGAAGCTTTCAACTGTGTGATGTAAAGGAACTTGCCCAAATAGTTCAAGAAAAATATTTTGTCTTCGTCCTTAATACCCAAAATAATACCCTTAATACCCAAAATAAGCCTCATTCCTGCCCGCATCCTCAGAACGCTCGTGATGCTCTTTCATATCAGAACCAGCTATGCCAGATACTTGGTCTGCTGCAAACTGAAAGCTTCTGCATTGCAGTACTTTTAAAATAGCTTTACCAATATAATGACACTTTCTTGATTTGTCTGCTTGTTTCTTTTTTTTTCTTTTTTTTTTTTTCCCTCTGTTTTTAATTCATGTTGTTAAAATCTTTAAATAGCTACAGACCTCAGTTTGTATGATGATATACATGGAGAACCAAGTCTAAAAAGAAAAGTAGGTAAAAGACTTTATACACCATTACAAGCATAAAATACCCCAGACCAAAGGCATTTATATAAAAATACCTATCAAAATACAAAAGGAAGTTTAAACAAATAAGTGAAATAGCCCAAGAGGAAAGTATAGCATAAAATTTTCCTCAGCTTTAACTCGACCATGAGCAAAGACTCACACTAATATGCAATTTCTCAGGCAAGGCACAGGAACTTCAGGACAATGCTTTTAACTGTTAAAACAATTCAACTCTTGCAAGGAACAATAATAAGGTGTGGAAAACAAAGGCTGTTCACATACGTATAGGAGAATGAAGGTACAGCATTATAAAAAAGGAATGTTAAGCAGACATAATTCTAAAGACAGACAGCAAGATACATAATAAAAACAGGATTATAGAATGTTCTACTGATTATACATTTGAATTAAATATATATATATATATATATATATATATATATATATATATATATATATATAAAACAAGAAAGCCTTCAGTATTAACTGGCAGTAGAAAGAGAAAAATTAAAATCACTGAAGTCAGATCCTAACTTGCAACCCCTTAAAAAAAAAAAAACAACAAAAACACACACGGAAAGATGGTTCAAACTTTCCAAATCTGAAGACATTTTTTTAACCATTTCCAAACAATTCAGAGACAACTAGAGAAATCCCCACATTCTACATTTAAATAAGTTGTATAAGTAAAATTAAGAATGGGAAGAAATTGACTAAAGATCTCCCTTATAGCTAGCAGACTTCTTATTAACAGCAGGATGATGGCGTTTCTCCTCTAGGAATAATTTTATTCCACCTCTACCAACCTTCACCAAATTCAATATTACTGACTTAAAACAACTCTTCTGGACTTGACAGTTCTAAGTGTCCTAGGACAAATACAGCTAAGTCGACTTTGAGAAAGATAATGAGCACAGCCAATGGGTTACAATAACAATTACATTTGTGCTGCCATTGCTCAGCTAGTATGTGGGGTAGCTTATTTCTGCTCCCTAGCTACCCATGCCATGTGCTAGTGTGATGCACACAGGGGCTACAGCTTTTATAAATCCTTGCAAGACAAATAGTCTGAAACAGAAGGAATTATCCTACTTTCATTCAACCCTTGTGCAATCCTGCATTAGTCTTCATATAAAGAGTCAGATTTGATGGAGCGTTATGTTCAATTAATAATCTAAATAAACTGATTAATGTAAGACCAGAATTGAACTGAAAGGAAAACATCCATCCCAAAATTTTACCTTACCTTGCTGAAGTCTCTTTCTTTCATTTAAGATGGATTCCTCACAGATAGAGATAATGCAACAATTCAATATAGAAGATATGAATATTAAAAAAAAAAAAATTATCCAGAACAACATGAGAAGCGCTCAAACAGCGAAACTTTCCAAAAATGTTTTCATCCTTATTCTCTGTACCAGCAAGAACATAGCATCTGTATTTGTCTTCTATATAACTCAGGCAACAATATCCTGGCAACCACATTTCAATGGAAGAAATCCAGGTAATTAAAATGACTACATCTAACATCCACCTCTTTATCATCCCACTTGATAGGCGAGACTTACTCATTTGGGAAGTGATGTTCCAAAATCTGCTACACACAGTTAAGTAAGTTGTTATGTCTCTGAGCTATAGTGGGGTCTTTAATTTCAGATGCCCATTTAACTGCCTGTTTCACAGTACTGTTTCTGAGATTGTCAAAAATTACTGTTTGGTATGTGTCATACTTGTTAAACACGTGCCCAGTTTGGTGGATTTCACTACACTTCATTGATGAGTTTAGGATTTTGACGTATGAAGGCTAAGTGGCTTAAGTTCACTGTGACAATAAAACTACTTGAAGCATTAACATTCTACTATTAATAGAAGCCTTGGCTTCCACAACTCTTCAACTGCACAGCTAATGCCATTTTGGAAGCCAAATCTCTACTAAATCAAACTATGAAATAAGAGCTCAATAGCACAGAATTTCTCAGTTCACTGCTTTCCGAGGGCATAAAAGGAACTGTTTAGGCCTTCTGCTGATATTTGGAGACTTCAGCAGTCAGTGCCTCCGGAACAGAAATGAGAAGCGACTCTGCAACAAGACACAAATGAACACAGTTTACACCACTCTTTAAAAGACCTCAAAGTGACATTAATGCACAAAATAAAAAGTGATCCCTGCATTTTGATATTGGGATGCATAAATTTAACTATAGGAAAGGATTTTATTTGAGCACGTACACTCACACTCACTACATGTAATGTTCAGTTCCCAAGCATAAAAAAACCCAACATGTTATGACAGCAGAACACATATTAAAAGACAGGCCTTAGAGGGACAGCACCCTCAAACTGGTAAAACAGAACTGAAAATCTACAGAAATGCTTGAAGTTTCTTTGCACCGTATCACCCCACATTTATCCTACATAATTAAAAGTGTTGCAAGTGGAATATTTTGTTCTCATTTCTGTTATCCAAGGCTGCTAGTAGTTCCACACTGCTACATTTTAGCAGGCACGTACATTGGAGAATCTCATGGGTAAGAAGGGAAGAGGGAGGGGTTGGGAAAAAAGGGATAAGGAAAACAGCTTTCTCCTTCTTTCTCAGTCTGATACATTGGTCCCTTTTTCAATGCTACCTTCACAGCTCTAATCATCACACTAGGTTTTTAAAGGGCAAAATGAAGTAGATTAGATTCTAGTAATGATATTTTACCCATGTAAGAGACTACTGTAACACAGTAGACCTTAAGGGCGAATAAAGTTCAGTTTGAATGATATACAAGTCATACAAAGCCCTGCAATTAAATATAGAAATAGTGCCAGTTTCTTTCTTAAGGAATCACAGATAAAACAGCCTTGAAGCAGTCTATCCACATCTGCTCACGCACGTATTTACTTTTTCTTCTCACCTTGCAATTTACCTGGCCAATAATGCAAAAACACTTTCCATATTTGATCACATACGGTATCAATGTCATCTCAACTCCTACCAAAGAGCTATTGTAGTGAAACTTGAGATGAGATTAAAAAAATAAGAAAACCTGAAAGCATTTTCAAGCTCATAGCAAAACAAGAAATAGATGCATAACACACACAGACACCATCTCCTAAGTTGCTCCTCCATTCTGCATTCCTCCCTCCATTAGAAGGGGGAAAGATTTTCATTAGAAATCACAAAGTGGTGCAGCTTTTGCTACAATATCAGAACAGATCAGGCTGCTGCCATTCAATCTCTGTAAGTACAAAGACTACTTGAAATGGCTGGGCATTCCATCTGAATAGACTACTATGCCCAACAAAGATGATTAAGCTGAAGGATTCCTATTTTACTTTTACTCTTCTCCAAGCTAAATGATCCCAGTTCCCCCAACCTTTCCTCACAGGAGAGGTGCTCCAGTCCTCTCATCATCTTAGTGCCCTCCTCTGGACCCGCTCCAAGAGCTCCATGTCCTTCCTGTGCTGAGGGCCCCAGGCCTGGACGCAGCACTGCAGATGGGGCCTCACAAGAGCTGAAGAGGACGATCACCTCCCTCTCCCTGCTGGCCACCCCTTTTTTAATGCAGCCCAGAACACAGTTGGCCTTCTGGGCTGCAAGTGCACACTGCCAGCTCACGTCCAGCTTCTCATCCACCAGGACCCCCAAATCCTTCTCTGCAAAGCTGCTCTCAAGGAGATCTTCCTCCAGTTTGTATAAATACCTGGGATTGCCCCGACCCAAGTGTAGCACCCTGCACTCGGCCTTTTTGAACCTCTTTAGGTTTTCATGGGCCCACTTCTCCAGCCTGTCCAGGTCCCTCTGAATGGCTTCCCTTCCTTCCAAGGTATCAACTGCACCCCTCAGCTTGGTGTCATCCACAAACTTGCTGAGGGTGCATTCAATGCCATATGTCATTAATGAAGATGTTCGAGAGCACTGGTCCCAAAACTGACCCCTGAGGGACAGCGCTTGTAGACCACATCTACACAGTAGTTTTTGCAGCACATACACACAAAAAATGAGCATTACCTGAAGAATTTTTCAATTGCTGCTGAACTGTCAGCAAGAGGGGAAAGAAATTTCCAGTTTGGTGTAGTATGGAGTAAACATATTAGTGGTACTGTAATTCAGAAGGGAGATAATGGATAAAAAAGATAATGGATAAAACTTGTGACAGCAAGTAGTATCCATACTGTTAAGGAGAAGACCAGTTCTGTACTATTATTAGAGCCAAGTTTGCTTTCAATAACAGATTTGGTTAGTAAATCAAGATGCAATTATCTTCTATTTCAAGGAGGGGATAGGGAGTGAGACCCTGAAAAGAAGAAACACAGACATTCATAAACTACTAGCAGTAGCTCACAAGGGACAGAAATCTACTCCTGCAATATTCAACTGAACCCTCGCTGTGATGTGACCTACGTAGCTGCAACCACCACTGAACTGCTATTGCCTCTGCATACACGTTGAAACAGACATGTTTCCATGTGCTATTCAGTAGTGAGCACTGCCAAAATCATACCTGACAGATGATCAGAAGGGCTGAGTCTTTAAAAAAAGTCAGTCACAAATTCATCACCTCCTTGGGTACTTGTATTTCTCAACAAGTCTGACATTCTTCCCAGAGTTGAGACAGCAACAGATAAATAAACATAATTTTTAGAACAGAAATGAAATGATTCAAATTAGCAAGCAACAAAAAACATAAGCAAATAACTGTTAGATCAGATAAATGATAATGTGATCTCTGAATTAGTTCAAAATGTAGCCTTCTCAGTATTCTCATGAGAATATGACTCAGGCATGTTCAGGAAAAAGTTTTATTGATTATCATAAGATATTAATCTTATCCTAAAGCCTCAGGTGACAAAACAAATGATTATAGATGAATCTTACTGCAGGTTAATGAATGATCTAATATAAGCAATACTTAATCTCAGTTTTTTTAGATACTGCTTATACTATATTTTCACCTCACTCAGTGAAATTTGTTTTAATCTCTTCATGCTCTATTATTTTCAGCAGCTCTGATGCATGGCAATTGATGCGTTTGAGCTTTAAGTTGCCACCACATGCTATTCAGTCTTCCTACCCAGTTTTTAAATCTCTTTTCCTCCACGTGCATCCTAGTGAGTCAGGAGCCAGAAACAAAGAGCTTAAATCTGTAGTACTAGATATCCCATCTCATTGACTCAGCCTCTGCTTTATATTATAAACACCTTCACCTATATTCCTTTAATAAAGACGTACCCCCAAATGAGTACCAAATTAAGAAATCCTAGTGTCATGTCACTGCACCAATTTATTATTATCCTCTCCAAAACACATACCTTTCTCCTCAGCAAGAACATAACACTCTTATGCTTAACTCAATAAGAAGAACACATAACAGCCACTATAAGAAACTCCAGCCTTTAGCTGCTAGGTTGATATTGTTTGCCATCCCAAACAGTACACCACTGCTCAGGTTACTTAGTTCTTCATGATTTCATATATCTGTATTTCCCTTTCCTCAGCTTTAACTGTTTCCCTCAGAATAAATAATTTTGTTACACAGTTCAGACTACACAGCTTTCAACTTAGTAATAAAGTAATACAAAAAATTATTTAAATATCCCTTGAGTCAAATCCTTTTAGAAGTTGTGAAGGTCAGATGTGAAAATCCTCATCAGCTGAAAGCTTAGGGATTAAAAAAATGCAGTCAGGCTGAGATATTTTGAAAGACTAAATACATGATTACTGGGCCTTCTCTTTTGGCATAATGCAAGAAGAACTAAACAAGACTATCAACTCACACACAATGATTCCATTTATTTCTTAAAAACCTTAACTACGCACATAAGGTTCACAAGGCCAGATAGAGCTAGGAAAGACTGACAGCAACATGGGTACAGGACCAGCAAGTGACATAACAGACAGTAGCAGCTTTTTGAGGACTCACATGTTTAAAACTCTTTTATAATAGACATAATATTAATCCAAAACACTAAGAATAAATGTATGCATGACAGTGGGCGATAGCATGACCCCAGAAGAATGCCCTTTAATAGCAGTTGTTTATTAAAGCCATGACAGCAATATAAACTATACAACAAACAAAACAAGTTTACAAGGATACTAGTTAACTCCTGTTTAAAAAGAAAAACCCTTTCTAAAAATCACTTCCTGAGGGAAAACTTTACAAGCTTTGAATTAGTTAATATATATACATATATATATTTTTTAAATTAAATTTTGGGACAAACAACTGCTACGAGTACCATGCAAAAATCTATGCCAATGATTTCACATGATTATATTTGAAGAAACCATTTCCAAGGGGGAATTGTTATAGCATTTACCACCTGGAAAAGAACAACTTTCAGAGCGATTTCAACTTTGCACGTAGTTACATTATATAATTCAGAAGAACCAAATGTATTTAAGCTAAGAGAGAACAAATATTACCACTGAGACATTCATGTATATACAACTTTACAAAAAAAAAAGTCTTCATACAGATTTGAAATTATTTTTTATAAGTATTCTACTGAAAACATTTCAGCACATTTCTAAATTTACTTATGAAGTTGTTTGCTTCCTTACTTCCTTAAGCTATTGTATTTGATAGAGATCAGTGAAACACCTACTGCCCATTCCACTGCATGCATCAATGTATAACTAAAGCCCTATATATTTACCTGGTAACATGTTTGTGGAAGATGTATTAATGAAGAGGAGAGGCATTAAAGCTGTACTGGATAATAATGCTGATGGCAATATTTTCATTATGCTCCTCTCAAACTTGCACCAGCTTGAGCCAAATTCTGACCAGCAAATAATGGCCCTATGCAACCAAATTCCTCCAAACACAAACAAGGTTGGGCTGGTTCAGCCCAATTCTGTGACTAGCAGGGCAGAGGAGCTCATGGAAACACACCTCTGGAAAGGGGAAAACAGAGGACCCTGAATAACTAAAAACAGCAGCAACAATCTGAGGAGAAATGAACTAATTTACTAGATATGGCAGCGGAATGCAAGATAACACACTATAATTAGAATTGAAGGTAATAAATCAAATATAATGAGTGAAAGAGTGTCTGAAAACTGAAAGCCTTACACTAATGCTGAGGCAAAGCTTGTGCTTGGGACAATCAGCAGGGGAAAGAGCCTGGTCTCTTGATCTTGTCAGGGGTTTTATCTCCTCTTTGAACACAAAGTCCTGTAGGGTAAGTAGTTGTTCTTCTCTTCTGGGACAGGTACCTGGACCTGGAGCATTAACTCTTCAATGTCCAGTGCCCTACATGTTGTTATGATGTGGAATACTGATATCCAGAAATCATAAAACCGTAACAAAGCAGTTAAGCTGTTTTGCAGCCTGATGTACTTCCAGTTAAACAAAATTTGTTATGACACTGGCAATTGGACAATGAAGAGATAATGCATGCCAGTGTGTTAGAAGAGGAGATGTTATAAACAATTCCTAACACTTTGGATATCAGAATTCATACACAGAGTAGTTAAAAAAATTTTTCAACCATGAGGTAAACATTCTACCTGCTGAACAGCTGCTCCTTATTCATCCTGTTTTGAAAGTGATTTTGACCTTTATCAAGCATTGTAGAAACCTCTAAATTTTTCCACCACCAGAAAGTCAAAACTAATCTGCTTGAACCACTTGTACTATTGGTGGAAAGTCTATCTCCATGCACTTCTGGAGAACTCCCACAGAACTGAGAGTGCAGCATCTCTCAGCTTATCCAAACTAGGCACTTAGTAAAGCAGACCTGAAGCTTGTTTTGACTGAAATGTATCACTGAAGATACTATTTCGCTCTTTTGACTTTCAAAAAAACTATTTCTTCTGCATTTTGCCAAAGCTTTTGTGAATTTTTTTTTTTATTTATTAAATTTTACTATGATCTCCAGTTCTCCCTCCAGTGCTTGAACTTATGCTCCTGATTGTTTCTCAATGGTATGACAATGACAGTTTATCCTAGGTTTTGTTTTTACTTTGAAAAACAAAGTGCATTGCCTTGTGAAGGCCTTGGAAGTAAATTTTTCTTCTTTACCACAGTCTCGATGATGGTTGGATTTTGTTGCTCTGACAAAAAACTGTGATTTTTTTTTCCAAACAACAGGGGCTGTATTTTGAGATTTTTACTGCTATATATAAATAAAAGTTATTTCTCTATACTTCCACTATAATTGTTTTACTGAAGTCTTTTCTTAAAACACAAAACTTTTTGGACACAGATGATATTCTAGATGTAGAAGCATCTTCACTAGTTTACAGTGTTTATCTGTTTCAAAGTTGTTGATTAGACTTAACGCAACAAGGTTGAACTCATATGAATTCTAGGTATTTGTACAGTATTCACTGAGTCACAGATGAAGAGTCTGCTAGGTGCAGAATCAAGTCAGTATGTCACTCTGATAATGCAGCTTCGTACCTTGGAACATTTAAAAGTATCTTACATGGCAATGCTATTTGCTTGGTAAAATTGATAAGTTGATTTCTTTCAACATATTCTGGAGAAGTGCATGAGAAGGGAGCAGACAGGCTCTTCATGACAGATCACAGAATCACAGAATCACCCGGGTTGGAAGGGACCTCAAGGATCATGTAGTTCCAACCCCCCTGCCTAGCAGGGCCACCAAACATACACATTCAGATCAGGTTGCCCAGGACCCCGTCCAACCTGGCCTTAAACACGTCCAAGGACGGGGCATCCACAACCTCCCTGGGCAGCCCGTTCCAGGGCCTAACCACTCTCCTAGTAAAGAACTTCCCCCTAACATCCAACCTAAATCTTCCCTCCTTCAACTTGGATCCATTTCCCCTAGTCCTGCTGTTGTCAGCCCTTTCCAAGAGTTTACTCCCCTCCTGGGTGTAGGTTCCCTTCAGGTATTGATAGGCTGCAATGAGGTCACCCCGCAGCCTTCTCTTCTCCAGGCTGAACAAGCCCAACTCCCTCAGCCTGTCCTCATAGGGGAGGTGCTCCAGCCCCCTGATCATCTTAGTCGCCCTCCTCTGGACCCTTTCCAAAATCTCTATGTCTTTCTTGTACTGAGGGCTCCACACCTGGACACAGTACTCCAGATGGGGCCTCACAAGAGCCGAGTAGAGAGGGACAATCACCTCCCTGTCCCTGCTGGCCACCCCTCTCCTGATGGAGCCCAGGATCCCATTTGCCTTTCGAGCTGCCAGAGCGCACTGCTGGCTCATGTTCAGTCTCTCGTCCATCAGGACCCCCAGGTCCTTCTCTGCCGAGCTGCTCTCAAGGACCACTCCTCCCAGCCTGTACAGGTGCCTGGGGTTCTTCCGGCCCAAATGCAAAACCCTGCACTTTGCCATGTTGAACCTCATCAGGTTCACCCAAGCCCAGCTTTCCAGCCTGTCGAGGTCCCTCTGAACGGCATCCCTTCCTTCCACCGTATCAACCGCACCACTCAGCTTGGTGTCGTCAGCAAACTTGCTGAGGGTGCACTCAGTTCCCTCATCGATGTCATTAATAAAGATGTTAAAGAGCACCGGTCCCAAGACAGACCCTTGGGGGACACCATTTGTTACCGGCCTCCACCTGGACACAGAGCCATTGACCATCACCCTCTGTCTGCGGCCTTTCAACCAATTGCTTATCCATCGGGTCGTCCACCCATCAAATCCACTTCCCTCCAATTTGAAGATGAGGATGTGGTGGGGGACCATGTCAAAGGCCTTGCTCAGGTCCAGGTAAATGACATTGGTCGCCTTCCCTTCGTCCACCAATGCCGTCACTCCATCATAGAAGGCCACAAGATTAGTTAGGCATGACCTTCCTTTGGTGAAGCCGTGCTGGCTGTCTCGGATCACATGCTCATTCTTTATGTGACCGAGCATGTTGTCCAGGAGGATCTGTTCCATGATCTTCCCAGGCACGGAGGTGAGACTCACCGGCCTGTAGTTCCCCAGGTCCTCCCTGCTCCCCTTCTTGTATATGGAAGTGACGTGACCCTTCCTCCACTCATCTGGGACCTCACCTGACAGCCACGACTTCTCAAATATGATGGAGAGCGGCTCGGCAACCACCTCAGCCAGCTCCTTCAGGACCCTGGGATGCACGCCATCTGGCCCCATAGACTTGTATTCATTCAGTCTAAGGAGGCACTCTCGGACTTGCTCTGCCCTTACAGTGGGGAGGGATTTACCTCCTTGGTCCCCACATAGAGGTTTGGGGATGCAGGGCTTAGGGACGTGAAAAAGACTAGAATCCTGGCCACCAGTGAAGACCGAAGAACTCATTCAGCACCTCAGCTTTCTCTTCATCTGTTGAAGCCAGTTCTCCTTTTAAATTTACCAAAGTAGGTACGCCCGTTTTGGCCTCTCTCTTCTGGCCGATGTACCTGTAGAAGGTTTTCTTATTGTTTTTCACGTCCCTTGCCAAGTTCAGTTCTGCCTGCGCCTTGGCTTCCCTGATCCCACGTCTGCAAGTCCAGATGGCATCCCTGTACTCTTCCCAGGTGACACAGCCTTGTTTCCAGAGCTTGTACACCCCTTTCTTCGCCCTCAGTTCTCTCAGCAGGTCCTTGCTGAGCCATGCCGGTTTCCTACCTCACCTGCCCACTTTCTTATTCAGAGGAATGGAGACCTCTTGTGCTTCCAGGAGGGCATCTTTGAAGAGCTGCCAGCTCTCCTCAACATCCTTGTCTTTGAGGGCAGCGTGCCAGGGGATCTTGGCCAGCAATCCATTGAGTAGCTTGAAGTCTGCTCTTCTGAAGTTCAGTGTCCTGATCCTGCTCTTTGCCAGGCCCACATCGCTTGAGATCACAAACTCAACCAGGGCGTGGTCGCTGGAGCCCAGGCAGCCTCCAACCTTGATGCCTTTGATGATCTCCTCAGCGTTGGTGAGCAGCAGGTCCAGCAACGCTTCACCTCTGGTCGGTCTGTCCAATACCTGAACCAGAAAGCTATCATCAATGGATTCCAAGAGCCTTCTGGAGCTCTTGCAGCTCGCCGTGTGGTTTTCCCAGCAGATGTCTGGATGGTTGAAGTCTCCCATCAGGACAAGAGCCCGTGAGCCAGACATCTCATGCATCTGGAGCAAGAAAGCCTCGTCAACAGCCTCCCCTTGATCAGGTGGTCTGAAGTATACCCCTAACAACAGCTGACCTATATTAGTCCCATCTCTACTCCTAACCCACAGGCTCTCAACCTGCTCCTGACTGTTTCTCGTAGGGAGCTCCTCACAGTTTATCCAATCTCTGACATAGAGAGCAACTCCCCCACCCCTCCTACCTCGCCTATCTCTCCTAAAGAGCCTATAGCCGTCGATGGCAGTATCCCAATTGTGGGAGTCATCCCACCATGTTTCTGTGATAGCAACAAGGTCATAACTTTCCAAGTGCATCACAGTTTCCAGTTCCTCCTGCTTGTTACTCAGGCTGCGTGCGATGGTATAAAGGCACTTCAGCCGGGCTATCCATCTCGCCACCTTTATAAGGGATCTAGGATCCCCTAGAACAGCAGCATCCCCAGCATCCCCCTGCCCTACTCCTTCCCTATGCACTCTGCCGTCATTGCCCATGGAGTTTGGTATAAGCCCTCGAATGACCCGTTCAACCCCAGTAGCCCTTATTTTGTCCCCTTCCCCCTTCATTCCTAGTTTAAAGACCTGTCAATGAGTCCCGCTAATTCTTCAGCTAAGATCCTCTTACCCCTCAGGGACAGGCTGCATGCGTCAGCAGCCATCATGCCAGGTGCAGTGTAAATTGCCCCATGGTCAAAAAAGCTGAAATTCTTGCGTCTGCACCAGCTCTTAAGCCATCTGTTTAAGAGTTGGGTATTTTGGATCCTCCCTGTACCTTTCCCTGACACCACGGGCATAGAAGAAAAGACCACCTGCACCCCAGCACCTTCAAGTATTCACCCCATTCCCCTGAAGTCTTTCTTGATAGACCTCAGGCTTTCCTTATCAACTTCCTCGCTGCCAGCCTGAATTATTAAAAGTGGGTAATAATCTGAAGGCTGAATCAACCCAGGAATTTTCTTTGAAATGTCCCTGACCCGTGCCCCAGGAAAGCAGCACACCTCTCTGCGGGTAGGGTCGGGCCGGCATATAGGGCCTTCTGTTCCTTGCAGAAGGGAGTCGCCTATGACAATCACCCTCCTGTCCTTACGGGTAGAAGCAGTCTTGAGGCTTGGGGGCGACCGCTTCGCCTGAGGCAACCTCACGGGTGAACCTGTCTCCGCACTCTCACTCGTCCCCCCCTCAAATTCCAGGGCCTCAAACCTGTTACGAAGAGGCACCTGGGGAGCCGGGGATGGTCGGGATGGGGGATGCCCCCTCCGCCGAGCAGGTACCCGTTTCCACTCCTCCTCCCTTCTCAAATTGCTGTTAGGGGGAAGAGAGGACAGGGGGCTCGCTGAAACGCTGTCAGCTGGCTGGTTCCCCTTTACCAGGTGTTTGTAAGGTGGCAGGGGCTGACGTGCTCCGTGAGGAGCCTTGTCTGTGTGCCGAGAACCTGAGGTTGAGAGGGACTGACACCACCAGTCAATCTCCCTCTCACACTCTTTTATAGTCCTCAGCCTCTCCACTTCCTCCTGAGAACGACTAAGGGATAAGCTTGCACGGCTTCCCTTTAACTGCAATAGCAGCAAAACAGATGAGAATGAATCAAAAACATCTTTTCAATTATCCTATATGCTAAGATAGTAAAGACAGAAAAGGACAACTACACCTTAATAAAGTGAAATAAAATTTCACTTTTGACACTGACTTCTAAAAATAATCAGCTTTCACTAACATTATTATACACATCCTACAAAATTACTTTCTATCTGTTTACTCAAGAAAAATACAAGCTTAGGTGTCATGTTAATAACCAGGTATGATAGGACATTTAGAACAGAAGCATGAAAATGTAATACTTAGCTACAAATACAGCAGTTGTAACACTAATTAGCATTGTGGCCACAACCTGGAGTATTTATTTCAGGTTTTTGCCACACTTGCTGTAACGTCATTGAATTGCTATACAATAAATCATGATAGTTATGAACAGGAAATACATTACTCTGTGAAACAACAAGAAAAATAGCTATTATTCCCTGAGGGAGAGGGGTGAAAAAAAACAAATACCACAAACAACAACAATCAACCAAACAAGAAAACTAATAGCATCTGGTTTCCAAAATCCTGCATGACTTATTTCCACCCTTTTTATCTGATTACAGGCAGAACAATCTTTATACTACTGTTTCACTTTCACAGTTCAAACTCAGATTAAAAAAAAAATTAAAAAAAAAATCAGCTCTGTGCTATAGAAAACCAGTGAGCTCTTGGGGCTCTATTTCTTCTCCAGGTTTCATCAGTAGGAAAAGCTTTTATGGCTCGTTCACCATTATCCTGGCATGGAGTTATTGCAGGAAGGCTGCATGAGGGAGGGAAAGAGGTAGTATGGTGGCAGCAGCAGGGAAGAGAACTAAACATTGACTAAAATGCGTTTGCTTTATCCCATCATGCCAGTCTTCATTTACAAATGCTTATTTGACTGAAACTTAGTTCTAACTCTGAGCCACTGAATTTAACACAATGAACTGAAAAGCTGACTTTCGAAAGAGAAGTCAAAAACTTGGAATATAGTTTTTGTGCAATATGTTCTCAAATAGTTTTATAAAATATTGATAATTATACTCAGGAATATTCAGATGAAGGAATAAGCCAATCAATACAACACAACTGGTAGACTAAACTTGTAACTTAATTATAATTCTTTGAGCTATTATATTTCATTTGAATATCATGGTGGCTAAGCCGTACCAGATAAAGATGTCACAGATTATAATCGGATAAATTGATGTCTTATGTGCCATTTGGTACTTGAAGAGCTATAATCTTCTCACCTTCTTTGCTTTAGTTTCATAATTCATCTATTATATTTAGGTGTATAAGTTGCCATTGTCGCAAGTATCCTTCTTCATCCACATTCACTGCCTGCAGCTATCATTGCCTCTGTGCTGCAAGGTACTCGAGTTTCTCGTCTTACCAGAATTCTTGTCTACCAATTGTTCTCTCCCTAACAAAGGCTCTGGTCTTTTCCCCCTATAGAGAATTCATACAGCTTTATTAACCCTTACAGTATTTTGGACTTACATCTGCTTTAGTTACTGCTCACTTTCCTACATGATACGCATGGAAAAAAAAAACATTATTTGGAATATTTTTCTTTTTTAAACTAACTCATCTCACTTTCTTTACAAGCATTTAGAAGTTCGAAAGACCAGCACTCATCTTTCAGCTCAAGGATGTGACTGCAAATTACAAAAAGGGCATGAAATGAATAAACACAAATGAGAAGGAAACTCACAGATTAGTGAAAACAGTTACATAAGTTTCTACAGACACTGAATGAGGCAGTAGTGACTTGGAGCAGTTCCTTCAGAGGGAAGTTATAATAGGATGAATGGGCCTGCAGTCCTTAAATGTTATGTTTCAACAGGTATTCACAGTTCTTCAGATTTGCCTTCAAGGAGACCTTCAACAATTGCAAATTAATTCTAGAACAATAGAAGCCTCTCTACTGGAATTTAATCCATATGTGTTCCACCTTTCTACTCATCCAGCTGATCCATATTGATATGTGCAACAATTGATAGTTTTCTGGAGGATACCAGCTCAAGAACTAATTATTTAACATACCAGGTCCATCTATACCTTCAAGTTGACATAAGGAGAAGACGTTCAGAAGAGCTAGGGGAGGAATAAATAGTGATACCCAAAGTCAGCTGCAACATTCCCCTCCTAAATACAGGTTATATTAAACTTTCCAGATTAAGAACAGTGCGTTTACAGTGTCTTAATAATATGTAAGTATCTGGCCAGTCATAAGCTTAATAAAATTCTGTGCTTCTACTGAGCCCTTGTTATCTGTGGATTCTTGCCTCTGAGTCCTGTACTTAAGCAGATAAGTTAACAGTTAAAAAGAAGGAAGCAATCAACTTTCATAGGCAAACAAAATTGTATGCACCCCCCCCCCCCCCAAACAAGAGGCATAAATTTTCACTTAAATTGTGTTATTAGGTGAAGAATTAATCTTCATAATTGTCAGCAGTTTATGGACTGGTTTGGCCCAGTTCCATGACTACTGGGGCTGAAGGACTTGTGGGTTTGCATCTCCAGAAAAGGGGAGAGAGGGAAAAAATGTAGAGAGATGGGCCCTGTAACAATATAGTGGCAACGATCTGAGGAGAAATGAACTAATTTAAATAAATATGGTATTGGAATGCAAGTTAATACACTGTAATACGATATAATAAGAATTGGAGCTAATAAATCAAATATAAAGAGAGAAAGTGTCTGAAAGCTGAAGGCCTTACACCAATGCTGAGGTCGGGTGTGCGGTCAGGGTGAGCAGCAGGGACAAGAGCCCAACAATGCTAAAGAGAGAAAGGAACATCAGATGACCTTGCCAAGGGTTATATCTCCTCTCTGAACACCAAGTCCTGTGGGATATGTAGTGCTTCTTCACTTCTGGGACAGGTACCTGGAACTGGAGCTCTTTTACTCCCAGTCCACTACATGATGTTATGATGTGGAATATCAATAATCGAAAATCATAAAACCATAACAATATTTGCTCCTTAAAATTTACTAGTCATACAATATTCCTCGTATACACACACATACAGCTTTTTTAATTTTCCTGGCAGAAACAGAAGAAAGTCTAAGGCCGTGCCATTCCACTCATGTTTTCACATACTTAATATGTGAAACAAAAATTTACTTTCTAAGCTTCATTCCAGGAGAAGAAAAAACCCAACAAAACAAAATAATCAAATATCTCCCCCATATACATCTTAAAAACAAACAAACAAACAAACATGAGAAGTAACATGAAGTAAGGAATATTCTACAAAAAGTGTAAATGCAATATTCACATTCAGTTATTTTCCAGTAAGTTACTTCACGTGAAGACATACAAAAACAAAATGGGTATAAACAGATCCCATCCTAAGCCAGATCTAGATTTTTAGGCCTGGAATTCTAAACTTCAGTCCCTTAGCTTCCCAAAAACATTTGGCCACTATAGAGCAACACCAGGGAATCAATCTCCCAAAACCAGGAAAAAAAAAAAAAAAAAAAAGAAAATCAGGTCTATCGTGCCCCTGTGACATGCCTACACACTGCACATTCCCCAGAAGTCTTTTCCCATCACTCACTCACATGATGTAGGATTTCTTCTTTTCTTGCCTACAGGACATCAGACTGATCCTCCTATCCCTTTTCAGAAAGGAGAAAGTGTGCCACTGCTTCATTGCCCACTTATTTCAAGCTTTCTGCATTTGGAAAACAAAGCCATTTTAAGGAGTTCTTTTTCTTAAATAACACTGCCTCATTTTTCAGAGCTGACCTAATATGAGGGAGCAAGCATGGCCCAGACAAGCAATACAACAGATGCTACTGATCTGAATGATCTGTTCCTCAGTGCAGGCTCCAGCTTCCCACCCATAGAAGCAGCTGCCAATCACTTTCTACCCTTTAAGCATTGCCTTAAGCTCACATTCATGCTAGAAGTTTTGCACTTAGAAAACAGGTTTAATTAACTTGTTAGGATTTAGGAAGCTTTTTGCAGAATTACAGATTCAAAAAAAATATGCTTTTTAAAATAAAGGAATCTCAGCAATAAGAAAAGAAATACAAATCTCAAAAATAGATTACTTAAGTAATAGCATCTTGTCAATTACCCCTCAGCACTCTACCATCTGCTCATTACCAAATCACAATTTGTACTTGCAGTATTGCAGAAAAACAAAAAGAAAAAAACCCACAACCAAACAGTATCTGCGAGCTGAGCAGCTGGTTAAAAACATTATCCATACAGAATTTAGTTAAATTTTAAAAAACTTTAAACTCATTACACCTAGTATTGTACAGAACCAAATACATACCAGATCACTTCTGGAAATATTGCCATTCAAGTATTTTAACTGCTAAGAAAAAGTTAGATGAAACTAAAATTGAATTCAGAAATGCCTAAGAGAATGAAAGGCAAAAGGCATGCTTGTTTTCTTGATATAGTTCCTCTGTCTACGCTCCACTACCATGAAGAAACCACTGCTTATCTATCTTTACTACCGATGAAGCCCTTTCAAAAATAGAGATTCCTATTAGTTTTGTCCCCAGAGAGATCTGAGATATAACATCTATATAAAACTTTTCTTTTGGAATATACTAAGGTGCTTTGATTGCTTATAGAAAGGTTTTTTGGGATCACAGAAT
Source organism: Lagopus muta (assembly GCF_023343835.1). Classification (NCBI taxonomy): domain Eukaryota; kingdom Metazoa; phylum Chordata; class Aves; order Galliformes; family Phasianidae; genus Lagopus; species Lagopus muta. Next base: position 8,768,403 of record NC_064438.1, on the reverse strand, counting down.
TGCAGGGGTTGGAATGGATCTCAATAGATCAAGTACAGCTCCTCTGGCTAAAGTAGGTACCCTACAATAGGTCACACAGGTAAGCATGCAGTTGGGCCCTGAATATCTCCATAGAAGGAGACTCCACAGCCTCTCTGAGTACCTGTTGCAGTGCTTCATCACCCTTACAATAAAGAAGTTCTTTTGTATGATAGTATGGAATTTCCTATGTTGATGTTTTAGGTCACTACTCCATGTCCTATCACCACACACCACCAAGAAGAACCTGGCCTCATCCATTTGCCTCCCACCTCCCTTTAAATACTTAGAAGCTTTACAAGATCCCCTCTTATATTTCTTTTTCCCTGGCTGAACAGCCCCAGGTTACTCAGCCTTTCCTCATACAGGAGATACTCCAGGCCCTTAACCATCTTTGTGGACTCCTTCTAGGAGATCCCCATCTTTTTTGAACTGAGGAGCCCAGAACCAGGTACAGTACTCAAAATTTGGCCTCACCAGGGAAGAGTAGAGGGGGAGGACCATCTCCCTCAACCTGCTGGCCCACACTGTTTTTAATATAGATGTAGATAATTAGCTACAGAGATTTGGGAAGACATATCACATACAATTGCATCCAATTGCAGAAACACAAAAAACATGTTTATAAATGCTTGCCTAGGCACTTGTAAGAAATCTCCCCACATACTTTTTTTTTTTTTCCTGAAGATACAGAATATGTCTGGGGAAATAAAGGATTATAAATTCACTACACCTTTTTACACAATTATAAAAAAAGTATTTGAACACCCTTGTCAGTAAATCCCATTGATTTTTAAGGTTTTTGGAATAAAACTCAAGTTGCCAGAACAAAACCAGCACCTTGGAAGTCAGCCTTCTCTGTATAAGAAAAAGCTCAAGTCTTCCTCGAAAACTGCTAAAGAAACACATGGGTAACTTCACAGAGAAGTGTCACAAGCTGGAGACCAACAGCAGGAAGAAAAAAAAAAGAAATAACTTTTTCTCTTCACTTATCCCATTAGAATAGTAACAGAATATTAACTGAGCAAAAGTGTAATTGGCCATCCTCAAGAATGATATGTACACCAAAAGAGTCACCACCAGGCTTTATAGTAAGATAGCAGAGAAGATCACAAAGCAGTCTGTACAACTGAGCTACTAAGCTGAAGTAAAGCTTGTTGCTTAAAATTAATGTCCAGTTCTTTTTTAACAGAGTGCATACAATAGATTCTTAATATGCAGATATAAAACTGCTTGGCAGCCATGATAAGGCCTGGAGAAAAGAAGGGGTACATCAAAATACAGGATGTTATGGAGAGGGTCTCTGGTTGAGTATAGCTAACTGGAATAACTTGGATCTCAGAAGGTGATAAATGCAATCACTATTTATTTTTCTGGTACATTGCACACCCACTCTAGAAGCACTAGAGACATACTTCTTCTGCAGACTAAGAGGTATGATTTACCTGTTTTCCCACATAATTTTGTGTATCTCAAGCCTTTTCTGTTACTGAGTGATACAACAGATGACCTTGTGTTCTTTTCTACCAAGAAAACTCACTACCAGAAGGACTGTCAGCAGGAGTGCTTGATGTGCTATTGTTCACTGTGGTGTTCATCACAGTGGGGTTTAAGGGCAACAATTTAAAAACAGGCCACTCATAACATCCACCTTGTTTAGTTCAGTTCTTCATTATTGTGTGAACTCCCTTTTGAGCTACGTTTACTGCAAGGGAGAACTTTACATTAGAGGCCTTTCCCACCTTAACATCACTGAGATCATGAAGCTGTGAATTCTGTGTTGCTTAAAGCTCAGGTATTATAGGGTCAGTTGGTACTTGAAATAGACAGCTTTCAAATTTAACAGCTTTCCTAAACTAACTTTTCCTTCTTTTCTTTGCATGGACCCTGTGGAATCAAATAATATTAGGATGTTATAATCACAAAATAAACAAGAGAGCTAGGCAAAGTAGACTATGATAACAAAAGAGAATAAATAGGAAGCTTATCCCTGTTCTGGGCTCACTCACAGAACACCAGCAGAGACAATCTCCAGAAGAGATCCTTCTCCTCTGGTAGCCAGCCCTTAAATAGGTCTAGGAGAGGTGCAGCCTGGCTCCACCTCTTCTGGCAGCACAGTTGAATTGCCTTCACCTGTGCTCCTATGACTGACTCATTTCTCGCCTCAGGTGGTCAATCAGAGGTTCAGGCCGTGACTCAGCAGTTCCCATACAGACCCACATCTTTCTCACTGAAAATCACTACATAATTACTTTATTTCTTACCTCCACGCCATCATCTTCTAATCAAACTCAACTATCATGCTACCATCACAGACATTTGTGGCTACTTGTGTTTTACAGCTAGTATTTCCTATATGCGTTTTTAAGATAAAAACTTTATTATTGAAATCAGGAAAAAAAATCTTAAAACATCTAGACAAAAAAGACTTTCAACATTAAAAAAAATCAAGGATATTTCCATTTTTTTTTCTTTAAATCAATGTTGATTTTAATATGGTGAACTGATTTTAGTACCTTTTCTCACTTTACATTATACTTATGCAATGAACTTTAACATCCAAACAGAAATACTCCCTTATGAGCAACAGATAGCTTGACTGTTTGGATGTATCTGAAGTCTTTTCAATAAGTAGTTAATTTTAACAGTAGCACAAGCAGCAGCCTTGTGCTGCCCCAGGAACCATAGATACAGGAAAACAGCTGACATTTTAACTGGGCCCACCCAAGCTGTGCAAGCCTGACAGCTGTGTAGCTACACATCTAAACCAACACAGAATGCCTGCCAGTGTTCTGATCACAATTGAAAGACATACCATACCCAGGCTCTGCTGGGTAGTGAGAATGGAGCAATTCTGGCCAAGCCTGCATTCACTTAAGCTCCCAGCAGCACCCTCTAGCCTGCATCAAATTCCTCATTGCCAGGTATTTTCCCTTGCAAGGATAAACACACAGCAACACTCAAAATGCTTGCAGCTCATGGGGCGCATTTGCTTGAGCTAGTTTAAACTAATTTGTTGGGATAGTTGCCAGGAATATAAACTGTAGATTTAGCTGAACCCTACTGCTTATGTTAGAGGGGTAGTTAACTATCTGAGAATAGCTGTTTCTTTCCCAAAGTTCCATCACACAAATAGAAATCATGACTAACATGAACCACGTGTTTATTTCCCAGCACCCTATAAATGAATGATATTTAACTGTGCTACTTTACCAAATGTAAAAAGCAAATTGAAAACAGCTAGATGAAATCTAGCACAAAGTAACAAAGCTGACTGTGATTATATATTGCTGGGTTTCTTAATTTTACAAGATTTACAAGAATATCTTAAACAAAAAGAACACTACCATAGTTTGACAGCTACTCTATAAGAGTATTGACCTCTTGACTGCAGTATAAGTTACTTCCTCATAATAACAAGGTTATTAATTCATATAGCTTGGAAAGTTTGATCCCCCCTAAATCAAAATTACAATTCTCCAGTTACTTACATAAGAATAATCAGACGGTTCCTTCTCACTGATGAAAAGTAATCCAAGTTTTAATCTTCTGAAACACACAAAACTGTAGCACTGCAGACAGCATTACAGAGTTAAACTTGGGCCTCTCATACCCTTACAGTAACTATCACCTGTTCCTTTGAAATCAAAACAAACTGTAGCACAGCAGATAACTTAATAGTGGAGAAAATCTGAAGTCAAAGGAACAGAAGATCTTTTGTTAAAGGAAACGCCATAAAGATATTGCAGAAGCAAAACAAAACCTGCTTTCTGGCTAATTTATGAACAGCTTCTGCTGCAGTTGGCAAGTCATAAATAGGGCAACTGTCTCTAAACATAGGCAATCTTAGCTCCAAATTTTCTTAAACATCCCATAACACAATACTTCCAACTAACAAAGCCAATTAAACGTTATTTACCTGTGATTCATTTATTCACTCCAAAGTCTGGAATTCCATGAAGAATGTTTATCAGTAGTTCTAATCTGATAGTAAATTAAGTTTTGTAGGTAACAACGGTGAACTACTGTTTTCACATAAAGTTAATCTTGCGTTTTTTTATTGATATTAGGGAATTTGCTTTGTTAGTATTCTGCCTCCCTAAACAAAGTTTGCATTTTGCTGATAGATCTTAACTCAAAACATGGGATTTTAGAATTTTAGCTGATTGATTTAATGAGAAGGACAAAGTTTCTCTAACAGCCATCTCCTTATGAGTTGTTCCAGTGTACCATCTGTGGGTGTAGGCAAAGAGCCGGTTGTATTAATTACAACATAACACTTAGTAATCACTTCTCTAAAAGCAGAAAAACATTCTCCCTTTTATCTATTTCTCTAAAATGTAGAATGAGAAATATTAATTTGCCAAGACTGAAGGCTAGACATCAATGTGGGATGCAACACTGATTCTCAGGCTGAAGACAGTAGTAAGACATTTGCCTTAAACCTAATTACACAAATTATTAGCCCATCAAACTTGTTTAAACAAACGCCAGGTGTGCTTTTATGTGACTCAAATGTCAATAAACTGTAACATAGCTACATGTTTGGTATTTCATAACAGGCATTTTGCTCCACAGCTTGGAAGGAGACAATTTTATCTCAAATATACTCTTGAAAAGCACTGCAGAGCTGGATAGAGGAAAATGCTGCATCCTACAAAATTCAACACTTTGCCATCTTAGCCAATAACATTTTAGCTACCCTAAGGAAGCAGATAGAAAAAAGGAACTGAAATGAATACAAGTAATGAAGACATGATAGCACTACAGTTTATATTTTAAAAAGAAAGAATTTCCATGAAAACTTACTTCATTTGGAGAAGACATTTATTTCTATGCAAGCATCCACAAATTCAATAGAGCATCTCTTCATTATTATTATTATTTTTTAAACATGACAGCAATATTCACTTCCGTACATTCTTATGACAAGGTCTAATTCTGCTCTCAAATAGAAAGAAACAGAGAAATCACGCTACTGAGTAGCAAATACTCCAGGAACTATTTTAAAAATTAAAATTCAATGAACAGAAGGACCAAACATTGTTTCATCAAAATCCATGTAGCTGTAAACAACCATGCTGGCCCATCTTGCCTTGTAGGAACAACAACAACAACAAAAAGAATCAAAAAACAAAATCAGATAATTGTGGCCAAATATCTGGAAAAAATAAGTTTTAAAAAAAAAAACAAAAACAGTTCCAGCAACCAAGTTGACAGGAACATTAAAAAAAATGTTTGTTCAAAGAACTATTTTTTAACGTCTAAGCAAAAGATGGCTAAAAGGTTCTTGCTCATTCGCAGTTTTATTCAGACAAAGTAACTACACTTCAGCACTCGGCATGTTTTGCATGCAGTCTAACAGCTGGGTGTGATGGTAGTTTGGAGGGGAAACTAATCTCAGTGCAAGCTGTCACAGAATAATCAATGCTGTAGAGATGTCACCACAACCACTTCAATGGTCTCTAAACTTGAACATGGCTCCCCAAGATAAGGATGAACCAAACAATCTCCAAAGATACTTCCATCATAAATTATTCTGAGATTCTATACAAGGAAAGGAAATGTACGAGAACGCTTTCTTCTCTCTTAATAGAGATCACTTCCATTTATACCTCAATACTGCCCTCTGCTGATATTCACCCTCCTTGATTTGCACACAAAAAAATGTGAGGCTGTGAGTTCTAGTGTGTTTCCTGCATGCAATGAAGGAAATGTAGCTGAAGAATGCTCGTGTTCTCTAATATTCCAGTCATCATGAGAGGCTGAATCTCCAGGCTTACAATAGAGGAAAAAAGGCATAAGTACTTTTACCAGGTTGGTTTGAAAAGTATATGCATATACACACATGCACATGTATGTAACATGTATATTTAAGGGCAAAGCAGGAGATGAGGGTGAAGAGAGCTAAGATTTTTGAGGTGCTTTATTTAGAGCAATCTCCAGTGCTCTGGAACAACCCTATTCAAAGCATATATAAAAAAACAATGGTCCATAAAGATCATCTGAAAGAGAAGATTAAAAAAAGGATATGATGGAGAAATCTCCCACACCTGGAAGATCAGAGTGATCGTAAGAATTGGCAGCTATGGTTTTACATGAGCAAAGTGTACAACTGGTAGGGAAGAGAACTTCGAAACCAACAATCTTAATTTTTTTTTATTTTTTTACAATTATTGTAATTGAAAAGAAAGGTTAAAAAAAAAAAAAAACAACAACCTGCAAAGACTTTCTTCAAACAGATGACAGCATCTTTTTGCTAGCTATATTTAAAGCTTTAGTTGTATGAGAATTGAATTACTACATTCCATAGAAGGCTTTGAAAACAAACCAAACAACCAAAATTTCCCTTCACATTTATTTTCCTGGTCTACTTAAGTTTCTAAACAGATCACACTGGTGTCCCAGTTTTGCAGTACTCTGCAGAAATGTTCTGTTTTACTTTAGATACACCGCTGCTAAATTTGTGCACAAGTTTGTTTTTTTTTTCCTGTATTCCTACACTCTCTCAACGGCCAATAAGAGATCATACTGAACTAACTGTACTCCCTAGTTAATGAATAAGCTATGACTGGCCTTTTCTGAGGGAAAGCAATACAAGTATTTCTAAATCAGGGTTAAAAATCTAATATGAGTAATCTTGGCAGAGGAGACATTTACTTGTACATGAATTCAAAGAATTCAGGTTTCCTACAATGGTGTATAAAAGTCTTACGTTGAAGTAGTGACTTTATAAAGGGCCAGATCTACTCCATCTACTTGCCTATGGAAAAATACATACTACCTTAGAGGAAGGTAAAAAGATTTTTACTAAGTATTTCTGAACAGGACATTACAGCTTTAAATGCCAAGAAGTGAAATTCAAGCCAAAATTCCAGGAAGGTTTCAGCAGCAAAGCTAGGCTGATTATCTTAAGATGGAAGTTTAAATTGAAACTATATTAATCTTAGAATGTATGTAGAATGCATTAGGCTGTATGTCCCTGCATACAGCCTCTGCACTGAACGTCACAGCTAAGTTAATAGCTTATACTTAAAATTATTAGTAAACAGCAAGCCTTGCCATTGGTCAAAAAGAGGATTTTTTTTAATTTTTTTTTTAATCAGAAATATCAAAGTCTAAAAGTCAGAATCTAGGAAGTACAAATACCTGATTTTTCAGACTTCAGTCACACTACTTCTACCATTCTACATTAGTCACCCAGCTTATCGAGTACAGTGCTGCACTTGATTACTATGAAGGATCTGCACTTGGAAAATATTTAATTATTAGTTAGTCAAAAGTGTTTCCCTTACAGGCTGTGCATTTCCAACACTTCATGAGTCACCATCTCTAAGCTGAAGTCACAAAATAATCAATCTACTGAAATGCAAACGAGATCCACCCTTTACCGGGAAGATAATGTTGAGAAGGAATAACTTGTCAGAGTGGCATCTTCCTTCATTTAAATACCTGATCTGTATACATACACAGACACTTGAATGATATCAATAAACTTTTACTCATCTTTGCAGAGGCAACATAGCTCTGCGAGTTTCATTACTGGCTCCTGAATCAACAGAATTCTTGACTAGGTTCCACCAGCAGCTTTATTAGTAGCAGCTATGCGCAAGCTGGAAAGAACACAACTTTGCATCCCAGCCTGAGCTTGCAGATGAAAACAGTTATTTATAAACATGCTTCATCACAGACAGCAGTTTCAGCAGAGGGCTAAGATACACTAGCAGTTACCACCACTGCCCTTCGGCAAGTGAAATCAGCTGTCAACTCCAGGCAGACATCCATACACGGAGGGGGGGGGAGAGGGAAATAAATGCCTGAAAAACAAACAATTGGTTTTTGTTCTAGATGCTGTCACCTGCTTCTGGGAAGTTACAGTTCACAGGTACTTGTTCAATTAAATTACTTTTTACGTTGCTGCCTTTGCGTCATCACCCACTTACTCTCTAGAATATGCAAGTATAGTAAGTATACTTAAAGCAGTGCATGAAGACAGGCTGCATCTTAAAGCAAAACTTACTTCTGGTAGGTAACAATTACTGGTTCCCTCATAAAAGAATGTAATTAAGCACATGCAGAGTTAAAAAGTCTATGGATCCACATGCATGCACCGTGTTAATTGTAATCTTGAAATACATGTTGATGTGAGGTATGAAAACAGTCTTCTACAAGGGTGGCAGCCATCCACATTACTTCTCAAATAACTGAACAAAATGTCCCTGGCCTCCCAAGAAAAACATGGAAATAAACACATCCAGTGCAAGACAGAAACACAGAACAGACATTTAATAAGAAAATTAACAGCTAGCCACACATAGTGTATTATAATGGAGTTTTCAATTAATCTGATTTATGCTTTTTCATCCACAACATAAGAAGACTTAAAGATAAGGATTTCCCTCCCTCCCCCCATTATTAATGCAGAGATGAGCATTAAGCCTTATATAGTTATTGGCATAAAGCTGAAGTTTTTAAAAGTAATCCTTTCCATCTTGGGATAGACAAAATATAGAAAATATACCTGCTTCATAGGTAGGAATTAGTCACAGCAGAAAAATAGTTTCAAATTTTGAGGTAAGGGGAATAAAAATGTATATTGCTTTTAAGATTTTTTTTTGTCCATAGCCTAAAGTTGTTCCTGTGCCCAGCAGGAATTGTCAACTATCATTTAAGAGGTGAGAAAGAAACGTTAACAAAATAGTACAGAAATACACGTGTGGGTCAGGCAAGTGTATCCGGATGAAAATACACCAATAAGAATGGAAGGTAAAAAGCTCAGTGAGGTGCCAGCATCTGTGACAAATACATTGTAATTAGTTACTGCTTAGCCTGTAGGTGTCTTTTAGCAGTGCTCCTGTCACAGACAGAGAAAATCTGGAGTTTAATATTTTAAATATCTACTGTGTAGTATGTTAAAAAATTATATACTAAATACACAATGTATGCCAAGGAAGAATTTATACTTGTATGTACATATACTTTAAAATCCAAGTATTTTTATTTTAGCATTATTCATAGTTAAAGTAATCTTAGGAGGTTACAGAATAAGCTTTTAATGACTTTAAATGTTTACTCAATAAAACTAAAAAGACAGGTTTTAAAAATCAGAACAGGACTAAAAGTGCCATCATTGGCTCTGCTATTTACGTCTAAAAGTTTAGATACTCAGGACATATGTACAGGTAGGAACTTCAAAGAGTTTTGAAATAATAAAGGTTTGTCAATGCTCTCAGTGCCTTGAACTCAACACCTTTGAAATATAGGACAGACTGACAATGATCACAAGAATTTTTTTTTTCTTGTAAGGCAGAGAGTTAAAAATACGAATCATACCAAGTTTCTACAACATCTGTGATGGACTGATGGACTGTTCTCTCCTCATGCAGACTTGGGATTTTGCTCTTGATGTTTTCGGTATCATTAGAAACTGGTTTTTAGCCACCAGAGGAGTTCCGTGTGCCATAACATTGATATCAAACTTAATTTTTTTAATTATTATTATTATTTTAACTAGATGGGGGGTATATGTATTTATAGGGCACTGAACAGATTTTCAGATCTCGTTTGTCAGCATAAAGATCTGTCCACAAAAATTAAGGGCAGCAACCAGTTTAAAGATTGTCACTGAGTGTTTAAAAATGATTCCCTAACAAAGAAAGAAGGGAGACAAAAGCACACCAATGGAGAAGACGTTGTGGATGTTACAGACAAGAAAATAAGCTACTTTTCCTATTTAATTTCTGTGTACAGAAGTCTATGTAATTTATATTATAGATCTGGTTAATGAAAAGTACATTAAAAACAACCAGCCAGCCCCAGGAAACAGAGTATGATTTGTTGACATATTCCCAGAAGCTTTCTTCATCTTCAGGCTGATTCTCAGGCTTCATCCTTCCTGAGAATTTCAGCACAAGTGTTCATTGTTATTTTTGGAACTGACTTCTACACTCAAGTACTTGGTTGTGTAATGTGTTTTCCTTTCCTTAAACTTTCTGTTTAAAAGGGTTGTTTTTAGAGAGCATGCACAGATTTCAGAACGAAAATTGTGATAAAAAGGAGAAAATAATATGTAGTATCTCCACTGCAACCGCAGCATTTTTAAAGTGCAGTGAGAGTGGTAGAATACATTGCTTTCTGTATCTACAGTTTTTAATCTTTGACTTACAGTACACAAATTGAATTTCCTCCAATTAAACGAGGTTTACTTGCTTAGAGGAAAAAGTTCCAAAATTATCCCACTGGTATTGCTAAGTACATGAGCTTCCTCCTTCACTTAAGGAGTACTTTATACAATAAGTGCACATGGTAAAAAAAAGTGAAGTTGATAGAGATGCTGGATCTTGATGCCTCATACTGGGTAAGCAACTAATTGCTCTGTTTTTTATTTGTATGTTTAGCAGCTTCATTTCAAAGGACATTACAACATTACATCAGACCCCAGGAATCCTCCTAGGAAAAAGCTTGGCAAATTATAAAATCTGTCTTCATTTCTCTAGGAGAGGAAAAAAAAAAAAGAAAAAAAAAAAAGAAAAAAAGCAACCCAAAAACTCAACTTCTGCTGGTTCACGTGGAATTTTCTGTAAAACTAAGTATTTTAAAAGAGATTAACATCTACAGAGCCAAAATTCCTAAAGTTTACCATAACTGAATAAGTCAGGAAAAAAACCCTCTAAATATAAATCCAGTGAAGGTCTTAAAAAGATATTAACTCTTTCTAGTAAGGAAAATATAGGATAAAAAAAAGCAGAACTTAGATGAAATTGTAGCTGAAATGTAAACTAATAGCTCTACAGTTTTTCAAATAATGCATAAGCATCCAGTTAATTGATAACATACATCTACAATCTGTAATGCTACTCATTAATTCTTGAAAGTCACCATCAAAGATTAGGGTCTTATGTAGATCTGCCTTATTTAATGAGGTGTTCATAATTCAATTTAAATTTGTCATGAAACAACTGGGCATTTATCAATTACAGCTTCCTGAAAGAAGCTGAGATCTCTGTTGAGGGAAGTGACTGAAAAAAAAAAAAACATTTCACTTGCCTGAAGGTGGCAGTGATGATACCATTCTTGCAAGAATTAACCAGTAGCAGCTTTACATTTAAAAGATTTCAGGTCTCTAATCATAAGAAAAAATAGCATCGTAGAATTGCATTTTTACTGTTTTCTATTAACTACCTATTAACCATTTCTTCAAAATAGCTGTACAGCAGCAGGGTCTAGAGTGCATTAATGAGGCTTGTCAGGGCCACACTCCTCATCTAGAGGTGCAGGAGCTCTATTTAAGCTCAGTCGAAGACACACACTCCTCATTAGAGTTACTGTGCTGCAGTGCTGGTCCTTAGCCTCTCAGAGCAACATTTCTGGACAGCTGTAGACACAGCTGATTTCGATCTTTGCCCAAGAACTGATTTCTGCCTCAGTCTAGGGCCTATGAACAGGCTATGTTTATGACTGTCCTACTAATGGTCATCATATCAGACATACCTCATCAGGAGCCTTACCTGACACCTGCCATGCTCAGCTACTCTGGGGTTCAGTTAACAAAGCCCTAGCCATCACTATGCTCTACTCCTGGCTTCAAGTCTTTAGGGAGAAACTAGCCTTCATTGCTCCCTAACACAACACCAGGCTTTACAAAAATGGAATGCAGTATCACTTGTTTCTTTTTTCCATAGTTCACTGAGTGACTATTGAAACAAATGTTTACGTTATTGTAGTTAATTTGCGCTCTGAAAATTTCTGAAAACCATTCCCATCTTTAATTAAAAAAAAAAAAAATAAAAATAGGGAACAATATTTAATCTTACAATCAAAAGTAAAGAGGCTTCACTAATAAAAGAAATTTGTCCCAACCACCCAACCGTTCTAAATAGAAGTTCACTCATTTGTATGCACACCCCAAACACAAATGGCAATTCGGTTGCTCAGGCAGGCAAAGGCTTTTTTATTTTATTATTGAAATAGCTCAGTGCAGTGCTGTAACAGGACAGAAAGCACAGCAGCAACAGAATAGCAAAATCCCAGGATGCAGCCAGAGAGGACTTGCACAAATACAACAGCTGTGGGCTCAGAAACAAAGGAAAGAAGTCAGTTACCTTCAGAACGCCCCAGGTACACAGGAATCACCAGCAATCTCTCCTTGCCTCCACTGCCAACCCTTCAATGAGGTCTGGGAAGGAGTGCATCCTGGCTCCATCCCTTCCAGCTTCCAGTCACTCAGATGCACTGCATGCAGCCGAGCTCCCCCGGGTTGGCTCTGCCTTCCCACCAGCTGCTCCATCACTGCTTCAGGCCAACTCGGCATTTCCACTACACTTAGTTAAGTTCCTTTTCTATTCCTGAAGAACGTTTAAAATATCATGTGGTAATAAAGTTCTTAAATATTGTCCACTGTCTACTGAATGCATTGCAGGCATGTCTTTAATGGGAAAAATCACCCAATTAGGTGCATTTTTAAGGATGCACTTTCACTGTTTTTATTAGTTTCTGCATTCTTTCACTTTGTTGCCGGATGTGAAAGCCTCTCTACACATGAAAGAACTAAGGACTGGTGTAAGCAGGAGAAAAGATAGTTACACTTCATTGGACTGGGCAATTCGGTTGAGAATAATCAGTGCATAAATAAACGCTCTGATTCAAAGGGTCGATTAAAAACACCACTGCCGCTGCAGAGAGCGACCAACGCTGCAGGTAAGCGGGTCGCTCAGGGCTGGCGGCCGCCGCTCGCTGACGGGCGCCCGCGAGGCCATCGTTGCCTCAGCAACAGCGCCGCGCGCCGCAGACCTCCGCGCTTTCCCGCCACCCCACGCGCGGGCGCGAGGCGGCCCTCGGGGCTCGCGCTTCGCTGCGATTGGCTCCTCGCGTCTCGGGGGCGGGGCGGGGCTGCCCGAGCACGTCCGGGTCACTCGGTGTACGAGGGGAAGTGCGGCCGTCGTTGCCGTAGCGCGGTGAAGGCCGGTGGTCCGGAGGAACTCGGTGGCTGGCGGCGTCCGCGCCGTTGTCATCGCTATCATGTCGCGGGGGTCTATCGAGATCCCTCTGCGGGACACCGATGAGGCGAGTCGGGACAGGGAGGCGGAGGCGCGGCCTGCTCTTGGGGCGGGAGGGCTCGCGATGCGAAAAGCGTGCCGGGCGCTCGCCGTGCGGCCCGCTGTGGGCCAGGGCAGCTGTTGACAGAGAGCGGTTGGGCACGGCCGGGTGTTCGATCCGGTGTCCTTCGCACCGCCGTGAGGGAGGGCTGGGGAAGCCACTTGCTCTCCCATAGCGTGGTGTTTTGTATGCTTTAGCGGCTTGTGCCGACTTTAACAAGTTTCCTTATAACTGCTGTGGTGTGTACGTGGCTCACAAAGCACTCTGTGCGTTACACGAGAGAGGAGTTATCGTTCTCTGACAGAAACTTCAGCTGTGGGTGTCAGCATGAGTGGATGAGCTCGGTGCTCTTCAGATTGTGATTAAGAATGACTTGAGTTCTGAGGTTCTGGGTTAATCTTATAATAGCAACCTCGTAAAATCGAAGTCCTTATAAACTGAGTGGCTCTAATTCAGTCATGGGGATGGAAGTCCCTGTGTAGGTAGCAGTAGGACAGACCTGGTTATAACTGCTGTGCTGCTTTCTCACTGTGAAGTTGTAGTGATGTGGATGATGAATATCACACACAGTACAAGGTAACAGTGCAGAGATATTTAAATAGTGTTACACCTTAAATGGACATTCCACCTTGAGAGCATTTGTTCCTTTTTCCTCAGTTTTATATCAGAAGTGTAGACCCACTTGGTGAAATTGTGCTTGTTAGATAATGATGTCATGGTGAGAAGTTCTTGACCTCAACCTGCTCTAGCTGTAGGCATCCATGTTTGTTGCAGGGGAATTGGACTTGATGACCTAAAGGGTCAGTTGATTCTATGATTCTGTCGTTTGCTCATTGTAACTGTAGTTATTAGTGATCAGAAATTTATTCTCAGTCATGTTTGCCACATCAGTAACCTCTTCATTAATTCAGGCACAGTGGAAAATTGCACTGTTCTTAGATATATCTTAGAAATGGATTCTGTAATACTCTGTTCCTTGGATTATTTTAATTGTGTCACAGATCTTTGTTTTACCTGTAGAAAGTGGTTTAAAAATAGAGTAGTTCTTGAAGGGATGTGTGTGAAGGCAAGTTGGTTAGCTGATTGTTACCTGAAGTGTGAACTTCCAGAGCCTGACATATATGGTGAAAAAAGTTAAATGAGTAACTCATCCCTGACCAGTATCCCTAACACTAGCTCTTCTCTCAGATATTTGTGAGAGGCCAGCACTTTTGTACTTTCCAGAATAAAAAACATCATAATTTCTTTCTTCACTACTTTCTGTGAATAGAATTGTTTGTTTTGTGTGCTGAAATGTCCAGCTTGCTTTGAGCTCAAGAATAAATAACACTGTTAATTTGAGAATATTAATGATAAGGTCTGCATTGTTTGGTTGTAGGTTATTGAGCTTGACTTCGACCAGTTACCTGAGGGTGATGAAGTTATAAGTATACTGAAACAGGAACACACACAACTGCACATATGGATTGCCTTGGCGGTGAGTATGTGCTCAACTATGTATTTAATTTATCAAAGAATACCACTTAATGTTATGACCAGGGATAATTGAATTCGGAACTGGAATTTCATTTGACTATTTGGTAACAGGTTCAAAGCAGGTACTTCTGAATTGACATGTTAACATTTTTAACTTTTCTCATGAAACAAGGCTGCTCGATCCCTGCCCTCCTGAGTTTGGTTTTTTTTTCCATATTTTTGCTATTTTGCATCTTTGATTATTTACTGCATTAAAAAATAGAGTACATTATTTGTACTGATGAAAGCACGGGGAAGCATGCGGAAGTACAAAAGTTCAGAGGAAAAACTATTGATCATTTATAAGAAAAAGTTGTAAGACTTCTAAAAAACTAAGTTGGGATAGTGATAGGAAAAACATTGCTAATATCATAATGTAATATTATTGTTTTATGTGGCTTATGGAACTTTCCATTAAAATCATGTATCTTTTACAGCTGGAATACTACAAACAAGGAAAAACAGAAGATTTTGTGAAGCTGTTGGAAGCTGCACGCATAGATGGGAACTTGGACTATAGAGACCATGAAAAAGATCAAATGACATGTCTGGATACTCTGGCAGCATATTATGTACAGCAGGCTCGAAAGGAGAAGAACAAGGATAACAAGAAGGAACTCATTACACAAGCTACCTTGTTATATACTATGGCTGACAAAATCATCATGTATGATCAGGTAAAAGGAATCTGTGTAAAATTTTTAATGGTTCTTTTTTTGCTTAATTTCAACATATTTTCTGTGTGCATTCAAAAAGTTCTTCTAAAGAAAGCAAATACTGATTCACTATAGGGAAATTCAAAAATGCTTAGGCTTTTAACTCTGGCATAACACTTGAAAATATCTGAAATGAGTGTGTGGTGCTACCAGGAATAATTAGTTATCTCTAGCTGGAGACACCTAATAGAACTAATGCATCAACTTTTGTGGGTTTGGGAAGGCGAGGTTGGTTGTTATTCTTCTGCTTGATGACATGTGAAGTTTGAGACATTTATCATTTCTTTAAACACCGTTTTTGATTTTGCTTATTCTGATGCAATGATTAAATAAATTAATCACTGAAAAAATCTTATTGCACAGCTAGATAACCTTTTTCATGGTCTCATCTTCATATTTTATGAAGATAAACGTTGCAGATATTTTGTTTTCTTTATCTAGAATCACTTGCTGGGAAGAGCCTGTTTTTGTCTGCTTGAAGGTGATAAGATGGACCAGGCTGATGCACAGTTCCATTTTGTGCTTAACCAGTCTCCAAATAATATTCCAGCCCTTCTCGGTATGAGTTTATGGATATTTGTGTAAAAATAAATAAATAAAAATTAAAAATCCCTGATTTCTCTACTTGAGTTTTGGAATTAGCTGTGTGCTTAGGAAAGTGATATGTGTGTAAGCAGAGAGAGAAAGAAGGGGATGTAGAAGTATGTGCTTTTGACCAGAAGTGCATTATGAATACTTATTTTTCTTTTTCTTTACTCACTAATTAATCCAGGTTTAGTAAGTGTCTTTATTCTGCACCAGGAAAGAATTAAGTTTAAGTGGGAAGCCAGGAAAGTGTAAATTGATGTATTCCATTGTTATTTCATACTTGACATCATCAAAGATACCAAAAGAGCTGTGGTCGTCTGAATTTTCTGTTAGTTTTTTAATTGTAGCTTTTGAAAACTGGTACAGCGTGTGTTCAGTAAATGATACGTGTGTGCTGATTTACAGCAGCTTTGTTTATGTTTCTGATGAATTTGCAGCTGATATATATGTTTTCACAGGTAAAGCGTGCATTTCTTTCAACAAGAAAGATTACAGAGGAGCCCTTGCGTACTACAAGAAAGCACTGCGTACCAATCCGGGTTGTCCAGGTAAGACAGAAACAATTTGCTAGTGGAAGCATCTAACTCAGATCTCCCTAATTCAAATATCTCCGGGTTCGTTTGTGTTCTGTCCAAAAGATCCACCAAAACCATCCCCAGAGCTACCACTAAAAAATCCCTTCATCCTCTTGGAGATTTGAGGTGTTTCTTGACTTGGCATGCAACTTCATTGTTAGAGGAAAAAAAACATGTTGAGAAAGATGCTTATATTTTTTTTTCTCCACTTATTACCTTCTACAGCTATTAGAAAATGAGAAGTTGTGTATTAAAATTGTGTGGAGCAGGGAGGAAAGTACTGCTCAAGACTACGAGCTCCGGAATAACAGTTAAGGAAATTATGTCAGTGCATTAGCATTAATAATGAAACAACATGAAATGTAGAATTCTACCCATATTTTGTGATAAGACTTTTTATTGCGTTGTATGGTTTTCTTAATGCAGAAATCTGGAAAAGCTGTAAAAGCTGTGCATGTGGTTTAGAAATAGTCGTAGTAGTAAAGGATATTTGCATTGGGATCATAAATGCTCTAAAATCTTCTGAGGGCTGTGGTATGCTTTTTCAGAACTTACCTGAAAGAGGTTTCTGCAAAGGTGATGTGCATTCCTTAGTCTGGCTTAGTGTAAGAATCACTGCTGCTAAAATAAGTGTAGAAATGTAAGCCATACTTTGAAACTAACATATTTTATTCTCACTGTATATAAATGTCTCTGCTTTTGTAGTCCTGAAAGAGCAGAACAATGTGAATCCTCTATATTAGCTTGTCTGTACAGATCATGGAAGTTAGAGGATGATAAACAGCATCTTGCTAACAGTGAATCAATTGTTTGAGGCAGAATGCCAGCAAACTTGTTAATTTGACTGTTTTCTGAAGGCCTCCTACTCTCAGGTGAACTTTAAGCTGCCCAAGATACTTGCAGCCCTTTCATCTGACAATTTTTTCTTGTCTTTCTTAGTTATTTTTGTGACATTTTCATAGAAGTAATATTTTATTTGATCATTGTTTGAGTATTGTAAAGATGTATGCCAATCTGGTAAAATCTTATGAAGAAACCTAGAGAAGTTGACTTTGCTACCGAGTGAGGGAGGCTGTGTTTTAAAACAGCAGATTATTAGAAGGCTTTACAGGCTTTAAAAAAGTATTTCCGCTCAGTATGTTTAAAAAAAAAAAAGTAAAAATAGAAGTTGTTGAAATGTTGGGATTCTGAATGATGTCATCTTGTTCTTCAGCTGAGGTTCGACTAGGTATGGGTCATTGCTTTGTGAAACTGAACAAGTTGGAAAAAGCTCGTTTGGCGTTCAGCAGAGCTCTGGAGCTAAATTCAAAATGTGTTGGAGCTTTGGTTGGTCTGGCTGTCTTGGAACTCAATAATAAAGAGGTGGGTCTGACTTAACTATAAGCCATACTCGCTTGAAACGGCAACGTTTTTATCATTTGAGGGGCACTCCAGGTTTTAAGAGGGGTACAAAAATGCGTGATTAAATCATTTCAGCCTGTGTTACTGTTAAATGATGTGATAGGTTTGTACTTAAGGTACATGCTGAGTAACTTTCTTTAGCTAAAAGCAGTCAATTCTGTTGCTTATAGAGGTGCTTTTCTAAGCACAGAAAGTCCCTGATGAGATGTGTGAATACACATCCAGTCAGAAAGTGGTGATTTTAAAAATCTTTCATGAGCAGTGGTTGCATATCTAATAGCCGGCCTTGCTTAACCTCCTTGAAGTTTCAAATGTGTAAGTATGTGAGTTTGTACTCAAGATGATCTGAAAGTTCCCAGATACTTGGAGACCTCATTTGCGATGACAGCTGTATCCAGAGCATCAGGATTTTTTTCTGGAAGAGCATCTACTGGCAGGAAGATCACAGTAAAAGACGTGGTCATAGATTTGTCCCAGGCTTCCAAGACTTTATGGAACATAACCTTTCATACAACTGTGCAAGTTGTGCTCTAGCTAACTTAGAACATACACCCCATAGTAAACCAAGGAATCAACAAATTTTAACTAGGCTGATGAAATCAAGATGTATCTCTAGATGTCATATGACCATGCTGTCATAAAACTTAACTTGAGATCTGAAGGTCTGAGATGGTCAGCCTGTGCTAAGAAAGTTATTAGTGGAAGATGGGACCTTTAAGGTTTTAAATAAGTAAATAAGCAAATAAATTACCAACCTTTCTTGCATAGTCGTATGTTGCTAATATCTAATATCGTTCCAGTATTGCTTTGTGTAGAACACATAGCTCTCTAGGAAAGAACTTTTTTTAGTACGGAATATCTGAAAATGACTCAGTTTACAAAGTCATGGGAAAAAATTATTTTAGACTCCCATAAGAAATTTGAGTAAACATGACTTCGAGAGGTTTTTTCCCCATAAAGCTCTAGGGACAACCAAAAATATTCTAACATCAGATCATAACAAATAATTCAGTGGACAAGAAACGGATGAAACCTGCTATTTTACATGGTTGATTCCCTGAAAATTTGTTAAATCTCCAAAGTCCCCTTAAACTTTGGAAAGCTGTGATTAAGAACTGACCCACCTCCGTTTCCACAATTTGCACTGCAATGTTAGCATAGCATCACATTTCTCTGAGGTACAAACTTCTAATTGATTTCTCCCGTGTTTAGATATTGGCAATGTTTCTCCATCCTTAAGGATACTATGAAGTCAGATGAGGGTTGAGATTACGCTGTGTTCTCTCTGGAGTTGGTCTTCTCTCTGATTTCATTTCATGAAGGTGCCTAGGAGCTTTGAGACCTCTGCCCAACCACTGAGTTTATTTGAAACTGGACATGAGGTCCAAATTACTGAAAAATTAAACTTAATATTTGATTATAAAGCCTTTTTTGCCTTTGAAAGTTAAGCAAAAATGATTCTGTATCTCCTAGCCAGTCTATATTTTTGTGATGAAACTGGACAGATACTGCCTTTATTAAAATGAAATTTGTTTGTGTGCCAGTTGGACTTCAGATTTTATGACACTGAGACCTCAGTTTATTACTAGGTTATTAGTACTGTATAATTTATTTTTGTTCTTTTTTCCTATTATGAAATACCTACAGATTTAAGATCCTATGCTTGTGATATATATCTCAGCAACATCCCCCAAAAATGGCACTTACTGTGTCAGTTTTGCACTTGAACTTGTCATCAAGTCAAATGTGCACTCGTGGAAAGCTTTATTTAAATTTAGGCCTCTGTATAAAAGCATGTGCTCTTAGAGTAATATCACTAAGTCAAACTTCTGCCATTTTTAAAATTAGAACTTAATTTCTATAGGTCTTAATTCAGTATCAGAAGTTCTTGTTTAAAATTTGAACATGACAATATTTTCACTTCTCTGTTTAATGAATCATTCAAAGACCAAAACCAAACAAGATCTAGAGACGCTGAACAGTAGAAGGAAGGCTGTCAGAGTTGTGCAACTGAAATGGCAAAGGAATCTAAGGCTATGTGATTCTTTTTGTTTCTCCCTAGAAAGTAATACTTCATTTTTCTTTACTGTTGTTGTTTGCTTGTTTCTTTGTTTCCTTTTCTGCACCCTATCTGATGGCTTCGTTTTTTGTTTCCCGTCTTTATGCTGCAGGTAGAAAAGCTGGTAGCTGCATTTTCTTTTTCTTTTGAGAGCCTAGCACACAGGCTCTTAGAGTTCCTGCAGCAGTGTCACCTGAAGAGTAGTTTTTAAATTCTTAATAAGATAAAGCTATTGAGATGCTGCTGATACCTTTGAATGTTTCATTTAGGCTGATTCCATCAAGAATGGCGTCCAGCTCCTCTCTAGGGCTTACACGATTGATCCCAGTAATCCAATGGTGCTGAATCACTTGGCTAATCACTTCTTCTTCAAGAAGGTAAGTAAGTGGTCTGTGAAATTTTACAGTCAAATATTTAGTAACTCCAAGCAGAAAGGATTCCAGGGTTAGGTTTGATCTCATTTCATCAGGCTGGGTGGTACAGATTATGGAACTGATAATATAGATGAATATGCATTAAGTTTTTAACTTAATTTTTTTATAAGTTTTTCTTAAGAAGGCCAAAAATAGTACACTTGTTTCTTAAATCTAGCTCACTTTTATCTCCCAAAGGGATTTTTCCATTTTCTTGTTGTTTGTTTTTCCTTTTCCCTTCTGGGTTTTAAAATATGTAAAAGATAAGGATTAAAGAGAAAGCAGGAACCTCTAAAACTAAATCTGTTGTTATTTAGTAGATGATGTGGCTAAAACTTTCCTTTATTTGCTGTGTATTCTTGTGTAAGTAAAACATGACTGGACTAAATAAAATGAAGGCTTTCAAATTCATTTATTTAGGATTATGGTAAAGTACAACATTTGGCTCTTCATGCTTTTCATAATACTGAAGTTGAAGCAATGCAGGCGGAGAGTTGTTACCAGCTGGCTAGGTCTTTTCATGTACAGGTAGGAAACCTTTTAAAAGCCTCTCTTTGAGGTTTTACACCTAAAATTCTTGTTTAATTGTTCGGAAAAATCTTACATGTGAAAGCACTACCTGCCATTTCTTTAATTTTTGTTTAGGAAGATTATGATCAAGCTTTCCAATATTACTACCAAGCCACTCAGTTCGCCTCATCTTCTTTTGTACTTCCATTTTTTGGATTGGGTCAAATGTACATTTATAGAGGGGACAAGGAGAATGCGTCGCAATGCTTTGAAAAAGTTTTGAAAGCCTATCCTAACAATTATGAGACTATGAAAATCCTTGGATCTCTTTATGCAGCTTCAGAAGACCAGGAGAAAAGGGATATTGCAAAGGTGAGTTGTGCTTCTGAACTCTTTTACATACAAGAGCATAACTTAAGGCAGAGACTCTTTTTTCAAGTCTAATTTTCAAGGTGCCTGAAACTCAGGGTTACTTGACTCTGAATATACAATATTTAATATTTGCTGTCATGTGAGATCCTCTTATCTGTGGAGAGCTACAACTTCTGAACAGAGCTGGAGCTCCTACTGGTCTCTGGATAAAGCAACTTCAGAAATCCAGACGAGCCCCAGCCTCACATTTTCCTACTTACTATTAAAAGGCAGAATACTTCCCAAATTTAGGGATTTCTAGAAAGCAATTGTCATGGCTTACCTGAAAAAACAGTGTTAATGTGGTTTTGCTTTTTCATTTAATAAAATATTTTTTGATCTAATATTGGTTAAATGCGTGCACATAATAGTAGCCATCATTTTCTAGTGTCTTATATTGGTGTGACACTTAGTACTTTCCACTTCTCTAAGACTTTAAAACCTGTTTTACATTCTGCAAAAAAGAGGAAAATAACAAAGAAGGAAACTAACAAATAACTTTGCTCTTTAGTTCAGGTTTAACAATTTCTGTGTCCACGAAAAAGTGTGATTATTTTCTGCTGTTTCTTAGGGACATCTAAAGAAAGTCACAGAGCAATATCCTGATGATGTAGAGGCATGGATTGAGCTAGCCCAAATTCTAGAACAGACTGACATACAGGTAATTGATAATAAACACTGAGGGAATTACGTATATGCTTTTTATAAGAGCACACAAAGCTCATTCTCCTCTTTCTTGCGTCTGCTTTTTATTTGTACAGGGTGCACTGTCAGCTTATGGTACAGCCACACGCATTCTGCAAGAGAAAGTACAGGCTGACGTCCCACCAGAGATTTTGAATAATGTGGGTGCTCTGCACTTCAGGCTGGGAAACTTAGGAGAAGCAAAGGTATGTAATTACTGAAAGTTTGAATAGAATTTTATCATCACCCAGAAGCTTTCCTCTAAGAACATTCTTGAGTGTTTTAGTCTTTTTCTCTTTTTATACTTTAGAAATATTTCTTGGCATCGCTGGATCGTGCAAAAGCAGAAGCTGAACATGACGAGCATTATTACAATGCTATCTCTGTAACAACATCCTATAACCTTGCCAGGCTGTATGAGGCCATGTGTGAATTTCACGAAGCGGAAAAACTGTACAAGAACATTTTAAGAGAACATCCTAATTATGTTGATTGTAAGAAACACTTGGTATTTTAGTTCCACAGTCTTTCTTAAAATACCAAAAAACTTTCAGTTGAGTGTCTTCTGGTCTCCTTATGTCTGTCCTCCCTTCTCTTCACAGTAGTTGCCTTTTTACCTACCATTTTCTCTATATATTTTTTTAAGGCCTGAATCATTCTTGTAGTCCAATCTCCAGACATAAGAGTTCTGATTATTGGTAGATTTTTATTGTACTCCAAAAATCTAGCAAGATTAGCTTGTCTAGACTTGTGTGCCCGTTGTCCCTTACTGCTCCCCTTGCTTCTCTCCCCAAAACCCTTAGCACCTCAGTTCTCAGGTGCAATCAAGATTATCCACTCAGTATGCCCAGCCTCTGCAACCCTACCTGCTTACATCGGTGGAAATATAGTGATTATACCAAATGCTGTCTACCATGGGCCCTTGGCCTTCCTCCACAAAAGAAGAGCTGAAGTTGAGGGCATCAGTGCAGTGCTTTGTTTCCTCTTTGCTTTACTCTTTCTCTTGTTTTCAAGTATCCAATCTGATATGCTCTCTGTAAAGGAAAGGTGATAGCACTCTCTCAGCAAGCTGCAGCATGCTCTAGCCTAATCCTTAGCCATATCTCTTCTTGTCTATTACTGCTGCTTGATATCTGGTTGTCTTTGCAAAGCCTGCAGAGGCAGGAGAACTGTTTAATGTGGAGGAAGCTAAAACTGTATAACATACGTGGCCTTCACTATTGGAGGTTTCTTGAATGTCAGTAACTTGTGAAAACAGGTAAAGTAAGTTAAATGTTACTGTCCGAAGTTCATCTTTACATAGTGCATCTCAGCTTGAATAGAACATGAGAAGTGTCGTAATGCTGTCCTTAGATTAAGAAAAAGATTGCTTTTGAACATTTGAAAAAATTGCTTTTTGTATGGCTAGTGTTTTTCATATTTGAGATTACTTGAAGCTGTTTCTTAATGTTGTTTTCTTCATTTTTAGGCTACTTGCGCTTGGGTGCTATGGCTAGGGATAAAGGTAACTTCTATGAGGCTTCTGATTGGTTTAAGGAAGCGCTTCAGATAAATCAGGTTTGTAACCCTTTGACTGTTTTAATTGAGAACACTTAGCACTAGCTTATTCTTTCAATTTTGTTTTCCTTCTGTTGTTGTTCTATTTTGCTTGTTGATATAAAGTAGGAAAAGAGTGAGAACTGCTATAACCTGCTCTTTTTAAAATTGTTTTTTATTTTTAACGTGGAATTTTATTTAACAAAAATAGCATTTTATACCTGGAAAAGTAACCTTGTATGGAAATATAGTGCCTTTGCAATTGACAGTAAACTTTTACTCAGGACCATCCAGATGCTTGGTCTCTGATTGGTAATCTTCATTTGGCTAAACAAGAGTGGGGTCCAGGACAGAAGAAATTTGAAAGGATATTGAAGCAGCCTTCCACACAGAATGATACTTACTCCATGTTGGCTCTTGGCAACGTTTGGTTGCAGACCCTGCATCAACCCACAAGAGACAGAGAAAAGGTAACGGGCATCCGTCTGTCCCGTGTGTGTGATTTTACTTATTTAACTTTGGTTGGCTACTCAGGGTGCTTTTGTTTTTGCCTCTTTGACATATTACAGTCCATTAAAACACTAGGTAGGTTTTTCAGTGCCTCATTATAGCAATGAGTGATCAACTGGGATACTTCTCTCCGCAGGAAAAACGTCATCAAGACCGTGCGTTAGCAATCTACAAGCAAGTGCTCAGGAATGATCCAAAGAACTTGTATGCTGCTAATGGCATAGGTGAATGCTGGATTAGTTTTCCTTAAATTGCAATTGATGGTATTACTGCATTTTATGCTTTAATACACGTAGAGTTGTTTTTGCAGAGCCTGCACATTATTTAGTGGAGCACATGAAAGAATAGCTTTCATATGACAGCTATGTCAGTTTTTAATGGGAAACTTGATTCAGGCAATATTTTATTTTCTTTGGCAGGAGTACATAGTACATGAACTTGGAAGCTTACACTGTACATATTACTTTCCCCTTAGGAGCTGTCTTGGCGCATAAAGGATATTTCCGTGAAGCTCGTGATGTTTTTGCCCAAGTGAGAGAGGCAACAGCAGATATCAGTGATGTGTGGCTGAATTTGGCACATATCTATGTAGAACAGAAACAGTACATCAGTGCTGTGCAGATGGTAACATCTCTAAATTGAACTACATAATGTGTTGGGTTAGATGACTTCTGGATGGTTCTTAGCTGTCACTGGCAGCTGCTAAGTTTCTGAATAATTTTTTAACAATTTATAGGTTTATTTCTAGCAATACTATTTGCTGTCAAGTATAGACTTAATTTGCCAAATAGTTTTTTTTTTAGGTAGCAGAGTTGGGGTGGAATTTTAATTTGGGAACTCTTTTTTGTTGCAGAGGTTTCACTTGGTGAAGTTACTGTATGTGATTTACTTTCAGATGTTAGTGAAATAATACAGTTTGCTGCTGGGATTTTTTTTAATACCAACACTTCCTGATCTTATTTATGCAGTTGTTTGCAAAAACAGTTGGAGATGTTTGGAAAACTAGCTGCTATGATTTCTCTTGCTATGCTTAAAATCATGGGGTAATTTATGTTGAGAGATCTCTTGAGGTCATCTAGTTCAACTCACTCAAGCAAGCTAACTTCCAAGTATCAACCCACACTATTTAAATTAGTTGATCAGAAAGCATACAAACAAGCTTAACAAAAAAGTATTGAGCAAGATGGAAGCTCAGAAAAACTTGTTCTGTTAAGCTTTATATATATTTATATATATATGTACATCAATATTTATATAGAGTCTCAAAAATACTTAATTCAGAGCTATCCTAAAGCTTTTTTGATGGACCTCTTTAGCAGAATCTGTGGTGATAGAACAAGGGCAAATGATTTCAAGGTAAAAAAAAGTTAGGTTAGATATAAGGAAGAAATCTTTTACAGTGAGGCTCTGGGACAGGTTTCTGAGGGATGTGGTTGATGCCCCATCCCCAGAGACTTACAAGGCCAGATTGCATGAGGCCATTGGATGGCCTTCAGAGGTCCCTTCCTACTCTTAAGGATTCTGATAGTTGTAAGGAAGAGATATTGGGCCTTTATACTTGATCAAGACCTCAGAGTTACTCTTCTTCAGTAAACTACTGTGAAAGGATTTAGTAACATGGTCTGTCGGGTTTTGTTGTGTTAGACTAGAATCTGCCTTCAGGACCATCTCTGCTCTTACATGCAAAAAGCCTAATGAAACATTGAATTTTAGTGATAAAGTGGGGAAAATCACCTTTTATTTGTCAGAAAATATTGTACTTACTTGCTGACACATTTAGGTGAAGCTGCTTAGTAGAAATGTGCAATGTTTTATTGTTCTCTGGATTCTGCTATGCAGTTGGTGCAAGCCATAGTCTGCAGTAGATGATATTGGACTCAAAGGGAGATGAGTTTAACACAGCAGCACAGCTTACTGCAATATCAGGTGTTGCAGTGAGTTCTCTACTGTAAAGCATTCAAATCCAAGGCAGACTTACACTTCTGCATAAGGTTTCAGGGTATTTATTATCTGTAGTTGGGCTGGAAGTAAAGGCTGCTTTCTATTTCTTGCTATTTTGGCAGCTTAAAAATTATGAAAGATTTCCTAATAGCATGGCAAATAAAAGGCACTTTTTAATGGAAAGCATGAGATTCATGATTGCTGGAAGCTTTACTCTGAGGCTATAAAACGTAAAGTAACAAGTGGTCTTTTACACCAGTGATCAGCTTTAGTGTGAAAGAAGATATAATGTAACAAGAAATAGGCAGCTGGGTGGACAGAATATCTTAAAAGTGTGTATTTATTTTGTAACTGATTGCATCATCTGTATGAAGTTACTGCATTTCAATTTATTACATTTTCAATTTATGAATAAATAAGAGAATAACTGAGAGTGCTCTTAAAATTAGTTTGTTGGCCTTGTTACAATAGATGGTACTTGCAAAGTGTTCTATATTCAGACATCTACAGAGCCTCCCAGACTGCTGCTGGTTTTCAGAAAAATCAAGTTGTTGCTACAGAATAGCAAGGAAGGATTCTCTAATCAGTGAACAGAGCATCTCTGTGTGCAGCATAATATGCTGATTTAAAATGAAAAACAACAGAAAACCAACCACACAGCAAAAGGCACATTAGCAGTAATACATCCTAGGAACACAAGTGTACTGGAGTTAACTAACAAAACTAACTAACCATTGGCACCTCTTGATTTTTCTGTTTCAGTATGAAAACTGCCTCAGAAAGTTCTATAAGCATCAGAACACTGAAGTATTGTTATATCTGGCCCGGGCACTCTTCAAATGTGGGAAATTACAGGAATGTAAGCAGACTTTGTTAAAGGTATGCAGAAAATAGGAAGGTCATGGAACAAAATTACTGTGAACTGGTACGTGCTTAAGTCTGTTTAAATTCAGTAGTCTTGAGTTGAAACAGTGGTGTTTATTCTCTGTATACCTCTATTTACCTTACTTGTATACTTCTGTAGTGGGTAATAAAAACAGGCTTTTTATTTACAGGCCAGACACGTCGCACCAAGTGATACAGTCCTTATGTTTAATGTGGCTTTAGTGCTACAAAGACTAGCTACCTCAGTCCTGAAAGATGAGAAAAGCAATCTAAAGGAGGTACTTAATGCTGTGAAAGAGCTGGAGTTAGCCCACAGGTAAAGCTGATTCATTTCTCATCTTTGTAATATATTTCAGTTCCCTTGCAGTAAATATGCAGCATGGATCACAGATTCTGATTAGACAAGCAGTCATATCCAGTGAAACATTGTATTGCATTCTAGAGTTCCTAGCAGAACTACTGGGCCTGAAAATACTGTGTGAAAATACAGCTTTGCTCCAGAACTAGTTGTATTTGACCAGGTGGCAATTATGTATTTCTTAGTGAGTTTTGTAATATGATTGGGGGGACTTGTTCATAGATGAACATAGTTGGAAAAGCATTGTGAATTACTCTACAAATTTAATGCTTTATTGAAGACATCTTTAAAAGCATCTTGTAAACCTTTGGAAGTAGGTCTCAAAATCGAGTCTAATAGTTAATGACTAGTAGTTCTTTCTGGATTATTGTTCTCCTTTGGAGAATCTCTTACATCTGAGAACTCTGAATGTACTTGCTTGGTGTTTTATTGAAAGTGGATGCGTACAATAAGGCAGAAAATTGGTGAATGTCCTCCTCTGATGAGTTTCCTAGGATTTTAACTGGGGAGCTAGTGCTTACTTTTAAGGCAGAATTGCATTAAATGTGTAACTGATAATGACTTTTGCTCTTCCTTATGTTTTTCTTCTAGGTACTTCAGTTACTTGAGCAAAGTGGGTGATAAGATGAGATTTGATTTGGCACTTGCTGCAACAGAAGCCAGGTAAGAAGCAAATGCTTTCAGAAACTAAGGTGAATGCTTTTGTCTTGGTTTTTGTTTTCTTGTCTTCCAGAATAAAACTGGTTTTCAACTGGATTTCAGCTGTCTATTTTACACAACACCAGAAACCCAAATACAGGGTTACTCCCCATTACTGTTTTGTTTTTTTTCCTTTCTTCATTTTCTAATATGTTTGTGCAATCCACAACACTAAATGTGTCTTCTTCCATCAGCTGAAACCCATAAAACTTCTGCTATTTTAATGGAAAGTTTTCCATCAAGGAGAATGTGACTGTGTATTTAAAGATCTCTAGTTCTGCCTATTTTGACTTTAAAGCTCATCGTAACAGTTTGCTTTCATGGAGATTTAAGTTAGCTTATGGTGAGTAGAGTGGGTCAGCTACTGAAACGTGGAATACTTGTGTTCTGGGTGTCTAGTCTGCTTTAAGTTTTGTTCAGGGTGCTGCTTGTACTCAAGCCTGCTGAAATGTGAAGCAATAAGTTCTGAAGTTGTACATTGCATATTGCAATTTGCAGATAGATTTGCTTACTGGAGGGTTTCTTTGTGAACTCAGTAATCTGTGCTGGTCTTCTGTTGTACTAGTTCAGGTATCTTATTGTCACAAATACAGCATTCTGATGCATACCCTTTCTAAAACTGTTTCTCCTTGTGGTGTGTCTGCCACCTTCCTTCACTTGAAACCACTGCATGTTGTAGGCAATGCTCTGACTTACTGAGTCAAGCCCAGTATCACGTGGCTCGGGCTCGCAAACAGGATGAAGAAGAGAGGGAGCTGCGTGCAAAGCAAGAACAAGAAAAGGAGCTGCTTCGTCAGAAACTACTGAAAGAGCAGGTTTTGATCTGTTACATTGTATTGAATTTAAGCAAAAGATGTTTCTATTGCTCCGTGATGTTACTGGGTGTAACTGATTTAAAGTATCAAGCAGACAGTTTTCTTAGAAGTAGTAACTGCTAACAAAATAAAGAAGTTGTAGTTACCAAGTGATCTTCTACCCCATACCCTTACAGATATGTTTTTATTTTTGTAATGTAATCCAGGTATTGCCTTTTAAAAGCTTTGCCTTCAAAATACTGTACTGATGGCTGGATGAGGGAGCTCTTGAAAACAACTAAAGAAAAAAAAAAAGGCCTTTTGCCTGCCGTAGTGTAGATGTTGTACAAAACCTTTTTGCCACGTGGACCTTGTGCTGTGACAGATTTGTAGAAGTGTTGCTGTTTCTTGTCCCTGCACAGCTTGAGCACCTTTGAATGTAATAGTACAGATACCGTAGTAATGGGTGTTTGTGTCTCTGTTTCAGGAAGAGAAACGCCTGAGAGAAAAAGAGGAGCAGAAGAAGCTTTTGGAACAAAGAGCTCAATATGTGGAGAAGACAAAGAATATTCTTATGTTCACTGGTGAAGTAGAAGGATCAAAGGAGAAAAAACGTGGTGGTGGTGGAGGCAGGGTAGAACAGAATTTTTTTAACTTCCTCTTTGACTTTCCCTTTAAATGTTATCTTGGGTTAACATCAAACATGTAGAGTTTTAATTTCAAGCCACTTAACCTCTGTTGTATGAAGTGGTGCAGATTTAATACCCCAGTGTAAAAACTGAAAGTTAATGCCTAAGTTATGACCAAGGTGGCATTACTAAAATCTGTTCTTCTCGATGTTTAAATTATGAAGTGTTATGAAGTGATTATGAAGTGTAAATTTGGAATTGGTTTCTTAATGATAACAGGTTAGAGTGCATGAGAAGGTTGTCACAGGAAGGGCTGTGTTTTCATGTCTTGGAAAATATTTTCAGAAAGAACTTCACTTCTGACTTGCTATCTGGTAGTTTTTAACTTGAAGATAAATAGATAAATTATCTGTTACAGCGTTCCAAAAAAGGAGCAGGGGAATTTGATGAGTTTGTCAATGATGACAGCGACGAAGATTTGCCCATGTCTAGAAAGAAAAAGAAGAGGAAGGGCAGTGGTAGTGAACAAGATGGGGAAGAAGAAGAAGGGGAGAGAAAGAAGAAGAAGAGGAGGAGGTAACTGGTACTTTAATGTCAGACTTTCTTGAGAAATAATGTGGCTGTTAAGTATATTCTCATGCAGTTTTTCATGACAGCTTAAAAAATATGAACAGTTGTTAAGAGGTTAGTGTGATTAAGTCTTACAATAGGTGTTTTTAAATACAAGTTACGGAACTCCTACGCAGAAGTATGAATAATATTTATCAGCTGGAGTTTGGACTGCTTTTTTTTGTGCTTTTTAAGGTTTTTATATAGTTGACATGATGTAAAATACTATTGTGTTTAAGACCCCAGAAAGCAGATGAGGGGAGCGATGATGAAGAAAATGAAAATGGTCCAAGACCTAAAAAACGCCGTCCACCCAAAGCAGAGAAGAAGAAGGCTGTAAGTCAACTGCTGAGTATCTTCTTGTTTCTCTAAACATGCATTTGAACTTAAGCACTACTGCATTCAACAGAGTTATAAATGCTGAAAATTATAACAGGTTTTTGTAGCAAACTGCCTTTTGTCCTTCCCTTTTGCTGTAGCTGCTTCAGTGTTGAACAGAATATTTCTGAAGCAATGTATAACAATTGATAGTAAATGGATAATTTTGATCAAATGACTTTAGAGCATCTATTAGAAAGAAACATGCCTGTTGTGTTTTTTTAATTTTTATTTTTAATACTGTAACCAGCTGTGTGAATGAGCAGCTCTTGTTTTTGTTTTTTTTCCTGCCCTTCAGCCCAAACCAGAACGTTTGCCTCCTTCAATGAAAGGAAAGATCAAATCAAAAGCCATAATTTCGTCTAGTGACGATTCATCTGATGAGGACAAACTCAAGATTGCTGATGATGGGTAAGAACTGTTCTTCACTTCTCCAACACTGAAGTTTCAACACGTGTTTTTGAGAAAAATGACATTGTTTATAGTAATTAGCTAAAGAGGAGCATTTTGTTGTACTCAAAACCTCACCATGTTCTTTACAAATTACTCCACTGCCTTTTTCAGTCAGATGGTGCTACTATTTCTCAAATCCAGCATCCTAATTGGATTGGTTGTTTTTTTTTCCCCTGTACAGACATGCCAGGAATAGCAACAGCGATTCAGATGATGGGGAACAGCAGCACAGCAAACGCATTGTTTCTGATAGCGATTCTGATAACAGAAACAAATCCGGCAGTGAGGCAGGCAGTCCGAGGAGGTCCAGCGTCCACCCATCTGAAGAAGATTCTGACAGTGACAGGTCAGCCAGGAAAAGGAGACGGTCGGATTCAGAGCAGTCTGACAATGAGTCTGTGCAGTCAGGAAGAAGTCGTTCTGCTGGTTCGGATAACGAATCTCGCCCAGCTTCTCGCAGCGCTGAATCAGACAGAGATTCTGAGAGAGGATCTGATAACGAGGGTTCTGCCAGAGGGTCTGGTAATGAATCTGAGCCAGAAGGATCCAATAATGAGGGATCTGAAGGGGGTTCTGATGACAGCGATTAGGTCTGAAATTACATCTTTTTAAATGTTCGTGTAAATATATTTCAGTTGTAGAGAAAGCCAGTTTTTGTATTTGAAAACTTACAGGCAAATACAGTAAGTTAGTAAACTCTCTTGAGACCTTTCTGTGATTCTTTCTATTAGCAACTGATGGATGTTTCTCTAAGTTGGCCTACGGTGTACCCTTAAATCAAAACTGCTGTAGATGAAGAACAGAAACCCTGTATTATAGGCATACCTGGGATGGGATGCATGTAAAAACTGTGGAACATTAAATCTCAGTTTAGGTGGTTCTAGTGTGGCTAAAATTGTGTTTTCTCTATTTATACATGCATAGATTTCTTGAGACAGTGTCGCAATAAAACTGTTCCTGCTAATTTGCTTCCAGTGATTTATTTTAAGCCTTAAAAGGTACAAGCAGAAAACATTTTGTTTGACAGAGGAGTGTGTTTTGAGGAAGCAGTCTCCAAGTTCATTTCAGCTTCAATGTGAGCTGTTGGAGTTGAGCTCTTTTGTATCTTGCATTCATGCATGACAGCAGCAGCGTGCTTTGTAAACTGCAGAGAACCAAATTTCTCTTATGGTTGTCTTTGCCTGATGTTTTGGAAAAAATCATTCTTTGGAACCATTCTGGGGAAAGAAAGTTTCTTTCTGCCTTGGATTATTAGTTATCAAGTTGGATGTTAGATCTTCACTAAGAGAAGAGCATGTAGATCTGGATAGTATACTACTGTTGTTTTTAATGGAGAGCATAGCATAAACTGTATTCCATTTTATTTTATTTTATTTTGTTATTCATTTTTCTTCTGGAAGGTCCAGATTGTCACTATTGATAGTTAACATTAAGCACTAACTGAAAGTTAAGTTTCCCATGCTGTTATTTCTGGTCTGTTGTGAACAGTAACTGTTCTCATTGTGTATGTTTTGCCACGTGTTTATGGGCTGTTGGTAACCATAGCAGATAAAGTAGAATGTGAAACAGTTGAGATGTTTCTTTTACTGGTTCAGCTTGATATCACATTTCTAGAAGTGATCTTAATTAAAATTTAAACATGTGGTAATGTGCAGAATTGAAGAGTAGCTGCCATGTTTGTTGGTTTAGAAGCAAAGCTGAATCTTAACTCAGTCATCTTATTGATGTAGAATCACTTGGGTAGAAGATATGGCAAGCTCACAATGCTGGCAGCTGGACAGCTTTGAAAGCATGAGCTTGGGGAAAACTTGGTGCCCTTAGAGGAAATGTGCTATTAAGAGGATCACAGCACAGGTCCTTACCTTGTTCAGAATCAGAAGGAAGCAGTGGACAGGTGAGATACATACCTATGGTGCCAAACCAGTGCTTCACTTAATGAAGCAGAAAGTGTGAGAAATTAGAGTTAACTGAAGAAAATCAGTATCTGTTGTTTCCACTAACAAACTACGTGACTACATGGTAAGTTGTCTTTTGAGTTCTGTTGCAGTTTAGGATCAAATATGAGCCAATCTGTCTTGGATTATCACAGAAGAGGTCAGTGTATGTCTTGCTATTTGCAATTTTTATTTTTTTTTCCCAATTTTACCTTGATTCTGTAGTTTATAGACCAGTCCCTTCAAAAAAGCAAAAAGAAAACCCCTTGAGAAGTAACTGAAAATTAAATTGGCCAACCTGTTTGAGTGGTTGCTTTTTTTGTTTGCTTTGTTTTATTTTATTTTAATTGGATTACTTGGATTTTTGTGTTGTTTGTTTGTTTTCTTTTAATGCACCTACTCAAGCTTTTGTCTTTCAGAAACCCTTCTGGCTCAGTGCTTGGTGGAAAGGGGTAGCTGCCACTGCTGTATAATGAAGTGCCTTTGTGTAAATTAATAGATTCTCTTCTAAATTTAACTCTGAGAGCAAGAACAGTCTGTCAGCATGGAAGCAAGGTGCAGGTGTACATATTTGGAAACAAGCTACTAAGGAGTGCTTTGGGCAAGGCAAGACCTATGGTAGGAGCACTACAGCTAAGTTACACTGCTTCTTCCTGAAAGACTTTTTTTGGGAGTAAGTTACTTTCTATACTAAATACTTCACTATTTAAAACAGTGGTTATAGTAGCAAGGCCTTTCCCTCTTGGACAGATTTGAATTGTTACATTAGGGGTTGGTGGGCACTGCTGATCTGTTTCAGGAAATTTGCTAGTGTTAACAAGCTTCCTCCCTGCTTGTTTTGTGCAGTTTCTTTGCTCTCAGTGGTGCTGTGATGATGTACTTCATGGATAGTGATAACTAAAGGAAGTGAATCTTGATTCACCTGGAAAAGTTCCTACAGCAGAAGCTGCAGTCAGCAAGGACAAATTCAGTGTTCCTTTCCTTTTGCATATGGGTAAGAAAACTGTGTGACAACATGGATGCAAAAAGGGAGTATATAGTAAATGTGTATTATTCTTAGTGCCACTGCTTCCTGCTCTCCTAGCAATACTATTATCTACACAAGCAGTACTATTATGTACACACTGTGTTTGCTCTACAGAAGGTGATTTGAGTTGAAGACGATCTAAGGGAATAGCAAATAGGGCTGAGCTTGTGAAGGAAATTCAAAGTACGTTGTAAATACGTAGTACTTCAGTTGAACTTTGTCTGATCATCTACTCAGCCTGTGCAATCTGTACCAGAAATACTTTAAGGATTTTTTTCAGTTTTAGCAAAACTGATAGGAGGCATAGTTGTGTAGACACTTAGTTTTTAATATGGCTATTTCCTTTTTTCCCTTCGTCCTTGGCTGTTCAGGAAATCAAGAATGTTCACCACAGTCATGTTCTTCTTTGGAGCAAGTTTATTTTATTGTCAGGGACAGACCTGTTCCTCTTTTTAGTTTTTCCTTTACTTTTAGGCAAAAACACCTTTCTCTGCAGCCTCTAGAGTTTGGGATTGGCTGTGTTATATTGGCTACACTGCAAAGTATCTCCTAGAGGCATAGTAGATTGTTAACCTTGTTCTCATAGTTCCTTTGACATGATAAATGCTGAAGAGTTCCTGTTGCTCTTCTAAATACCTGTGTCATCCCTGTGTTACGTGCATCCTCGTATCTGATGGCTTGGAGGTGCCCCAGGAGTCTGAACTCCAGGAGTGCTGTTTTTAGCTCATGAACTTAGAAGAGTCTCACACCTTCCTATCTGTGTCTTGTTAATTAAAAGACAAATACCCTGTTTTAACCAAAGAAACAGTTTCTGTTTAGCAACTTAGATTATCAAGTGCCAGTGAACTTCATTGGTCTTTTCAGTCGCCTTAAAAGAGATCAAGAAATACCCAGGCTCCCAAAAGGTTCCTGAGCCCTTCCAAATTCTTAGCAGACGAGTGTGCTCTTTGGCCTCTCCTTGATGCTGTGCAAATACCATACATTAATGGTGGCCAAAGAATTCTTGAGCACGTTGGGGAAGATCACGAATCCGCAGTGACAGTTGGTCACTCTGATGGTGCAGATTTTTACAAGCACGGCATGCAGGCTCTTGTTCACTGCTGGTGAAAATGCACAAATAGTGGTTGAAAAAGCATGTTTGTGGCTCAGACTTTGCTCTGTCAAACAGTGTTTTTATGCTCTTTGTGTTCATTATAGTTACCATGGAAGTTAATAGGAGCATTACATTTGAAATAACTACTACTTGAAGTGTATCAGTCTTTTGATCTTCCATGCCACTAATTCTGAAGATGTAGTTAGAGAATGTGCAACTTTGCTTCCTATCTCCCCTCTTTCAAAACTGGTTGTTCTTTTGTTCTGACTTGCAACACAGTCTGAATTACTCTGAACTGGCTCTGCTCTCTGTGTTGATGAAGCTGTATTGAACTATGCCTGATAACACTTCCCATTTTCCTAGGAGTCTCTGAGCAAAAAGTAGTATCCATTTTCTGCTGGGAGCCCATCCTCAATCAGCTAGGAGGAAATGTTTTTGTCAGCAGCTATTTTCTAGCACTAAAACAGAAAGAGGAATGAATTGTCATTCGGTTTGCACGACTGAGTGCATACAAGCAGGAATTCAAGTTAGTGATATAAATCAAAATCAACTTTCTGTCTTTTAACTTCTGGTGTGTCTGAGTTTCATCAAGGACGTACGTGTTGAGAACATTTGCACTTAATGGTGGGCATGGACTGCATCTGTTTAATGCTTATTTGGTGCTTTTGGCAGCCTCAAATTCTTAAATTTTCCAAACTCTGAACTAGAAGATATTATATGTAGCATGGAGATATTGTATGGGCCTGGGATTGTTAGTGTGCTGAAAGACAAACAGTCTGACTGTCAGAGTTCATTTTGTACAAGGCAGAAGAGCCTTACAAGGCATTAACGGAATTACAGATATAATGTAATTAGATGTTGTGATATAAATGAAATGGTATTACTGGAACAAGCAGGAAAGGAAAGAAATAAGCAAACCAAGTTGGATAAGTGATGAAAATAGACGTACTATTTAAGGTCTTGCCACTTAATTGCTTAGTTCCTTTAATGGAAATGCCCTTTTATTTATATTTCTCACTTGAATCTCTTACTCTGGCTTTTGCTCTGTGCTCTGTTTCTTAGAATTAATGCCTAAAGAGGTGCTCACTTTGCCTGGGTTTCTATTTTTTTTGTACACATGAGAGGGGAAGGCTTATTTTCTCAATACAGCAAGAGCTGTTGTAAGACTAGAGAGTAGAAGTTGTAACATTAAGATCAAGCAAGATATACACTTTAAACTCATGTTAGAAAAGACATCATCTGGAGACGTGAAATCAGTTTGCAGATGAGAACATCGCTCCTGAATAATGGCTGCAGTTCTGCAGAGCTATTTCTTGCCTAAGCAGCAGCTGTTATTCCTGTGAGCTTAAGGGAAAGTTAAGCCTTACTTGGCCACATGAAATAAAATATCTTGACCACTTCTGTCAAGTGCCATGCTGTCTAAGTGATGGATTTAAACTGATTTTCCAGTTCAGTGCTGTGATCCAAGCAGAACCCAGGGTTCACTTCAGTTGCCTGCAGTGTGTGCTTGTACATAAAAGACATAAAAGGATGCCAGCATCTCCAGAGTTTGTATAAAGATAATTCTCTGTGGAAAAAAAATGCCAATTTGGAGTTACTCTATCCTGGTCTGTGTTACCTAC
The DNA here is from genome assembly GCF_023343835.1 of Lagopus muta. Taxonomy (NCBI): domain Eukaryota; kingdom Metazoa; phylum Chordata; class Aves; order Galliformes; family Phasianidae; genus Lagopus; species Lagopus muta. Next base: position 8,731,950 of record NC_064438.1, on the reverse strand, counting down.
AAATCAAAGCAGTTGCTTTCAATTCTGGCTTTGCAGAACATCCTGCTTCTTTTTTTTCCAACAGAAGTCCTGTAGTCTTATCGTTTTCATACATCTTTGCTGCTACATTTAAGAAAGGTGTAAGAGCATGATGGGCAAAGAGGTGGGCTGCAAGAGCTGTGTTTGGTGTAGTGTGTTCTCTCACTGCTACCTACGAATGATCACTCTGTTTCTTGTTTCTTTTTTCATCCCTTTCAGTTTGTGTGACAAGAATAGAACTCGAGCTGCTTTGGGTCAGAATGATTTCTTCCTTAGGTTGTACAGTACCTGAAAAACTGGAATGCAAACTTGTTTGCATCTCCAGCTGTTTTAAAATTTCTGTTATTACGGTTTTCATTTCTAACATGATGCAGTCAAATGTTTTGCCAGATTAATGTTTGTAACCACTGTCTTATATTTAAATGGATGAGTGAAAGCATGTGGAATCACTGCTGTGGCAGAGAAATTCTCCTGATCTAAAAAAATAGAAGAATTCAGATGGGGTCAAAGTTCTGAATTCAAAATCTAAGCCACTTTTTAGCTGTTATCTCACTATTGGTAATTGCAGCCTCCTGTAATTCATATCAGACACTTTCTGTCTGATCTACATCGTCCTTGGAGCATGGATGGGTTTTACATGATTATGAAATGGCAAACATTGTTGCTGCATTAGTAATAGCACGCTATCGCAACCATCTGTAATAGCCTCTTTCTCCCCCTTCACATTAGGCCAGCAAATGATCTATTTCTGTTTTTAAATGGTTTAATTTTAGAAGAGAACATAAACACATAATTTTACTATTAGAAAGGTTGAAATCTGGGCCAGGAATATGACTTAGAAATAAATGAATGTCCA